>NC_138990.1:27579454-28779454 GCF_964341445.2 Mesoplodon mirus | reverse complement strand
CCATCCTGCATGCTGACAAAGCAGGACTATCCAGTCAGTCTTTCCCATTAGAGCCATTCATTGCCAAGGTGAACGCTGATGGGAACCTCTTAGTACCATACAACTGCCCTGGTCCTTAATCAATTTCATGCAGTGAGTTTTCCAAGGCCCATTTCCCTCACTGTGAATGGACTTCCCCACTGGGCATCGAATTTCATACAACTACCACATGAGAGAAGTCAATCAGTGAAAAAAAATAAGTGCTTTCTAAAAATGCAGATTTCTGGGACCCACCCCAGATCCTTTAAATCTTTTAAAGGGAGCCAGAAAATCTGATTGCGGGGAGGTGCAAAACCTCATGATCCTGATGTAGTTCTCTAATCCGTATTTTGAGAAACACTGATACATAGAATTTTTTTCAGCCATACTACTTCACAGCTCTGTGAACACTTGGTTTGCTTTGCATTCCATTTCTCAAATCATTTTGTATGCTTCTATTTCTCTTTCAAAGTTGGAGAATATTCAAGCCGTGTGAGATACAGTTTTGAAAAGGGTTTATACCAGTTGAAATTTGTGTTATTATATTTGTTTCATGCATTTAATTCCTTTCTTTCCTTTTTTGCTGTACGTGGGCCTCTCACTGTTGTGGTCTCTTACGTTGTGGAGCACAGGCTCCAGATGTGCAGGCTCAGCGGCATGTGAGATCTTCCCAGACTGGGGCATGAACTCGTGTCCCTTGCATCGACAGGCAGACTCTCAACCACTGTGCCACCAGGGAAACCCCATGCATTTAATTCCTGTTGAGACCTTAAGTACGGGCAGCAGGATCCCTCTTCCAGGTACTATGCCTCACAAATTATTGACATCTTTTCTCTCTGTTAGATACCAGAGCCCAACTGTACCAGAACTAACATATCTACCACCTACAATAGCCTCTCGTTTGCCTGGGTGACCACTACTGAAGATGTGAAAGCAGAAATTTGGAGGGGAGTTTGCTGTCCTGAGCTGCAGGCGAGCATTCTTTGTAGCTTGGCTAATTGAAGTGTATGAGTAGTGGTTTCTTCTAGATTAGACAGATTTAAGTTTATTTCTTGGGAGAGTGAAGAAGTAACACAAAAGCTTAGTGATTCATAAAAATTCTTGTTGAGGTTTTATATAAGCATGGAAACTCGACTCCCATGTAGTTTTGCTAACAAGGAACTCACACCTCAATGACTACTAATCCCAGAAAATGGTCAGTAATATCTGTCTTACCTACTTAATTGTCACAACTTTAAATTCCATTGCTTTAGTACCTCTAACATTAATGTAACCAATATTGGTTAACTGTATGTTAGTATAATGGATATCAGAGTCAGCAGGTAGGGACTTCAGAAATTAAGACATACTCTTTGCTTTCCAGGTGCTTGTGGGTATAAACAAGCACTTAAAGAGTAAAGAACTGATTATACTGTGTCAGGAGGATAAAGGCGTGCATTTCAGTCTTCCTATTGGCTTGAAAACCAGAGGTGAGGAATACCCATGTCTTGGTATTTTTTCTCTACCATGGTTCTTGTCATGTCCCCTAGTCAGGAACATGTGCACAGCATACACTGTCTTGAATTGATTGGACTCGAATTTACCATTTTCCTTTTAATGGATTGGATAAGAGCCATAAAATCTGTTTTCCCAACAGAAAATTAGCTGTTTTACGTAAGTCTTGTCATTTATGATTTTCAGTTTTGAAAATGTGTTTTGTCACCTTGGAACTCAGGCTCACCTCCAAGTAAAGGAAGAGAGGAATTTTGGCTAGTTCCCTCTCCCACAGCAATGTTCTCAGCTATCCCACTACCCATTAGGAACACTTGTATTCTTGAATGTTCTACCCTCTTGGATGTTTCCTTCTCTGTCTAACTTCTTCTTCAATAATCATTGTCCTCTGACTACTTTTTCCAGAACTCACTCAGTGAATGGTAGGGTAGTATAACGGATTGATGATAGGAAAATCTAATGAAAAGAGTATAGTGTTCTCACATTATAGATTTGCTTTTTTATAGGAATTTTTGGAAACAAAAGGTCTTTAGAAAACAAACATAAAACAATTAAAAGGATAAATTTTAGGAAAGTAAGAAAAGTGTTTTCAGATAGGTCTTTAATGCCCACTTTTGCACCAATCTGTCTGTTCTTACTTGGGATTAGAGTGCCTTAACATCTGGTTTTAAAGGTAAAAGTCAGAATTTTTAAAATTTGGTTTATCTTAAAAAAATGCCTATAGCTTTTTTTTTTTTTTTATCCTGAGGACCTTGCTTATCCACAGTATAGTGTCACATCCTCTAATAGAAAGAAAGTAGTCTTGAAAGAGTCTAAATCTAACTTTTATAAATCCGTTTTTTTTTCTTATTCTGCTATTTGGTTTTTGTAATAAGTTTCCTCAGAAATAAATCTTGCTCCAAATACCCAATATTTTAAAATGTATTAAATATCACACATTATATGATTTATATAAACAATAATATATAGTAAAATTTTAATATGTAATAGATCCAATAAACAGCATCTCATTATCCTTGTCTTTACATCCTTATCTGATGTTATGGCATGCATTCAATTATAGGACTGGAGAGTCCTCACTGAATTTCAGATGACATCAAATTTTCATAGGTGAACAGCCCCACATTCTTAGATGTGAAGAGGTTTCCCAAGGAAGACCTGGGGTAGATTCTAGGTCTCCTGGCTCTTGGTCCAATTTTCCAGCTCACAGGCAGGCAAGTAAATGTTTTGACTTGATAGAGTCAGGCCTGAGCAAGGAGATGGTACTGGACGAAGTGCAAAGGCAAGTGTGAGAAGTGGACTTCCCAGATGCCAGGTGTGAGCTGGCATTTATTAGCTTCATCACCTTAGAAATGACTTAGACCCCCTCCATCTCAATTTCTTTCTCTGCAATAGTAAAGAATACACGTATAGTTGCTCTAGAAACCACTGCAGTGCTGTGCAGGTGAGAACTCATCTTATTACCATTCTTATTATTCTACATAAATAATATTAATTAGTAGTTGCTGGTCCCAGTGGATATTGTTTTGCATCCTCTCCGAGTAGGCAAAGCTCTCAGCAGATGTCATCCCTGTCGTGCTCACACATCCTTTTCAGGAATAATGGTGGCAAGAGTTTATCAATCTCATTTTACAGATGGGGAAACCAGAGCTGTGCCTTTCCCCTGGCTGTGCTGACTCAGCGGCTTGTTAATGGCTGGATCAATGCTTTCGCCTTTAAATCACAGAGAGAGAGCCAGAGAGCCCTAAAGTGATCATGCCATTTCTTTAAACCACCATGGAAATGCGTGTTCCTGGAAGTTCTTAATTCAATGTGGAGTGAGAAATTTACATTCCTCTATCATATATCAAATCAAAACTAATTTTTGGAGGAATGATACCCCAGATCCTGGTGAAGCACAGGTTCCTCATTAAATAAAAATTAGTGAACTAAGGAATAGATAATGACAAAATATGATTTAAATAGCAAGGCAGTTGGCTCAGAGGATAAAAGTCTTATTAAGGGCAAGCTTGCCTTTACCCAGGTGCAGAATCAAACCAAATGCTGCATCGATGTAAGTATATATAATTTTCCATTTGTCAAAAAACAAGAGGTTTATTTTTGCTGACTTTACTCTGGTCCCAGTGTGTTTACATCAATTATCTTCATGAGCGTGGTGAGGCAGGTAGGACAGCAAGCATGCTGCTTGTTCAATGAATGAGAGGGCAAAGGAGGAAGACAGTCAGGGGGCTTTCTGCGTGGCTGAGGGTCTCCTTAGCATCATAGCAAGACATTCTGCACTTCCTGCCTCCATGCTTTTGGTTTTCCCAAGCACTCTGCAGCTCGAACCCTGATCTGCTTCCCAGTCAGGATTCAGAAGGGCTCCTGAGCGTGGCTGACACCTCCTGTGACTATAGGACTCTGCAGTGGTGCCTTTGCCTGTAGCATCACGGGGTACACACATCTGTTAGATTTCCCACTACACGTGCTTGTCAGGAAATCAGAGTGATGGGGGTGGCATTTCACCTTTTTACACTGTATTTTGAACTCTTAGTCATCAACATTTGAATGAGTTGCCGGGCCTTTGGCTAGTCCCCAATAGGTGCTTTCTGCCTCAAAAATCCTCAGTTTAGTCCTCAATAAAACCTCAGGGCTTCTCTCCGGAAAGGATGTCCAGAGTGAACCATTCAAGGGGCTGAATAATCATGGGCTCATTAGTGCAGGTGGTCTCCCCCTATCAGAAGCAAGGCTCCTATTTAGGCTGTAAGAGGGCCATCGATGTTGAACGGCTTGATAGCACAGTTGGTCTGGAATGGTCCCATGGCTTAACTTCAGCTTTCCTCCTCCTTTCCATTTACACACAAACCCCAGCTGCCCAGATGAGAATGTCACCCAAAAGAGAACATAAACATAAACATTCTCTGGATCCTGGCTATAGGTAATATTTCTATTAGATAGATGCTCTGTGTTCTACCTTCATTTCTGTTTATTTCCTTATTTCCAAGGAATAATCAGTTTGAGACTCATCAACCCAATAAAACTCAGAGACAGCCAGAGGCAGATTCAATTCTGGGGAAATATAGAAAAGACGGATTATCATGAAAACCCTCAATTTGCATTTTTCTACCCGTCCCTTGTAAGTCATAGTACCAGGAAGCTAATGCAATCCCCTGAAAGAAGATATATCTAATGACAAGGCCATATGCCTCCAGGGTGGTGAGGTTATATATTTTTGGTCACTCATCTGAAATGGTCTCTATCCTATTCTCTGCTTTGTACTCTCACGAGGAGGGAAGAACTTTTTCCCGGGAAACAACCCAGTCATGCTGTCTGCCCAGCAGAGAAATCTATGATGGGTGTTCCCTGACTTTTCCTGGCAGGAAATGTGTTTAGCTGCATCTGCAGGCTGCAAGCCCAGGTGATGGAGAGTGCCTGCCTGGGGGTGTGCCCTAGACCGTGCTCCTACAGCCTGGGACAGCTCCCTCCCTGGGATCCCAGGATGCAGGGCTTCACACTTAGCATGTGTGTGCCATGCCTTCCCAGCCTGCTTTTTAATCATCTTGATAGTAAAAGTGGATTCCGAGGAGCCTCTCTAAAGTATTGGGAGTGGTACACATTGCTCTCCCTGCTTTGAAGACTGTCATATCACGGCTGCATTCAGTCCCCCCAAACAGCCCAGCAAACAGGCGGGGACCGTGCAGTTCTAGACTCGGGCAGACCACCAACAGCTGCATGGTTAATTATGGCTCTCTCCCTCTTTCTCCTTCTCTCTTGAAAATCTCAGCTTTAGAAATAAAAGATAAATTCTTTAGAGTAATTAGAGACTGCTGAGCGCTTATGGTAATAATGAAGGAAAACATTCTGACTGATTTACAGCAGGAAAAGGCAGTGAGGGAAGCGATGCACGTTGAAAAAAAATAATTAAAATCAGCTTTGCCACTATCTCGATTGAGCTGCCAGTCAGCCTCAGAGAGAAAAGAAATGCTAATGAAATATTAATATGCTGCCTTGGATTTTATGTAACAGCCTTTGTTCCCAGGTACCTTTCCAGTGCATCAGTCAAAAGGGTCAGGTGTGAGGTATGCAGGAACCGGGGCGAGGAGGGGCAATGGGCACCCAGCGGCCAGAAGGGTGCTTGGCCTCGGGAAGGATTTACTGGAGCATCAGGACTGACAAGATGGAGAGACTTTCCCGACACCAGGGCCTCAGCTTCACCAGCTGGAGAGATCCTAGCGGGGGGCAAAGCCTTTTTCTTTTCTTTTCTCATCCTTTTTTTTTCCCCCCCGGGCTGACAGACACTAAATGTCAGCAATCATCATGACACAATCAGAGCTGGTTTTATAATATCTGTAAGTGGTTTCGAAGTCTGCAGATGCCAGACAGTTTCACCATCACAGGGAAATTGTGTCTCATAGGTTGTCTTCAGATGAGACGGAGCCCACATGCTTTCTGGTTCATCCAATCACTCACTCAGGGCTAGGCTGCAAAATAGATGACACAGCTTGGAAGCGCTGTGTGTGCGTATGCACATGTGCCTGTGTGTGCACTGTGAGCTGAGTGTGTGCACCTGTGTGTATGTGTGTGCCGCGTGAGCTCTGTGTGTGTGCACATGGGCCCATTTGTCTGTGTGTGCACAATGTATTGTGTGTGCAGTTTTTGACCTCTATGAGTGTAGGTGTGTGTGCATGTGTGAGCTGGGTGTGTGTGAGGGCACATGTGTATGTGTGCATGTGTGAACCGTGTGTGCTTGGGGTCATTTGTGTGCATCTGGAACCACTCAAGTATTGAAAGGCTCCCAAGTAGCTGGCACCACACAGTGCATGGAATGGTTTGGGGATACAGTTCAGTCCCCAAGAGCTCCAGATGAATTATCCCAGCAGACACAGAGGAGATGGATGTGAGGAAGGATGAAGACAGTGGTCCAGAGGTGCCCACAGGAGTCACTAGTACAGGACTGACACAAAACCATACAGCATCATTCTACGGACCACTGTTTGCATGGACTCATTGAATGTTTGGAGTCTCCCAAGGGGTGGATGGGGGAAAATGCCAGGTAAGTAAAGCCAGGGTCAGGCGGAGGCAGATGAGAGGGAGCAAGGGGGAAGAAAGGAGAGGCTTCTGGAGGAAGAGTCCTGAGATCTGCGTTGAGTCCTGACACTGATGTGAACTTGCTGTGTGACTCTGAGCAAGAAATATAAACCCTCTGACCTCATTTCCTGTAACTAAGAAATGAGAAAAGGCTTGGGTCCCCAAGGTCCCCTTTGGGTCTATGATTTGAATAGAAGACATTAAAGAAGGGACAAGGGATAGGAGTTATGGTCCTTTCTGTCTGGGATATGGTTTCTGGCTGTTGTAAGACAACTGACTTGTTTTCCATGATTCAATTCTAGCTGGGGTGCAAACATTTCTTTCTTTCAAAAAAAAAAAAGAACACATAAAATAGAGTAGCGGCAGGGCTTCCCTGGTGGCGCAGTGGTTGGGAGTCTGCCTGCCGATACAGGGGACGTGGGTTCATGCCCCGGTCCGGGAAGATCCCACATGCCGCGGAGCGGCTGTGCCCGTGAGCCATGGCCGCTGAGCCTGCGCGTCCGGAGCCTGTGCTCCGCAACGGGAAAGGCCACAACAGTGAGAGGCCCGCATACCACCAAAAAAACAACAAAACAAAACAAAACAAAACAACAACAAAAAATAGAGTAGCAGCTATTTCATTTTTTTTTTTCATAGATCTGTGTATATGGAACTTACATTATCTTGGATTATCTTAAAGTTCCTAAGGGCTAGATATTATCATCCCTGAGTGCCACAGAAAGCAAGAAAGACTCAAGTTTCCAAATAAAGAGAGCAGAGAGCTGGATCCTAACCCAGGTCTGCGGCTCTGAAACCTGTGTTTTCTTTCTTCCACATCAGGACTGCTATCGTGTGGGCAGTTACCAAATCCCATCATACGTGGTGTTTTGTTGAATCCTAAAATCAGCCCTGTGATGGTCGGCGATTTGGGACTTTCCCAGGTAGCCCACTGAGTGAGAGAGAAGGCCTTTGTCCCTCTCACCAAACTCCTCAATTCACTGGACTGCAGTCACCTTCCCATCTGCCTCCATTTAGGTGAGGACAAAACCCAAGGGAACCGGGCCTGTGCTGCTGACACACAAGTTGCAGATTCAATTCAAGAAAGAAGAGGCTGCCTGACTGGGCGAATCACATACTCTTCCTGGACGTGGTGTCTGTGCCTGAAATAAGAGAATATGGCATCATTTTGGATGACTATCATGAGGGTTAATTAAAAGTGATATTGTAGAGCGCTCAGCATAGGGCCTCGTTAATCAGAGTAAAATAACAGCTGACGTTTATTGAGTTCATACAATATATCAGACCTTGCACCTACCTTGGGGGACATAGCTCTCTCCCTCTGGAAGACAGTATTCAGGATCCACAGTTCCCTGGCCTAAATACTCAGCTGTCTCTGTGCCACTTTGAATCCCAGCCACAACACTGGTGCTCGTCACTTAAATCTATAGCTTCCAGACATTTCCGATCCTGCACTTCAATTAGTGAAGAAAAAAGAACATGTCTCCTTGGCTAATATATAAATTTATTCATTCTTCCTTTTTTTAACCTATATTTGTTGATCTGCACATGAACTATCAGTACAGCTCAGTTTATTTTTTAACATATTAGAGCAAAGTAAATATGTCTAGAAATCCTATTATTTTCTTCCAGCATTACAGCTGGGGGAATGTGCCTTTTGTTTTGAAATCCACTCCTTTCGCTAGTGAGGAAACCTAGGTGATACACAGCATGTGTATCTCAACCTGACGTGGTTACTTTCTGTTCATTTTGTTCTTTTAATGTGATATAAAAGGTCATTTCTTCATGTTAAATGGCTATAAAAAAACTCAGTATAGATGCTAATGGTAAAAAAAAAATCAAAATGAATGTAAAGAGGTGTAAAAAGTAATAACTCTTAATTTCCCTTCAAAAATGAATTGTTACTAAGCTAATGCTTATCAAGGGGCTTTAAGCTAAATATAGAATGAGTACTTAGGGCTAATATTTGGTCCACGTCTACAGTATTCTGGGTACTGGGCTGAATTATTTTCTAACTGTTGTTCATTTAATTCTCACAGCTGTCAATGGTTGCTCAGCAGGTAGTTGTGATTTTGGTGCTCTCGTGGGAAGGGGTGAGCTCAGGCCTTCTACTCCACCAGCTTTTCTCTTTCCTTATTCTCACAACAACTGTGTGAAGTAAGTGCTATGACTCAGTGAGGGAAGTATAATGAGTCCCATTTCACAGAGAAAACTGAGGTAGAGAAAAATGAAAGATACATTTACTAAGCAGTTAAGCACAGAAGAGGAAGGAATAGTTCTGGATAAATAATGTTGACTATGGCAAAGGCATGGATCAATGACAGTGCTCTCCCTAAATTCTCCCAAGAGAATGAACACTTTGTAAATAATTTCTTCAAGTACTCTGAGTTATCATTGGCCTCATAAACTTAGCTATATGGCTGTTAGTGATGAGACAGACAAGGAAATGACATCTGTTGGCTGTTGGGTCAACGTGGTAGCCACCTGACCACTCAGTGTTTCAGCCTTGCATGTGGCGAAGCAGAGATAATAACACTTCTTTTGGTTTGTCTTTCATAGATACTTGACTTTTTACATTTTATGCCTCAAGGATAGCAAAAATCCTTTTCACATCCCAAAGAAAGCCATTTAGAATCCTGAGTGACCATCTAATGAATAATCATCTATTGAGTACCATACTGTGGCCAGCAATAAGGACAGGGATAGAATTCAAGAAAAATACGCAATCATGGGGGTACCTGCTTAAATTCATTATCTCACTGAGGAGAAAAGACTTAAACTGTGTCTAATTAGAGAGTGAGTCCTTAATCAAGCTTTGAAATCAGTGCATGGAGGGAAATCACTGCAGGAATCCCACCTACGCAGCCCTTCCCTGGTCTTGGCCAAGCACAGAGGAGCTTTGGTCTGTGCTTTGGTGTCAGACGCAGGCTATCAGAACCTCACCTCTGCCCTTATTCTATGTGTATGCTGGGAGCTGGTTTCCCATCTCTAAATTGAGATGATAAGTATGCTTACCTGGAAGGGATATTGTAAGGACTTAGGAAGAAGAAACAC
This sequence comes from Mesoplodon mirus, assembly GCF_964341445.2. NCBI lineage: Eukaryota > Metazoa > Chordata > Mammalia > Artiodactyla > Ziphiidae > Mesoplodon > Mesoplodon mirus. Next base: position 28,769,827 of record NC_138990.1, on the reverse strand, counting down.
CAAAGCATGGTGCTCGACAGACAGTGTGCATCTCTCCTCTTCCCTGGGCTGAGCAGAACATGCCAGGGATGATGGAGCCAGGGCTTGAGGGAGCTGAAGTCCCAGCAAGAGTTGTCTCTGCAGGATTTATGGGACAGAATGAGGAAGTGGATGGGGATGGGGCACCACAGGAGCCCAGACAGAGCCTGAGGCAGGAACCACAGTGTTTTCAGAGCAAGTTTCAGTGGATTCTCAGGGGGTCCTCCCTTCCCAACTTCACCCTGAAGTGTCCACCCAGATCTTGAAAGGGACCATCAGGGATGTGGAAGGACGATGACCAAACTTCCTCCAGCCTTTTCTGTCTCTGATGCCCTCATTTTGAAAACGTGTGTGAGACTCTGTTGAGGCCAAAATAGAGACTAATAAATGTCACAGAATTAGAATTCCAGTGTAAAAATCGTAAAGCTTGTAGAGTTCAACTCTGTGTATGACTAATCTGTAACCCTGTGTTTGGAATCCCCATCTCCCTGCCTTTCCTGAGACCCCACCAATCATTCACCCTCACTCCCAAGGCACACAGATAAGCACCTCTTTGGGGCACTCTTTCTGTTATGGATTTCATAGTGTTCCCACAAAATTCATATGGTGTAGTTCTGACCCCCAGTACCTCAGAATTTGACCTGATTTGGAAATAAGGTCTTTAAAGAGGTAATTAAGTTAAAATGAGGTCATCAGAGTTTGTTCCAATCCAACCTGACTGTGTCCTTATAAGAGGAGGAGGTTAGGACACAGACATGCACAAAAGATGTGAGGACACAGGGAGACAGCCATCCACATGCCAAGGATAGAGACCTCAGGAGAAATCAACCCTGCCAACAACTTGATCTCAGACTTCCAGCCCCCAGTACTGTCAGAAAATAAACTGCTGTTGGTTAAGCCACCCAGTCTGTCATACTTCATTATGGCAGCCTTAGTGAAATAATATACTCTCTCTGTCTCTCTCAGCCTCCTTTGGTCTTTTCCCTCCCCCCCATTCCCACCCCATGGCTCTTTTCCTTCAGTCTTCAAACCTGTTCATATTACTCATAATCCCCTGTGTCTGTGCCCCTCCTATGGCCCCACTGAACCTTGTGCATCTGTGTTGTATCTCACAGACACTCCTCCTCCACTGCCCTCTGGCCTCAAGCTAAAGCCATAACTTTGTTTGTTCAAACCCAAAGATCGCTTTTACGCCCCATGGTAGTTGATGTCTGATGTTAGGGCAGAGTTGAGCCCTGCCTCGCTGGTAAGTTTGTGGGCAAAATAAAACCCTTGGAGGAAATGTGACCCTGAATGATCCAGTTTTCAAGATGGCCATCCCATTCCATAGCGTCTCTGGTACTGTTGGGTCTCCTGAACCTTCCTTGACACAAGGTTATCTGAATCAATTTGGTGGGAAAATCTCTCAGCCATTAAAGAGAATGAAATAATGTCATTTGCAGCAACATGGGTGGATCTAGGGATTATCATATTAAGTAAAGTAAGTTAGACAGAGGAAGACAAATATCATATATCTGTTATATGTGGAATCTAAAAAAAATTGATACAAACAAATTTATTTACAAAACAGAAATAGATTCACAGACATAGAAAACAAAACTTATGGTTACCAAAGGGGAAAGGGGGGGATAAATTTGGAATTGGGGATATACAGACTACTGTATATAAAATAGACAAACAACAAGGACCTACTGTATAGCACAGGGAACTATACTCAATACATTGTAATAACCTATAATGGACAAGAATCTGAAAAAGAATATATATATTATGTATATATATATTCATGTATGTATATATATATATATGTGTGTGTGTGTGTGTAACTGAGGCACTTTGCCATGTACCTGAAAGTAACACAACATTGTAAATTAACTATACTTCAATTAATAAAGTTTAACAAAAGATGCATTAATAAACTGATATCCATATTATCATTTATAAATCAGGCTCATAACTCAAAGCTGACAACAAATTCAAAGCTGTCATGTTATTAATGAAACCTACAACAAACCTTATTTGGCTTTGACCAAAAAAAGTAAAAATAAATAAAAATAAATAAATACATTATCTTGGGTGAGCCACTTCACTGAAGTTATCCTCGACGTCCTCATCTGGTTTCTACAGTACGAGCGTAGGGTCTCCTTTGCAGAGATGTTACAAAGATGAAATGAGACAATGTAAGCAGAGCATCCAGTGCTTTGCCAGCCCCATAGAGATGCAATGTATATTGAAAGGTTGGTTGACGTGTGCCTAGAAGGACAGAATAGGCCTGGGTATCGACAAAAATGGGAAGGAATGATCTCAAGTAAACTAAGGGAGCCACACATGTAAGGCATGAGGGTTATGACTCTGCCAGTTAACTTCAAAGGAAGTTTCCCTTTCAGTGGGATGCAATATTTTGTAATTCTAGTGGAGAACCATGGAGGACTCCACTGCATGATTCTTATTACAAAACATAATTCTAAAGGAAAGGATGCAATGCTATGTTTCTTTTAAATTAAATCGAACCTGACTATGTACCCACAACTCACGTGGCAGGTGGGACAGTCAGTCTCCATTTTGGTAGGGGAACTCCTCTCTCTTAAAAAGCACCATAAGAATCTAGCCAGCTTGCACGCTCCCAGAATGTCAACAGACTTCCTCTCTCGCTCATTAAGATCACTGCTGATGTCCTCATGGTCTTGGCTTGAATGGTGTCTTGAAGACAGGTGTCTCTCCTGCTCCAACAGGTCAAGGTGCAGGCATGTGCTGAATCTAGAAGCCCCTGTGCTGGAGTACAGCCTCCCTGAGGGCTCACCTGGGCACCTCCAGGGAGGTTCCCCATGCCCCACAGACGTTTGGGACAGACCTTATGGTTGTCCCTTTCTATCTATGAAAGAACTAAGGCTTAGGCGATAAGCAACCCACCTACCCAAAACTGTAAAGCCAAAGAGCCAGGAAATGGATGGAGCTGTGTGGTGAGTCTAGGACTAGATATGTATGCTGTCCTGGGGGGAACACAGCCTCTGCAGGAAGGGGTACAAGACAGAGAGGGCATGATGAAAAACAGAACTATTAGGCTTTTAATCAATCCCCCTACCTCCTGTAATAGCAAAATAAAGAAGAATGTCTAGATCTTGAGTCTACATTTGGGTTCAGTGTCAGAATAGCCAGAGTTTACATCCTGGCTGGGCTACTTGCCAGCTTCAACACCAGCAAAAGCAAACAAGGGGAATGAAAGAAAAGCGTGGAAATCTTTGAAGCAAACAGGTCTGAGTACTAATCCTTCTTATCCCCGAGGAGCTGGAGAGGTCCTCCCCTGCACTACATTTCCTTATCAATGAAATGGGCATATTAACGCTACCTTGGTGGATGGCATTGGCCAGGATGGCTGCCTATCACTCCTGCTGCTCTTCAAAGCTCTGAGGGTGCACCCCTGCCTGGGGAGTATACTCAAGGGCATGGGAGTTGGTAGACCTTCCAGCTGCCCAGCTGACACCAGCTGGAGCAGAGATGAGGAGCCTCACTCAGTCCTGTCCTCATCATAAATGTGTGAGAAAATCATGTGGGCATTATATAAGCCATACAATTTTGTGGAATGTTCTACTCTTACCTACCTCTCAGAATTAGGCTATGCAATGAGATGTGAAAGATATTTGTAAATGCTGGGAGCTACACTTCACAGGGCTTTAGTGTCCAGCTTCTCCAGGCTTAGGTAAACTGAAACATATAAACCCTTGTAACGTCCAGGCTGTGCATAATATTTGTGAGTCTGATCAGTGTCTCTAAGGCCTGTGCAGAGGAGGGAGAGACTTCTGGGTGCAGGGAGTGAACAGGCAGCTCAGAAGCATCAAATGACATCCACATGTTTCTGAGTTCACATGTGAAATCTTTCCATGCCAGTGACATAGGAGGTCTGAGAATTAAAGTGGGAGGAAAATCAACTCTCAGAATATGTGTCTCCCCCTACCGCTGCCTGTTCCCAGAGGGTTTTCTTTTTAACAAGTTTACTGAAAACTTAAAAAAAAATGCTACAGGTAACTGCAGCAGAGAAACAAGAAAAAATAAACCAAACAACCAAGACAAAACAAGGTGGTATCTGCTGGCAGTGACTCTAAGCAGGAATTTTTATGGTGCTGTCTGGAAGGGAGGCATATTCAAAGCTGTGTTTATCTCTTACCTTTCCTTAGCTCGAGTTTGTTTTAGTCTGGCCTAATTTCTTTGAAAGACCCTGGGCCTAGGAGCCTATACTAATTTCTATAGCTGTGTTACTTTTTTTTTTTTTCTTTCACAGAACCATTGTCTGCTTTGAATACCAAACCTGACATAAACTTTTAAAAATTAAAATCATTTTATGGATAATTGGAATGCAGGTTTTGTGAGCATTAATACTCCAATAGAGAAACTCAACCTTTCCCTACATTTACCTCTTTGGTTGGATTAATTTTCCACTATCATTTCTACCTCTTTTGATAACCTAGAGAAGTTCAGAATTTAAATAAACTAATTAAATGAGGGGCTTAGAGTCTCTGTAGACCAAAGGCAAGCCCAAACCTCTCAGAACACTTTAAAAATCACAGCGAGGTTATGTCAGGAGAAAGCCTGGAAAGGCAGCCTGTCAACCCCCCATCTGGGTGTCACTGGGAGTGTGGAGCTTCCAGCAGAGGCCAATGGGATGGCAGCAGAGGGGCCACCGTGCAGCGTCTGTCACAGGGAAGAGGAGTCCTGTCTCCTCTGCATAGTTAGTCAAGGAGCCCCTTCTAGTGACAGCAAAGGTCAAGTTGATATTTTGTAGTTTTTTGCCCTCCATGATCCAGGAACCAGGAGGTTCTGACAGAGTCTGCCATACATGCAACAAAGGGCTGGAACCCAGAGAGCTCTCTGTGTCCCCTGCTCCTGGGGTCCCTGAGCAGCTAACCTGCCAACTGCTGGTGCCAGTGGAGCTCAGAGCAAGGGTGTGTGGGCAAGAGCATGCACCTCTCCCAGCCCAGAAATAAGCTACCCCTGGGAGCTTCCTAAAGCTTTCAAGAGTGAGAAGGTGAATCTTTAAACACCTCCCAGCCACATCAAGGATGATTACAGTAGAAGACGACGACTAAGTCTGAACTCAGACAGGCAAGATGTTCAAAATAGGCCTCCAGAAGAGAACCTGATGGAAAGGAGATGGTGAGGGGACCCTTGCTCTCTTAAAATATATATATATATATATATATATATATATATATATATATATATATATATATATATATATATATTATTTATTTATTTATTTTGGCTGCACCGGGTCTTAGTTGAGGCACACATGATCTTTAGTTATGGCATGTAGACTTCTTAGTTGCTGCATGCGTGTAGGATCTAGCTCTCCAAACAGGGATCAAACCCGGGCCCCCTACATTGGGAGTGTGGAGTCTTACCTACTGGACTACCAGGAAAGTCCCAAGGGGACCCTTGCTTTTCCAATTGTGTTGTATTTGTGTTGGCGATGTCTAACGGCCACCCCCAAAAGGCTACAGACATGTAGCTGAATAAAGGTGGTACAACAAAGAGTGTTCTATGGGGTAGCCTCATTGACCTCTGGCCAGCAGAATGCCCCTGTGGTTTCCGAGGCTCTCCTGCTTTGGAGGTCCCTTCAGAGAGTGTTCTGTTCTCTAGAGGAAAAGCTAGCGTCATTTGAGTGTCTTCACCTTGAACAAGGGCAGGGAGCACCGATGCACCTGTCGTTGGTCACCTTCTATGTTTTGCTCCATTACTGTTTTGAGTTTTGAGCTGCCTGATTTACTGGGAATGAATTAGAAATTGAAGTTAATTATAAAGAAATTTGACTCATCGAAATAAAAAAAAAATAAGATCTCCCTGAGTGCCCAGCATGTGCTATTTACAGAAGAGCAACAGTATCTGTTACTACCTGTGTCCTTCCATTCTAAGTCAACACATGAGGGTTATTAAAGCATATTTCTGAAGGCCACCAGTGTGCAATCCGTCTAGAGAAGTTGTGGGGTTGTTTTTGTTTTCTGGCGTACTCACAGAGAGTCAAACCCAGATGAGTGTGTGAAGCTACATGTCAGAGGGGAGTATATTCTGACTCCACAAAGCTATAGACTACACCTAACTTCCTTGTTGATCTAAAGTTTCTACAAGAAGATTCATAAGACATGGATTCTGCCAGTGTGTCAGGTGAGTGACAAAGGTGTTATGTGTCCTGTTCTCCTGTAGGGCTCAGAGGAGAACTCACATTTCTAAAGTATTTACATAGGGTCACGAGCCCCACAGACATTTATTTAGTTCTCACTGCTATTCTGTAAAGAAGGCACTACCCTGCAAGGAAAATATTTATAAATGAGAAAACTGAGGCTCAAGAGGGCGAGGAAATGTGTCCACACCACTTAGGTAGAAATCAGTAGAGCTAGAATTTGATCCCAGTTCAAGTTTAGCTGAACTGCATCCTCCTGTCTGAAACATGTTTTGGACCTACACATAAAACTGAATGCATTTTCTACCATTATGCTTGAAATGCAGGTGTTTCTGCTCTAACACAGTTGGCTTTACTGAAAAAGTTCTTGTTATGCAAAACTATACAGTAAAAATAACAGGGTTTATGTTGCTGTTGGTGTACCGGCACTCAGCACCCATGAAACTTCACACCGAAGTGCTAAAAATAAATGAATAAATAGATAAATAAATAATTTTAAGAAGCAACTCCAGCAATCTTAGTAAAGACATACACACAATTACGTCTCCACTGGATTTTCACTGTGTCGTATGGTCAATGGGCCATATTCAATTCTGATTTCTCTTGAGATGTAAGTCCTTAAACATGTCCATTCCTAACACAGCCCAGTTTCAGCAAAATTAAACTCTGACTCTGCGAGTAGTCTTCTCCATCAATTATCTTTTTTAAACAATTTGTAGAATGTGTTTATGGCTTTACTAGAGAGCTTAACAACATGGAAAGTAGAGCAGGGTTTGAAGCCAGCCAACCACATGCTGCTTGTTCCAAATGAAGACAGTTCTAGAGAATTTTGAGCATATTTCTCAGGCTTCTTATATTGCTAAGGCTTTCCTTCTAATTGTAAGTTTATCCCCCACCCCCTGCATCACTACAAATATTAATTGTATATGATCAAAGGAAGTTCCCCTTTATTCTGACATTGTACTCTTCTTTACCAGCTGAATAAGAGCTGCTGCACAGCACAGAGACACACATTATCTCAGCACAAGGTGACATTATTATACTTATTTGCTTACATATTTTTCCTCTTCTACTACACCTGGGCTCTCCCATATGATGGCCATAAACCACATGGAGCACTTCAATGTGGATGATTCAAATGGAGATGTGCTGTAAGTATAAAATACACATCACATTGTAAAGACTTGGTATGAAAAAATAAGGTAAACTATCTCTGATAATTTTTATATTGATATCACATTGAAGTGATATTTGGGGTCTGTTAGGTTACATAAAATGCACTGTTAAGATTATTGGACTTGCTTTTTAATTTTTATTGTAGGTACTAGTATGTACATTTAAAATTGTATGTATGGCTTGCTTTCCAGTTCTATTGGACAATGCTGGGCTTGATCCCATTCTTATAGAGAGCAGGGACTATGATTTACTGATTTCATAGCAATGGAACCAGCATGCTGCCTGGCACATGGTTGGCCCATAAACATTGATCTTAGGCAAGAGAATGAGGTGTGTCTAACTCAAAATTCATGCTCATGGCAGTTGCAAAAAGAAAGAGCAGGTTGGGCCTGGGCTGAACAAAGCAAAGCCAGGGACTGCAAGAGGACTGATTTATGGTGTCCATGTGGTCAGCCTCCTGGGGTGGGAAACACAGTGGAGATGCAGAGAAAGTGTCTGTAAGGCAGGAAATATCTTGTACATGATCCTTTTCTTGAATATTTTTGGAAAGGGATTTCTCAGTTCTATGCATTTCCTATTTTCAATTATTAGACTGAACATCTACTGAACATCTATGATGAATACACCACTATGCTGTATGAAATTATCCTTGTGCTAAGGACTCTGACAGTAGAATAAGAGGATCACATTAATGAATAGACAAAACCAGAAAATGTGTGATGCAGCCTTATAGGTTTATTACTCAGTTGTAGTATCTGAATTTTGCTACATAACAGTCATGTGATCTTTGGGAAACTGTCCCTTCCTCATGGAGCTGCAGTTTTCCTATCTGTATATTATTATAAAAAAGCAATTTGCACAGTATTTCCCTGGGGTAAAATGAGATTCCTATTTGCATGTGAAAGTGCCTGGCAAAGAAGAAGATAAAACCTGACACAAGAGAAGCTATTTAATCAATGGAAGTACTGTTGGATTAGAGACAGCTTGACAAAATAGAAGGAGAATGGGTTTTACAGTCAAAACCATTTGGCTTCAAATTCTTGCTCTGCCATTGGACCAGCTAGTTAACCTTTCTAAACTTCAATTTCTTCACCTATAATATTGCAATAATGTCACTTACCTTGCTATTTTTAGTAATAAATTTAATAAAGCCTGAAAACCCTTAGTACAGAGTCTGGTACTTAGTAGAGATTCAATAAGTAGTGATTTAGAAACATTATTTCTTCCTAATTCTCAATGAGACATCTGGTTTCTAGTTTTAGGTTTGTCACCTAGCTAAGAATGATACTTTCAGTAAGGCACTTTATTAAAAAGACTTGAACCATGGCAATAACATGGACTTCACTTAAATTAGAAAGGGATTACTAAGAAAAACAAAAACAAACAAAAACAAAAAACTTTAATGAATGCTCATGAAAGCACTTTGAGAACTCTACAATAGATAGAGATGCAACAGCTGCTGCTGAGGATGCTGGGTTATACTTAGTAATAAAAATGGAGTATTTAAAGCTGAAATTTACAAGGTTCCTATTTGGGTCATTGAGCTCTTAGCACCAATGCAAAAATGACACGAGAATTTAAGCAGTTTTGACATAATTATATTAATTTAATGTAGCAACACGAACACTTGAAAAGACAAAAAATAGCACAAACAGAATAATTTACTTAATAATGGTATTTGTTTTGTAGAGAAAAAAGTTTCAAAAATGATTTCTGTGAGGAGAATGTTTATAGAACCATAGGGCGCCTACTCTTCTAATTCTTAAACCGAGTTCCTAAAGAGAGAGAAGCTGTTTACCCAATTACACACATGTGGTTGACACCTGAAAGGGGGCAAGTATCCAAGTCCCCCCTGCTCTAGGCCACCACTCCTCCTTATTGCATCTTTCCCGTGTGCCCTACTGAGTGCCACGGCGTCTGTCATACTACACTTTCCATGGACACTCTTCCCTTTTACTTCTGCCACATTTGCTGGCAGGATACCTTAACCTATTAAACTCTCGGTGGTGATTTTATACACTTGTCACCCTGCTATCTTTGCCTTGACTCTCACCAGAGTCGGAAGACACCGCAAAATGGAAACCACATACCAAAGAAGGGAGTGTTTCATGTATGCAGAGGTAATGAGGAGACACAGTGGGGCACTTATAAAAGGGGGTGAGGAGAATGTAAGGAAAGTAAATTGAGCAGAAAATATCAGGGGAGAGTAATTGGGGATGTGTTCATAACATAAACTATGAAATGACGGCATATCCCTGCATCAGGACCACAGCTTGACTTCAGGGTCTGTTCAGTGTCAAGGGTGTACTTATTTTGTTATAACTTTCTGATCTAGAACTGTATTTAGTAGTCACAAAATTAAGCATGCCTCCAGGTGAAATGGAAAATGGTATTTTGCCAACTTTGCTAATCCTGTGACTTGTGGAGGAGTTTATTAAAAAGAACTGATCTCTTTCTATGTGCACTCATGGTTATTTCAATAATGACATATATGTATATATGCAAACATGCATCCATTCATCCATGATTTTTTTTTGTTAACTCAATAGATATTAATAGAACAAGACATCTACACAGAGCCTCCCAATGCAGCCATTAAATCATAGGATCTGGAATCAGATTATCTTAATCAAACCACAGTACTTTCTAGCAATATGAATATGAGCAAGTTACCCAAAGTTTGTGTCTCATGATAATTGTTCCTGCATTGGCTGAGGACTAGCCTGTAAATACTTTTTTTTTTTTTTTTTTTTTTTTTGTCTCTGGCCGTATTATGGTTGATAAGCTATGGTGTGTCCTCCAAGTATAAAACAACTAGACCTTGTATCAAACATGCTCTTAAATATATTATTGGGCTTGAAGGAAAAAGGAATAATTCCAAAAGTTTCCCATCCCCCTGGGAAAAAAAATGAAACTAGGGTAAATGTAGACCCTCTCTAAGGAGAAGCATGGAGCAAAATGGGGAACAAGGTATGCTGAAGAGAAATACCAGTATCATAACTCAGGTTTTTACCAGAATATTGAGCCAGTAGTTAGACATGCTGAATTTGGGATTCTTACATTAAGTCTGGGACCCTAGAAGTAGGTTAAAGTGAACCGGGTGAGCAGTACATTCTGGTACAAACATTTATTTTTGGAAGAAGATATTTTCAACTTAAGCTCTTTGGATTTCTGGAGATTCCACTCCATCAATATGAATTTATAATCAGAGATCCCCAAACACACAAAGGAACTAGAAACAATAATTGATAATCAGCACATAGAAGTTTTAGATCACAGAGATTACAGGTGTTGAAATCATAAGATAGAGAATATAAAATATTTATGTATGGAATGTCTACAAATAACAAAAGACAGCCATAAATGCAAACAAACTACCCACAGTTATGAAAAAGGCGCTTCTATCTCCAGCCACCATGAAGTAACTCTTACACCCATGGTAAACAACTATAAAACTGGGAAAAATATATATGAGGCAACTGTTTTTAGATTTTCGGTAACAAGCAGCACAGGGATGTGATCTTTAGGTGAGCCCTAAATGTACACTGGCCTTTTGCCTGGAAGTACGCATCTGATCACGGCATAAGGAGGAGGAGCCCAAGCAGAGCAGAATGTCCTTAATGAACTTACAGGGCAGAGTCTGGGGCTGGAATGTGATGAGAAGGAAACTGGAGAGGAAGAGACAATTTTAGGGTGGGACAGAAGTCTTTATGGCTTTCTTGGTATAAAGGAGGCAAATGACTAGGCTGCAGAGAGTCACGAGTTTGTTTCATGAAAGGATTAAAAAAGTAGTAGAGTTCAATCAAGATTTAAAAGAAGGAGAGAGAAAACATAAATTAACCTCAGAAAAATAAATAGAAGATAGCACTAAAGATTCTACAGGATTTAAAGGATAACAAGGGAATATTATAAACAAATATATAACATTAATCTAAAAAGGTAGAAAAACAAATTTCTTAAAAAACATGATTTATTAAAACTTACAAAAGAAGTAACTACAAATATGAATAATCTTGCATCCATTACAGAAATATAACTCAAGATTAGAATAATTCAAGGCACTCAAAAACTCAATACATAGATGGTTTCTATAGTAAATTCTTTCAAACCATTAAGGAAGAAATAAGAATAAATTCTGATACAAAATCAGAAAATAGAGACAGATGTAGCACTTTTTATGTGTTTTAAGAAAACATTATAACTCTGAACCAAAATCTGTCAAAAGCTTTAAAGGAAAACTAGAGCTCAATGCTTTTTTATGAAAATACACAAAAACATCCTTTAAAAAGAGCAAATCAAATCCAGTAATAGAGTAAAAAGATAATACATCTTAGACAAAATTATTTATTATAGGAATCAATGTTGGTTTCATATTTGTAAATCAATGCAATTCTCCATAAAGGAAAAAAAAATATGATTATCTCAACAGTTAGATAAAAATATGTAACAAAATGCAACATTCATTCATTATTAAAAAAGAAGTCTTAGAAAACAAAGAATAGAGAGGAAATTCCTCAGTGTGATAAAGGAGTTTTGCAAAAAAAACTACAGCTAACATCATACTTTATGTAATTATTGAAACAATTCCCTTACATCTGGAATAATGCAAGTATTTTCTCTTCCATACCTTCCACACACCATTATACAAGAGGTCCTGGTCAGCCTCAAAAGGTAAGAAAAATGTATCAATATTAAAAAGTTAGATAGAAGGAGGGTGAACTCTATTTAGTCACAGACGATGTGATTGTTTAGCTAGAAAAAGCTATGGAATCTACAAAAATCTATAGAACTAATGACCAAATTTTGAAAGCTCATATTATACAAGGTTAATATTAAAAAATATATATATCAACTGTGTTTCAATACACCAGCAACAACCAATCAGAAAGTGGAATTTTATAATAGCATGAAAAGGACAGAACGTTAATTCAGAGAAATAATGGATGAAAACTTTTCTAACACGGGGAAAGATCCAGGAAGATCCAGGAAGCCTAAAAAGTACCAAAAAAGATGAATCTAAAGAGACCTACACTGAGGAGATTATAATTAAATTGTCATTAAAGTTAAAGACAAGGAGAGAAGCTTAAAAGAAGCAAGAGAGAATAAACTTATGTTAAAAACCAAACCAAACCAAACCAAACAAACAACAGCAACAACAACAAGAAAACCCATAAGACTCAGTGGATTTTTCAGCAAAATCTTTGCAGTCCAGAAGGGAGTAGAATGATTTATTAAAAGTGCTGAAAGAAAGGGAAAATAAAAACCCGCCAAACAAGAATACTGTACCCAGCAAAGTTGTCCTCCAGAATTAAAGGAGAGATAGTGTTTTCCAGACAGAGAAAAGCTTAAGTTCATCACCACTGGACAGTCCTTACAAGAAATGTTAACAGCAGTTTTTCAAGCTAAAACAAAAGGATGCTAAGTAGTAACATGAAAACACAAAAGTATCAAACTCATTGGTAAAGGTAAATATGTAGTTATATTCAGAATATTCTAACTTTCTAGTGGTAGGGGTATATCTAATATAAAGCTTAAAAGAGGAAAGTTTTAAAATACTTGAGCTGGCCTTACTGAAGGGTGGTGGCCTCACTGAAATGAGTCAATTAACACACCTGAGTGAGTTCAGGGTCCACTTAGAGACTTTTTCAGTGAAGGTTAATGTTCCCTCTCAGCAGAAAACCCCATGGAGATTAGCTCAAGGAGAGTGGGGCCATTGGTGGCTTCAAAGTTAAAGCAAGTTCAGACTCCCTGTTAAACGCCCCAATGACTCCATCATACCTACAACTCTTTTCCTTAAGTGTGCTCAGTGAAATGCTGGTCCTGGGAGATGTGGATCAATGTTATAGGGACAGAGAAAAGTACTGTAGGAAAACAAATTTGGGACACTAGGTTACCTCTCCAGGAAAACTCCCACTGCACGTGGCTAATTCTTTCCCAGAGTTGGATTACATAGGCAAAGCAGGCAGCTTCCCAAAATCTGTAAAAGCTAAAGTACATGATGAATATTGAAGTAAAAGATATTTAGACATATAAAGTGTTTCCCAAATTATTTTTTAAAACATAAATTTATGAGGTTAAGTGTACTATCCTTATAACCAGAGAAGATGTAGGCCTTGGTATGCAGAAATAATCTTTGAGTTTCAAATCTCTATAATTGTGAAACACTCAGGTCATATTCTTACTACTGCCAATGTTCGGAGGATTGTAAACAGCAACAACTGAAATGCTATCTCCACGCTAGCTCGAGATTGGAAAAAGAAAATAATTTACTCACAAAATTCATGCTTAAACAAGAAAAAATATAAAACACTATCATAAGAATTATAATTCTATCGAGTTTTCATCTGAGTAATTATGTAATTGCTTGTCTACAGTGAAACCAAATGAGAGAAAATTTTAAACTACTTTAAGAGAAGAAAAATATTGCTATTTTCTAGATCAATAGAGGTATTGTTAAATAGCAATTACAAAAATGGTACATGTACAGTCTCTGGAGATAAAATGAGATGAAACATCATTTTACTAATACATTTACAAAATGAGCGTTTATAAAAACACAACTCAAATTACAATCTTATCAAGTCTGTTTGAGGTATTGTATAATCATTTAAATAATAGCGATAAAATTAAACAGAAAAAAATCAAAATTATTTTACAAGAAAAATAAAATAAAAAATTTGCTATGTTTCCAGATTATCCTGTAGACTGTTAACAACAATACAAATACTATAATTATGCTACCTGAAAATAGATTACATAAATGAAAAATATAATTTAGGAGTCACATTTAAATAATCTGCAGTTAAAAAACACTAATAACTATAATCCTGTCAAGATTCCATTTGTGCCATTGTATAATCACTTAATAGCAATAAAACTGAAAGAAAAAAATCAAATTTATTTAATAGAGGAAAACAGTGCTTCATCTTGGATTTTAATCTTCAAAAGTAGGTTCTTTGGAACATGGGATCAAATTGAAGGTGACACACCTATTTTCCAGGTTTGGAGACACTTCATCTGACCAAGGGAAGGTGTGCTGAGACAAGGCAGTTCCTCAGTAAAGGCATACCCAGAGGCGTTAGCCCTCGCTCCACTTTCTGGAATAGGGGGTGGTGGATTTTTTTTTTTTTCATTTAGTACAGCTAGAGCTTTAATGGACATTTAGTAGCTTCTCAGGTGAAGACCATTTTCCATCTTTTTCCAAAGGACTCAAGCTGGAAGTGTTGCCACCCCACTGGATACTGACAGATGGATGAACAGGGTGAGGAAGGAGTGAGTGCCCGACTCTTTAGCCTCTCTGAACAGGGCAGAAATCAGATGCTGTCGGATGGTCACTGGGGACCATTCATGCTGGGGCAGGGCTGGCAGCACTGGGCTGAGGTTATCCTGTCAGGGGCTTCTCCCTGGAGACCTCTGGCACATCTGACTAGGGGATGAGGTGGGGGACCAGAGGCTGGGACAACAGCATCCTGTTCAGGTAGGCAGGCTTAACTGAAAGAAGGACCCAACCCCATCCATCGCCAGGAGCACCAGAACAAGCTCTCTTTTGATCTTGTGGAGGAGTTGATGCATCAGGATGGGGTTGACCTGATGGAAGTTGTTGGGGGTGGTGTCTGGTCCACACTGGAAGCAGGACACTGGATCTGGACCTATCACAGAGAGCAAGGCTCTTCCTTCTCTGGAATCTGGTCAATCTGAGGATTCCTGGGTGGTCTCTCAGGTTTCTGCCAAACACCTGATTTATAATATCAAGTATATGGATACTACTTAAAACTTTTAAACTCTCCTTCAATATTATCTTGCTTGATGCATTTCTTTAGTTACCATAAGATACCAGATGTCTCTCAGTCAGTAGAGCTCCCAACCTATTATCATAAATTTTTCTTTCATAGGACGTAAGCTGCCTTTGACAATAGCCACTGAAGCTTTCAAGTATTTCTGAGTGAATTTTGGCATATATTTTGTGGATATCCAGATCTTTGTATACACTGCTATTCCATCTGCTCTGGAAAACTCCTTTATCTTTACAGCATAAATTCTTCCTAAATTGGATATTTGGTGAAAATTCATTTTTTCTTCTTGATGCACCTCTGTGAAGATTTGAAGTTTCCAGTGGAGTGGTTGCCTCTACTTTTCTGGGTTTTTTTAAAAAAATGAAGCTTTCTCAGTTTGGAGACTTTTCATTGGATCATTAAATGCATTGGTTATTTAATCTTCTTCAGTTAACTTAGTATACATTTGGTTTCTTTCTTCTTCAAAAGTTTTAAAATAGGTATTTAATTCAGCTGCATCAATCAGTTTCTTTGAAATTACTTTAATTCATCTTCTAGGATGTCTCCATTTTCAGGACTATTGATTATAGCTACTTCCAAGTTCCTACTATCCATGCTGTCTTTTCCAAGAACAGCAGCCCAAACTCTCACTTTTTTTTGCAAGTATCCATCCAAGGACTCAGTCTCTCTTGAGATTTTTTTTTTTTCAGTATGGTAACAACATTCACTCCTCTTTCCAACCCTTCAGCTTCTTGTGAAATCAGGTTCAGACTTTCCAGAACATTGAAATCATCCTCTAAAGCTTCTTTTAGTGCTGTCTGACATTGTCCTTCATTGGTTTAATGGATTTTGAGGAATATTTCTATGGCAGCTACTTGAAATTCAATGTGTTCTGATGCATCTTATAAAGACTGAAACTGTCTTGTCAGTTATCAACTCAGCTTGTTCAAAATGTTGAGATGTATCTTGTTTTTGTCCATTTGAAAGTTGTCTATGCTAAAACCAAGTAAAGAGTTGAATATTTCTAACTCCTTATGGATGTTTTATGTGTTTCTAATAATTTGTTCTCTGGTTTGCACTGAGGTTGACTCAAGGTGTCCAAATATGTATTTTTAATTTAATTTAATAGACCTTATTTCTTAGAGTAGCTTTAGTTTTGTAGAAAAATTAGGCAGGGAGTTCCCATATACTCTCTCTTCACTCCCCCACCAACCACACTTACATAGTTTCCCCAACTATCATCTTCCATTGGTATGATACATTTTTTACAACTGATAAACCAATTATTATTAACTAAAGTTCATAGTATACATTAAGGTTCATTCTTTGTGTTGTGCAATTTATAGGTTTTGCCAAATGCATAATGTCATGTATCCACCATTAAAGTATCATATAAAAGTGTATCATTTCTCTAAAAATCCCCTGTGTTCCCTTTCTTCATTCCCCTCTTCTCCTCCCCCATGCCTATACTCCTGGAAACCATTGACGTTTTTACTGTCTCCATAGTTTTGCCTTTTCCAGAATGTCAGCCAGCCTTTTTCAGACTGGCTTCTCTCCCTTGACAATACACTTCTACGTTTATCTACATCTTTTTTCGACTTAATAACTCGTTTATTTTTTATTGCTGAATAATATTCCATTGTCTGGATGGACCATTGTTTATTTATTTGTTAATCTATTAAAGGACATCTTGGTTGCTTCCAAGTTTTGAGCATTATAAATGAAGCTGCTATAAACATTCATGTCCAGGTTTTTGCATGTAAGTTTTCAACTCATTTGGATACAAATATATTTTCAATTAAAAAAAACTTATTTTTGTTTAACTAAAAACAATACGTTATCTTTCTTCCTGGACTGTAGAAACTCTGTGGGTAGTTTGCTTTTCCTTGAATTAAGTCCATAGTTTCTTCATAATTAAGAATATGACTATGACTACACACAGCCCCATCTCCCGTAAAAGTCCATGGGGACACAGGCCTGATCTAAGGTCCCCTGTCAATGTTGATCCACCTGACCCTGTGGCTCCCGAAAGGATACAGCACAGAGCATCATGGTCATCAGCAGATTTCCCCATGCTCTAGAGACCCAACTGTGTCACCTCAGATTGGCAACACCCTGATTCCCGCAGTGGACCCTAGAGAACACAGGTGAGCATCCTGCCTGAAACCAAATCAGTTCCTGGCAACATGTGCTGACCTCAGGGGAGGTTGGGCAAGGACAGGGCAGAAAACCCTGCCTTGAATAAACTTCTCATTGGAAGTCCTGAAGCAGTTAGGCCTACTGAAGTTGAGGGTCTATCCATGAGGCTGACCTAGCAAGGTGCAAAGCCAAGGACAGTCCTACCTGCAGGGGTGGGAGAAGCAGCCTAGTGAGCTCTTACAAGGCAATTATCTTCCTAAATCTGGGAAGGAGTTCCTGAAGAAAGAGGGAAAGCGCTGTAGGTAGCAATGTACCAAGAATGCAGCCTTGGGTCTCTCCAAGCCAGAATGTCTCCACTTGGGTGCACACTGCTACCCCAGGCCTCTACCCACATGCAGGCAATTTTCCTGTTAATAATTGTACTTGGTACAATTCCTGTACTTGGTATTTTAAAAGGTAGTATTTCTTATGAAACTAATATGTTGTAAATTATTTTGTGCCTCAGTTTAATAATTCTGAACTAGCACCCTAGTCTTTAAAAGAGAAAAGGGTCAAGGGAGATCTCCTATGAAGAACCAAAGTTCCTTTGGAAATGAATTGACGCCTCCTGTCTACTGAATGACTTGTGTTTATAAAATCTGAAGTAGGTAAACAAAGGATGTGAGTCATGAAATATCAAAATACGTCCAGTCAAATGGAACAAAGAAGAAAACAAATGAATCATTAAAGCGAAGGAGGATTATTGGCATAATGGAGTAAATTAGAGAGACTAGCAGTGATTTAAATCAGCACCTGAAGATCAAAGCTCAAAGCACTTAAATAACAATACTCATTAATGTGATAAATAGACTCCAACTTATGAGAGGCTTGTATGTTAACTCTCTTGGAAACAACCACCTCCTACTTTTAAATCACCTAAAAGACTTTCACACCTGATTGCTCAATAAACAGCCTGGGTCTGGAGTAAAATTCTGATTAAGAAAAGAATTTCCTCTTGGAGGACAGAGGTGAGCTTCATCAGTGAGCAGGGCCGACTTTGTGAGTCACAAATGGGGGAGATAAAGGAGACCTAATGTTTAAAAAATGTGCCATTTCAGTAATTTTATTAGATCCCATTTAATTCTCACATCTTAGTGGGTAGGTAGCTGCTATCTACTTTATAAAAGGCAAAAGAGAGGTTCAGAGAAGTTAAACAAGGAAAGGGCAAAGAAGCAGCTCAGTCAGGGAGTGGGTTTTTGGGTTGCTGCCCGGGCTCTTCTAACACCTAACAGGAACAGGTTCAGAATCCTGGTGGCTGTGAGTGAGGGGCCACTGGCGCTTCGGGGCAGCAGGGGAGGGGCCTCTCCCCCTGTTAGAGAACCAGACTCAGATCTGTTCTTAGAAAATGAATTCCATTTTTTGCTTCTTACTTGTAACACAGAGACTGAAGTGCTCCAGTCATAGTAGCTCCTGGCCCTCTGCCGAGTGTCAGAAGTCCATGTTGGCCTCCGGATGTGGCCTGTGCTGCCCAGGACCTGTGTGAGGGTCTCCTCCTCATCGTCGTGGGCCCCTCCCAGACCAGGCGTGCCTGGGACTCTCGCTTCCCCACCACTCACAGCTCCAGACCTAGGCTGCCTATGAAAATTTCATGCCTCCAGGTGCTACATGGATTATTCATGAAGGCTACAGAGCTGTCGCCATGGGAGCTGATTGGCTGCAGCGTCTTTAGCATCTTAATGACCTACCCTGATGGAGTGCAGGGCAGGGACCCACCTGGATCCTCCATCACTGGCGGGACCAGCTTTTCCACTTGCAGAACATGTTGTGTGTTATTTCTTCCCAGACAGACCCAGGAGTAATATTTACCTAGTTGACTAATCCAAGCTAGTGGGGAGGCCCCCCTGGAACCTCAGAGGCCTCTAGGCCCCCTGGCTGGCCTCTATGGGGAGTCGGCCTCAGGTCATCGCCCCCTCCCTTCCTTTCTCCCTGGCTGGGCTGTCAGGCCAGCAGGCGCCCTGAGTGGTGAGACATGACATCAGGGAGGCTGAGTAACTGAGCCCGGATCGGGCATCAGGCCTGGCTGTGGGTGGCTTCAACACACTGGTGGGCACAGGCTGGAGGATCTGTGTTGCTTCAAGGACTGGATGTGCCAGGGGCCCCTTAAAAAGCTTCTAGCCCCACCCCGTAAATGGATCATGGAAAACTAGTACTGATGCACACCCGTGACTTGTAAGAAATGCACCAAAATCTCAGGGCTCACCCCAAGGCTGCTATCAGTCCAGCGGGGTCATCTGGTCAGTGCCAGCTAATTCCCATCTGCAAGCCACTGCAGGGGCTAGCTGGGCACCGACTGAGCGCAGAGGAGGAGGGAAGTCTGGAGACCTAGACAGCGCTTGGGGGGAAAGTAAGGTTTCGATGCTTCCAGAAAGAAGAAGACATTAGCCCAGGGAAGGGTGATGCAGAGCAGGGGAGACGCGCCATCCACTGTGGAAGCGGCAGCAGGGCAGCGCTGCCAGGCCTGGATGCCAGCAGGGAGGGCAGTGCGGGCTGGCGGCACAGACCTGGATCTCTCCTAAGGCTTTGAGTAACGAGCCACAGAGTCCAGGGGTCTTTCCGGGGCTGATAGGAAGGCTCTTACCTTTCCAGTAAGAAGACGATGTGTTTAGATTTGCACTTCAGGAATACAAGCAGCAGTGGGATGCAGGTTACACATCCTGCCCCAGAGGGTTGAGCAGCCTGTTGCTTTTCCAGTACAGCTGAAGACCAGGGCCCTTCTGCGAGCACCGCTGGGAGGGGAAGGTGGGTAGGTGGAGGAGGCTGGGTCACTGTGCAGCGCGCGGAGATGCCCTGGATGTTCCTTGACAGATACAGCGATGGCTGAGTCACCTGGGTACCCATGCCTCAAAACACCAATAGGAGAACAAAATCCGGGTGATGTAAAAAAGGGAAGCCTTCTCCACTCACCTGGAATGTGCGAAATGAGCCAACGTTAGACCTTCCTGTTTTGACCCTGCCGTGCCCTGTGAGGAGGGCCAGCAGCAGGATTGTGACGGGGCTGCTGTCAGGGAGGAAGGAGGGCATTGAGCCCCTTCTCCTCAGTGGCCATGGAAATCTCTGATAATTTTGCAGATCCAAAGAGAGCCTTGAGTGGAGGGAGCGGAGAGTGGACTGGCATAGGCAACGGTTAAGCCGGCCTGTCATTTTGTAATATTTTACAGCAAATATATAGATTCATATAAAGGAGCTAAAGTTGCTGCCATGCTATCAATCCTGTTAAAAATAGAAGCCATTTGGATGCTTTGTTTCACCCTGGAAATTACATTATGAGGCCAGAGGGTGCAAAGTCAGTGACCTTTGCCTTGGGAGAATTTCAGGATCATGCCTTTTGTATGAGAGCTTCCACTGTGCATTTTCTGGTGTCCTGAGTGTCCCGTAGGCAGCTGGGGACATCACAGGAGGAGCTGGCACTCAGCTGGGCTCTCATGGACTCTGTGCAGTTTCACAGGTGAATATGCTGAGTCACAGTTATGACACAAGATGCAAATTCCAGCTTTGAGAGTGATGAATGGTTTCCAAATCATATCTATCAAAGTGTATATAATATTTATAAACACGTTGAAGTGCATACATGGAGTGATTGTGTTGGAAGTAGATTATTTCAGGCTAGACTGAGGAGAGATGTCATTAAAGCTTAGATCTTTAATGTCCCTAAAAGACAAATAAGCTTTTCTGAAACCCCCATTTATTCTCAAGAGGAGACAAGTAACATCCAGACAGGTGACGTGACTTGCTGAGTGCTTACTAGGAGAGTGTAGTGAGAGGTAACCAGTGGGTCATCCCCGAGGTACCAGTGGGCATAATCACTGGGAGAACATATGCAGACTTTGTCATGTTTCCTCCTTGCTGGCTTCAGAGGAAATAAGGTCAGATGGAGAAAGAGAGGGCTAGAGGCAAGAAAATCATTACACTCGTTCTTAATCCTAAATTGTTCAGGTCTCCTGTCTACCATGCAGACTCTGAAACCAAACCTAGGCCAGTGGTCTTGGGTCTTCATAAGCCTCAGAATCTGGTGGTCTAAAACATATCAGAAAATGGACAAGAAAAAAACCAGAGATACAATAGATCATCTTTCCCGCAGCTGAAGATTATTCTCTAAGTAAAGCTTTTGGAAAATGGAAAAAATAAATTATGAAATGTCTAAAAGGGCAAGTGTCTGAGCTCCGCCATTTTTCGTTGCAGCCATGACACCAGGCTTCCTTTAAAAAACATTCCAAATGTCTGCTCCCAGCATCTCCTGCAATTCCATCAGGGCTTTGCAGAACTGATCTTCATTGAACTCATCATTGTATATCCACTTCAGGTAGAGTGAGATTTTGTGATTATTTTAATGAAGCAATTTGGGGCATATATAGGTACAAAGGCAGTATCTATACGGTAAATATATACATAAGTAATTAGATGGCTGCAAAATTATATAGGATGCTGTTTAAAGAAGCAAAGCGTTCAAAATTGAAATGGAAGCCTGGTAAATAACCCATTATACCCAAAGAAATTCTGATTGCCTATTCATAGCTGGAATTTACATGAACCCTTGTTCATTAAAGAATGAATAGCTGCTAATTTGCAGCATTACCAAAGCAAAGTTCAGATGACAGAATAATAATAATAATAAAATCCTCTCAAATCAGAAGTCTACCATCTGTCCCACATAAACACCACTGTAACTTTCTTAACATATGGGAGACCCTATTTTTAAATTCTACTATCTAATTAAAACACTCCAGAGAAAAAAGATGTAGATTGCAGAAATCAAAATTTAATAATAATAAAGGAAGTGGGAGGGAGAAAATCAATCCATTTGTTAAAACAATTTCTTAAAGTGTTTTCTTTTGAGCATTTATTTATTTATTTAAGCAGAAGAAGCTACCTGAGCATTATTCAAGGAAACGGGTTCAGGTTCTTATTCAGATCTACCTGTTAAGAGCTTAAAGCGGGGAGTGGGAAATGTGATAGGAGTGATCAAGACATAATTTCATCCCCTTAGAAACTATAATCCAGGGAAGGAATCAGACACAGGAGGGAGATGTGGCTTGGGAAGCATTTGGTGAGTGTGAAATGTCCAGCTCTGAAGGGCTGTCACTCTTCCACACAAAGCCTCAAATCTCTGTGTGCTGGAATCACAGATGAAAGGCACTGTCTGGATGGCAGAAATCAGCTACACTTTTCTCCTGGTGAGGAAACCCAGGGCGGGCGTTGCTGTGACTTGTCCAAAGTTACATAGAAAGCATCAAAGCTAGAACCTAACCCACAGCTTATGATCCTTAGATGTTTACATTTCGCTTATAGGTAATCAGCTTCTCACAATGTATCATTCAAAGGTTAAAAGGCAAAGAATACACATCCTGCCCCTCCACCATCATCACCGTACACAACCGGCAATAATCTTAAAATAATGAGATTTCACGAATCAATACCAAGTAATGTGAATACCAAGAAAAAGCACAGGCGATGTGATGGAGTACAAATAAGACAAGATCTAAAGTGCCCATCAAATTGTGACAAAAGTTTATTAGTTTCCAAGAAAATGTACATTACAATATAATACAAATTAAGGCCCATGTGTCACTTGCAAAAATAAATTATGATAACCAATGTTAGAGAAGCTTAACAGAAAATGAACACTCTTTAACCTTGCTTGTGGGAAGGTAAATCCCACTGGCTTCTCTGAAGGTCAGTATGGGAGCAGATATGGACAACCAGAAAGATATTCATTTATTCAACCAACTCAACTTCTTATAAATTTACCAAAGAAAATCATCAGGCAAGAAAACAGAGATGTGTGTATAGAAATGTTTGTAATACTGAAAACTGGAAAGAACCAACCTAGCCAAAAATAAAGAACAATTAACTAAATTATAGAAATACAAAGTTTGTGTACTCCAGATTACTTTATTATAATCCTGTATCATATTGGGATTAACAGAATGAGTTCTAGAGTTTTAGAAAATCCTGGTTCCACACAGTACTCTTTGGGTGATCCTGGATAAGTTACCTAATATTTCCCTTCTTTGGGGTCCTCATTTGTAAAATGGGGAAATACTATTACCTGCTTCAGAGGATTCCCATGAGGATTAAATATGTCAACACTCCTTAGTGTAAAACACTTAGATTAGACTCTGTTTCATCATGTGTGTATTAGTCAAGGTTCCCCAGAAAAACAGAACCAATAGGAGAGAGAGACAGATTTAGTATAAGAATAGGTCAAGAAGTCCCACCATCTGCTGTCTGCAAGCTGGAGAAACAGAGGCAAGTCTTAGTCAGAAGGCTCAAGAACGAGGATCGCCGATATCTCAGGGCAGGAGATGATGAATGTCTGGACTCAAGCAAAGAACAAATTTACCCTTCCTGTGCCTTTTTATTTAACTCAGGCCATTACAGATTGGCTGATGCCCACCTGTACTGTGAGGGTGATATTCTTTACTTAGTCTATGGATTCAAATGCTATTCTCTTCCTGAAACATCCTCATAGACAAATCCAGAAATAATGTATTTTCCAGCTCTCTGGTATCTTTTAGACCAGTCAAGTTGACATATAAAATTAACCTTCATGTGTTCAAAAATATGATTAATTAACTACTTTACTATTATCACATAGTCTCAATAAATAATATTGTCAGAGTAGATATTATTTTCAAAATGCTTTCAAGTGAAAAAAGAGCCTAAGGAAGTAGACCAAGATATTAAAAAATGTTTATATCTCTTTATGCTTATCTATATTTTCTATTTGTATATAATTAATGCAGTGTCTGTATATTAACATCATTTTAAGAACCCTACAGTTATTTTCAAAAGTTTGCTATGCAAGCAAAGAGGACATGAAGTTCACGGTAAAGTAACAACGTGTTGTGTGGTAGTTAAGAGCTTGCATTGTAGCGATGAACATAAGTGTGAATCCCTGCTCTGCTGAACACGTACTTATTGTAAATCCTTGGGTAGGTTTATTTAACCTCTTTAAATCTCAATGCTATAATGGCAATAGAGCTGTTTGTGGATTAAATGAGATAATCCATGAAAATTTTCTAACACCAAATATGAAGCATATGCTCTACAAAAATAGTAGCTAGTATTACTACTCAGCACACGTCAGTTATTATCAAATCTAATCATAAGAATTCTACACATATATTACTGGATTGAGCTATGCAGTACATAGAACATGAAAATCATGTCAGAGGTGAGAGACCAAGGAACAAACATCCAATTCAGATCCCACCCAATTGTTAATATGCCGTAGAAATTGTTGGATCTACCTCCTACACTAAAATATATAGCATTTTAAGAATTAATATGATACAGAAAAATGCTTTTGTTGTTTTCAGTTCTCCATAGGAAAACAACCCTCATGAGAACAAGACATAAAAATATGGAAACACACACGAATGATGCTCATTACAGATGCCATGGCAATTTGTTCATTTTGCTTTCATTGCATTAAGTACAGATAAAACAATTGGCCGCCTGAACTAGCAAATGTTCTCATCCAAACTTACTTTAAAATGCAGCAAAATAAATAAATGAATGAATGAATACATAAATAAATAAATGAACTGGATTATTAGATGTTTAGGGAAGAGATAGAAGTTAGGCTTAAGATAAAGGAAATATAGTAAAAGATTGACTATAGAACATAGATGGTGAGTGTACAGCTATTTATTCTACACGCTTTCTTCTGCATCATTCAATGCTGGGAAAAAAGAAAAAGTCCCCTGAAATGCATGCATTGGACTCACTGTTGAATCTGGGAGTGTGAGGCAGTCTTTCTAGGAGGAGAACCACAGCTGTGTGCTCCAAGCCTGACTGTTTTCACATAGTTGCCATAGACATTCTCTTTTTCTCAATGGTGGGTGGTGGTAAGAAGCTTAGCTTGGTGAGTTTGTGGTGATTATTCCTAAAGCACATTTCCCTTATCAATCTGGAAGATAAATGAAATGGAACAGGCTTGGATTTTAATTAAAAATAAAATGATACCATTGTTTTAGGGATTGTTTTTTTCCCTGCTACCCTCTAAACTTATATTCTTCTTTCAACTGACTTTTAATGGAACATTTCATTCTGCCTTTGAAGTTTCAACATTTCAAGGTAGAATCAACTCTGGGCCTTGCTGCCAGCGTCTGGTACTGCCCACCTGGGAGAGATCATTTCCTAGTGGCCCTGTTCCTTGGGATGCATCTTTCTTGAGAGAGATGCTTGGGGAAGTTTCATGAATAGAATGGAATCCTTCTCAGGCAAACGTTGGCCATTGGCCATTCTGAAATCTTTCTTTTCTGAACTTCCCCCTCCACCCATGCACACATGTGTGCACACACACACACACACACACACACGCTCCCTCCATGGCTGTTTCAGTTATGCCAACTCTCCCTTTGGCTGACTGCCATCGTAGGCTCATTAAGAAACAGTGGCCAAACCTGTCTTCCCTGTGTTACTCTATATTTTGATAGAGAGGCTGCATGAATGACTACTGTAGTATCCACTGTGCTAATGTAGAAATGGCCTGAATATGATCTTTTAACAAATAAAGTACTCACACATCTAGAATTGCATGCAAGACAAGAGGTCGTGCATTACTCATTCTTTGCTACCCTCCTCTCATGTGGTGTTCAAGCTGAATTCAAAGAGATCTCATGTGGTTATTCTGTGGGTTTCTAGGCTGGAGAGTGGACAGTGGTGCTGAGTGGCTCATTGCTCTGATGGTGACTGGAGCTGTGTATGTGAAGAACAATCAAATGTTCATATCAAAGGAAAACAGAAGAGCTTGGAATGAATGTAACCTGTCTTCCTGTCCAACCCCCAAATCTATGCTTTATCTTGAAAACATACCTATTTGATATAAATAATATTTTATTAAGTGACTCAAAATATGGTTAAAAATGTCACTATCACTCAAAAATACAGCTTTTGATTCTTTTTGCAGTACATTATTTACACTTAGGGAAAATTATGACAAGGAAATTATATTCCATGTTGGGAAGTGAGCTAATGATTCTTATAAATAACCACTTACTAGGTAAATTGATAAACAGATCAATTGTACCTATTATACAGATTTATAAGAGTACCAAAGGATGACATAGGTGCTAAGCTGCTAAGACCTGAAACCAGAGAAAATGAGCTAAAATGAAATGGAGATAATCACCTTGTGTAAAATGATGCAGCAATTGCTGTCATTGCCTTGCTCTTACCCCTCCCCACTTACCATTTGGTACCTAGATGTCACCTTCCAACTGTCATCTCATTGGGATGTTGTCATCCTTCTCTGGGACCTGAAGGATGGGTCAGCACCTATTTTGAAAGTGGCTGATGATATTAGAAAGAGCTTAGGGCCAAGGTACTGGCTCTTTTTCCATCAGAGTCAGGTTGAATTCAATGAGATAGTAACAATGAGAGAGAAACTGCAGGGAGCATCTCTGGCAGTCAGGGCTGGAGGTCATCAGAACCTAGACCCTCGGGGCAGTGCCCGACAGAGCTGAGATTCAGACTTTTGTGCGTGGGTGCTATCCAGTAGTTTCCACAAGTGTGTGAAAATTCTGGAGACTGGAACCAACTGCTATTGGAACAGTTGCTGCTTTGTGGGTAAGGAACTTTTGTGTAGACTGTGTTTACAGGAAGGATAAGCAAAGAGAGAGAAGCAAATCTCTTGTCCTGTCTCATGCCCTCTGGTCTCTCTGTTGTTCCATAGTGGCATCACCAAAGTGAAGCACACTGGAGAAGTGAAACAGTCTGCAGAGTTCCAGCCCCTGTACCACAATAGGATATAGAAGGATAGTTTTAAAGCTGAGAAAACCTAACTCTTAAAACTGCTGACATGAAAAAATCATTAATCCACAATTTTCAAGCACAAGTCACATGGCTACAGCTAGGTTCAAAAGCATGGAGAAACCAGATATTGGTCAACAGTAACAGAGTTTTCTATACCAAGTAAGATCATAAAGTGAACCTCGGTCTTAGAACCACGAGCTAACATCAACCATCTGCCTGTTCTGCTAAGCCATTTTGAGTCAGTTATCCTGAATTTATTTAAACCATATGACAGCAGTTTATATTTGTCATTTTGACAATATTTGAAAGGAAAACATTCAAGTACTTTATTAATATTTGTGAAAAATGAGACTGTTTTTCAGGTTATGTGCTGTGGATGAAGAGGTTAGGGGAGAATAGGAGTCCCTTCCTTCCAGGAGTTTATCCAGTAAGACACCAAGTTTTAAGAAAGAAGATGAAGCTCTTGACATGTAGCACTGTGTAGGTGGTATGGATGAAGGGCTGAGGGAACATAGGAAACAAGAGGGTTTGTTTTAGGTGTTGTAAGTCATGAACAAGAAGGGTAAATGGGAAAACTTTACGGAAGCGGTCAGAGATGGACAGCAAGGCTGACTTTAGAATATTGGGGAGATTTGTGGGGATGTAGTTAAGAATCTGGGGATTTCCTTCAGCTTTTACAAATCAAAGAAATTTAGGGGGTCTATTTTTTGGGCATTAATGAATAACTCAATGTTTTCCTTCTATACAGTTTTTATAATTTTTAATTTTTTTTTTTTTTTTTTTTTTGCGGTATGTGGGCCTCTCACCCCCGCAGCCTCTCCCGCTGTTGAGCACAGTCTCCAGACGTGCAGGCTCAGCAGCCATGGCTCACGGGTCTAGCTGCTCCATAGCATGTGGGATCTTCCTTGACTTGGGCACGAACCTGAGTCCCCTGTATCGGCAGGCGGACTCTCAACCACTGTGCCACCAGGGAAGCTCTACAGAATTCTTGTAAGAGAGAAGAAAGGAAATATAGGAGAGAAAGCCATCACTGAAATAATCAAAGAAATAATAAAAGACAGTTTACTAGAATGAAAAGTGCTTCTGGATTGAAGGATCCATCATATGCACAATAAAATATGTGAAAACTGACTTAATCAAGTTATGTCCTTGAGCCATTTGTTTTCCCTGAACACAAAAATAAAACTATATACATTGCTAAAGGAAAAAATATATATACTTATAGAACCAGATCAGTTTTAGTCATGTCTCCAGAAATTAGGAAAGGGAAAATGCTAGAAGACAGTAGAGCAGGGTTATAAAAGCTCTGAATGTATTTTCATGATATCCTTTCAAAAGATAAGCTACAGGAGACTTGTCATGGCTTTGGTCCAGGACATCTTCCTAGCTCTCTTCCAAGGGGTGAGAGGATTTGTCTTTCCCCATTGCATATATCTCCACAGTTTTTTTAGACCTGATTTTAAACATCTTTTAAAAGCTTCAAAGAGGGCATGGAAGTAGAATAGGAAAAAGTTTATAAACCAATATTTTTTCAGAATTGACCTTTTCCAGGATTGACCTCTTCTGATTACTAATATTTAGGATTTGGAGACTGAAAAGTGAAGCAATATCCTCTGTAGTGTTTCCAGTTGGGATTCTATTCATAAACTGATTTAAAATTAATAACCTCATAATGTGGAATATCACAAAACATTAATGAGCTATCAATGCACAATACATATTTCTCCTAAGTGGTGAACTTGCCAGCTAAGCACAAGCTGAGATACAAATTCTTTTCAAGCCAAATGACCTTTACAAATTGTCTGTAAAATTCTCCAGAGTGTTTACTATATTTGAATACTTCATGAAAGGTAGTTTCATTCTCAAATGTGTTTAATGCCATTTTATACATTATTTGATTCTGTTATTGAACACGAAACATTGACAAAAACAATAACATTCCCCAGAAATGAGCAGCTGTTGAATGATACCTCACGGAGGATGGGCATTTGATTATTTCTGTTATCAGCTTATAGTAGCAATGCTATCTTGTCTTCTCTCATTCTGTGACTGTTGTGGAAATGACATTGAGAATTTTTATGTAGGGGCACATAGACTGAAATTTACAATACCCCAAATAGCTCAATCTCCCTAAAATGTTCAATATGTACCTGTTGTATTTAATAAAGCATTTTACTCTCAAACCACTATCTTCTTCCCAACGACCCACAAACAATTTTTCTACATACCTGGACCTGACCAACCATTGAGCCTGCCACATTGCCATGTTTTCACACTCTCTCACCTTCTTCTGTTCTTTATTTGTTGGTTACCCAGCTTAGATTCTAGAGTCCACCATTAAAATCTCTTCCTTGCACACCTCTCCTTTTGTTCTAATTTTCCTAGCAATGCTCAAACCATGGCTTAGTCCCTCCCACAAGTACCCCCAGCTTATACTGTACAGCTGAGTGATGGAGAGAAGGACAAAAGAGGAGACTGATCTCACTTTAGCTGCCCCTAATTTAAGTGAACTCCTAAGGCCACCACCGACTGTTACTGCATTTCCTGACCCACCCTCTTTTCCACTCTCCTAAATGTCTAGTTCCAGCCTGTCCCTTCACAAACCTTTAAAACTTTGTCATCATTGTCATGTTCAGCTGATGACTTTATTTCCTTTAACAGTGAAAAAGTACAAGTCAGCAGGATCGAAATCCCACATGCTCCCCTCATCCCAGCACAACATTCCCACTGCATCAACGTTCATACGCTTTCCTTCTCGCCCGGTGCTGTGTGTGTCCGAGCTCCTAAGTCCAGCTCTTGGCTCTGCATGTTTCATCCCATTTCTCTCTCCTCCTCAATGTGGTCATTTCAGCAGCTCTCCCCTCTCTTTCTTGTATCATCAACTTCTATTTCCAAAGCCTACAGACATGCATTTATAGCTCACATCTAAATAAAACAGAACAGAACAACAAAAGCAGCCTCTTCTGCACTCTTTCCCCTTTTCAGAAACAATCAAAGTTCGAGTTGTCTATGTATAATCTTCTGCCCTCTTCTCTTCTTTGCTTGGACCTATTCATATTAGGGCTTCATCTCAACTATTCCCTCAAAACAGTCTTCCCTCTTCAAGACTCCCAATGACATCGGCACTAAACCAAAGAATCAATTCTCAGTCCTCATCTTAAATGTATTTTGACATGGTTTGAGTACATCTTCCTTAAAATTATTTTTCCCTTTGTCCAAGACTACCCTTTCTTTGTTTTCTTTTATTTTAAATTTTTTTTCCAGATTTTTTTTCAATCTGGAAAATTCAAAAAAGTAATTGACACATAAAATTGTATATTTTCATTTTTCTTTTAACTTCCTGACTGTTCTTTCCCCCTTTCTTCTGTGGTGTGTCTCATGCCTCTAGCCTCGAAATATTAGAATCTGGCAAGGCTCATGTTCTGACCTCCTTTTTATCGGCACTGAATGTCAAGGAGATCTCAATTTGTCTCTTAAAATATTTTCTATAAGTTGACAAAACACGTGTTTATATCTGTAGCCCCTGAAGTCCAGACTCATACCTCTGACTGCCTTCTCAGCATTCTACTTGATGTCTAGTATATAGTAGAAATTTCAGAGTTTAGTTTTGAGCATCTCAATTCGCTTTGCACTAACCAACAGCCACAGCAATATCCCCCCCTCCCATTCCCCAAACAAAAACAAAACAAAACAAAAATATCATTTCTCCCACATTCATCTGCATCTCAGTAAATATCAACACTGCGTTACAGTTGCTCCGACTAAAAGTATAGGGGTCACAGCTGCTCATTTATGTCTGTACACCTACATCCGATCTATCAGCAAATACTTGTCTACCTTCAACCTTCTCACCATCTCCTTGTGTCCATCACCCATGCTTGAGTCCATCTCAGTTCTGGATTTAATTCTTAACTGGTCTCTCTCTTCTCTGCCCTGGATCCTATAAAGTCTCTCATCAACACAAACACAAAGGAATCCTTTTAAGATATGCATCTGATCTCTCTAGCTCTTTGCTCAAAGACCTCCTATGGCTTCACTCCATGTAAATTTGCACTCAGAGTAAAACTGAAAGGCCTGCAAGTCCCCATTACTTGTGTCACTGATGCACGAGCCCTCCATTCCCTTCCACCATCCTCTTCTGTCAATTTGTTCTACTTCACAGTGACTTCCCGCAGTTCCTGAAAAGTATCAACCGTGCTCCGAACTCATTGCCTCTGCATTATAATTAATATAAGATAATATAAACAGTATAGTGAACATTCACTTAATGTACCTGGATTAATGAATTTTTTGAATGAATACTTGTAACCCCAGTATTGTTGAGTTACTGTACTTCCCATTTGCCGATAGAGAAACTGATTGGAGAGGTTTTTTGTTGTTGTTGTTTTTTAAGCTAGTCAATGACGAAACTGCCTTTTAATCACCCAGATGATTTCACAGTCTCTGCTCTGAGCAGGTATTCTGACGTGTCTTTGATGTGAGTTTATTTACACAGAGACCTGTCAGCAGGGAGTGGGGAGGGTGCACATGGGTTGGGGATGGCTTCCTACAGAAGTGACTGTTGATCTGAATCCTGAGGACACAGAGGAGTGGCCCTGAGGAAAGGACGGCAGGCCCAGGCTGTGTGGTCTCTGGAGGGAGGTGTGGAGCGCGTGCACAAACAGCCTATTCCCGGAGTGCATGTGGTTCTAAGGGCCGCAGACTACAGGTGCATGTGTGAGAGAGTGTGAACGTATCTATGTGTGCACTTACAGCCGAGCACCATGGTGACAAACGAGGCTGAATGGACAGATCAGGGCCACTGACTTGACTTAGTTTAATGCCAAAAGTATGACTCTCATTTTGAGACACATAAAACGGTCATAATCTGAAAAGGGAAACAACTACGGTTTATGTTTGAGAAGACTGGCTCTGCTTTCCTTGTGAAGGATAGTTGAAATGGAAAACTGGAGGCTGCTCCAGTGTTAAATGCAATCCCTAATGATTCTTAGGTCTATAAACTGAGGCATTGCCACATGAAAATTTTGATTAAGCTTGGCTTCTTGGAGTTAAAAAAAATACATGAAAATCAAACATACTTACCCTGTACTAGGGAATTATAATTTTTTGTAATTCATAAGCATTAAATTATTTGTATGGTAGTTACTAGGGCTGCCATAACAAATCATCACAAACTGGGTGGCTTAGAAGAACGGAAATGTATTCCCTCACAGTTCTGGAAGCTGGCAGTCTGAAGTCATGGTATCACGAAGGACTTGCCTTCACCAAAGACTCTAGGAAAAAAAAAAAAAAATCATTCCTTGGCTCTTCCTAGCTTCCAGTGGTTGTGGGCAACCCTTGGTGCTTTGTTTTTAACTCCTTGGTGCTTTGTTTTTAACTCCTTGGTTTGTAGACTTATCACTCCACTTTCTGTCATCACATGGCTTCTCCCCTCTGTGTGTCTGTGTCTCTACATGGACTTCTCAGTCATTTAAGGTCCACCCTAACTAACTACCTCCACAAGGACTCTACTTCCAAATGAGGTCACATTCTGAGGTTCTGGTTGGATGTGAAGTTTGGGGTGGCCAAAAATTAAATCTCATTTTTAAAAACAAGATAGAAAAGATTATTAAAAAAAGAGACAAATATTTCAATTGACAGTGAAAATCAAATAGAATCAAATTAATGATGGTCTAAGGATTTTTCATCCTCGGGATATTTCCCACCAAGTGGTACGTGTGTGTTTGTATGTGTGTCTCTCTGTGTGTCTGTGTGTGTATTTCCTTTTTAATATCCAAGGATGTTTCCAATTCCAGTGTTGTAGTTTATGTCATAATCTGTCACTGTAATTCACAGAGTAGCTATTCACAGTCAACTTTTCTCAGGTTTGTGAACATAGTTTTTCACAGCTACATTTTATGTCTTTTTCATCATAGCCTCATAAAGTGCAGCTGCAATTACCAAGTGTATTTTTATGGAAGCCACTTTTGAGCATGCGATCTCTGTATGCTCTTATATCATCTTGTCTGGAAAAGTCAGGAGAAATTGTTGTGCAAAAAAAGATAGGATCAACTCATGAGTCTAAAGCTCTGAAAAAAAAATATGCCCTACAGGAAAGATGGTGAATGTTTAGGAAGCCATAACTCTCAGCTAGGGAGTGGTTTCACCTTTAAGAGGCGACAGTGAAAAATTAATGAACCAAGGGCTCTAATGAATGAGGCATGTTGACATGAAGACAGATTCATGGCATAAGTGCTGAGTAACGGATATGATAGGACTGGGATTGGCTCTGGGGGCCTATGAGAAAGAATTCTTGCACTGAGCTTCTGGTATGTGTTTAGTCTTTTATGGCTTTTCCTGCAGTTTTCTCTAAAGCAGAGGCTAATTTTTCTCTTGCATCCCATGTTCCTTAATGCCTAGAAGAGACATAAAACTCCTGCTTGCTTCCATTATACTTTGCAATAACTTTTCCTTTCTTCTTCAAAAACCATCTCTTTTTGAAGCCTGTGCTCTGTGCTTATGTGGCTGTTCCCTGGTCTCTCCATCTCTCCCTTGCTTGCTGGAGACCACAGCACCTCCAGTGGTATGACTCTCCATCCCCTTTCTGCCATATTTCTAGGTGGCTTCCTAAGCCACAGGGACAACCCTGTCAACATTCCATTGCCTTCAAACTCCTCTTCTCCAGTGAGTCCACTTTATTTGTGCTCAGTCCTCTTCACACCGTGAATCTTGTCACCCCCGAAATAAACCACCATTCAAACCTGACCATCGATGCTCCATCCTTTGAGCTCATTTTTTTTCCCACTCTTAATTAGACACCACAAACATAGCTTCATCACAGGCTTATTTATCATGGTGAAATATTTGAAATGGTTCCATAAATCATGATCTATTTATTTGGAGCATTAAAATATATTACATGAAATTTTTACTAATATAGAAGTGTGAATAAACATAAAGTATTACATTTTAAGAAGTTAGAAATCAAAATTGTTTGCTGGTGATGAGTAATGAGATGGCAGAAGAAAATGATGGAAAAGAAGTATAGCAAAATATTAGCAGTGTTTATGTCTGGTTCTTAGAGTTAGTACTTTATTGTATCTGAATTTAAATAAGTAAATGTAATTATATAGTAAAATAAATTAAAGTATTTTAACTCAAAAAGTATTTACTTTGGGACCATTATTTCTAAGCTGTCTGCTACCACTGGTGTCACAGAGATGAGTCTGTTTCCTATGAAGCTCTCAGATACAGAGATGAAAATATCATATAAGTAAGCATTATACATTGTAAGAGAAATCATATTTGTTGTTGTTTTATTTTATTTTTTATTTTTTTAATTTTTTTCCCAAATGTGTTGTTTTAAAGTGCTAACTTTATTTAAGAAAGGGTAGCTCTTGGGAAGCTGAAGCACACACACATACTTGTTTGTGCATGTATGTGTTATGTTTATATGTTTACCTACATACATTATTCTTCACAATCAAAATTTGATTATCTCATAAACTTGGTATAATAGGTTAAACTCTGACTCTTACAAAAAGGCATGGAATAAATATGGATTTGGAATATGTGTTAAAGCAGAGACGGGCCACCTGATCTGGCCCCAATTCATTCCTGAAAAACATTCATTGCAAATAGTGTTATTAACAAAGAAAGAGGCCAGGTGATGTTTCTTGTTTGTGGGGCTGCTCCCTGAGGATCACCTGACCGGCTCCATCCAGTGTCAGCTCAGCATCTGTAACTTGGGGAAAGGGAGGTTGAAAAAATAAAGTTAGATATATCATTTAGGAATATTTTACAATTTTTATTTTATATTTATATTGAAACTGGAGTAATAACCAAGTTATCACTTGGTTAATAACCTTTAAGATGTTTACTATTCTTTTTTAATATTCATATCAATAAATAGTATATCTCCATTAAGGTAGTAATTTGCCTTATGATGAATAAAATAGTAGCCAGTAAAGAAGTAAAGCTATGGTAAAAAGAGAAATGAGAATCTATGAGAAAAAAGTGAAACCAAGGGATGCTTGAAATTTGCCCTTTTTCAGCCAGAAATTTCATTAGCCCAGTTTTGATTAATTAAGTATTCACTGTAAATCCCTAAACATATCCTGGTGTGTGTGTGTGTGTGTGTGTGTGTTTGTGTGTGTGTATGTGTGATATTTATTCATTCATTCCACAGACATTCACTGAACACCTTCTTGTAGTTTACATTTTAGCTTCTAGAGAATCACAGATTAAGCCAAGGCCCCTGCTACTTGGGAAGTTAAGAGTCTAGTAGGAGACAGAGGAATGTAAATATGTATGCTTCATGGCCTGTGGGCACAGTGAAGAGAACAACACACAAATAAAATTAAATTAGATTAAAATAAAATAAAAAAGGAAAAAAGATGATTGTTAGGTGAACTAATTAAGAATGTTGTCCCAAGGGAAATAGGATAAATTAAATATTGAGCTAAATAAGAGTTCCCAAGGTGGAAAAAGCATTTCTGGAGGAAGGACAGCAGTGCAGAGGGAAAGAGTCATAAGAGCGCAGTCTGCTCTGGGAAATACATGCAGCCACATGGATCTGAGCGTGAAAGGGCTAAGGATCCAGCCCAGTGTACTAACCCAATTTGGAGAACAGGATGGCAAAGGGAACTTTACAGGTTCAAACTTTTCTCCATCATAAATGTTCTTGGTACTTTGTGTTTGATCTTGTTTATCCTGCTATGTGTGGTAGCATAGCATTTTATAAGGATGGTCTCAGGGCAGTGTAATATTTAAACACCTGTACTCCACTGCTTGGCAGCAGTGAGATTGTGAGCAAGTTCCCAAGGCTCCTGGTGTCTCCATCTGTGACGTGAGGGTCAGAATCATGCCCCAGTGGGCTGTGAGGATCCCAGGAGCTGATGCACAGTTAGCAAGGTTGCTTCGCACATGGCTCCATGCAAACATCAGCCCTAATTACCATCACTGTGTAGTAACTGAGTCAGGGGGTTATGCTGAACTCCACTCAGCTTGTGTGGACTGGTGTCAGGATTTGAGCTCTGACCTCATGGAGCCCATGGTCCTTCCATCACTCTGTGCTCAGTGATGTTCAGGTGTGAAGGAGATGGACACTAACTGTTCTTCTGCTTCCTAAGGATGGGATAAAAGAAGAGAGTGAAATTGGGTCATGAGGGAGAATTAGATAGAACTCTCTAATAGAAGAGAAGGCTGTTTGCTGTAACAGGATGCTACAAATCATTAAGTTTCCCTTTGATGTGTGTTTGTTTTTTTAAATTTATTTAAGTAAGAGGTGAGGGCTTCCCTGGTGGCGCAGTGGTTGAGAATCTGCCTGCCAATGCAGGGGACATGGGTTCGAGCCCTGGTCTGGGAGGATCCCACATGCCGCGGAGTAACTAGGCCCACGAGCCACAACTACTGAGCCTACGTGCCTGGAGCCTGTGCTCTGCAACAAGAGAGGCCGTGATAGTCAGAGGCCCGCACACTGCAATGAAGAGTGGCGCCTGCTCACCACAACTTGAAAAAGCCCTCGCACAGAAACGAAGACCCAACACAGCAAAAATAAATAAATAAATTACTAAACTCCTACCCCCACCAAAAAAAAAAAAAAAAGTAACAGGTGAATGCCAACCTGTGACTCTTTTAAGACAAGAGAGTCCGAAAAACCTAAGCTCTTGCCCGGTGGGAGGAGCTGTAAGACAGGACGGCGTTGCTTTGATACCATATGTTTTATAGAAGCGGGACTGCAGTCCGCGAGTGCAACAGCACAATACATTGATGAGGTTAGATATAAAATTATGAAAATATTTTGAATAAAGGGCGGGGAAAGAGTAATATTTTCTACTAAAGTGGAGGAAGAAATTTGAATAGTTATCCACAGGTATAAAAATCAATTGTTTTCCTGAGAATAAAGATCAAAATGGTCAAAAGAAAATCTTGAATATCAAAGCAGAAAACAAGCAAACTGCACTCTCTTTAGTTTTTCTGTGCCCACCTCCACCTCCGCCCCAACTCTCTCTCTCTCTCTCTCTCTCCCTCTCTCTCTCTCTCTCTCTCTCACACACACACACACACACACACGAGTGCATGTGAGCCTCAAACATACACAATAATGAAGAACTCTTAGATTCAAGAAAGTCATTATCACCAGTAAGCTAATTTTTTTTTCTTAATTAAAGGCTTGAAAGTCAGGAGGACCGAAAACAAACTCAACAAATGTGCCGGGAAGACTAAATGCTCGACAGTGCTTTTTATGTCAAAGGCTCAGAATCTGGCTAAATGAACTTGAGGTCTTTATGGGACGGAAGCAAATAAAGCCATGCATTTGCCACACAGTGAGCATCTTCATTTTGAAAGCTTCAAAGGGGGATATTAGGTGCTTTAAAAACTTCTTTGTTCTCTTCTAAGAAAATAATTACGGCACAATTTATCCTAATTCAGATTTTAAGCCTTGATTAGAGATGTGCAATCTTACCTTCAAATAAAATATAATTTTCCACAGAGCATGCATTCATTCACTCATTCTTCTTTCTAAATTACAGCAAATTGCTCCAATTTTAGTTTCCTTGTAGTGTGCATTTAGACCACTCAGAATCCTGCCTGCCCTCCACCTATGTGTGTGGTACAGTCACTAATAGAGAATGTCATTTTCATCAAGAGGAGTGAATTCTGCCATTTGGCAAGGCCATTCAACACAAGCACGCATCTCCATAGCAGGAGTTGTGAAGACAGGTGTCTTGTGGGAGCCTCCTGGTTGGCAGATCAAGAATTTGCCTGTAGCTTTCTGGAGATCTCCCTTGCTGTAATCTGCTTTGTAACAGTTTTTTATCCAATAATGTTAATTTGATTTTAGGTCCACAATTGTGTGAGTGCCTCTGAAGAACAGGGGACTGTTTTTGGAGCCTGGAGAGGGTTCAGGTTGGAGGACACCTGATGAGACAGGTGAGATCCTACCCCGGCTCATAATGTGAAGGTGAGGGGAGAGAGGGCAAATTAAGAGAAATTTTATTCCTGACTCTGTGACGAGGACACGATGACGTGGTTAGCCCCCCTATTTATCATAACAGAACCATGTACCAGGTACTGTTCTTATCACATCCAGTCCAACTTCTTGATGAGGAAATGGCTTGGTAAACAGCTGGTAAGTTGCAGCCCTGGATTTGAACTCAGAACTCTGAACTCAGAACCCATGGATATAACCACCAGACTATCCTGAAGGAAGACTAAACCATTTGCGAAAGATCAAATAGTATGGTAATTAGTAGTGGGACTGAAACTAAACCCAGGCTTTTCTGCTTTATAATTGTTCATGTTTTCTGTTGCACTGGATTTCTGCAACACACTCGAATTTATACTTGAAAATTGTTATTTGTTTGCTATTGTTATTGTCTACATAGATGGAAGGATTCACTTATTTTAGGGGTGAAAAACTTAGTTTTACAAGCATAATTGTCCAATAAATCCTTTTCAACCCTGTAATGTTAATTAACCTATGTATTTATTTATAAAATGCATTATAGGTTTACATGGTTTAAAATTCCAAAAATACAAAATTGTCAGTAATTAAGATTTCTGTCTCTGCTCCCTCTCCCTTTGCAGTCACCCAGTGCCCCTTCCTGCAAACCATCTACTTCACCAAGTCTTGTGTGTCCCTTGAGCTATGATATGTATATATGGACAAACAAACACATGTATTTTGCCCAGTTTTATACAAACAATAGAATAATAGACATATTATTTGGGGCTATGCTTAGTTCACTTAGTAATACACCTTGGAGTTCATTCAAATGAAAACATAAATCGTTTCTTTGGTCCTTTTTGATGGCTTCATATTTTTCCATTTTATAGATTTACCATAATCTATTTTGCAAGTACATATTGTTGGTATTTAACTTGTTTACAATATTTTGCTATTAGAAAAATGATGTAACAAATAACCTCCCACATGTGTCATTTTATATACATGCAGAGGAATAAATTTCCAAAAGTGGAACTGCTCAGATAAATTATATTTTAATATATAG
Source organism: Mesoplodon mirus (assembly GCF_964341445.2). NCBI lineage: Eukaryota > Metazoa > Chordata > Mammalia > Artiodactyla > Ziphiidae > Mesoplodon > Mesoplodon mirus. Next base: position 28,730,756 of record NC_138990.1, on the reverse strand, counting down.
AAATCATCAAATCACTCTCTATAAAGGTTATGCCAACTGCCTTCCCACTGAGCAACTGTGAGATTGCAGCCTTTCCCCGCACCCCAGGGAATGCACTGCATTCAATTTATGTTCTTTGCCAATCTAGGAGATAAACTTGACATTTGAGTCATTTTAATTGGATTTCTTTTATTATGAGAATTGAAACATTCCTTTATATGTTTAAATCAATTTGTTTTTCCTTTCTTTTGAGCTATCTGGTAATTTTTTTTTGCCATATTCCTATTGATTTGTTAGCATTTTTCTTAGAAGTTCTGTACATATTAGGGACATTAATCTTTTATTGTACTATTCTTTTCATTATTTTCCTGTATTTTAAAATTTTGCTTATATTTTTTCCATTTAGAAAGTTTAAGTTTTATGCAACTATTAGTCTTTTATAACTTCTGGGTTTTGTTTCACATGTATAAGGTCTCATTGTACTAAGTATTATGAAATAAATCTGCAGTGGTTTCTTCTAAGTAGATGTATAGTTTGAATTTTTGTGTTTAAATCTTAGATAATTTTGTAGTTTATTCTGTTGTAAGTTGTGGAGTAGAAATCCAGTTAATTTTATTTTTTCCTAGATTACTATCTTACTGATTTAAAACAGTTATGTTCTTTCTTAAATAATATATTATTAAAAAAATAGAATGTTTTAAAGTATTTATCTTTCCCCAATAATTTGATATGACATCTTTGTCATATACTAAATCCCTTTATTTTTTTGGATTTATTTCTGAAATTTATACTCTTTTATATTGATTTTTCCAACTCAAGTGCCACTAAAATAATGTATAATTTAACATAATTTTATGACATGTTTTGATATCTGAGAGGACTATGTCTTTGTTTACTTGGCTACTGTAATAAAATACCATAGACTGTCATTTTAAACAACAGATATTTCTTACAGTTCTAGAGGTTGGAAGTCCAAGATAGAGATGGTGGCAACTTGATTTCTGATGAGGAAACTTCCTGGTTCAGAGACAGCAGCCTTCTTGCTGTATCTCCACATGATGGGAGCTAGCTCTGGTGTCTTCCTCATCTTGTAAAGGCACTAATCTCATCAAGAGGGCTGCTCCTCAAGACCTCATATAAACCTAATCAGCTCCCAAATCTCCCACCGCACCCCCCAAGTTTCCCCTTTGGCAGCCATAAGTTTTTCAACATCTGTTTCTGTTTTGTAAATAAGTTCATTTGTTTAAAATTAGATTCCACATATGAGTGATATCATATGGTATTTGTCTTTCTCAGCCTGACTTACTTCACTTAGTATGATAATCTCTAGGTCATCCATGTTGCTGCAAAAGACATTGTTTCATTCTTTTGTACGGCTGAATAATATACCACATCTTCTTTACCCATTCCTCTGTTGATAGGCATTTAGGTTGCTTCCATGTCCTGGCTATCATAAATAGTGCTGCAATGAACACTGAGGTGCATGAATCTTTTTGGATTATGGTTTTCTCTGTTATATGCCCAGGAATGGGATTGCTGAATCATATGGTAGTTCTATTTTTATTTTTTTAAGGAATCTCCATACTGTTCTCCATAGTGGTTGCACCGATTTACATTCCCACCAACAGTAGGAGGGTTCCCTTTTCTCTACACCGTCTCCAGCATTTATTGTTTGTAGAATTTTTAATGATGGACATTCTGACCGTTGTGAGGTGATACCTCATTGTAGTTTTGATTTGCATTTCTCTGAAAATTAGTGATGTTGAGCATCTTTTCATGTGTTTTTATAATCTCTTTCTGTTGCATCCCTTATTTTATGAGAGGGGAGGAATATTAATATCTTTCTTCTTGAATTGGAAATGTAATTAATTGATTTATTTTTCCTATAATTTTTGTGGATGTTTGCCTTAAGATTACACATTTTCAACTGGACATTGCTTTATCTGTGGCCCAGAGGTATTGAAATACATGGTGTTTAATATTGTTCTATTCCAGATATTTTACAAATTCAGATGGATTTTCTTTCCAGCTTAGAAGTATTTTCCCATATCAAGAGTTAAGCATATTGTTGAGTTTTGGCTCTGTAATCAATTACTGGACTTACCACATGATAATTAGAGTATTCAAGGCTGAAACATATTTCAACTCTTTGAAAACTATGAGTGAGTCTGTTTGTGTGTGATGTATTAGTGTCAATTTTTGTGAATGTTCTATGTTACTTGATATAAATATCTCTTCTCTTTTATACTATAGGTTTTGATATATCTGTTAGATTTTTTTATTTAGACCTTCCATATTTTTTATCTTTTTTTGTTTGACAAAAAAGATATGAATGAAAGTCTCCATTTTCTATTGTGCTTCTATTTCCCTTTTTATCATCTGTATTTTACAGAATGAATATTAATGCTAAATTTGTTAGTGCTATAACTTTGATAAAGAAAATATTTCCTCATATCATATGATTTATATATTATATGATTTTTTATTTTTATTTAAAGTCATGTGCTATTAACATTAAAATATTTATTTTTTATTTGAATTTTTCCTTATATAATTTCTATATTTTCAAATATGTATAATTAATTGCTTTAGTAGTGTTTAACAAATACAGACTAAAGTTGAGTTTTGCTTAATGATCCAATTTGAAGTTGTTTTTTTTTTGCTTGTTTGATTTTAATGTTAGCTTAGCTTCTTAATACCTATATACTTATTGCTGCAGCTGATACAAATGGTTTTAATTCTGTCACAATATTATTTCATACTGTCTTTAAAAATTCGATGAATTTTTTTCTCAGCTTTAACATTGTCAAGGAATGTAAAATATTCTCTGTGTTATATAACCATAATTTCTACATTTTTAAAATTCTTATTCCTATAGTTACATATTTAATAGTCAGAGCCAGTTTTTTTTTCCTAATTAACTCTTTATTAGTTGAAGTTTTTCTCTAGTGGTAGGAGCAATATCTCTGAGTTCTTATGTGTAAGGGGTAGTTTGTCACATTTTAATTGAATGAGAATATAACTGAGAAAAATTTATTGGATAACATATTATTTCCTTAAATTATTTTTTTTCTTATTTCTGCACTACCTTTTAGCATTTAGAGTTGTAGCAGAGAAGACAGTTTGATGTTAACTTTCTTTTATAAGTGATTTGCTATTTTTCCAGAATACTTGAAGGAACCTTAATTTTGGTTTCTAGTAACTTTACTAGCTTACATTTCAGCTTGGTTTGCTTCAAGGTTCTTGAAGATACAATGTGTCTTCTCAATAAAAAACACTCTTTTTTTTTTTTATTTCAAAAAGTTGTTTCATTAACACCTTCCTGCTTCAGAGGCTATCATTGTGCATACCTTGTCTTCTAAAATTTCTGTTTTCTCTCAAATCATGTAACCCCTAGATACAGTAGCAACAAGCCACATATGGCTATTTATTTATGTATTTTGAATTTTATTTTATTTTTTTTGTACAGCAGGTTCTTATTACTTATCTATTTTATACGTATTAGTGTATGCATGTCAATCCCAATCTCCAAATTCATCCCACCACCACCAGTCCCCCCACCCCCCCGCTTTACCCCCTTGGTGTCCATATGTTTGTTCTCTACATCTGTGTCTCTATTTCTGCCTTGCAAACGAGTTCATCTGTAATATTTTTCTAGATTCCACATATATGTGTTAATATTTGATATTTGTTTTTGTCTTTCTGACTTACTTCACTCTGTTTGACAGTCTCTAGGTCCATCCATGCCTCTACAAATGACCCAATTTCATTCCTTTCTATGGCTGAGCAATATTCCATTGTACATATGTACCACATCTTCTTTATCCATTCGTCTGTTGATGGGCATTTAGGTTGCTTCTCTGTCCTGACTATTGTAAATAGTGCTGCAATGAACACTGGGGTGCATCTGTCTTTTTGAATTATGGTTTCCTCTGGGTATATGCCCAGTAGTGGGATAGTTGGGTCACATGGTAATTCTATTTTTAGTTTTTTTAAGGAACCTAAGGAACTTCCATATTGTTCTCCATAGTGGCTCTATCAGTTTACATTCCCACCAACAGTGCAAGAGGGTTCCCTACATATGGCTATTTAAATTTAATTATATATTAACTAAAATTAAAAATTCAGTTCTTCTATTTAACTATACATTTTTTCAAGTGATCAATAGTTTTATGTGTCTGGAGGATGCTGTATTGGACAATGTAGCCAAGGATATTCCCAAAATAATAGAATGTTCTATTGGATAGTATTGATATTCCTTTAAAAGTTTTTCTACTTTTACATTTTATTTTTTTCACTTTACCATGTCTGTGCTGTATTCCTATTATTATATTATCACAGAGTAAATTATATATTTGAAGACTTGAAATTTAAACAAGTAATTTTTTTTTTTTTTTTTTGGTAAATGAGGATGAAAAGTTCAAAGCAGTTGTAGAAAAAATAACTGTTAAGGGTGTATTGCAGTGAAAAGTATGTCAACTGTCACATCTTGCTTTTCCTTTAGGATTTTTGTCTTTTCTGAAACAACATGCCCAAGATTGTCTCAAAGATAAACATTAAGTGATTTATGTTTGTCTCGCCAGCCATCAGCTCTTCTTGTATGTGTTTTTCTTTATATTACACATGGTTCTTTTGCTTTCCTATACCTTTCATTTCTCTCTTATTTCCTCTTCGTATCAAGTTAAGAGCTTACATCAGTCATCTACATGTTAGTGTGAGCGAGCATGAAACACTTTTATTCTAAATCTCTTCTATGCATGGTGTGACATTTATTTTTATATGTCAACTTGACTGGATCGTGGCATGCCCAGATACCTGTTTAAGCATTATTTCTGAGTGTGTGTGTGAGGATGTTTCCAGAAGAGATGAGCATCTGAATTGGTGAACTGGGTAAAGTTGTCACCCTCCCCGGTGCAGGTAGATGTCATCCAATCCCTTGAGGCTCTGAATAGAACAAAAAGGGCTTAGGAAGTTTGAGTTCTTTCTCTGCCTGACTGCTCAGCTGAGAGACACGTTCTCCTGCCTTGTAGTCCTGTCTCAGGCCTTCAGAAGTGCACTTAAATCTACACCATCAGCCCTCCTGCTCTCAGGTTCCTGAACTACAGCATCAGCTTCCTTAGGTATCCAGTTGCAGGGGGCAGATCATGGGCCTTCTTAGTCCCCATAACTGCATGAGTCAATACCTTATTTTATCGGCATCCTCTGTTTCTATATCTATATCTATATGTATATCTTTATCTATATATACCCTAAAGGTCCTGTTTCTCTGGACAACCCTGACTAATACACATGGGAAAATGAAATGACTTTAATCATTAAGTAAATGAGAAAGTGGGAAATAGGGTGATTATTACTCCTAAGGCCAATACACCTGTTCAGTATTTATGCAACCTCAAACACATTAAAACTTCAAAAATAAAACAGAACACATAGGGGTATTTGTAGTAATACCATATAATTTGGGGTTTTGCTGAAAAATTGAGAAAAAAGAGACTCCTTCAAAGTAAGGCTTTATTTGCTTAAACTTGTTGCCTATCCATGTGGGCCAAGCATTCTGTAGAGGTGAAACAATGAATGAAGTTGTTTCTGTGCTTGAAGAACTCATTGTCCTTTAGCAGAAGCTAACAACTAGCACGGAATTTATTGCTTATTGTTCTTACCATTTTTGATCAGGCTGCAGATAAAGAGTGTGTAACCATCCATTTGTGACCATGAAGCGTGATCTTTGGAAGTTTAGAAAATATATGCAGCTGTCTTTTTTTTTTTATTTTTTTTTTATTTTTATTTTTTTATTTTGTTGTTGCTTTATAACAAATTTAATCAGTTATACATATACATATGTTTCCATATCCCCTCCCTTTTGCGTCTCCCTCCCACCCTCCCTATCCCACCCCTCCAGGCGGTCACTAAGTACCGAGCTGATCTCCCTGTGCTATGCGGCTGCTTCCCACTAGCTATCTACCTCACGTTTGGTAGTGTATATATGTCCATGCCGCTCTTTCACTTTCTCACAGCTTACCCTTCCCCCTCCCCATATCCTCAAGTCCATTCTCTAGTAGGTCTGTGTCTTTATTCCTGTCTTACCCCTATGTTCTTCAGGACATTTTTTTTTCTTAAATTCCATATATATGTGTTAGCATACAGTATTTGTCTTTCTCTTTCTGACTTACTTCACTCTGTATGACAGACTCTAGGTCTATCCACCTCATTACAAATAGCTCAATTTCATTTCTTTTTATGGCTGAGTAATATTCCATTGTATATATGTGCCACATCTTCTTTATCCATTCATCCGATGATGGACACTTAGGTTGTTTCCATCTCCGGGCTATTGTAAATAGGGCTGCTATGAACATTTTGGTACATGTCTCTTTTTGAATTATGGTTTTCTCAGGGTATATGCCCAGTAGTGGGATTGCTGGGTCATATGGTAGTTCTATTTGTAGTTTTTTAAGGAACCTCCATACCGTTCTCCATAGCGGCTGTACCAATTCACATTCCCACCAGCAGTGCAAGAGTGTTCCCTTTTTTCCACACCCTCTCCAGCATTTATTGTTTCTAGATTTTTGGATGATGGCCATTCTGACTGGTGTGAGATGATATCTCATTGTAGTTTTGATTTGCATTTCTCTAATGAGTAAAGATGTTGAGCATCCTTTCATGTGTTTGTTGGCAGTCTGTATATATTCTTTGGAGAAATGTCTATTTAGGTCTTCTGCCCATTTTTGGATTGGGTTGTTTGTTTTTTTGTTATTGAGCTGCATGAGCTGCTTATAAATTTTGGAGATTAATCCTTTGTCAGTTGCTTCATTTGCAAATATTTTCTCCCATTCTGAGGGTTGTCTTTTGGTCTTGTTTATGGTTTCCTTTGCTGTGCAAAAGCTTTTAAGTTTCATTAGGTCCCATGTGTTTATTTTTGTCTTTATTTCCATTTCTCTAGGAGGTGGGTCAAAAAGGATCTTGCTGTGATTTATGTCATAGAGTGTTCTGCCTATGTTTTCCTCTAAGAGTTTGATAGTGTCTGGCCTTATATTTAGGTCTTTAATCCATTTTGAGCTTATTTTTGTGTATGGTGTTAGGGAGTGATCTAATCTCATACTTTTACATGTCCCTATCCAGTTTTCCCAGCACCACTTATTGAAGAGACTGTCCTTTCTCCACTGTACATTCCTGCCTCCTTTATCAAAGATAAGGTGACCATATGTCCGTGGGTTTAACTCTGGGCTTTCTATCCTGTTCCATTGATCTATCTTTCTGTTTTTGTGCCAGTACCATACTGTCTTGATTACTGTAGCTTTGTAGTATAGTCTGAAGTCAGGGAGCCTGATTCCTCCAGCTCCATTTTTCGTTCTCAAGATTGCTTTGGCTATTCGGGGTCTTTTGTGTTTCCATACAAATTGTGAAATTTTTTGTTCTAGTTCTGTGAAAAATGCCAGTGGTAGTTTGATAGGGATTGCATTGAACCTGTAGATTGCTTTGGGTAGTAGAGTCATTTTCACAATGTTGATTCTTCCAATCCAAGAACATGGTACATCTCTCCATCTATTTGTATCATCTTTAATTTCTTTCATCAGTGTCTTATAATTTTCTGCATACAGGTCTTTTGTCTCCTTAGGTAGGTTTATTCCTAGATATTTTATTCTTTTTGTTGCAATGGTAAATGGGAGTGTTTCCTTGATTTCACTTTCAGATTTTTCATCATCAGTATATAGGAATGCCAGAGATTTCTGTGCATTAATTTTGTATCCTGCAACTTTACCAAATTCATTGATTAACTCTAGTAGTTTTCTGGTAGCATCTTTAGGATTCTCTATGTATAGTATCATGTCATCTGCAAACAGTGACAGCTTTACTTCTTCTTTTCCAATTTGGATTCCTTTTATTTCCTTTTCTTCTCTGATTGCTGTGGCTAAAACTTCCAAAACTAGGTTGAATAAGAGTGGTGAAAGTGGGCAACCTTGTCTAGTTCCTGATCTTAGTGGAAATGGTTTCAGTTTTTCACCATTGAGGACAATGCTGGCTGTGGGTTTGTCATATATGGCCTTTATTATGTTGAGGAAAGTTCCCTCTATGCCTACTTTCTGCAGGGTTTTTATCATAAATGGGTGTTGAATTTTGTCGAAAGCTTTCTCTGCATCTATTGAGATGATCATATGGTTTTTCTCCTTCAATTTGTTAATATGGTGTATCACGTTGATTGATTTGCGTATATTGAAGAATCCTTGCATTCCTGGAATAAACCCCACTTGATCATGGTGTATGATCCTTTTAATGTGCTGTTGGATTCTGTTTGCTAGTATTTTGTTGAGGATTTTTGCATCTATGTTCATCAGTGATATTGGCCTGTAGTTTTCTTTCTTTGTGACATCCTTGCCTGGTTTTGGTATCAAGGTGATGGTGGCCTCGTAGAATGAGTTTGGGAGTGTTCCTCCCTCTGCTATATTTTGGAAGAGTTTCAGAAGGATAGGTGTTAGCTCTTCTCTAAATGCTTGATAGAATTCGCCTGTGAAGCCATCTGGTCCTGGGCTTTTGTTTGTTGGAAGATTTTTTATCACAGTTTCAATTTCAGTGCTTGTGATTGGTCTGTTCATATTTTCTATTTCTTCCTGATTCAGTCTTGGCAGGTTGTGCATTTCTAAGAATTTGTCCATTTCTTCCAGGTTGTCCATTTTATTGGCATAGAGTTGCTTATAGTAATCTCTCATGATCTTTTGTATTTCTGCAGTGTCAGTTGTTACTTCTCCTTTTTCATTTCTAATTCTATTGATTTGAGTCTTCTCCCTTTTTTTTCTTGATGAGTCTGGCTAATGGTTTATCAATTTTGTTTATCTTCTCAAAGAACCAGCTTTTAGTTTTATTGATCTTTGCTATCGTTTCCTTCATTTCTTTTTCATTTATTTCTGATCTGATTTTTATGATTTCTTTCCTTCTGCTAACTTTGGGATGTTTTTGTTCTTCTTTCTCTAATTGCTTTAGGTGCACGGTTAGGTTGTTTATTCGAGATGTTTCCTGTTTCTTAAGGTGGGATTGTATTGCTATAAACTTCCCTCTTAGAACTGCTTTTGCTGCATCCCATAGGTTTTGGGTCATTGTGTCTCCATTGTCATTTGTTTCTAGGTATTTTTTAATTTCCTCTTTGATTTCTTCAGTGATCACTTCGTTATTAAGTAGTGTATTGTTTAGCCTCCATGTGTTTGTATTTTTTACAGCTCTTTTCCTGTAATTGATATCTAGTCTCATAGCATTGTGGTCGGAAAAGATACTTGATACAATTTCAATTTTCTTAAATTTACCAAGGCTTGATTTGTGACCCAAGATATGATCTATCCTGGAGAATGTTCCATGAGCACTTGAGAAAAATGTGTATTCTGTTGTTTTTGGATGGAATGTCCTATAAATATCAATTAAGTCCATCTTGTTTAATGTATCATTTAAAGCTTGTGTTTCCTTATTTATTTTCATTTTGGATGATCTGTCCATTGGTGAAAGTGGGGTGTTAAAGTCCCCTACTATGAGTGTGTTACTGTCGATTTCTCCTTTTATGGCTGTTAGTATTTGCCTTATGTATTGAGGTGCTCCTATGTTGGGTGCATAAATATTTACAATTGTTATATCTTCTTCTTGGATCGATCCCTTGATCATTATGTAGTGTCCTTCTTTGTCTCTTCTAGTAGTCCTTATTTTAAAGTCTATTTTGTCTGATATGAGAATTGCTACTCCAGCTTTCTTTTGATTTCCATTTGCATGGAATATCTTTTTCCATCCCCTTACTTTCAGTCTGTATGTGTCTCTAGGTCTGAAGTGGGTCTCTTGTAGACAGCATATAGATGGGTCTTGTTTTTGTATCCATTCAGCCACTCTGTGTCTTTTGGTGGGAGCATTTAGTCCATTTACATTTAAGGTAATTATCGATATGTATGTTCCTATTCCCATTTTCTTAATTGTTTTGGGTTCATTATTGTAGGTCTTTTACTTCTGTTGTGTTTCTTGCCTAGAGAAGTTCCTTTAGCATTTGTTGTAAAGCTGGTTTGGTGGTGCTGAACTCTCTCAGCTTTTGCTTGTCTGTAAACGTTTTAATTTCTCCATCAAATGTGAATGAGATCCTTGCTGGGTAGAGTAATCTTGGTTGCAGGTTTTTCTCCTTCATCACTTTAAGTATGTCCTGCCACTCCCTTCTGGCTTGTAGAGTTTCTGCTGAGAGATCAGCTGTTATCCTGATGGGGATTTCCTTGTGTGTTATTTGTTGTTTTTGCCTTGCTGCTTTTAATATGATTTCTTTGTGTTTAATTTTTGACAGTTTGATTAATATGTGTCTTGGCGTATTTCTCCTTGGATTTATTCTGTATGGGACTCTCTGTGCCTCCTGGACTTGATTAACTATTTCCTTTCCCATATTAGGGAAGTTTTCAACTATAATCTCTTCAAATATTTTCTCAGTCCCTTTGTTTTTCTCTTCTTCTTCTGGAACCCCTATAATTCGAATGTTGGTGCGTTTAATGTTGTCCCAGAGGTCTCTGAGACTGTCCTCTGTTCTTTTCATTCTTTTTTCTTTATTTTGCTCTGCAGCAGTTAGTTCCACTATTTTATCTTCCACCTCACTTATCCGTTCTTCTGCCTCAGTTATTCTGCTATTGATCCCATCTAGAGTATTTTTTATTTCATGTATTGTGTTTTTAATCGATGCTTGATTCATCTTTAGTTCTTCTAGGTCCTTGTTAACTGTTTCTTGCATTTTGTCTATTCTATTTCCAAGATTTTGGATCTGGGAAATAGAATCTTGGATCATCTTTACCATCATTATTCTGAATTCTTTTTCAGGTAGACTGCCTATTACCTCTTCATTTGTTAGGTCTGGTGGGTTTTTATCTTGCTCCTTCTCCTGCTGTGTGTTTTTCTGTCTTCTCATTTTGCTTATGTTACTGTGTTTGGGGTCTCCTTTTTGCAGGCTGCAGGTTCGTAGTTCCTGTTGTTTTTGGTGTCTGTCCCCAGTGGCTAAGGTTGGTTTAGTGGGTTGTGTAGGCTTCCTGGTGGAGGGGACTAGTGCCTGTGTTCTGGTGGATGAGGCTGGATCTTGTCTTTCTGGTGGGCAGGTCCACGTCTGGTGGTGTGTTTTGGGGTGTCTGTGGACTTTTTATGAGTTGAGGCCACCTCTCTGCTAATGGGTGGCGTTGTGTTCCTGTCTTGCTAGTTGTTTGGCTTAGGGTGTCCAGCACTGTAGCCTGCTGGTCGTTGAGTGAAGCTGGGTGCTGGTGTTGAGATGGAGATCTCTGGAAGATTTTCGCCGTTTGATATTATGTGGAGCTGGGAGGTCTCTTGTGGACCAGTGTCCTGAAGTTGGCTCTCCCACCTCAGAGGCACAGCACTGACTCCGGGCTCCTCAATTTGGGATGATGTGTTGTCTATTCATGTATTCCACAGATGCAGGGTACATCAAGTTGATTGTGGAGCTTTAATCCGCTGCTTCTGAGGCTGCTGGGAGAGGTTTCCCTTTCTCTTCTTTGTTCTCACAGCTCCTAGGTCTCAGCTTTGGATTTGGCCCCGCCTCTGCGTGTAGGTCGCTGGAGGGCGTCTGTTCTTCGCTCAGATAGGACAGGGTTAAAGGAGCAGCCTCTTCGGGGACTCTGGCTCACTCAGGCCGGGAGGGAGGGAGGGGCACGGAGTGCGGGGCGAGCCTGCAGCGGCAGAGGTCGGCGTGACGTTGCACCAGCCCGAGGCGCACCCTGCGTTCTCCCAGGGAAGCCGCCCCTGGATCCCGGGGCCCCGGCAGTGGCGGGCTGCACAGGCTCCCGGAAGGGCGGTGTGGGCAGTGACCTGTGCTCGCACACAGGCTTCTTGGCGGCGGCAGCAGCAGCCCCAGCGTCCCACGCCTGTCACTGGGCTCCGCGGTTTCAGTCGCGACTCGCGCCCGTCCGTGGAGCCCATTTAAGCAGCGCTCTTAATCCCCTCTCCTCGCGCACCAGGAAACCAAGAGGGAAGAAAAAGTCTCTTGCCTCTTCGGCAGCTCCAGAGTTTTCCCGGACTCCCTCCCGGCTAGCTGTGGCACATTAGCCCCCTTCAGGCTGAGTTCTCGCCACCAGCCCCAGTCCTCTCCCTGCGCTCTGACCGAAGCCCGAGCCTCAGCTTCCAGCGCTGCGTGCCCCGGCGGGCGAGCAGACAAGCCTCTCGGGCTGGTGAGTGCCGCTCGGCACCGATCCTCTGTGTGCGGATCTCTCCGCTTTGCCCTACCCAGGTATGTGGGGAGTTTCTTGCCTTTTGGGAGGTCTGGGGTCTTCTGCCAGCGTTCAGTAGGTGTTCTGTAGGAGTTGTTCCACGTGTAGCTGTATTTCTGGTGTATCCGTGGGGAGGAAGGTGATCTCCGCGTCTTACTCTTCCGCCATCTTACCCGGAAGTCGCAGCTGTCTTTTTATTTGCCTTTCACTTTTGGCAGAGATGTTCTGAAATCCTTCCTACCTTGTTACAACAGATCTCAAATATTCATGAAATTGTGACATGTTATCCCTAGTATATGATATAGCCTATACAGCAAAACAACTTATTCAAATAAACCTCTCATTTCCTGGAAAATTGAGGCAGAATTTCAAGGAGTTACCAAGATTTCCTGGAGAGAGCATGTTGACTTGTGTTTCTGGGAAATAATCAGAGTATTTAAATCAACTTCAAGGAGAAATCATAATCTCAGTGCAGAGTTTTATAACCCAAACTCTTCTCCAGCATAGCAAGGAAATGGATAAGGGTCAGCATACGGAGGTGAGTCAGGTGTTTCTCTTTGAATGACTAAATGGCATATTTGTTGTATAATGATAATGGCTCGCATTTATAGAAAACGAAATACAAATGGTTGTAGCTCATACTATATATATATATTTCTAACTATCCTGTAATATGATTTCCTAACTTTATTTAATAGATGAAGAAACTAAGGCTCAGGGAAGTTAAATTACTCACCTGAGGTCACACAATTTGTAACTAAACTGCATCTCTTTGTTTCCAACCCATATCCTTGTATTCATACTCTGGAGCCCTCGGATGTTACAGTGGATGCTGTCAGGCCCCCAGTTATTATTTTCCATATTGTCTCTTCAAAAAGAGTAGACACTAAGATAGCAAAGATGTCTCCATTGTCCCTTCTATTGCCTTCTCCGTAGTCAGACATTTAGTGGGAGGGGAGTTGACATTAAGCCAGAAGGCCCAGCCTTCAGAGCCTGAACTTGTAAATGTGATGTAACTTTACAGAGAATTGGTCCCCCTGTCTGTGAAGTGAGGGCATGACACATCTTGAGCTCACACGTTCCTTAGAGCTCTGATTGGTCTCTAAGTCATTAGTACTGTTCCTTCATCCCACAGGCCATGCTCTGGGAAAGGGGATCATCTGTACAAAGGGCCCATCACTACAGTGTCCCCAGGCATCAAAGGTGCTTTCTCATGACCCAGAGAGTGGACACCAACAGGCCAGTGAGAGATGTTTGGGTACAAGTATTTATTCTGATGCTCCCCAGCTCATGCTGTAAGATCCCCAGGTAGACTCCTGGTCTACATTCTGTGATGTCTACATTACAATTATTTGTTTGTGTTTTGCCCCTTGGCAATCATTCTTATGAAGAATGATTGTAACTGTTAACTTTATGTGTCAGCTTGACTGGGTAATGGGGTGCCCAGATTTTTGGTTAAATATTATTTTGGGTGTGTCTGTGAAGTTGTTTCTCAATGAGATTAACATTTGAATTTGTAGACTAAACAAAACATTGCCTTCCATTGTGTGGTGGGCCTCTTCCAATTTGCTGGAGGCTACTGAATAGAACAAAAGATGAGGTCAGGGAGAATTTCCTCCCTCTGCCTGTTTTTCCAGCTGGGACATAGGTTCTCCTGCACTTGGACTGGAATTTTCACCATTGCCTGTCTTGGGTCCCCAGTTTGCAGACAGCAAATCTGTTGGATTTGGACTTCTCAGCCTCCATAGGCATGTGAGCCAATTCTATACTATACATATATATCTCTGACTGTTTTTTTCTCTATGGAGAACCCAGGTAATGCAATGATATTTAGTTTGGGCTCCAGGGCCTCCCCAACTCACAAGTTTAAGCCAGTTCTTGGCAGCCCCATCCATTCACTTGAGAAAGAAGGGAAATCCAAAATTAGAGCTGAAAAGCACTGACTTAGACCCTTCTCCTGGTACCTCCAGTTACTAGCTCCATGACACTGAGCAAGATAATTATCTGTGCTTCAGTTTCTTCCCCTGAAAAATAGAGAGACTGACAATGCTTACCTCTTAGAATGTATTAAATGCATTATATGTGTAAAGTGCTCAGAAAGATGGCTGGCACATGGTGACTACTAGGTATTATCAGATACTATTAGGAAAAGAAGTCCAGAAAAAAAGTCTGGACCTTGAGGAAAGCCAACACTCAAAGGAGAGATTTGACCAAGGACCCAAAAAGAGGAGCCCAAAAAGAGAATAAATAGTTAAAACTACAAAGCAAAAACGAGTAAAGAACAGAGTCATAGTAACTAAGGGAATGAAGAAATTCAAGAAGAAAGAATGTTGTAATGGTAACAAATACTGCAAAGATATACTCTAAGGTGAAGACTGGAAATAGCCCAGTGGATGGAGGAATACAGAAGACTTCAATGCTGTGGCAAGAAGATTCCAGAGGTATGCTGGGACATTTATTTGTGGAGGGCCTGGAGAGGGAGGTTTAGTTGGAAGTTAAAGGGGATCTGATAGTCAGGGTAGGGCTTCTGATGATTATAGGCTAAGGAGGTGAGGAATGTGGTGTAGCAGAATATGAAGAGAGGGTGGTTGTTTACTCTTTGTCTGCTCATGAACAGCAATTATGGTGACCAATATCATACATGAACATATATTTGGACTAAAAATATGCAGGTGTGAGTTCTAAATCCATGTGTTCCTAAGAGTTACAACCAGTGCCTATCAGTTAATTTATTCATATCATTATTTTAAAAAATATTTTTGGGTGCTCCCTCTATGCCCCACACTCTTCTTGGCACTAGAGATGTATCAGTAAGCAAAGCAAAACCAAATCAAACAAATACCCCTGTCTATACAAGGGACTGACTATACCAAACTGAACAAAGTTCCCAAACCAGTAGAGTGATCAGGAATGTCTGAGGAAGTTTAAAATTTAGGATGGTAAGTGCTTTAATATTTGCAAGTACCAGGTGTGTCATCAGACTTTTTCTTATCTGAAAATAAAAGGTACATTTACTTGCCCTCTTAACTTCCAAGGTTCTTGTTGACAATCATATGGAAAGGAATTTCTTAGTAAATGATAAAAGACTAAGTAAGGGTATTAGGTTTTTGTTTTATGAGACGACAATACTGAGAAATACAGCAGATCATATCCCAGCACCCATTGCTTATTGCATAGTGTGGTCTGGTGGAAAAAGGAACAGTTTAGACATTGGAACTACATTTGCAGTCCAAGCTCTGCCCATTTTCTGTGTGAACTTGGTTTAATGGATATTTGCTGTGCTTGGTGTCCAGCATTGGGTCCTCTTCCTTATGCTCAGGGGATTCCTTTTGGTATGAGTCTCCTAGAGATTCAGAGTCACCTCTTATTAAAGAAGAAGTATTTCACAGGTCTCACCCTGTCTAGCCTGCCCTGAGTCCCTGACACAAGTTGTCACTGGGCTCCAATGGTCATCCACATCAGCCATAACTGCAGGTGGGTTCCAAGCATGATAAGCAGCAGTGATGTTCAGGTGGTGATTGCCTTAAGACCCCTTTCTTGATACATGTGCACCGGAGGTGCAAACTCTGGGCAGTGCTGGGCACCCCTCGCTCTGCATATCTGGTCAAGGATGCTGTGTCGGGTATGCTTCTCAACTGAACATCCCTCAGACTGCTGCTTTCAGCCACGTGGCAATCCTGTGACCTACTGATATTCTTTTAATAAACTTGTTTTCTGCTTAAATAAGCCTCAGTCAACTTCTATTGATGGGAAATTAAAAACCCTCCTGAATGATACCTGGAACGATACCCTTGGATTCATCCTCATCCTTTGAGCCGCATCTTGTAAAGTGGGGACCATACTGGTAACATTTTTTCTGGTAGGGATCAGAAATCGTTATATGGAAGGGTCTCAATATCCCTAAGTTTCTTTGTTAATGGAAGAGAGGGTTTTTGGTTTAGTTTATTTTTTGTTTGTTGGTTGGAATTTTGTCGGGTTTTTTTTTCCGTTTGTTTGTTTTCAGAATTTTTGCTTTTCCTTTGTCCTGTCATGATGTGCAGTCAGGCTCTGAATTACGGCTGATATAGTACTTTTTTTTTTATATATATTTATTGGCCACTGGAATGTTCTTTTTTTTTTTTTGCTTTATAACAAATTTAATCAGTTATACATATACATATGTTCCCATATCCCCTCCCTTTTGCGTCTCCCTCCCACCCTCCCTATCCCAACCCTCCAGGCGGTCACAAAGCACCGAGCTGATCTCCCTGTGCTATGTGGCTGCTTCCCACTAGCTATCTACCTTACGTTTGGTAGTGTATATAGGTCCATGCCGCTCTTTCACTTTGTCACAGCTTACCCTTCCCCCTCCCCATATCCTCAAGTCCATTCTCTAGTAGGTCTGTGTCTTTATTCCTGTCTTACCCCTATGTTCTTCATAACATTTTTTTCCTTAAATTCCATATATATGTGTCAGCATACAGTATTTGTCTTTCTCTTTCTGACTTACTTCACTCTGTATGACAGACTCTAGGTCTATCCACCTCATTACAAATAGCTCAATTTCATTTCTTTTTATGGCTGAGTAATATTCCATTGTATATATGTGCCACATCTTCTTTACCCATTCATCCGATGATGGACACTTAGGTTGTTTCCATCTCCGGGCTATTGTAAATAGGGCTGCTATGAACATTTTGGTACATGTCTCTTTTTGAATTATGGTTTTCTCAGGGTATATGCCCAGTAGTGGGATTGCTGGGTCATATGGTAGTTCTATTTGTAGTTTTTTTAAGGAACCTCCATACCGTTCTCCATAGTGGCTGTACAAATTCACATTCCCACCAGCAGTGCAAGAGTGTTCCCTTTTTTCCACACCCTCTCCAGCATTTATTGTTTCTAGATTTTTGGATTATGGCCATTCTGACTGGTGTGAGATGATATCTCATTGTAGTTTTGATTTGCATTTCTCTAATGAGTAAAGATGTTGAGCATCCTTTCATGTGTTTGTTGGCAGTCTGTATATCTTCTGTGGAGAAATGTCTATTTAGGTCTTCTGCCCATTTTTGGATTGGGTTGTTTGTTTTTTTTGTTATTGAGCTGCATGAGCTGCTTATAAATTTTGGAGATCAATCCTTTGTCAGTTGCTTCATTGGCAAATATTTTCTCCCATTCTGAGGGTTGTCTTTTGGTCTTGTTTATGGTTTCCTTTGCTGTGCAAAAGCTTTTAAGTTTCATTAGGTCCCATGTGTTTATTTTTGTCTTTATTTCCATTTCTCTAGGAGGTGGGTCAAAAAGGATCTTGCTGTGATTTATGTCATAGAGTGTTCTGCCTATGTTTTCCTCTAAGAGTGCTGATATAGTACATTTGACTTCATCAGGATCATGTAAAAAGAGGTCTTTTCTCAGCAGCTGCATCAAGTCCTTGAAGTTTCCCAAGAGAAATTCTCCATTTGGCTACTCATCCAAATCTTGTCTCCTTACGCTAAGCTGGGAAAGAAATTAGAAACCTTTGTTGTGAGATTCCTGGGGCACATAGAGGACAGAGACACTAAGGTGTGTGTAGGAAAGATAAGGGAGAAAGAGGACAGGAGTCCAGGTACCATTTCCTAAGCACTTACTATATTCCAGGCAGTGTGGCAGGGGCTTCTTGTACATGGTTTTATGTATCGTTCCCTTAGATGACAAGATCCATATGAGAAGGGCCTTGACTATTTTGCCCACTGTCTCAATCCTTCCCACTACCCTGGAGCTTATCGAAAAATCAGGACTCAAGTAGTTGAATGAGTGAATCATTGAAAAAATAAATAGGCAGTATTTCGTGCTAAGGATTCCAACCCCCAAGCTGCAGAGAATTGAAAGACAATGCAATTCTTTGATGATCACAAGCTAGAAGGCGCAGGGCAAGATCATAAAGGAAGCTTGCCTGGCTGGAAGATTCTGTACTTTTACACTACTCCATAACATCCATCCAAAGGGCTATGAGTGGAAGAGCTCAATGTGAAAGTCAAGGACAGAATGAAGAAGTATCGCCTTCTTTAGTCTCAAAATAAATGCGCAGCTTGAAGGAAACGCTTGCAGACACAGCGCCCCACCAGCCCCCATGTGCCACGTGCAGGCGAGAGAAGGGAAGGAAGCACCAGGACTCCGCTCCCTCCTAGATACGCTTCTTGACTATCCTGGCCCAGCGCCAACTCATTTGACTTTTATTTCTCTCCTATGCCTTGTTGAGAGGCCATTTCATGCATTTATGCTTCTCTGCCTGAAACATTTCTCCCAGGGTTTGTGGCGTAAGCTTATTTTTCTCCCTTCCCAACAATTCCTGCTTTATTCTTTTATCTCATCTGCACAGAGGCAAGATTATTGAATAGATATTCATGGCACTTAACAATTTGTGTAATTCAATTGGGTCCCCTCTTGAACTGCTTTAATAGTGTTTTCTTTTGCCATAACGTAGTGTACATACTCTGGGAAGATGTACTTCTGGCCTTGGTCTCGGAAGGGGTCCTATGGTTACCATCATTTAGCAGAACTAGCCCCAAACCCCCAAAGCCTTCAGAGTCAGTGTATCTCAGACCTAGTGACTGTGATAACTACTTCAAGGACACTTCAGTGAAGGGAGCAGAATCTGCAAAGGTACAACATTGTGAAAAATGCACTGTCATTCAGAAGATGTGAGGAATTCAATCTGGCTGATGTATATAACAGGTGAAAGAGTAAGGAAGAATATTAGTTAATGGGGTTGAGAGCTAAGGAAACCCATGATTCTGGGGAGTTAGCTTGAAGTCACATTGTGACTTAAATACAAAATCAAAGATGCTTTTAGGTAATTTTTTTTTCCCAAAAAGCATAAGGAAGGATGAAGACACACTGTAAGGCAAGAGAGCTAAACAGAATGCAGTGGCTAAAATCTCTTCAAACCAATCAGATGTAAGAAAAATCATGGCCTAGTTATGAAATTAATGTTAAGCTTAAGTTTAGGGTTAGGATTAGGGTTAGGGAACCATTGTTTTTGTTGTTGTTGTTAGTATGATCATTAGTTCCTACCACTCTTTGCTTCCAATCACAGCTCATTAACTAGATCTAGACTTGTGGACTAAGTACCTTATGGGTAGGGTGGGTGGGGGAGCACCCAGATACTTGGTAAATGAAAAAGAACCCCCCCTACAGTAGGAAGTCTTACCTGTATTCTAACAGATAGAAAACAGATTCAGAAAGGTGCATAATGCATTTTTTCATGAAAGATATTTAGATAATTCTGAAAGATAGTAATCATATGATTTGACATGAGATTATTTAACAAAATGTTTTCATTGCTAAGTTCGTGCCTATTGAAAGATGTTTTTATGCACAGAAAGATAAGTAGGTTAGTATATAGTCTACTTCTGCTAAAGAAAGGAGTTGGTCCAAATCAACACCAACATTTCATCTAGCCATTCATTCTTAATATCTTACAATTCCAAGAAAGTCCATATGAATATCACACTCATTTGTCTAATTTATAGACACCTTTAGCCATAATGATTTGGGACTAATAAGTAATTGGTAAAATTATAGAAATCACATGCTCTACTTATGCATTTTCCATATTGTCATTAATAAATATAGGTTCAAAATGCATGGAATTAAGAATTATGGTGTTTTCAATACCAGAAAGTTAGTTCATGGAGGAATGGCATACACATAACAATATGATTTTCTTAAGGCATCGTGGTGTAGTGGAATTAGCAGGGGGTTTGGAGTTTTAGAGTTCTGCATTTAAATCCTAGCTTTTCCACTATGATATTGGGAAATTTAATTGATCTCTTTGAAATTCAGTTCATCATTCACTTACAAATTGAAGTAATAATATTTACCTTATTCTTTACAGTGGGGATTACATACTATGACCTCATAAAGAGCTGATCAGGACATAACTGGTCCAGCATGATAGGAATTTCCCACAGGCTCCCATGGATAATGCTCGCAATACCCCTGTGCACATAATCTGCCATCCCCACTTGAGGAAACAGAGACTCCAGGAGTTTGAGGTATTGCTGAAGGTCACATCTGGAAGAGTTGAGGTCTGAATCCATGTCCATATGTTCTCAAGTCTGTGTTCTTCCTGCTGTACAATATGACTCCGAGTACGGGTCAGTTGTAGGAGGCTTTTGTCTCTTTCACCACACTTCAGGGTTCACATTCGGGAAGCTAATCAGCCTAGTAAGAGTGAATCATTTCAATATATTTTTGAAAATTGATAACATTCTAAGAATAATATAAAGGCTCATTGTTTTTCCATTTTGAAATACTATTCAACACTTGAAACACTATTCAACAATTGAAACAATTATTAGCTGTCTAAAGTTAGACATTCAGAGCCCTAAGATCATGTATTTCACTTTATGAAAGCTTTTGCATCTTCACCATAATTAATCAACGCTGAGAGGCCTTCCAATGTTCTACCAGAGTTGCAAAAGCTCCATGAGGCAAGCTGGAAAATAAAAGTAGGTGTGGCCTTTGTGACCAGTCTCACACCATTATTTTGCACCCTTTTGGGAAATGTTGTCAGTTGGCTGAAGGAAAGCAATGCCCCCTTTCCTGAGAATCTCCCGGACATATGGCACAATGTGGCAACATGGGTAGACAGAGCAGTTAGCAGTTGCTGCTGTACTGCTGGCTTATTTCCACTTTACGGCTTCATATGAAGCTAAAATATCATGCTGGGGACATATGCTTGCCGGCTCTGCACTTGCTGCCTGCAGCTCCAAACTCCTGTATTCTAATGGTAATTCCACAATCTGTTCTTTGACAGCTCAGGGCCAGATGATATGCCCGCTCCTGACAGGGGCATCCTTTCATGAAATACTGTCTTCCAGGCACCTGAGTATGGGAGCAATCAGAGTTGATGCTCCACAAAACTGAGTTAGAAGGAGGCTTCAGAGAGTGAAACAGCAGACTGCTACTCAAAACGAAGTCCGTCGTCTACCCAGCAGGGCTGTGTTAGAAAGCCTTTCCAGGAGGGGTGAATCTTTCTAAATTCAACACTGAAGGCTTTTGGAGTGATTTTCTCTTCCCTGTTGATAGATCTGGAGGAAGCCTCCCCGGGAAACCTGTGTCTGTGCAAGGTTCATGTTGTGCTTGCTCTGCTTGTCGGATGGCCCTCAGCCCAACATTTGGTGAAGAAAGAAGAGGATGAGGCAGCCCTGCAATGAGAAGCTTGAATGCCCCACACCCTGTGGGCATACTTTTTGTTCCCAGTTCTTGAATATTCTGTTCCCTCTTACTAGCTATTTGACTGTACCACTGAAAAAATACTTCTCTCTCTCTCTCTCTCTCTCTGTCTCTCTGTCTCTGTCTCTCTCTCTCTCTCTCTCTCTCTCTCTATATATATATATATATATATATAATGTATGTATTTTAAATATATATGTATATTTAAGTGTGCACACCTATACACAAGTGTATATTTTCTCCAATAACGTTTAGCATCAAAATACACACACATATCTTAATTTTTATTTTTAAAAATATGCAAAGTAGATATGAGCATCACCATTTTTCAAAGAAGGAAATTGAGCTCAGAGAAGACAATATGGCCAACAAATCAAGTCAGTAGTGTCTGAACAGCCTCCTACTATGAATTCCTTGAAATCTCAGATGGAAGGAACATTCTTTAAAAGGCACTCTTAGCTTGTAAGAAAGACAATTTTCCATGTGTCAGACATGCATGAGGTGCAGAAAATCAAAACCCTAAGGAAACAGAATGATCGGCAGGCAGGGTAGGGCTACAGAGTGAGTAGCCTAAGGGTGAGGCTGTGAGTCAGTTGGTTGAACTCCTTGGCCTCTGTGATGTAGAGACGTGCAAAACTACAGAACTTCTGAAAGACTTCATTCCCAGGGAAGAGATGGACTAGAAAAAAAATCCACTCATGAGTACAGTGCGATGGCAAGGAAGTTTGTCCTATCCCAGGCACTGGGGGAAAATGAAACAAAAAGCAAAACCAATTTCCTGAGAAATCAAAACTCCAGCTTTCAAAGCATGAGTTTTGGGTTACAGTTCATAACATGCAGGTAGTCAGGGAATCGTGAACCTGATAAATTAACTTAAACATTGTTCCCAAGCTGCTTTTACCCAGGGGTGACCAGCGGAAACAAGTGTAAACTGTTCTGAAGAGTCTCTGGCCCACTACCCAGGCTCCAAAAGACTTTGAGAGGAAGAAACAAGTTTGAATGGGATGGACATGAGCTCTGTGCCTGCACCTGCACCAGCAGGCCTCCATGAGCTGGAATTTGTCTCAATAAGTCCTGACTCAGGGTAACACCTCTTGGTTCAAAGAGTACAGCAGAAACACAATGTATTTGCTCCCTAGCCTGCACTGCCTCTTCAAGAATTTCTAGCTTAGATATCACTGGAAGAAGGTGCTGGTTTTCCCTTTCACTCCAAAATAGCTCAGCAAGCTGTCCTTGCACTAGAAGTTGGGTCACTGTCGGACCAGTTTTGCTGCTCTGCTCCATCCAGGACCAAACTGATTTTGGGATCACGAGCTGGAAGAGCCCCTGGCAGGAAGCTCATCTGGTGGTCTCCCAACCTAACCTCTTCACCCCTCCTCCCAAACCTTCCTTAGTGTTTCCTTTGCTTCCATGAGACAAGCACCAAGGTCTCTTCCTTAAGCCCATTGTTGTGCTTTAAATTAAAATGAGACTAGCCGATTAAGGGAGGTCCCAGATTTGCAGGCTATAGCCATCTGAACTGGAGGGCTTATCCTGCCTTCAGGGTCCTGACTTCTTTTGATAATTCCCTCTTACAGAGGCCAGTAGAGACGAGGACTCTGCCATCATGTGACTCCATATGAGCCACATTTCCCTTCTGGAAGGACAGGCACACCTAGTGATTCTTCCCCTTGCCTGGCCTTGATACTGGAATGAGTTGAAGCATGAACCACAAGGAAAGTCTACATTTGCAGAGGAGCTCTGGGTACAGTGATTCTTCAGTCTTGGCTTTAAGTGTCTGTGGTAGAAAAGCACAAATTCATGCTTCTCCAAGGAGAGTGTCTGGGAAAGAGAAGAATGTTACTGTGAATTAGCTTCTATTTGCTGAGATTAGCAAAATATTGTAATACAGGAGACTTTGTACAAGAAACAGCTATTTAGAGAAGAAACAGAAACAACTAGACAGTCAAAATATGGAGCTTTGAAGGATTAGGAAAGACAAGAATTTCTGGACTCTACAAAGGAAGGGCAACAATTCAAAATGGGCTTGCATAACAAAAGTAAAAACAAATTTCCAAAACTTAAAAATCTTAATTCAGCAGAGAGACTCAATAAATAAGCAGAGGTTAGGTTAAGAAAATTGTCCTCTTGTTCAAGGTGATTTTTCCAAGAGTCTCAAGGCAGCTGTCATCAGTGTGGAAGAAAGGGACTTAGGGAAAAAGAGGAAAAGCTAAAGCAGGTTTGGGAATCCTATCTAGTCATGAACCGTGAGTCTGAATACTGACACATGGGACTAGCTAGAACCAGGTAGACCAGAAGTCCACTTATTTCTGAGAAAACTGTGTTTCCAAAGAAACCATTATCCTAGATTAAAGATCATTCATTGACTGTAAGATCACTCTTTCACCATCCCAAATGCCACCAGCATGAAGATGCCTGTGAAGGCTGTGCAGACTTCAGAAGGCCATACACCTCTCTGCTCACCTTGGATATGGCCGTGGAAGATAACCTCCTAGAAGCTGCGTATATGAGCACAGAGAAAAGTGGACTAGGAACTCACTACAAGAAAGTAGATTGAGGACCTACTGAGAAATTTCCCCTACTGCTAGAATGAGGGCTTCTTCACAATGCCTCCCCAGGAGGGTGATGAATTTCTAGAGACCATGGCTGCTATGTTTCCCATTTTTCCACGTTATAAATGGGGAGGGGTCACTGTGGTTGTCCTGCAGCAGCTCCATCATTGATAGTAGTTACGGATCGGTGAGTGATGAAGGAGGTAGGTAAATTTTCCTTTTGTTTACAGGTCACCAGATCATGCTGTCATGTAGAAATGCACAGATGCACTCCAAAATTTACCACCCCCATATTAGTTTGCTAGGACTGCCATAACAAAATACATAGACTGGGTGGATTTTTATTTTTCTCATAGTTTTGGAGACTGGAAATCCAAGATCAAGGTATTGACAGGTTTGTTTTCTCCTGAAGCCTCTCTCCTTCGTTTCAACTCTCAGAACCCCAGTCCAAAGGGAAAAAAATAATTTACAAGGTTAAGAAGTTAGACAGGTATGATAATTCTCAAAGGCAATATAGAAAGGTAATAATGGAGCATAATTTTGAGAAACTTAAAACATAAAATGCCAAGTAAGCTGTACTTGAAGTATCAAGGTTATAGGTAAAGAGTTCTGAAAAAAAACAACAACTCTAGGAAATTGTAAACACATGAGCTTTCTTAAGAATCTACTGAAGGAAGAGCTTCATTAAGTCAAGCAATAATTTGGAAAAAATCAGTAAAATTATTCATGATGACAACATACACAGATAATTTTAGAGCTAATAGTAACCTTATGAAGCCATGGTTAGAAGAATAGCACGTAAAAGTTGTATATCTCAACAAAGTAGAAATGATGCAACTAAAAAATAGGAGGAGATGGGGGAGAGAAAAGCAAATGTAGAATAGCACTGATGGTGAATACTTGACAAGTCAAAGGACAGCATTTAATATGGACCAA
Organism: Mesoplodon mirus; assembly: GCF_964341445.2. Taxonomy (NCBI): domain Eukaryota; kingdom Metazoa; phylum Chordata; class Mammalia; order Artiodactyla; family Ziphiidae; genus Mesoplodon; species Mesoplodon mirus. The sequence goes on along the minus strand of NC_138990.1, from coordinate 28,705,888 downwards.
GTGAGAAAATGGTTATATAAGAAAAAAGGTGATTAAAGGTACTTTCAAACTTATGAGTGCAAAGATAACTACTAAGAAAGAAATACAAAAGTATTTTTAAATACCAAAGGAAACACACAAAATAGAGAAGAAAGACAATAAATATACCATAGTATACAGTTTTTATAAAATAATATGACAAAGTGGAGAGCAAACATACCAGTCATATTAATAAAAGTGAATAAACTTAACTCACCTAATAGAAGAAACATATTTAAACATTAAATCAAAAAAATTCTGAAAATGCTTCAATGTCCAATTTAATCATAATAATTTTATTATTTTAAAGTTTTGCAATAAATACCATTCACTTCTTGGAAGCCTAAAAAAACAAAAACACAAAGCAACACTCTACTGAATAGTTGCATATTTGCAAAAGGCACATAAAATGTAGTGATTTTAAAGGCTTATAATAACATTTTGGACAAAAATATACCAAAATGAGGCAAGAAGAAAGTGGAGATTGCAATACTGAACACAGGCAAAAGTTAAATTCGTGGTGAAAGCGCATGACATATTCAGCCTAGTCTCTAACAATTTGAGAGAAAAAGAAACGAGTGATGCAAACCATCAATCAAAATATTAAAAATGTATGAATCTGCATCTTCTTGCAAATTTTATTTGTTTGATATTATTTTAAAATTAAACCTGAAAGTAGTGGGGTTTTTTCCCACACATTTTGCTATATTGGCAAAGGGATCTTTTAGAATTTGTGCAGCATGATGAAAATTAGGGATTTGGCAAATCTAAAAACCTATATCTCAAATTTATTCTTTGAATTTGACTAAACAGTTAAGAAAATCCCTAACCCAGAAGTCTTGTCATTCTTTCAATAATTGGCTCAACCTCATTGTATTAGTTTCCCATTGGTGCTGTAACCATTTATGATAATCTAGTGGCATAAACCATAAAAATATATTACCTTACAGTTCTAGAGGTCAGAACTCCAAAATGGGCTTCACTGTGTTGGCAGCACCAGGTTCTTTCTGGAGGCTCCAGGGAAGAATGTGTGTCCTTGTGTCTCTGCTTCCAGAGACTGCGGAACTCCTTGGTTCCTGATCCCTTCCTCCCTTTCAAGGTCACCATCAGTAGATTGTGTCCTTCTCACATTGCACCTCTCTGACCTTGCCCTGGCCTTCACATCTATTTCTTTGACCCTGACCCTTCCACTTCTAAGGACACCTCTCAGTATGTTGGGCCCACCTGGGTAATCCAGGACAATCTAGTTTTAGGTCAGCTAATGATCAATCTTAATTCCCTTTCTCAGGTTCCAGTTATTAGGATGTTGACACATTGGGGGCCCTGATTGTGTTTTCCACACTCACCTATGAAGCTTTCCCAGAAAGTCACCCAGAAAGATTTAAGTGCTTCTTCTTTTGTTTTACTATGACACCTTTTATATCTCCCCAATGAGGTTATTTTCACATTTTGTTGGACTGTCTCCCTGGTAACTTACGAGCTCTGAAAGGAGAGGAAACTTGTTTTCTCATCAGATACCCTGAGTGCCTTGCACAGCTAATTATATAATACTGTTTATACTATTATTAATGCATGTTATTATCCACATGTCAATTTATTTATTTGTTTGTTTGCTTATTTTTGGCTGCACCACGTGGCTTGTGGGGTCTTAGTTCCCTGACCCGGAATTGAACCCATGCCCCCTACAGTGTAAGCGTGTAGTCCTAATCACTGGACCGCCAGGGAATTCCCCTCGTATGCCAATTTATAACCATATTCTTGCTTTAAAAGAACGACTTTTCATAAAAAAATATTCTCGTCAATTGTAAAACCTGATATTTTCGTATTTATATGTTTCAGTATATGTTGACTGAATCTCTCAGAATTAACTTGTAATTTAACGACTATAGAAGTTCATTTTAGGATCTAGTCCTTGTCGGTGTGTTCAGCCTTAATTTACTAACTTCCTACACATTGTTCTATATTTTACCATAAAGAGCTACTTAACTATAAGGTTCTATTTGGGAGTTTTCTATATGCTAGAATTACATGCTTTGTCTAACATCATTGCTTAAAAATCTCCAAACTTCTCCTGCTCTTTCACGCCTCCCTTTGTTGGCAATGCTGTTTTCTAGTTGGACTGAATCTTGTTTCCTCATTGTACTTCAGTTACTTCTTTCTGTATATGTGTGTCCTGCTGTTCAATTAAACATTTTTGAGGTCTGAGACCCTTTCTAATTTTGTAACCTCGTGGAGTACAGCAGTACTTATCACATCATATTATCTAATAAATATTCATGTAATGAGAAGAGAAAAGAGGCCCTGTTCCATGGAAGTATAAACTGAGTAGAGATTAGAATGTGAATGTTTTAAAGAGTAGCTCGACTGTCAAGGTTGTGAGGAGTCAAAGGTCCTGATCCCTGGGTCTTGAAGAAATCATACTGGACAACCTGATTAGTGTCACTGAGCCTAAATGTCCTCCTCTGTAAAGTAGATACAAGATTATGATTTCTCCTTATACAATGTTTCAGCTCTGTGCCAGCATTTATTCTAAGAGCTAGAGATAGAGCAGTAAACAAAACACAAATAAATACAATTAGTGCCTGTCCTGATAGAGCTCACATTTTAGTGGAGGGAAAACAAGGGAGAATATATAAGTGTGTGTGTATGTGTGTGTGTGTGTGTGTGTGCCAAATAGTAATGAAGGCTGTGAAGAAAAGCCATGCAGAGCAAGGGAACAAGGAGTAATCCCGAGGCAGGGGCAGTGGGTGCATGATGGAGATGTTCATTAGACTGGTTGTGAAAGGTCTTTCAGGTATGAATCCTGGGACAGCATTGGAGCAGAGACCTAATCAGCATGAATGCATGAGCCTGAGTGATATACCGTGGATCAGCATTTCAAGCAGAAGGTAGAGCAAGTGAAAAGATGAGAGAATGCAAGTAAATTCATAGAGTGCCTGGAAAATAAGCAATATAAGCAGGCACTGAATGATATATTTTTCTTTTTTGTATGAAAAATTTTCTTTTAATAGAATTAAATATACAAAGTGTCTGGAATATAATTAGGCAATAAAATATCACTGCTTCTCCTTTATTTAGAAGGTATGCTCAAAGAATATTTGTGGAGGACCTACCATCAGACAGATTATTTCTTTTATTGTGTGCTTTGGTCATGGAGAGCCACTGGGAGTGGATGGGAGGAAACATGTGGTGATGATGGTGCAGTTAAGATTCTGGATTCATAATGTGATTCTTACCTATTTAACTTTGCATCCATAATACATTTCTAGGGACTATCCTCAAAATAGCTAACATGGCATTTTAAAGAAATGCAGTAATTCATTTCTGTAACTACTGGAAACAAAGACACTTTCAATGTGCAGATAATTTGTATGGCTAAAGCCCATTGCTTAAGTATTTCAGTGTGTCCAGGAGATATAAATATTGCTAGGCAGCACTCAGTGAGTTCTGGGAAATAAGAGCCTGATATATGGGGCAGCTGCTACTAATAAGCCAAGTTCCCGCCTCCCCTTCTGCCTGTGGCCTCAGGAGAAAGGGGAGATGAGATTGCGGCCTTCCTTCCCTCAGGGAGATGGCCCCTCAGCTGTTAGCTTGCTGAACAACAGCCGAGGGAGGGTAGACCAGCTGGCCGGAGACAGACCTTCTTTCACTGTGACCCCCTCTTGGGAGATGGGCTCAAATAGAAATGCAGAAGAGCGAGTCAGACCTTCCTAGAAGCAGTGAACTGTGCACGGGCCTGAGAAAGGCAGGCTGTGTGTTCCAGTAAGACAGGCACAGGCTGGGGCAAAGCAACTTGAACTCTGGCATTGGTTACCGGACTTGAGTAGTCACTTTCCAATATTTCTCTGTTTTTTCCTATCAATAAACTAGAAGTCTTTGGACAATCTCCTTATAATCCCCTCCAGCTTTGAAAAATGTCTCCTGGTTTAAAAATAAACTGAGATAATGGTCATGATAGTGTCAGAAAAGAGAAGCAGCATATGAACACGTGGACGTTTTCACTCTGTTCTGTCTGTGGCCCCATGTTCATAAGCACTTTCCTTATGGACAAACTGTCTTTCCTGGAGAGATCATTGACGATCCTAACAAAGTTATTAATACACAAGGGGACAAACATTTTTTTCAACTGTCATTCACTCACACTTTCTCTCTCTTTTGCTTTCTTGCTTTTCCTGTAATAGAAAAGTAATATACAAGGGACTTTTTAAAAATATCAACCACATATGGACCAACATAATGTAATATCTGCTGAAAAATTGAAAAAAAGCTCTGAAGAATAGCAGATGAACCTGGTTCTAGAGACACTCTAGCCTGGCATCAAATCTCCACTCAACCTCCAATTATGGGACCTACTGCTAGTTTCTTAAGCACTTTTTTTTTTAAATCTATAAAATTATAATAAATCATGTCAATGGACATAAATTATCAATAATAGGTGTTTTTCACTGATGGTCTTCCCTTTTCTCTCATTCATTCTTACTTACAATGAATGTGTGTATAATTTATAATGACACTTTTTTTTTTCACCAAAATGTTATTGGATGAGATATATTTAGTTGCTCTCTTGTGTTTGCGCCTCAAAGCAATTTCCATTAGAAAATATTGTTGAAAGCAACTTAAGTGTCCATCAACAGATGATTGAATAGAAAAGATGTGGTACATATACACAATGGAATACTACTCAGCCAAAAAAGAATGAAATAATGCCATTTGCAGCAACATGGATGGATGGACCTAGAAATTATCATACTAAGTGAAGTAAGCCAGACATAGAAAGAAAAGTATCATATGATATCAATTACATGTGGGATCTAAAAAAAATCATACAAATGAACTAATATACAAAGAAACAGACTCACAGATATAGAAAAAAAAAGTATGGTTACCAAAGGGAAAAGGAGAGGGGAAAAATTAGGAGTTCAGGATTAAAATATACATATTACTATATATAAAGTAGATAACCAACAAGGACCTACTGTATAGCACAGGGGACTATATTCAATATCTTGTAATAACCTCTAATGGAAGAGAATATAAAATATGTATATATATTTATATATATGTGTATAACTGAGTCACTTTGCTGTACACCTGAGACTAACACAACATTGTAAATCAATTATATTTCAATAAAGATTTTAAAAAATATATTGTTTATAATCACTCTGTGAGCATCTTCCCATGTGTGTGTTTTATTTTTGTTACCTTGCTACTTCTCTAATTGTGCCCAATGTCAAGGCCATGGCCACGGACAGGTGTGTCCATTCCAGCACAATAGCTAAGACCTGGGCACGTTATTCTAAAATGATTCAACACAGTAACAGGTATAAAATTAGGCATGCTTTTCTTTTGCTCTTAATTTGTATTTTACTTCATCACTCTTTAGGCTAAACTAATTTTTGAAATGGGCTTGTTTCTTATTTGTGTGAAAGCAAAATCAGAGACTCTTGTGACACATTGGCAGAAGACAAGGATACGGTGTAAGGATTGCCTTCTACTTTCTTGGACATCAGATAAATCCCCAGAAAATGCACAAGCTCATGCTCTCCCCTCCTCAGAAAGAATATGCTTGGATGGCATAGTTCTCTAGTACCATGGGAGCAGAAAAAGATGGGCCTCTTGATGACAGGCAAAAGTAGGGAGGAATTTCAAAGAAGTGAAAATCAAAATTATGCTTCCCTGGATTAATGGCAGAGATAAGGTATTTAGGCTGCTTTTTAGAAAGCTCCTTTTGTATTGAGATTTTTTTCACAGGGTAATGATACTGCATTATTTAAAATAATCAATAGTTCTTTTGACAAAATAATAATCATATGTAGAGAGATTTGGAATGAAAAGATCTCATAATAAATGTATGACAAGTCTAAGCAGTGGGACAACCATTAACATGGCTGTCTAATTCTAAGGTAGCAGAGTCTGCTAAAAACCTTATTTTCCGCCCTGAACATATTCAGTCCTTGTAAGTCTATCATATTCTCCCCACAAATCTCAAAAAAGGCCCTGTTATTTTCTTCAAAGAATCTGACAATAACTTTGGCATCTAATTGTGCGTGGAATGGGCTTCACTGTGTTCATGCTTCAGAGGAGATGGAGACTGTTTTCTGACTCTTGGGAATTCATATTTATTAAATATCACCCTTCTTTTTTTAGATTATTTTTTTAACCAGTTGTGCCTGGGACTCTGCACTGGAGAGAAGTTTGGAATCCAGGCCTGGTCAATCTCAACCACTCCCAAAGAGAGTGGGACAGTTAAGGGGTTCCACTAGGTCTGAAGTGTCTTACAAGGGAAGGATCCAAAACTTAAGGAAAACTGGCAAGTGACAGCAAAGGGGTAAAGACCAGGGCCCTTAGACTGAGAGAAGGAACCAGCAGAAACAGCCTCACGACTCTGAGAAATGACCATAGCAGTGTTCTCTCCTAAACAAGCCAACTTTCTTCTTTCCATGGTGTTTTCATTGCACCAGCCTTGTTACACCCCAAACTTCACAGAACCCAGCATTCCTCTTTGCACACATAAGCACTCAACACTCTATGGCTTACTTAATCTGATTACTACCATCCCTAAAATATAATTATTTTAGAAATCAGAATATTTGCATCAGCTGTCTCAGCTGGTCCTCTTTGGGTAGGTCCACTGACAAGGGAAGCCAGATAATAACTAGGAGCAAGGGGGTTAGATGAACAGTCCAAACGTTTTGTAGCTCAGTCCCTACGAGCCTGATATTATATCATGTGTCTCTGCAGGATAGAGTCATTTTGTCTCAGAGACTAGAGCTCCAGGTTCAGGGACCAATTATAAGAAGCCAGCCAATATTTGACTGTATTTTCTAAGCTTCTTATTAGACCCAGCTCCTTTCATAGTAACTATAGATGCCGTAGATCTCCTTTAGATAAGCAAATACTTCAGTCTTGTTGCAAGTAAGTTTTGACCTTTATCTCTAGGTGACTTTGCATGGCCCTGCTTGATCCATTATGTGTTGATTTACAGTTTTTCTCCCATTGGACAGCCTTATAGGTCTGAGTTAGTTGTTACATCTCATTGTCACCCACTGTACTGATGAGAGGGTTTTCAGCACATCCACCAGTAGACCAGTATCTGAGTGGGAGAGATTGAATTCTGCTGTGGAGCTAGCCCCTGGGGATGCGGGGAGCATGCAGACCTGTGCCCTTCTCCATCTCCCAGTGGCTCTCCCAGGTGATGCTTGGGTCAAGTTGACAGATTTTCTAAGAAGTTCTGTTCAGTGAACCTCCTGTGACCTACCTCCTGTCACTGTAAGTTCTCTGAACAGTCTCCATCCCTGACCAAAATTTACACTCACCATCAATCCTGCTGCCACACACTGTCTTGGGAGAAGGAGAAGACATTGGGAAAGGTGAATACAGGGTCACAAGGTTGTTCCCACAATTCAGCCACCCTGTCTATACACAACTGAGACGTGTGCCCAGGAGGTGGTGGTCACTCCCAAGGTCACAGAGATTTGCAGGCAAACTTCTTAAAAGGAGTTATAGGTCTATCAGCTGTTGGACTTTGAGAACATCTGTTTTTCTCTCTGAACTTCATGCGTGAACCAGCATGACAAAATTTGTCTTGAAGTATTGCAACTGCATTAGGCTAATGTTTATTTCAGATATGTTTTCTTATGCAGAGGTTTTATCTTACCCACTGAATTTGTGGGTTTCAGTTTCAAGAAAGGACAGCCACCAGCTAGTATGAGATACTTCTCAGCATCGACTGACAAACATAGTGTTTTTAGAGCTTGAAGCAAGCTCTAAAAAGAAGAGAAAGAGAGAGTAAGAGATCTTTTAAAAATGTTTTCTTTACTACGTCAAGAATCAAATGTGAAAAAGCCAGATGGTAGAAGTTTATACATAGTGTGGAACATTCCCTTATTTCTGCCTCTGATATTTCTATCTCTTGGCCACGAGGTTTAGTGGAGGACAAGCAGTTGTCAGGGAGAATTCACAGTCCCAGGTACCACTTCTTCCAGGGTGGTTTGATGGGTGGAGAAAGGATGCAGGGGAAGAGAGAAGACTCCGTGTTTCTCCTGTAGCCCATCACGATGGGGGGAGGCGGCCTGAGCAACGTGCAGATGGGCTCAGAGGAACTTGAGAATGGGAGGGACCAAAGAATAATGCCAGGTGTGCTGAGGGACAGCTCAAAAGAGTCTAGGAAAACTCTTCAGATGGCCACTCACCACCTGCATGGTGAATGGCATGGCACCTGCAGCAGCATCTGGAGATGTGAGGTGGAGGCCGTTCTTCCTGTTTTTTGGGGTCCACGTGTGATGGACCTTCCTGTACTCCCAGGTCAGGGGACACAGGCCTCCCAGGGCACTTGCAAACCATCAGAGCCTGGAGTCAAGATGAAGAGGCTAAATAGCTTGAGATGTCAAAACTGGAGGCAAAATGCCAGGTACACGTGCTCCAGCAGTGAATCCTTAAAAACCAAAAGGCCAGACAGGCCACCTGCAGCGCAAACCAGTGATGGTCATACTAAGTTTACTGAATTGGACTAATATTCACTTTTGGTAGATGTCCCTCCTAAGCAGGCTGTGAGGAAGGTCAAGAAATTAGAGCCAGGCACCAAGAAATATATTATTATTATTATTGTTATTACTAAATAGAAAATAAAGTACATATAAATGATATATTCTCTTTATATTGAGAAAACTGTGGGGATTCTACAACATGAAGATTAAATAAGATGAGGCAGATTAAATGTCCAAGAAATGTCCTTTGGTCCATAGTAGGTAAGGGATTTTGTATCAGGAGTTTTCACTGTGAGGTCTAGGAGGGGGACCCCAGGGTTAAGAGTGATCTGAAGGGTTCCTGGCTTCTACGGCTGAGTGACTGATGCTGTCTTTCACCCAGAGAAGGAAAAGCAGAGCAGGACAAATCTCAGAAGGAAAGATCGAGGGGTCACCTTTCTGGAGCTGCTTTTGAAATCCTAAGAATAGATGCTGAGTATCTCAGTGGAGAGGTCTGATCAAGAGATGTAGTTTGTGAGATAACTCTGTACAGACACTGATTATAGGCATGGGCAGGGGTGAGATTGCCTGGGGTACAGAACAGAAAGAAAAGTCTCAGGCCCTGGCCATGTGGAACATCCAGGTCACGAGAATGCGGCCACCACGGGCCAGAGAAGGAGAAAATAATGAGTCCTGGTCACCAAGGCAGAGGATACTTCAAGAAGGGCAAACATCTTCAAGGGATGTTTTGATGGTTCATCTTTTTTTCCATCTCCAAATAAAATCTATGTAGTCTAGAAAATATATCTGGTTATATTTTAATGTAATAAAACTTGTGTATCTAACGGGAAGAACTCCATTTAATTTTGGGGTCTCTCAGTGTCAAGCTGAGCGATCTTTAACAATTGCCTAACTGCTTCAAATCTCATTTTTCTAAAGTACAAAATGGGATTTTAATAATCACAAGGCTGTTGCAGAACAAATGAGATCATGTAGATTGAAGTGCTTTTGATATTAGATACGTGTATGTATGTCAGCGTTTTTCACCAGCCATAAGTTCCTCCACCTCAGGGGCTTCTCTTACAAAGTTGGTATTTAATATTTGTCTAAGTAGTGAATGAATACATGGAACTTGCCCATTAAGTCTTCTTTCAAAACGTGTGATTCAGGTACAAAAAGCAAGTTTATACTTTACAGATATTCCAACAAATTGCAAAGAAAGGAAAAATGCGCTTTTGTTATAGATGGCGTGCCCAAAAGTCATCTCCAATAGTTTCTCCTTTTTCCCATTTCAAGTAGTTCACACAGTCCTATGTTTCAGCAGAAAAGGAGACCTTTCAGTACTGCTTCATAACTGAACTAAGCGAACAATTACAAATACATTTTTACTTAGTCAAGAAGTTAACTTCTCTAAAAAAAAAAAAAAATCGCACCATTTGAAACACTAATCCCCATGAGCCAAACTTCCAAGCTCTATGCTTTATATTTTGTTTTCAATTTTTTTCTGATTTATTTGTTACATTCTACGTGCAATTTAGTGATTTATATCTTTATCAATCAATCATTAATCAATTTTTCAAATCTATTGACCTACCTTACTAGACTATAAAGCCTGAGAGATATCATGTATTATTTCTTCATAACCTACCCTAATTTTAGAACGTTTCCTACTACTTCACACAACAAGCTTGTTAAAGAGATGTTTGTTCAGTGAATGAAAAAATGAATGAATGAATAGATCAATGCCAAAGTAAGAGAGAACTTGTATTAATTTATAGTTTTCCTGTTTTTCAGACACATTGCAGGCAAAAAAACTAATATGATATACAGCAGTGTTTATATATCAATCTTTTTTTTTTAATTCCAGGTCGAAGAAGAGATGTATTGAAAGAAACACCCATAAAGTGAAAAGTCATTACTCTCTGTTTTTTCATTTTCATTTTTCATTAGGTATGAAACTCAAAATACTCAAGAATTCATGTTCATACATGGCCCCCAGGCTATATCTAAAGCATGTTGTTTTTCTCCAAAATAGTTTAACCTCCTTTTGACATGTGAAGATCAAAATTTAAAGCCTTTTAATTTCTAAAATTTAGAATCATGTCCAGTAAACATAACCCCATCTGACAACATGCATTCTTTCAAAGCTTCTCTGTTTTTGTCAGAGGGAGAAGCATGCCATAGGTTAGCAATTTGCCTGTCAGGGATCCCTCATCCTGCACTCATCTATTTGAACTTAATCCAAGTAATTTAGTAAAGGTATTAAATGTCTTTTCATTTCTTTCTGATTTGAAAAAACATAAAACCCTATAGGGTCTTTAATTTTGAAAAGACTTATTTATTTTATTTTATGTTTTCTTGAAATTTTATATCCTTAAATAGTTTCATTTCACTCCAGGTTATCTTAAAGCAGCTCTTGATGTAAAAATCTAAAGAAATTCTTTAGATGGATGGCAATTATTTATCTGATTTGCATTTTTCCAGCCTAAAAAGAGGGATAATTCTTGACTATAATTAATTAATCTTCTGTTGTATACTATTTTAAAGTTTTTTTTAAAAAAATATTTCACAACATTAGCTTATTTGTTCTGTGGTAGGAAGAACAGAGATCAAATATCCCACATTATAAACAAGGAAATAATGTTCAGAGAGGTTAGGTGACTTTCCTGAGATCACACAGCTATTGGCAGAAATGTGACTGGAACACAGCTCTTCTCTACCTCATTCCTATGCCTGCTGCATTGAGGGGCTTGAACAGCCTTCAGCTCCCTGGGGCCCCAGAGAGAAAGAGCAAAGATGCTTCTGCTCCAGGTCTAATCCTATGTGAAGTTGGGATACACTGAACACCCTTAAGGTTCAGATACCATGCACTCCAATAATACATCTTCTGTAATTAAAGTAATTCTAGGGGATTTCTGTCACTTGCACGTTTATGATCTTTATCATAAACACTCTATGAAATTTAGTGTTTTCACTAAATTTTCTCATCAGTAATATCTACCTTCATGAAGCCGTGCAGGAGGGTGGAGGTGGGGATTAGGTGATGGATGTCCCTCCAACAAAGACAAATATCCTTGGAAGGAAAACCACACGCTGGTTCCTATTCTAGGAGATGTGGATAGTAGGGAGCAAGGCTGAAAGGATCCTGCTAACATGTTCTACTGAAGAGACATTAAATGTAGAGAATGACATGAATATTATTTCTTCTCACATCAGGGAGACCTATGGTTCATTGTTTTTGCAGAGTCCACTTGGGGCTAGACTATGAATGTGTTAGGACATCATGTTTCTGATTTCTTTCTTCAGTTGACTCTTTGAGATTAAGATATGGAAATCCATTGGCTCCCAGTCTTGTGTCTAAAATGATGTGTCTGTGATCATTTCCAGACCTTCTGTTCTGATATCCAAGTTTCCCTTGGTGCAGAGAGGCAGGGTCTCTGAGAGGAGAGCAGCTCTTATGTGCTGAGGCTTCAAGGTTGCTGAGGAAGCCAGAGGAAGGCCCAGGAGGGAGATTTCCCTGCAAGACATGGCCCTGTGACCATCCTTTTCTCTGTACTCATAGTCTCCTATGCCTTCCAGTACAGGGTTAGGGGCGAGACTGTCCCCCAGAAGCTCATTCTCATTTATCTCAAACAGAACTCAAATAGGAATCACAAAAATGATGAAGGGGTGGGGAAATAGGACTCCAGGGGGACTTTCGGGTAATGGATTTTTTAGCCTAGAGAAAGAACAGCTGAGGGTGACTTCATGAAAGTCTAACTTTACAGCAGGTTGAAGAAAAAGTTCTTGAACTATAAAAGGGATGGTCTAACAGGAGGGGAGGCATCACCAGTAAGTAGCTCTTGGAGGCTGGTTATGAGCATACTGAGAGGCAGGCATGGCTGGCTGGAACTGAGCCCCCTGTTCTTGGACTTGAGCTTGAAGCCTCCAGCTAAGAGTGAAGCTTCAGGTACCTCCGATGCAGTGGGGTCTTCTGCTCCATGTGCCACCAGGAAGGTAAGCCCAGGCTCCGGGAAGAAACAGACAGGTACTGCTTCTCTCTGAGGAGCGTCTGTAGGTATCACACACTCAAGTCCTATGTGTTATGTGTTTTCTCCATGCCGGCCATCAACAATTCAAATCACCAGACATTTATTGAATTCTTTTTATGTCTCATGTTTTTATTTATTTATTTTTTTGCAGTCTTCTTCAGGTTTTCTGAAAATGTTTTTTCCTCAACTGTAAAATAGAGGAAAACATCCTGATTCACTATCTTACAGAGTTATTGTGAGTATAAAAAGAAAAGATAATCTGCATTATTTCAGGGCACCTCACAAAAGTTTGTTATTAGGTCAATAAAGGGGTACTGTAGACTGCTGTTGTTGGCTCCCACCTGCTCATGAGGCCCAAAGTCAAACACAGTCAAATATTTAGGAATTTTGTGAACCGGGTATTCATCTGTTGGTAACTTGAAATTGGCCTTGGTGGGAGTATTTACAATGCAGAAATCAGAGAAGGCTACAAATCAAAGTTTCTTCTGCTCCCCTGGAGAGCCAGTTTACTTAAACTTCCCTGGCTACAAGTACATTAAATGAGATTTATAGTTATTTATGCTTGATTGGGAAAGAAGACAATATTTAAAAATTATATATATGTATTTTAAAGTTGAAATAAAATGATGTGCATTTTTTAAACAAAATCTAACATGTGGCAAAAGTCTTTCAACCAGGTGAAAGCTGGTATGTGTGTGTACCTATGACACAGACTTGATTGTATGAACAGGTTCATTAGCTTTTACTTTTTCACATCAGACAGGAGTTGAAGCTCAGGGGGTTCTTGACCACCCAGTCTCTGACTCACTGTGCATCACGGCATCTGCGTGGTCCTTGGTTGAGCTCCCCCTTCCTTGACTCTCCTTGGTGCCAAAGTAGGTCCCAGGGAAGAGCTGGCTTCCAGCCTGGGTACCACAATCTTTTTGTGGTCTTCTTGACCTGAAATCAGGGGATACAGGGATCCTCAATAAGTGTGTCCACATGGATTTACACATCTCTTAGCTTTGTTAGATGGAATCTGTGTCACTCTCTCTTGTCTTTTCTTTTGTTACCATTTTTAGAGAGTACCATGTTTACCATTTTGAAAATTAAATTTAGAAACCACTTTATTGAAAAAAATTGAATTGGTTTTTATGTTATCTATTTCTATATGGTAATGATATTTCCAAATGATGGATGATTGTTGATAAAACAAACTTCTTACAATCAATACTGGAGGTTTTCATCAGAGAAAGAACATGACTGACAAGTTACTCCAAAATTGACTGAACAGGAGCTTGTGTATTTGCAGGGGGCAGGACTGCATTTTTTTTAGTTGAATGATTCCAAAGCATCTGGGGATATAGTAATGTATATAACTGTGTAATTATTATATGCGGTGGATAGGAGAGAAGACAATTAAGACTGCTATTCAGCTATTTGCACTCCGAATGCAAGAACGTTATCTATTATTTTTACTGTGGGATTCTCAGAATCTAGAATAGTGGCTGGCACATGGTAGATGTTTGACCTATACTCACCAATGGGTAAAAATAAACAACACTGAACAAGTCGTTACTTTCCTCTGGAACAAAATCCTCCCCATTACCCAATTTGGGAGGCAGTTGCTGTGGTACCTTCTACCACATGGATATTGAAGTCGGTCAGACATTCGTTAAAATCCTTGAAAACATATTAGCATGGATGAGCTGTTTATTGGTTTTGACATTTGCTTCATATGAAATGGAGATCATAACTATATCGCAAAATTCCTGTGACTGTAAATCAGAAACTATATTTGAAGTACTATACAATGTTTTAAATATAAACTATATTTATAGTATTAGCACATTACCTATCACATAGGATGCTTAAATAAATATGAATTTCCCTGTCTTTCCCTGGGAATCTAGGACCCCCTCTCAGGGAGGATTGATGTAATGGGTGAGGGGAATCACTTGATTTGGGACCCAGGTGGGTGGAACCACAGGTGCTACATCGTTACAAACATCTGGGAGCAAGTAGAACTTGCTCATATGCTCGTGTAAACTGCTCATGTTTTATTTTAATGAAGCTTTTGCACTCGGCAGAAAAAGACGTGCTGAATACAGTCTGCTTTTCATCATCATAAGTTCACTTTCAGTGATTATTAATAGTAGCTTACTGAGTATATGGAATAGAAATGGATACACATGAGTCAGGAATGCGAAGCTTTATTGCAAGTGGAGAAAGTGACCCCAATAAGCATCCTGCTCTGTCTTGATAGACTTGATCAACAGCTGCACACATTAGATGATTAGACCTTTAGTGGCAGTCCTGTAATTTTGTTCTCTTACAGAATCTTACCAATCAGTATTTCTGTTTCACACTTTAATGGTTGATGGGTCTGGCTGTAGTTCTACAGGTACTTAATACCTTTCCTATTGATTTATTTCTCAGTGGAGAAAAATAATTTATTCAACACCATTTACTGATGTTGTACATGGTGTCAGGCACTGTTCTGAGCTCCAGGAAGGCAAAAGTATAGACAGCACATTCCTGTCTTTCTGTCTGGCGAGGGCTGGAGACATGCAATCCATTCCTCTCACCGAAATGTGCTGAGTGATCCAGGGGCGATGTGTATGGGAAGCGCTAGGAGAATCAATGGGGTAGCAAAAAAAAAAAAAAAAATTAGAGAATTGGGAATGGAAATAGCATTGGCCTGAGACTTGAACTACTTCAGGCTGAGAAAGCAATAAACTCCTCAGCAGAATCTGGCCTCTGGGGCACTGATGCTGTGTGTGCCACGTGACCCTCTGAGATGCTGGGACCCGAAAGGGCTCATGGCTTCACCTTGGCCATCCCTCAGGCTTGACGACCTTTGGTGCCCTTCCTTGAAAGCTCCTCCTATACAACAAGCTGGTCACCTCTACTGCGAATTTGGGCAGGGCCTGTCATCGTAGTCATTCATATCTCCACATTCTGAATTCTTTTCAGAGATTCTGTGCCTTAAAGATCCTCCTTCCTAAGAGGAGAGGGAGCTTGATTTCGGAAGTCTATTAGAAATGATGGTTTTAATGCTGGAAGTATTTCCTGTAAGTAGGCATGCCTCCATGTGAACTCCTGACAGTAATAAAATTAACAGCTTTATTTATGGTGGCAGCAGCACTGAGCTGTCGCTCAGCTGATGACGCTGATGATGCATGAGTGCAATACATTACTGCAGTGAAGGGTTTTCTGATGTAGGTCTCAGAAGGTATAAGAAAAGCTTAAGTAGCAAGTTAATTAAGGAGGAAAAGTCAAAGAAGAGTGAGACTTCAAGATGAAGATACAGATAGAGGAGGGTTTTTTGTTGTTTTGTTTTGGTTTTACCTGTGGGCTCTTCCAAAAAATGTTCAAAACTAAATTTAATGCCTCTGACTCCTTAGAGAATCAGCTTACCTACCATTAACTGATTAAGATGACCACTGTTGAGTTTTCCCTGTTATTAAGTCCAAGGGAGATGCTTTTAAATTATTAAAATTACATCATTCATGCTGAGTGCTAATAAAGCTGGATGGTATATTAGGAACATTAATTTGGGAGAGAGACAGATCTTAGTTTAGTTTTCGGCTCTGCCACTGCATTACGTTGAAAATAGTCTTTACATTCTCTGACCTTCAGTTTCCCCTCTAGGAGATAACAGTCCCTACTACATCAAGTTGTTCTAAGTTTGAGACAAAATATGTAAAATGCCAACACAGGGCATGCATAGAGTGAATGCTTATTACATGGCAGCTCTTATTTATACTATATTAAATGAAAAATTAATATTCCCAACAGAAACTGAGACAACTTATGTAGACATTTCTTATAAGGTCTTTAGGTATCTGTTATCATCAGTCGATTACATTTATTTTTTAATAGAATAAAATGTAATTATCCATAACCAGGTGGTTATAGGTTAATCTTCAGGTTAAAAAAAAAAACAGATCAGTAAAGAATTCATAACATCTTAGAATAGGGGATTTGTTCCACTTTTAGAAGTGGCTTTTGGTGAAAATGCAGAGTTTTGTTGAAATGGGGAGGAACTTGTGGTTGAGAGACCTGGTTGGATCCTGTCACTTCTTAGCTCCGTGACCTTGGGCAAGTCATTCAACTGTCTGATGGCCCCAAATCTTTTTTACAGCCACAAAATAAGAATGGTGAGATTTACCTCTTTGCAATGTTTTAGTGGTTTAATAGGATACTGTTAGCATTCCTGATCAGTGAAGTTACAAAATTTACACTTGTCCCGTTTAAGCCTTGTAAGATTACAGGTCACTGAAAAAAAGGCTGTAAATCAGATCAGAAAAAACAGCATGAGTCTGGGGAAGGACATACCACCCACAAAAGAAGAAAAAAATCAACAGATCTCTGAATCCTGTAAAGAGAACGAACTTGATGGTCTATAGAGAGTTGCTAGAATAATGCCAGAGGACAGAGCATGTAAGGAAAGCAGAGTCAGAGCAGTAAGATGAATGTTGAGTAGGTGATCAAAACCTGAGGACTATCCAGAATTCAGGGTTCAAGACCGAGCTGTGGGGCAGTGACAACCAGCCATGAGAGGGAACCAAGGAGGGAGATTGCACATGCGAGAACTTTCTACAGGTCCAAGCTGCTTTCCCCAAAAATGGCCCGGGCACTGGTTGCACTCACTTCTCATGTGTGTCTGTTTTATAAAATCACATCCTGTGGGCCTGATATTCATAAGGCTATAAGTGTCATCGGAACCCCGGTCCCATTAGACATAAAACATGTATCACGTTTGGCCTGTTCATACCCAAGAGAGGGATATCACATGTGAAAAAGACAATACCAGACATTGTTGGAAAGTTGGCTTCCATATATCAAGAAAATCGGGCTTGGGTCTCCTGTTTGGGTGCTCAGACAAGAATGGAGCTCTTGCACCCACAGTGTCTATTGAGTGAACAATCTCCTAACGTCATTAGGAATTCTAGTACAGCAATGACTGAGAAATTTTTTTTTTCATGCTATTCCCTCCATGCTAGAGGCTAGGATTACTAAACTCTATTCCAGGTGCAGTACTGACATTCATCTTTCTATCCACCGTCCTCTGATGTTGTGAAAGAGATCATTTCTACTCAAACACTTAAAGCCCGTGTTCTCTGTCACATTTGATGATAGGATTTCCCTTGCCTTTATTAGGTTTACATTATTCAGATACTGTATAAAAGAGCCATTGTTTTACTAAGTTAGAAAAATAAATTAAGTCTTTGAGTGGTGGATGACTTTGATAAGAAACTCTATTGGCGGAAATATAGGGAGTTGATATTTGTGATGTCTGTTTAACTCAAGGTATTTATCTGGGACGGCTCCAGCTAGGCAGTTTCTATGCAGGCAGCCACTGGCTCTGCAGGTCTAGCAGCTTTTCTGCTCCTTTTTCTAAGTGGGGTGTTAGTTTGCAGTACACTGATTTAAAGCATGAGCTCTCTATAGGCAATCTCCCTCACGTGTGCTGTGAGGATTTCAGGTTGGATTCCTGTGGTGCCAGTTGAAAATCAAAACTTTATTTTGTGGAAAATAAGTTGTTAGCACTTTGGGAGGGTTCTAATAAAGAACCCAATCCAAGGTTATTCCAGAGAAGGATGTCACTACAACCTGAAAATCATTGGTTGAGCAGTTTGTCGTGGCAATACGTTGATCTCAATTAAAGAACTAGAGACAGCAAAAGAAATAATTAAAAATGAAGTTAAAAATAACATTTATTGAATGTCTACTTCAAATTAGTTTCTATGCTAAGGATCTTACATGGATATTTATTTATTCTTCTCAATAAACCCTCTTTTATAGATGAGGAAATTGTGGCTCAGCTAGATTAAGCTATGCACCCAAAGGCATCTTCCTAGAAAATAATAAAGCTGACTCCAATGTCCATGCGTCTTCTATTAGCTCGGCTTAACTCTGTGGCTTTCATTTTCTACTATCATATTATACAGTACTACTCATGATGATTAACCATGAGTGACAGTGTTGCTTGACTATTTAGATTGGCAAGTGAATCAGTCACAAAGATTTACTTAAAAGTTGTTTAAAAAACAAAAGAGATATTTATATATGCCTATATTTGATATGTGTATGAACAAAATATTTTATGGTGTAATTATTCTTTTTAAAAATTAATAAACATAATTTTGGAAATGAGTGGAGTTTTTAAGACTAAAAATGAAAGAAACTAATATAAGGTCTGTAATCTACTTGATAAAGTTGTTTCTCATGATGGTACATGTTAACAATTCTGTTACCATTATATATGTATACTGGAGTTGAACAATTAAATAAATTAAATAAACAACAAATGATCAGAGTCCAGTTAATCACTGTTTGAATAGGAAGTTACAGATAAGCAAGGAAAGAAGGCTAGAAGGATTCATCTGCTGATGGATTAGAGTTAAAGACATTAAAAAACACATAATTAGCTTAATATAGACACAGAAGGTTACATACGGACATATTTATAGATGCATGTATACACACAGGTTAGCATACACACATATACACACACATCTCTTTTTATTTTGTCAGTGAAGAGGGCCTAGAAATAATGACACTCCTGTAATAATGAGCACACTTAATCCTCATTTCTTGGTTTCTAATACCATTCTCCTGTATAGAGGACCCAAATTCCTTGGAGAATTTGCTTATTCTAAGACAAGAGCAGAAATTTTACAAGATGATCCTGGAGCATCTTGGAGCACCAGAAGATATAATAGTGAAAACACACATACACACAATGATGGGACACAGGAGTCAACTGAAAAAGATTCTGATGGCCAAAGCTGGAAAAAATTGAGCAAAAAAAACAAAGTAGTATTGAACTGTAACCCAAATCATAAAATACTTACGAGTCCATAATGGTGTGAATAAATGACTAAATAAATACATGGAAGAGAACAAATCGCCCATACAGAAAATTCCTCAATAATTTAGATACTCTGCTCTCCGGAAGATGAAGAATAATTCAACACAACTTAAATGCGGG
Source organism: Mesoplodon mirus (assembly GCF_964341445.2). Classification (NCBI taxonomy): domain Eukaryota; kingdom Metazoa; phylum Chordata; class Mammalia; order Artiodactyla; family Ziphiidae; genus Mesoplodon; species Mesoplodon mirus. The sequence continues at coordinate 28,686,392 of NC_138990.1, read as the reverse complement.
CTTCAGAGTGATTTGCTTCCAAATATTATTGTGTAGAAAACGGGGTGGGGGGGGCAGAGGGAGAGTAACTTTACAGCAGAGAAACCTGACAGACACCTCAGGCAGGTGGTCACAGTCAACGCCAACAAGGATAAGTCATATCCATAGTCTGTATCCTTTAGTGGGAAGATGAGAATGGCACTTTACCTCTGACATCTTCTCCAAGACTGAGAAAAACATCAGATAATCCAAATCGAGGGGCATCTACAAAATAGTTGACCAAGGATATTCAAAATTGGCAAGGTCATAAAAACAAGGGGTTTGAGAAAATATCACAGAGGATTTAGAAGTGTCACGACATGTAGCTATAATGTGGTATCTTGGAATACATAAAGGACATTTGGTAAAAACTAAAGAAATCTGAATAATACAGAGCCTTCATTAATTATAATATATTAGGATGGGTTCACTGACTGTAACAGATGTTCCATATTAAACTAAGCGGTCAATAATAGGGAAAACTGGGTGCAAGAGGCATGGGAACTCTGTACTACCTTTGCATACTTTTTCAAAAATCTATAGTTGTTCTAAAGTAAAATTTTATTTTAAAAATCAATAAAGAATTTGAAATGCCTAATAGATTAAGTAATTAAATACATTTTTAAACTCAGGATCACTGCATTTTTTTAATGGTACAATCAGACTTACAGGAAGAACCAGACAGAGATTATATTGTACGGCCAGAGAAGAGAGCCTAGGGCTTTAAGTGCCTGCAGGTGGCACTACACCCTGATCACTCTCCTAGCCAAAGACCCTACTAACCAGGTGGCCACAGATGTTAGGATTCCTCTCACACCTCTCTTCCTGGGCTCTGAAAAGCAGAGGGTATGCCTTGGATCTCCCATAATAACCAAGCCTCTAGACACTGGAGCAGGAAAGGTATAGGGTATGTGGGTGTGACATCTCCTGTGTGAAATGACACAGGGGTCCATAGCACCTGTCAGAGGTCATCAGGGTGGGATTTTAGGCAAGTTCTGGCCTGCGTGTTTTACTTATGCCTAAGTATTTGTATAATCAGAATCAATTTTGTCTTCTTGCTTCACTCTTAACTGGATTCTAGTTCTTGGACTAGAACTCAGATTAATTGAAATAAACCTCACTAATTGGCTGACACAATATTTACAGGTTTTATCTCCGTGTTCCTGAAAAGTTTTCTGTGGCTTACAAAGTTATATTCAATGATTTTGAGAGAAATTGAAGACCAAATATCAGGTGAACAATGAAGGTTGTGAGGAAGATACAAATAAAACCATGAGTGGGAGATTACTACATAAAATCCTGCTGTGAGGTTCTGACATTTGCTAATAATGGACCCAAAATATGGTTCTGGACTTTCTACCAAGCAACATATGAAAGGAAATATTATTAGATGTATAATTCACATTAAGATAAACTTGGGTCAGTTGGAACAAGTACAAAGAAGGCTTTCAGGGTTTTGGAAATATTCTGTTTCTTGGTCTGAGTACTGATTACACAGGTGTGCAGGTTATGAACATTCAGCAGTTGTATACCTCCATTATGTGAAATTTTCTCTATGCATATTCTACCTCAACATGTTTTTAAGTCAATAAAAAAGATTCAAGTTGAGAAGAAATTGAAAAATATCAAAGGAGATACTCGATAAAGAGCATTTCTTCAGAAATTAGGAGGCAACAAAATATTAGTTATTTCAATTGTTTTTTTCCAAGTTCCTCTGAGGAGAGCACCAAACAATATGTTAAATAATGCACACCACGCAGAAGTCTTATCTTTGTCTGTTTAAAATAAATACATTAATACATTAATGATGTGCATAGAGGTGTTTATTTAAGAATCTCAGTGAAAACCAGTGGATTCACAACAAAGTCTTACTTGTTACAATTCTAAGAAAGTAGCTCCAAAATGCTATCTTATGGGACACTTGGTCTCCTCCTGGTCTCCAGCAGTAGCCGTTTACCTGTCTCACTGTTAATCTCTTGTCCCAGCACAGCTACTTCCTCACAGCAGAAAGAATGTGACTCCCAACTCTCAGCACAGAGCCTTCCAGACCCTGCAAGATCTGTCCCTGCCCACCTTGCTAATATCTTTTCTTGGTATTGTCCCCTCTGTCCCAAACTTTGGTCGCACTGAGAAAGCCTTGGCTCAAAGACATTTCTTCTTTGCTGCCTTTGCACTTGCTGTGCCTCTGTTTTCAATACAGTTGCCCCTTGATATCCGTGGGGGATTGGTTCCAGCCCCAACCCCCATACCAAAATTCACAGACGTGCAAGTCCCTTATATAAAATGTCCTGGTACAATGAGCCCTCCGCATGCACAGGTTCTGCATCTGCAGTTGGTTGAACTGGTGGATTGCGAAACTCGAACTCAGATTGTTCTTTTTTCAGATATTTACTCGTAGGCTTCCTTCTAAAGATTCAGATCTCAGCATAAAGACCATCCATTCAAAACCCTTCCCAGATAATACCCCTTTTGTCATTTTCCCACTCTACCTCCGTTACTTTTAGTTTTCTTCATAGCATTGATTAATATTTGAAATCACTATATTCTTTTAATGTTTAATGCTTCTTTTCCAATGAGAATATATATTTCTTAAACATAGAAATGTAGCCTATCTTTTTACTGCTGGGTCCCAAAATTCTAGAATGGTGCCTAACATATGGCACGTACAAAATAAATGTCTGTTGCAAAAACAATTGAATGAATGAAGAGAGTGTGTAAATTAAGGGATCCAATGCATCTTTCTTGTGATTCCCCCTAAACAGTGTTATTCTCAAATAAGCTTTTGGCAAATATGAAATAGAGCACTAATTTCAAAGTTATTCTGGGAAATTGCCTGGGAATAGCTAGTCTTGGTTGCTGGGTACTTATAATGTTCTATAGTTACTTAGTACAGTGGCAGTAATACTAAGTAATATCATTCCTTGGTATTACCTTTAAACCACTCTTAAGTAAATAATATCTTGCTACAAGTAACCCTGGAGTATTTCTAGAGTTTCCCTGTAAAATCCTGCTTGACTGAAAGTCCTCTATACTTGTGCATCCGTCCACTTGGTTTTTGTTTTAGAGCTTATGTTTGAACCCATGCTTGTGGTTTTTTGCCCTAGCATCTTAGCCATCTGAAAGCCATCTCAAGTTATTTCACTTTTAGTCACTCCGAGGGAATGTATATCTCTTCTGTGTCTTTCCACCTCCACCCCAGAGTTTTCCCCAAGTAAATTTAGTAAATGTCATAGTGTTCGCATTTTACTTAAGATCACTCCAGGTATACCTTCAAATCCAGAGATGATCCCCCCGATTGTTTTTCTAAGATGTGGTAACAAAACACAGCCATAAATTGAATTGTGTTTTTTTTGTTGTTCTTTTTTAAACTATGGATTCCTACAGTCCTGGGAGGCAGAACACCAAGCCTGGAGGGAATGTGTCTGGCTATTTGGAATCCTGTACACAAGTTTGCAGCTGGAGGTTGAAGGACTCCGGATGCTCTTGGATGTGAAGAACTGATACCTCGACTCACCTGCTACTGAAGAAAATGAAGATTTTTATTATCTCCCCTGAAGTAGGGTGGCTCCAGGATAAAACGCTTATCAGTGTCTTGAGCATCTACCTCTCTGCTTACCTCTTCTCAGGTGAGCCCACCTCCTGGCTTCAGGATAGAGGCTGTGATGCTGGACCACATATTCAGGCTCATCCACATCCAGCAACACAAGGGACCACTGCTTCTTGTGTGTCTGTTTTCTTTTGTTTTGTTTTAATTAAGGTTTTACAGTTTTTCAGTCGACCTGCCCTTATATCTCTCCGGTCAGAACTATACCACACAACCCATGACATAAACCAAGTACTGACAAGAAGAACGGAATTATTATGATTGGTTTTGACGAGTGGGGATTTATTGCATTGATTCAGGTGAAGGACCATCTTTTTTTCCTTTAAAGATGGTTATAGGCACTTAAAAACTTCCTTAGGGGTCTGTTAATAGAAAATAAATGGAAAATGGATGTTGTGTAGAAAATCAACCAGGGTTAATAGGGAAGGTGGGCAAGACAGAAGGAACATGGTTGAGGGTTGCTTGCCAATGCCCACAGGCCAAGTCAGCTTCATGGGGAGCCACATGGGTGGAGGTCTGGGGCAGGTGTCTCCAGGGGAAGGAACAGCTGAACTGAGAGGGGACAGGTTGAGCACTGAGTTGGTCGCAAAGACAGGGACTCAGGTGGAGACAGCAGCCTAATTATCAGACGTGGAGGGACGCCAATGAAGGCCTGCCAACTTTCCAGACTCCTCTCCATCCAGTCAGCAGCCGGGCCCTGCTCACTTTCCCCTTTGACTTCTCTGTGTTCGCACTGTTCTGTCCACAGTGAGGACCTGGCTGCTTGTCTTCCCTGTGCCCTGGATCCTAGTAAATGCCTCCTCTTCATCCCCCATTGGCTCATTCTCCCTCTATCACAGCCTGTGTCCACTACATTGGAGCCTCGGATGACTTCAGCGCCCTCACTAGCCTTGATCCTTGAAAACATGCCATGTATTATTTTAGCTTTGGAAAACGTTCTCAGGGCTGGGATTATAGTAGACACTCATTAAGTTCTCGCTGGATGAAGACTCAGCTTAGCTCCTTTAACCCAAGGGGACAGTTAGTCCAGGAACTGGAATCCTGCCACATTTGCATTCTAGGGACCAAATGATTCTGCTTGATGAGGAAATTCCATTATAAAAAAATCTGGGAAGCAAGCATGACCAGCTTCTTATGGATATATGAGATGCTGTATTTTTACATATTTTAATTTTTTCATAGCATAACCAAGTGCTTACCTTACATCTTTGGAAACCCAGTTTGGTTGAGGCTCTAAACTTTAGAGTCACTGTATCTTATATCATTACATAAAAGACTTGTTTTTTAACATTCGATTTTGCTTTGTGAATCCATGGAATTACCTTTTTGTTACTTTACAGCTTGAATTCAATTGAAAATAATATAATATACATTTAAGGAAGATTGAGCAGAGGGGTTATTTCAGTCTGAATACACAAGCGACTAGCTATTTCAAATAAGTATCCATTAAATAATAGTAATCTGTATATGACTCTTATGAAAATGTTTTAAGGCAGCCACAGTTAATGAGTTGATCATTATTACTTTTGAAAAAGAAATCATAGCTTTCCAGAGAAAGGACTGTCTTTTCTGAGTGCCTCTTACAGTCTGACTATACTCAAAATTCACTGTTAAGTGTTTTTGTGAGGTTGTGTTTTAAGTCTTGATTTAAATAGGAACTCAAGATTACTAAGATAAAAATTTGGAGCCACATTTTTGGACATTTTGTAGCCGTGTAACCTCTCTGAGCCTGAGTCCATTCCTAAATTGGAGTTAATAACATGTATACATCCTCTCTCAAACTGAATATGGTGATGTGTGTGAAGTACTTTATAAGAACTGAAATACTGTTGATGTTATCTTTTGTAGCATTACCGTAAAGTACTTTATAAGAACTGAAATACTGTTGATGTTATCTTTTGTAGCATTACCGTAATACAGAACTTAAAACAAATTTGATAATGCCCTCAGCATAGAGCTCGATTGAGGACATAACAGCCAATTCCAAAACAATTGTAGGGATTGGGAATACCATTCTTGTCTCTTCAATCAGAGCAGATCCAGGAGGCAGGGGAGAAGGAGAGGACGTTATCATTATTCTTGTTAACATGCCTCTGTCTGGTTTTACCTATAGAAGAAACACACGTGCCTCCATCATTTATAAAACAGACAAGATACGTGAATATTTACCCCATTAACCACGTATTGCACCTGAGAACACGAGTTGTAATGTCACCACATAAGTTTTAGTTGATTGCCAGTGCTCACACACAGACCGCAAAGTTCCAGGGAACTGGAGAGTGTGAGTGGAAGCAACTTGATTAGACACACAGTGTTCCCAGGGCAAGAATTCAGTCAGTACAGCTATGTTAATAAATTCCTCCTCTGCCTCATCTTAACACTACCCACACCCCACACATAAGCAAGCTGGGCCCCAGTCGCACAAAACGTGCGCCATCAACTGTCATAATATTCTCACTCTCATCTTCCTACATTCATATATGCTGTTCTCTTTGCCTTGAATGCCCTGCCTTCTCTTTTCCTCCTTGAAAGTGTACATTTTTCCCCTCAAGATAAGCACAAATGACGTTTGAGTCCTTTTAAAGAGTTCCATGTACAGCTAGTGACTCGCTTTGTTTTATACTCTTAGAATACTGTTAAATGACCTCACTTATGGCATTTTTCACACCTATATACATTCTTCTTGAAAGTCAGATGGACTGAAATCTTTTTTTTTTCCACTGCCAGAGACACAGTACTGAATAATTGTTGAAGATGTAAATACATGACTGTATATAATGTCCTATGCGCTTACAAGAAGAGCATAGCGATGGAAGATTTGAGAGGTTTTGGCTCCTGGAAAGACTCTTAGCATTTGGACTCACCTGGAGAACTCTGCAAAGTGGAGAAAAACCTTAGCATCCTCTATTAACCTCTTTTCAAGACACAAAAGCAAGTAGGATGGGACAAGGGTTGTTGCTGTCACTGTTTTCCACACTAGCAAATATTGGTGGAGCTTGTCCTAAAAAATCTAATATTTTAAAATAAAATATTTATTTTAATTCTCCTTTTAAAAGACCAAATCTTCTTTGAACACAAACCACCAACCTTCATGCTCTCTTTTTGCTGTCATCAACCAAATGCCCACTTATTCCTGATCAGCCATGAGTTTGTGGCTTCTGTTTACTCTCCAGCCCTTCTCCTGGCATCTTTCCCCTTGAATATTAGCATGAATGATCCATTCAATCCTCTAGAACTTTACAACTTCATCTCCAATGATCATTCTTCCCATACCCAGCTCAGCTACCCACTGTCATGGTCATACCTGGACTTTGCCAAGGGGGTTTGCAGTACAGTGACCTTCCACTTTTATACTCTCCACTGCCCCTGTTCATTGTCGTATCACATAGTCTATTTAGTTTAGCTCAGATCTGTATTTGAAATTGGGGAAGCACATGAAAACACCTGGCCCTAACCTTCAAGGAGCTCAATCTAGACGAGAGTTGTGAATAAACTGAATACTGCATAGTGTCTGCTCTGGGAAAAAGGAAATAACTCTTCCTGGGAGGACTATAGCAAATATTCAACTAAGGTGTAGAGGAGAATGGAAGTCCAGCAGCCCAAGAAGACAGAGGAGGAGATGCTTTTCCAGGGAACAGACAAGGAGGTGAGCTGTGCATATGGTTTCTCCACAGACCCCCGTGTCTCCGGCACAGAGCTGGGGCCTAAAGTTCTAGAAGGAAACGCCAGAAGGTGAGATTGGTCAATGACCTCACACTTAAAAAAAAAAAGTTTTACCAGTTTATATTTTCTTCTGATCATTTGTTTTGCTTTAAATGCATATTTATTTATTTATTATAAATTTAGATGTGTTAATTCTTTTTTTTAACATCTTTATTGGAGTATAACTGCTTTACAATGGTGTGTTAGTTTCTGCTTTATAACAAAGTGAATCAGCTATACACATACATATATCCCCATATCTCCTCCCTCTTGCATCTCCCTCCCACCCTCCCTATCCCACCCCTCTAGGTGGACACAAAACACCAAGCTGTGCTATAAATGCATATTTATTATATATAGATAGATATATAGATGTATATATATAGATTATATATACATTTATAATTAAATTATATCTATAATGCATATATTTATAATACATATACATATATTTTTATATATAAAGTTTTAAGATAGAATTCTTTTCCAATCCATTACGTATTTATTTTCTGAAATCTATTTAAACTTAATAAAAATCAGGCACACAGTTATTTGTGAGGCCTTTTCAGCAACAAAGACACTGCACCGTTGAGAGTATCTGAAGATTGGGAAACAGCTTCATCAGCCCCTTCTCACTGCAAGCTTATCGCCGTGCTCAGCACCTGAGGTTGCCGAAGACCCAAAGATAATCTCACCAGAATTCTTTAGAGTTTTTCTCAAGAGAAAGTTTAAAAATTTCAAGGAGAAGGACCTGATGAATGGTAAGGCACTCACCTTTTTACAGAAAAGCCATCTGGAGAAAACTTGTGTCCTCACTAAGCACTGAAGCTGAAAATGATCCACAGTTATAAACCTGGGAACTGAACCTGGCCCCTGTCACTCAAAGCACAAAGAAACCCTCTTCTGTGATTGATGCTGAGACAGAGGCACCTCATTTTGACCGTTTGGCTCTCCCAACCCTCTGTCCCTGTAACCAGAGCTGGCTCAATTATGCCCCATCACAAAGAACAGATAGCAGGAAGGTCAGGTTCAGTGAGGGGGCTATAATTTTAGAAGCACTTCCTGTTATGAGTCTGACTTTTGATCTCCTGTGATCACTCAGACCAGTGAATTGAAGCAAATGGTATGCATGAGTCACTTTCTGGTGGGATCACTCCTGGAGTGTGGTCAGATGTCTGGAAGGCTTTTTTCCCTGCTGGCTTTAGGAATTACTTAGCCAGTCCACTTTGCCCTCAAGTATGTAGCTTGGGCAGCATTTGTCAGGAATACATATGTAGTTGAACTGAAATTTATGATATAACAATAATGTCCTGTAGCATCTTTCTACTTAATCAGAACATAATTGCTCTTAGGAGCTACCTTCAAACTCTTCACTTGGAACATGAAAAAGAATTTTTCTGAATCAGCTTACTAATTAAAGACAGGACTGAGACCAGAACCCAGTCTGTATGGCTTTCAGAATAAGCACTTTGTGTGTTTACTAGATCAGACTTTCTTACAGTGCCTTGTCAATCAGGCATCTCTCAGGTCTGATGGGATGTGAATCACAAGAAAATGGAAGCCAGAGTAGACTTTTTGAAGCAGGCTGTAATAGAGTTGAAATTCATTAGATATGAAGGGCCAGTAATTGAGTTTCATAGTTAGAATTCATTTTCCTTTTATGTAAAATAAAAGGTAATGGCTTAATTTGTGGTTTCCAGGCAATGCCATCTTGTTCTGAATTGCCAGAGAATGTTTTAAAACTTTAGATTTCTATGTCCTATCCTAGATCTTCCAAATAACTGCTTTGAAAGTGATACCAGGATTTTCTCTCTTTCAGATCTCACACAATTCAAATAAGGAGTAAGATTTCCCTCAGAAGTCTGATTCAGCTTTCATATTCTATGATATTAAATCAGTATTTCTCAAAGTTTGCTTTTACTAAGAATGCTTTTATAATCAAGGTTGAGAAGCAGAAGGAAGGATTGGGAACAGTCCTTATCTTTGGAAAACTGACCTTGCATCCTCAAACGTGAGACTTTAAGAAGTCTTTGGCTCACTGAAATTTGTTTAGCTCAAATTTCCCAACTGTACACAATAGTTACTAATATCTTAGGAGCTAGTCATCTTCAGAATATCCTTTTAAGAAAATCTAAATTGTTAAGACATTTATATTGATACAAATAAACAACCTTGTAGTTCTAAGAAAGAATATTCTCACATCCTCAAAACCAGTTGAGAGACTTGAAGTGAGCTTACAGACCAATTTGTTTAATCATCTAAAGACAGATTTTCTCATAAGATTATATTACTATTGCATATGGTGTTAAGAATTGAATGCTCACAATTAAAAATTGATATCCGAGCAGTCGGACACTTTAATCCAAGTTTGCACCACCTCCTGTTTCTACTGTGAGAGAAGCTTCTCCAGCCACTTCTTCTGAAGAATTCTTTATTTTCTCCAATAGTCAGAGTTTTACAAATGAGCAGTCTCTCCAGGCACACCCTATTGGAGCTTTGCTTCCTTTCTGCAGTTTATCTCATTGGGTTTTGCAAGTTTCCTCTAACTTAGATGAAAAATTAACTTGAAATAAACACCCCCAGATGGCCACAAAGCCCTTCTGTGCAGAGCTCCAGCACTGCCGACGGATTCTGAATTGGAGTCAGACCTGAGTACAAGGCATTTGGGGTCAGCACAGAATGACCTGCCTCCTCTGGTTTCACTTAAGCTCAAATTTTCTCCATGGAGATAGCACATACTTCTCAGATTTGGTTACTTACTCCATGAAGGGGTCTCGTTTGTTCTAATGTAATTTTTAACCTTTCAAAATGTTTTAAACTTAAATGTCCCCCCTTTATTTTTAACAACATATATTTCTTAAAAGAGGCCTCCTACAAGGGAAGTTAGCATACTAAAAATCTGGTAAAAGGTAGAAGTACTAAATAATCAGATTCCTAAAGATTTGATCAAAACAACTGGTCTTTAAAAAAAAAAGAAAATAAAAGGAAAAAAAAAGAGATAGAGGACTGGTATTCTGCTTTTGGCATCACATCTGCATTTGTTCATGGCGCCTGCAGAGGTCTTACAGGTTCTCCTTTGGTGCCCTCAATCTACTTCTCTGTTCGAAATCAACCTCCTGGTTCTTCTCCCAAGTCTTTTCATTTATTGCTGCTAAAAGCTATAATGGCAAAAGCTCCAAAATAATTAAACCTCTTTTTTCCTTCCTCCCTCACTTCCTTTTATTCTCCTTCCTTCCTTCCTCCCTCCCTCCCTTCTCTCCCACCTTCCTTCCTTTTTTTTTTCCATTTTTTAAATGATCCTTCAATAAATTCTTACTGCACACTGAGTTCATGTCAGATGCAGTCTTGTGGTTAGGGATACAGAAGGAAAGAGCACAGCTGTTGCACTGAAAAATTGAGCTAGTCCATGTTATTGAGTTGGAAAAAACATCAACAATTACAAAATTCTAAATGGTGAGAGGTCTGTGGGAGGACCTGCAAGAGTGACCACAGGAGAGCCTTCCTCCAGAGGCTGGGTAAAGGGGACCCCGTGGAGGGCAAGAGTGGAGAAAACCATTCCAAGCAGAGGAACCCACATGTGGAGCATCTCAAAGATACAAAGCAGGTCTAGCAGAATTGAAATCGGTGTTGCCTAAACATAGTGAGCTTCTGGTCCTGGAGTAGATGGGGTGTTGGAAATGAGCCATCCTCCAGGGGCAGTATGCCCGGTTGGGGGGCTGGACTTAATCCGACAGGCACTAAGGACAGATACATTTTATTTATTGATTTACTTATTGTATTGACATATAGTTGATCTACAATGTTACGTTAGTTTCTGGCATACAGCAAAGTGACTCAGTTTTACATATATGTATATTCTCTTTCATATTATTTTCATTTATGGTTTATCACAGGATATTGAATGCAGTTTCCTGTGTTATACAGTAGGACCTTGTTGTTTATCCATTCAATATATGATGGTTTGTATCTGCTAAGTTCCAAACTCCCAACCCAACCCTCCCTCACCCCCCTACCTACATGGAATCTTATCTTAGATTCCACATATAAGTGATAGGAGTGATGCAGTTTTAACATTGTAACACAGTATGGACAGCCACCATACCATAGAAAGTGATGTCCAAATATATAAAGATGTGTGCTATATATACATAATTAAATTGCTATAAACTGTCTACACTATGCATTATAATGACCTTAAGTAAATGCACAGTTACATGTACCATTTGTGACTATATAGAGACACATTTGCTGATAGATGTTGTGTCCCCATGTATTCAAAATAAATTTAACCACACTTTACAAACACAGATTAACACAGTGATTAGAAAAATAAGAATAGAATCAGTCGAAACATTTCTTCTAACTTTGTCTTGCTTTTCCCTTTTTACATTTTTGTTGTCCAGTTAACCTAACAAAATCTCTTTTAATGCTTAATGACTTCTCTACCATCCTTTTTTTTTTCCTAAAAGAAAGAAAATATTTTCCATGAAATAATTTCTTTTAACACTTAATCACTTCTTTACCATCTTTTTTTCCCTAAAAGAAAGAAAATATTTTCTGTGAAATAATGTTAGAAACGTTTGTGTCTCATGCTGTTAACTTTCTCCATAGCATTTTAACTCATTTTTTTTTTTGAGGAATTGTTTGTTTGTTTTTGTTTCTAATTAAGTGCATTTTCTGGTTCAGGGCTTTTGACAAAGACCCCCACCAAAAAAAAAATGTAATTAAAATCACACTGGTCACAAAAGGAGACTTTTGGCAAAAGCATTTTTTTTATTCCCTTTCTGAAAAAACATATTCAGGACCTTGGCCGACCTGATTTTTATCTAACCGGCTGAAAGGCCCAGGAGCTGTAAGCTGTCCACCCTGCTTGTCTGCCTGCCAACCCTCCGGAATTCAGAGGCCTCTTCTCAAAAGTTCAAAGACCGACTTCACATCGTCTAAAGCTTATTTTGAATCTGCCTGAGGGAAGCACTTTGAGGTTAATCCCATGGCCTAAGTCCAAATGAGAGGCAAATGGAAAGCTTTTCCAAAAGTCTCGCCTCAGATCAGCATCTCAAGGTGCTCCCCAGAGTGGCCCTTGCCCCAGGGAAGGGGGGCTTGCTGGAGTAGGTTAGGAGGGGGGAGTGATGGACATTTACAGGGGGAGGGCTGAGATGGACTTTTTAGAGAAGAAAATAGGAGAAGTGGATGGCTGGGTCTATTTTCCTTCCAAAGATCCCGAGGTAGGGATGTTGTAAAGTCACATTATGTTTATTTTGCTTAATGATATGATGATTAAAGCATCACCCTTGGCAAATTTCTATCTTAATGCTTCACAAAACAGCTGGAAACTTTGCTAAAATATCCAGACAAACCTGATAAGGAAATGTTAGTTTTCCCTTTCAGATAATTTCTTAGAATGTAAGTAAAGGTAAATTGAGCCTCATAAAAATATATGTGAGGATGTGAGAAGAGCTTCTCACAAAGTAAAGTATGTCCAGAGAAAGGTTCATGATAAATTGTTAGCTCTGGACAAGAAAGAACGGTTGGGAGGATGGAAGGAGGGAGGTAGGGAGGGGAGGGAGGGGAGGAAAGAACGAGTGATAGGGAAGGTAGAGGAGGGAGGGCATGCGACGGTGTATGAAGACACAAGGGCACCATCGTGGAATCAGGAAACTTCACTCTTACCTTGATCCTGCTCTCATTTCCTGGTGAACCTGAAATAAACCCTTTTCTCCCTGGATCTCAATTTCTTTATCAGCATAAAGAGAAGAATTGGAGTAGATACATTTCCCCCACCTTTACTGAGAAGGAATTGGCATATAGCATTATTTAAGTTTAAGGTGTTCAACATGAGCATTTAATATAAATATATATCATGGAATGATTACCACAGTAAGGATACTTAACACACCTGTCAACTCACATAGTTACCATTGTGTGTGTGTGTGTCTGTGGTAAGAAAGCTTAAAATCTACTATCTTAGCAACTTTCAAGAATACAGTACAGTATTGTCAACTATAGTTATCATGCTATGTATTATATCCCCAGGACTCATTCCTTAAAGAGATAAGTTTTAATGTATGTCTCTTCTCTCTCTAAAATTCTCTTGAGTATATATGTGTATGTTGCAAATCACACTTACAATTAAGCAGGTAGCGGAAAGAAAATTTCTGGAAGGGACAAGACTGTCAAACTGTTGTCTCACAAAACAAAGAAAACAAACAAACTAAAAAGCCAAATATTAACAACTTATTCAATTTTTATTTGTGCCTTTGCAATTTTGCATTTGGAACTTAATATGTTAATGTTCGTTATTCTTTAGGGTGTCTTCTTCCTTTAGACTTTGAAAGAACAAAATATTGGTAAAGAAGCAGAGATATGTCCTTTATTCAAGACTGGTTTCTTGAAACTCTTTCCTGTGTCTTAGGACACACTTGGAATTTCCACATAAATGTTGTTACTTAGCTGGCAGACTTAAATATCTCCTAAATAAATACTTTAATACTTTTAGAAGTTCTGTTGTATGCTTTTAAATGTTGGTGTTATAGCACTGATTTTTCTTCTGTACCTGAGTGGAGATAAGGCAGAAAAATAATCACAGAGAAAGGAGCAAATTCATTGATTAGGGGGTTAATGTATCTATTGGCCTTAGAAAGTCTCTATGCCTGAATTGAAATGCAGTCTTATAAATGCAGATCAAGCCCTGAGCCTCAGAAGAAAATGTGTGCTAAGAAGTGGAATAGAAGGAGCTTTGTCAGACTGGGGCCACTCTCCTGCTTAGGGTCCCTCCATACCTCCTTGGTTTGGTCTCTCACCAACTAGCACCTGCCCACGTCTCTAGCTTCCTCCCCAACCCTCTCCACAGACACACCCACACCCACCCACCCCCCCCCCACACACACACACTACCTCTTTCACCAACCAAATATATCCTGTAGCTGCTTTGGACAAAGTGTTCACTTTGACTGGATGCTCTATCCCACCCTCTTTAACTGGCCAAACTTTTACTTATAACTCAAGACTCAGCTTGCACCTCCTCTTTCAAGATGTCTTCCAGGTCCCTCTCCTAAGCTCCCTAATACTTCATCACATCCTTTATACAATGAGTCACATCATTTACTTACCGGTCCCAAGAGTGTTGTGAGCTACCTAAGGGCAAGCAACGTGTAAGCTGTCTGACATCCTTGGTCCTGAGCTCTGAGAAGTTACCCCATGACTGTTTGTAATTTGGAAGTCTGAAGAGTCCTTTAAGATTTTTTTGTAACCATTTTTTTATTGAAATATAGTTAATTTACAGTGTTGTGTTAGTTTCAGATGTACAGCAAAGTGATTCAGTTATATGTATGTGTGTGTATATATATATATATATTCTTTTTCAGTATATTTTCCATTATAGGTTATTACAAGATATTGGATATATTTCCCTGTGCTATACAGCAGGTCTTTGTTGTTTATCTATTTTATATATTGTAGAGTGTATATGTTAATCCCAAATTCCTAATTTATCTCTCCCCTCACCCCTGCTATCCTCTTTGGTAACCATAAATTTGTTTTCTGTGCCTGTGAGTCTATTTCTATTTTGTAAATAAGTTTACTTGTATCATTTTTTAGGTTCCACATATAACTGATATCATTTGATATTTGTCTTTCTCTGTCTGACTTACATCAGCTAACATGATAATCTCTAGTTCCATCCATGTTGCTTCAAATGGCATTATTTTATTCTTTTTATTCTATTGTATATATACACCACAACTTTATTCATTCCTCTATTGGTGGACAATTTAGGTTGCTTCCATGTTGTGGCTATTTTAACTAGTGCTGCAATGAACACTGGGGTGCATGTATATTTTTGAATTAGAGTTTTCTCCAGGTATATGTGTAGGAGTGGGATTGAAGGTTCATATGGTAGTTCGGTTTTTAGTTTTTTTAAAGAACCTCCATAGTGTTCTCCATAGTAGCTGCACCAATTTATATTCCCTCCAACAGTGTAGGAGGGTTCCTTTTTCTCCACACCCTCTCCAGCATTTATTTATAAACTTTTTAATGAAAAATGTACCCCATAAATATTTGCAATTTGGATGTCTAAGTAGTCCTTTTAGATTAGAAAGCAAAAATCACACAGATAATTTATGTTGGGAAAGAAACAATAAGCTGCACCCTATCTAAAAATCTGGTGTTCAATGCTGTGGTCCATTGGCTGAATGGAGGCTCTGTGATTTTCTTCTGAAAACTGACATTCATGTGGACAGCTCTGGGACACTGACATTGGGATACAAGGGAATGGAGACTTGTTGGCACTCACACCCTTCTCTTTGTAAGGTCTTGTGTGAGACAATGGCTTAAATCTTCAGTAGACTGAAGGGTTAACCAGTGCCTTCCTTCCTAGTGTATCAGCTTACTCATGGGGAGTAACTCACAAGCAGACCATAAAGACAGGCTAAAAATCTTGGGTCACCACTATAAGGCTGTGTTAAGTAAGGGAGAATTAGAATTGAACATAAATTAACGAGGTTATGACCTAGTAAGAGCTTTCCCACAGTTAAAGTTCTTTGAAATGGCTTTTTGCTTTGTTATGTATTTTTGAAAATCAATAAAAATTAATACTAATGCTTCTGGAATGAATAAGGGGGGAGAGGCTACATTGTAATTTCTAGACATCATGCTGAGTGTGCAGTTCTGGTACTGAAAGGAATGACCACAGCCCTGGTAAAGGCTGGAGAAGGGTGATGGAGAACTCTTGGTTTGGGCAGAGCCAAGAACCGTGGTTGTTTTAGGCCTTTCTCCAACAATCTCATAAACAACAGCGAGGTCTCTAAAAATCATTCTTGGTTTGGGTCAGATTGATGTTAAAAGAAGAGGAAACCTCTTTTTAGCAGAGATTTATTTGTAATTGCTTTGAAAGATGTTGTATAAATGGAATGTTAAAAGAAGGAAATTAGATGACTGTCTGGAATGCCATTTATTGAGGAAAGAGGAGGCCAAATCCATTCCTGCATGTTGGACCTGGCAACCATGTTTTCCTCTCCACTCTGCAGCGCGTCAGAAAGCCAGATGGTCCTGAGGGTCAGGAGTAAACTAGAGTGGAAAGGGCACCTCTCTTTGCAGGACATGGAGAAATGTGGTACCACTGTTGTTTCCCAGCCAAATCAGGCAGCACTTCAGAGTCTGTACTAAGGTGGTTTTCCCCCTCTCACATCTCACCTTTCCTGCCAAATCATCAGGGGCAACTTTCAATTCCCCTACCCCAGTCCTCTACTAGAGTCAAGTGGGTCCTTAAAGATCCCCATAGGGCTTTGTTCACACCTGTTTGTTAAGACTCTTCACAGCCCTGCCATGGCCTCTGTCAAACCACCATGGCATTTATAACATGCACCTCTGTTTCATCCATGGTCACCATCTCTCCCATCTCCGGAATGAGAGAGCCTAGCTGGGGCCCAAACATTAAAGACATCATATATGTATGTAGGGATATATTTTTCACTTGTTGGTTTTGTATTTTGAGTATGTGTGGGAAATTACACCCATACAAGCTGAGTGTTGTCTTGGCATGCAGTTGAATCTGGTTGAATATGGAAATATCTATAAGAAAAGATTACGACTTATGGAAAACTGGTTGAGAACAGTTTTAATTTGATGGCTGAAAACTGGTTGAGAACTGTTTCCATTTGAAGTAAAGTCCATGATATTATGCAGTTTCTGTACAAGACTCAACTCTTTGGCATCTGCATAAGTTCTAGTCTTTCTGGGGAGATTGCCCAGGTATACTTGCACTTCCCCCCCCAAATGCAAAACTGAAGATTCAAAGAGCAACCAGTGCTGGCTATACTTTGTCACTGCTGAGAATAAATCTTGGCCTTGGGGGTAAAGTCGACATTGACCTATGAATGGAATTCATTGGCATCTTCATTAGTAATTTTAATTTTACCATGAATATATCATACGTAAAAGAGTAACTGTATATAAACATATATACACACATATACTATCTGCTTATATATTTGTATGTTGATAAATGGCTTTAAAATAATAATAAAGCCAATTATCTTTATCCAAACATTAAATTTATTGTATTTAAAATATTACATTTACCTCTGAAGCCTCCAGTACACCCCTTCCCAACTGTATCTTCCTTCTTATCAGAAGTAACTAAGAATTTGTATTTTATGATTTCTTTAGTATTTCCACATTGTATGTGTATGTATAGATCCCTACTGTGAATTAATATAAATGAAACAATCCCTGATCAAATTTTAGAAATAAAATCAGACTGTATGTGGTCTTCATCAACATATATTTTTCTCTCAATGTTAATATTTTGAGTCATCTATTTTAGTATGTATAGCTGTAATAGATTCATTTTAAAATTATTTTATAATGAAATTATAAATTTACATTAATCCAATTAATATTTGATGACCTTGGATAATCCCTCATTTTCTGACAACAGTATCTTTTTAAAAAGGTATGTGTTCAATTCTTTGTTGATAAGAATGAAATTGATTTTTCTACAATTAATATACTATACTTATATTATTTTGAGTCAACCTATGAATCAAAACACCCAGGATGATGTTTTTCTGATCAATGCCTGAATTAAAAATCAGGCCTTTGCAGAACAAAACCTCATCTTTAAGGAGATTCAACAACAGTGGTGAAGATCTGATTCCTGGCGGTTGATGGTCTCTTCTGCAGCTTTGCTGAGGATCACCAAAATGGGGCATGGTTACACACACACGCATACACGCACATGTCAGCCTAAGAAAAGCACAGTGTCGTAAAATATTAGATGTTTTAAAATATATATTTATGCATTAAAGTATTTTGAGCATCTACCAACTGCTGAGACACAGCTCTAGATGCGGCATGTATGATATAAACAAAAGAAGTAAGGCCCATGATGTTATAAAGCATACATTTAGGTGCAAAAGATAGACAGGAGACAAACAAGTAAACATAATTACTTCAGAGAGTGAAGATGAAGAGAGTAAATCAGCATAATGCAAAAGAGGGACCAAAAGATGAATGGTGAAGACTGTCTACTTCTAAAGCAGGTGGAGAATGCCTCTCCAAGTAGATGATATTTAGACTGAGACTTAAATCATAAGAAGCAACCAGTTAGGAGATGATCCAGGGGAGAACTGTCCAGGTGGTGGGCTATATTATACTATACTGGTGACTCATGCTAACTTGACCACAGGTGTTCTACATGAGAAGGTTATTATTGGATCTCCTAGGTCAGCAGAATGTTAATTCATCATACAATGGAAGTGGTACATACAGGATTGGGTCTGAGCAAATCTAGAGGACATGAGATAATTACATGGGCAGGATGCCTAACTACTTCTATTACACCTCTCAAGTCACCTTTCTGAACAGATGCCTCTTCCTTAACCTACCTGCTGACAAAGAAAAATTGGGCCCAGTTTACAAATGAATCATCTGAAAATGGACTGCTGCCACAAAATAACCCCATTCGTGTTGGACTTGTAAGTGGTAGTAAAAGGAAAATTTATAGGCAGCCCTCTGAACAGTTTACTGTTTTGTCATATAGAAGAAAATCATGTGGTCCAAATGGACTCCTGACCAAGCAAGAATGGCTTGAATGGTTGAGCAAAGGAAGACAAGGAAATTGAAGGAGGTGGGTGGATCTATGGGAATGTGTGCAAACTATTAGTGACTTACATTTTGATATTAAAAATGTAGTAATTATTACATTAATAGTGTCTACAGAGTGTCTACAGAGAAGTCACAAGCTGCATTTACAACACATAGCTTCTTACTTTGGTCCACCTAGTGCTTCTCCAAAGGGTCTGTAAATGGAGTGGTCATGGTGGCAAAGATGGAAGCTTTGTGTTGACCCAGTAATGCAAACTACTTCTCACCAAGGCTAATCTAACTATTGTCAGTGCTGAAAGCCCAAACTGCCCACTGCAGTGACCAACTCTGAAGCCTCAACATGACACTTCATGAAGACCAGGAAAACACTTGGTGGGAGTAATTTCATCAGACTTCACTCATCCTACAGAGGAAGTGATTCATCCTTATCAGAGATGACATGTCAATTGTAGGAACAAGAACACAGACTGTGTCTTGTTATATTAACCCTCTCAAGTTGTCCACCGCTTTGAAGGCTCTCTGTCAGACTGGACTTAATGGAAGGCAGGAGCAAAGGAGTATAAAAAGTATATCGTTGGTGACCCACCCAGGTCTCTACGCTCCATTTTTCACCTAGCTGATGCTGCAGTAACCACCTTTGCACAGGTGTGACATGACAACCCTTAATGTCAGCTGCACTGCCTCTTGCTTTCCTAGCTCCCTGAGCTCCTGAGATGCCCGTACTCATGCATGCACAGCCGGGAAGTATGAGGGAGTTAACAGCACATAGACCATTGAGCAATGGGGGCAGGAACCACCAAGAAATGCTTTCACTCTTCTCACTGCTTTGTTCCTTTTCCCTGAAATCACTCCTCAGAATTAACCATCTGGATCAGCCTTGTCTCAGTTCTGCTTTCCAGGAAAGCCCAGGCAAGACAATATCTATTATTACCCCATAAGCAAATGAGGAATTTGAGGGCTTAAAAAATTAAATAATTTTCCCAAGGTCTCAAATATAATATAATATAGCCAAGAATTAAACTTATATCTATCTGACACAAAAACATATTTAGCATCATCTTTAGAATCTCATGATTATTACAAAAAATTTGTCTTGGAAAAATTTGCACATCATCATTTAAGAACATTTTCATTTTTAAAAATGTACCTTAATTTCTACTACTCTTTTCATAAAAAAAAACAAATATGTTAAAGAAATTAAATCTTGAATTTGGAATCTAATTACACTATCATAAAAAGTTCCAAATATAATAAAGACATTAAAAATGCAAGAAGTGATGAATCAAGAACATGTATTTTAATCAAGAAAGTTGAGCCTTATACATGTAAACTGAAGCACTTTGCTGAAACTAACACAACATTGTAAATCAACTATACTTCAGTAAATAAATAAAACTAAATTAAAAAAACAAATGAAAATTGAGTTTGAATCTCAGTGTTTCTACTGGATTCTGGAGAAATCATTTAGCCTTTCTAAAATTTGGTTTCCTTCATAGAAAAATGAGCATAATACTTTTACTAGAAGACTTTATAGAGATAAATACAGCATTAATCTCATTGCCTGAAATACATTAAGTAGCCAACAGATATTTATTTCCTTTCTCCTTTGACCAAATCAATAGTATTTTTTGAGGATTTTTGCATCTATGTGCATCCTTGATATTGGCCTGTAGTTTTCTTTTTTTTGTGACATCTTTGTCTGATTTTGGTATCAGGGTGATGGTAGCCTCATAGAATGAGTTTGGGGGTGTGTCTCCCTCTGCTATATTTTGGAAGAGTTAGAGAAAGATAGGTATTAGCTCTTCTCCAAATGTTTGATAGAATTCACCTGTGAAGCCATCTGGTCCTGTGCTTTTGTTTGTTGGAAGATTTTTAATTACATTCTCAATTTCAGTGCTTCTGATTGGTCTGTTTATATTTTCTATTTCTTCCTGATTCATTCTCGGAAGGTTGTGCTTTTCTAAGAATTTGTCCATTTCTTCCAGGTTGTCCATTGTATTGACATATAGTTGCTTGTAGTAATCTCTCATGATCCTTTGTATTTCTGCCATGTAAGTTGTTACTTTTCCTTTTCCTTTCTAATTCTGTTGATTTGAGTCTTCTCCATTTTTTCATTGATGAGTCTGATTAATGCTTTATCGATTTTGTTTATCTTCTCAAAGAACCAGCTTTCAGTTTTATTGATCTTTTCCATTGTGTCCTTCATATCTTTTCATTTGTATCTGATCTGATATTTATGACTTATTTCCTACTGCTAACTTTGTTGTTGTTGTTGTTCTTTCTCTAATTGCTTTAGGTGTAAGGTTAGGTTGCTTATTTGAGATGTTTCTTGTTTCTTAAGGTAAGATTGTATTGCTGTAAACTTCCCTGTTAAAACTGCTTTTGCAGCATCCTGTAGGTTTTGGGCCATTCTGTTTTCATTGTCATTTGTTTCTAGGTATTTTTTAATTTCCTCTTTGATTTCTTCAGTGATCGCTTGGTTATTTAGTAGCATACTGTTTAGACTCCAAGTGTTTGTATTTTTTATGGTATTTTTCCTGTAATTGATATCTAGTCTCATAGTGTCATGGTCAGAAAAATTACTTGATACAATTTCAATGTTCTTAAATTTACCAAGGCTTGATTTGTGACCCAAGATATGATCTATCCTGGAGAATGTTCCATGAGCACTTGAGAAGAAAGAATATTCTGTTGTTTTTGGATGGAATGTCCTATAAATATCAATTAAGTTCTTCTTGTTTAATGTATCATTTAAAGCTTGTGTTTCCTTATTTATTTTCATTTTGGATGATCTGTCCATTGGTGAAAGTGGGGTGTTAAAGTCCCCTAGTATTATTGTGTTACTGTTGATTTCCCCTTTTATGGCTGTTAGCATTTGCCTTATATATTGCCTTATTTATGCTCCTATGTTGTGTGCATAAATATTTACAATTGTTATGTATTCTTCTTGGATTAATCCCTTGATCATTATGTAGTGTCCTCTTTGTCTCTTGTATTACTCTTTATTTTAAAGTCTAGTTTGTCTGATATGAGTATTGCTACTCCAGCTTTCTTTTGATTTCCACTTGCATGGAATATCTTTTTCCATCCCCTCACTTTGAGTCTGTATCTCTAGGTCTGAAGTGGGTCTCTTA
Organism: Mesoplodon mirus; assembly: GCF_964341445.2. NCBI lineage: Eukaryota > Metazoa > Chordata > Mammalia > Artiodactyla > Ziphiidae > Mesoplodon > Mesoplodon mirus. The sequence goes on along the minus strand of NC_138990.1, from coordinate 28,664,330 downwards.
TAGACAGCATATATACGGGTCTTGTTTTTTTTATCCATTCAGCCAGTCTATGTCTTTTGGTCAGAGCATTTAATCCATTTACATTTATGGTATTTTCAATATGTATGTTCCTATTACCATTTTCTTAATTGTTTTGGGTTTGTTATTATAGGTCTTTTCCTTCTGTTGTGTTTCCTGCCTAGAGAAGTTCCTTTAGCATTTGTTGTAAAGCTGGTTTGGTGGTGCTGAATTCTCTTAGCTTCTGCTTCTCTGTAAAGGTTTTCATTTCTCTGTCAAATCTGAATGAGATTCTTGCTGGGTAGAGTAATCTTGGTTGCTTGTTTTTCCCTTTCATCACTTTAAATATGTCCTGCCTCTCCCTTTGGGCTTGTAGAGTTCCTGCTGAAAGATCAGCTGTTAACATTATGGGAATTCCCTTGTATGTTATTTGTTGCTTTTCTCTTGCTGCTTTTAATATTTTTTCTTTGTATTTAATTTTTGATAGTTTGATTAATATGTGTCTTTGTGTTTCTCCTTGGATTTATCCTGTATGGGACTCTCTGTGTTTCCTGGACTTGATTGATTATTTCCTTTCCCATATTAGAGAATTTTTCAAGTATAATCTCTTCAAATATTTCCTCAGTCCCTTTCTTTTTCTCTTCTTCTTCTGGGACCCCTATAATTCGAATGTTGTTGCATTTAATGTTGTCCCAGAGGTCTCTGAGACTGTCCTCAATTCTTTTCATTCTTTTTTCTTTATTCTGCTCTGTGGTAGTTATTTCTACTGTTTTATCTTCCAGGTCACTTATCCATTCTTCTGCCTCAGTTAGTCTGCTATTGATTCCTTCTAGAGAATTTTAAATTTCATTTACTGTGTTGTTCATCATTGTTTATTTGCTCTTTAGTTCTTCTAGGTCCTTGTTCAATGTTTCTTTTATTTTCTCCATTCTATTTCCAAGATTTTGGATCCTCTTTACTATTATTACTCTGAATTCTTTTTTAGGTAAACTGCCTATTTCCTCTTCATTTGTTTGTTCTGGTTGGGTTTTACCTTGCCCCGTCATCTGCTATGTAATTCTCTGTCTTCTCATTTTGCTTAACTTACTGTGTTTGGGGTCTCCTTCTCTCAGGCTGCAGGTTCATAGTTTCTGTTGTTTTTGGTGTCTGTCCCCAGTGGGTAAATTTGGTTTAGTGGGTTGTGTAGGCTTCCTGGTGGAGGGAATTGGTGCCTGTGTTCTGGTGGATGAGGCTGGATCTTTTCTTTCTGGTTGGCAGGACCACATCTGGTGGTGTGTTTTGGGGTATCTGTGACCTTATTATGATTTTAGGCAGCCTCTCTGCTAATGGGTGTGGTTGTGTTCCGGTCTTGCTAGTTGTTTGACCTGGGGTATCCTGCACTGGAGCTTGCTTGTTGTTGAGTGGAGCTGCATCTTAGCGTTGATATGGAGATCTCTGGGAGAGCTCTCGCCAATTCATATTACATGGGGCTGGGAGGTCTCTGGTGGTCTAATGCCCTGACCTCTGCTCTCCCACCTCAGAGGCTCAGGCCTGACACCTGGCTGGAGCACCAAGACCCTTAGCACCTTCTCTTGGAGCACCAAGAGAAGGGAGAAAAAAGAAAGAAAGAAAAAATAAAATAAAATAAGACTCTTAAATAAGGTTATTAAAATTAAAAAAAATTTAAAAAACATATTATTAAAATAAAAAAAAGTAATTTAAAGAAAAAAGAAGAGAGTAACCAAACCAATAAACAAATTCATCAGTGATAACAATTGCTAAAAACTATACTAAGATAAACATAAAGATCAGAAACTGGTCTGTTGCAGACAACAAACCTGAAGTCTAAAGTTGCTCCCAAAGTCCACTGCCTCAATTTTGGGATAATTAATTGTCTATTCAGGTATTCCACAGATGCAGGGTACATCAAGTTGATTGTGAATATTTAATCCACTGCTCCTGAGGCTGCTGGGAGACATTTCCCTTTCTCTTCTTTGTTCACACAGCTCCTGGGGTTCAGCTTTGGATTTGGCCCCGCCTCTGCATATTATAGGTCACCTGAGGGTGTCTGTTCTTTGCCCAGATAGGGTGGGGTTAAAGTAGCAGCTGATTAGGGGACTCTGGCTCACTCAGGCCGGGGGGAGGGAGTGGCACGGAATGTGGGGCGAGCCTGTGGCAGCAGAGGCTGGCATGACCTTGCCCCAGCCTGAGGGACGACCTGTGTTCTCTTGGGGAAGTTGTTCCTGGATCATGGGACCCTGGCAGTGGCAGGCTGCCCAGACTCCTGGGAGGGGAGGTGTGGATAGTTACCTGTGCTTGCACACAGGCTTCTTGTTGGCTGCAGCAGCAGCCTTAGTGTCTCATGATTGTCTCTGCTGTCTGCATTGATAGCCACGGCTCGCACCCATCTCTGGAGCTCATTTAGGTGGTGCTCTGAATCCCCTCTCCTTGTGCACCCTGAAACAATGGTCTCTTGACTCATAGGCAGTTCCAGTTTTTTTCCTGGACTCCCTCCCGGCTAGCTGTGGTGCACTAGCCCCCTTCAGACTGTGTTAACACAGCCAACCCCAGTCCTGTCCCTGGGATCTGACCTCCAAAACCCAAGCCTCAGCTCCCAGCCCTTGCCCGCCCCAGCAGGTGAGCAGACAAGTCTCTCAGGCTACTGAGTGCTGGTCGGTAGTGCTCCTCTCTGCAGGAATCTCTCTGCTTTGCCCCCTGCACTGCTGTTGCTGTGCTCTCCTCCATGGCTCCGAAGTTTCTCCTCCGTCCACCCCCCATCTCCACCAGTGAAGGGGCTTCCTAGTGTGTGGAAACTTTTCCTCCTTCACAGCTCCCTCCCAGAGGGCCAGGTCCCATTCCTGTTCTTTTGTCTCTGTTTCTCCTTTTTTCTTTTGCCCTACCCAGGTACATGGGGAGTTTCTTGCCTTTTGGGAAGTTGAGGTCTTCTGCCAGTGTTCAGTAGGTGTTCTGTAGGAGTTGTTCCACATGTAGACATATTTTTGATGTATTTTTGGGGAGGAAGGTGATCTCCACATCTTACTCCTCCGCCATCTTGAAGGTCCCTCTCTTGTTTGCTCATATTTTCATCTCATTGTTTCCTGCCCTTGTGTCCTGGCTTGCATCTCATTTTTGCAAGTAATTTTTAAGGGTAGAAGTGTTTGCAAGACATTTTAGAGGAAAGTCAGTTTTCAAGCTCACTAACACGAAAACATTCCTAGTGTAGATTCTGCTTTTGAACAAAAGTGACTGGTGTGCTTGCCTTTCTGGTTGTGGGGTTCAAGCTATGCCATGGAAGCTCCCTATTCCTACTCTGAATTTTCTAGAAATCCCTGTGGTTGTGTCCTAGGGTGGGCTGGGCTGTAGTAGGACCAAACCCTCTGTAATCTGAGGGCTGTATCTGCAGAGCCAGGAAGAGTAGTTTCTGCTCTCAGAGCTGATTCAAAGGAGAACGATGATGAGGAGATAAAAAGGGAGACCTCCCTGAAACCCATCTGCACAGAACCAACATAAGCTGGACACCCGACCCGACACTCAGGCTACCAGTCAGACCTGGGCTGCACTTGACCCTGGTCAGGGCTGACCTTACAGTTTACCTTAGAGGAGCAGGCTTATTCCCTCCCTCTAAGTGAGTCCCCTTGACCCTTTGCAGATACTGCCTCAGAAAAGATGCTCTTGGATATTCACCAGCATAATATGTGCAAACACACAACACACACAGTGCAGGAGGGACTTTTTCTGGGCAGCCAGTGTGAAAATACTGCTGGTGGGGGTGGGGTGCTGTACTTTAAGAAGTTGGTAAAGATGAAGTTTGCAGATCTCCATGCCCATAAGATGAGTGGCCTTCAGGAAGCTCCTGCTGATGAAGACATAAGGTCATGGCTTAAGCTCCCCAGTTTGGTGGTTAATGTAACAGGGACCATTCTGCACTGTATGAACTGGGGAAGAATTCATAAATCTTGATGGTGAGCAAAACAGGAACAGAACCATGGATAAAGCATAATCATAACAGTACTGCAAAAGAATCGGAAGAAAATTATGAAATCATATCCAAAGTCATTGCTGAGTGTTGGTGAAATGACAATTTCCTTCTATTTCACTATTTTAGGGGATTTCTGAATTTTATATACTAAATACGAGTCCTTTGGTCACTGAACTTTTGGTCTTTTCTATGATTTAGTTTGTTTTTTTTTTATAATTGTCAAGAGTTTGTAGTCATTTATTTTTTTTTTGGAGTAGGTTTATTTACAACATTGTGTTAGTTTCAAGTATACAGCAAAGTGATTCAGTTATACATAACATATAAATGTATATATCTATATTCTTTTTTAGTATTATTTTCCATTATACTTTATTACAAGATAGTGAATACAGTTCTCTCTGCTATACAGTAGGACCTTGTTGTTTATCTATTTTATATATGGTAGTGTGCATCTGTTAATTCCATACTCCTAATTTATCCCTTCCCCCATTTCCTCTTGGGTGACCATAGGTTTGTTTTCAATGTCTGTGAGTCTGTTTCTGTTTATAAATTAGTTCATTATCACTAATTTTTAGATTCCACATATAAATAATATCATATATTTGTCTTTCTCTGTGACTTAACTTCACTTAGTATGATAAGCTTTAGGTTCATCCACGATTTTGCAGTCATTTAAAAAATTGTGTTTGCATTTATATGTATTTTATTGCATCACAGTTCAGGAATGTGACCAGTGCACTTTCTAATTTCTGAAATTTATAGAATTTGGCTAATGTAGGACAATTAGAAAAATGTTCCATAAATATTTGAAACAAAAATACCAGATACTACCTTATGCTGCAGATGGTGGTATATTTGTATTAAATCAACCTTATTAATAAAATCATTTATACCCTCTTGTATTGGCAGACACATCAGCTAGCTTGTTTGTACTGGGAATGGTGATCAGTGGTTCATCTTACATCAGTTAAACGGAAATGAGCTAAGATATTACTAAGGAAAAAGAAAAAGAATTTCACAGAAAAAAACATCGTAAATTTGAATATACCTATCTCACTTTTTTTTCTGCATAATCCTACCATTCTTTGGATTTTGAATACTTTCTTTCAGGTTTCTTTGTATGCAAAGCGATATCTTGGACGCCGTTCTTTTACTACTAGAGCAGTTTTAGGTTCATTAAAACTGCTCTCACCCTGCCACACACACAGCTCTCCCCCACCAGATGGTACATTCGTTACAACTGATGAACATACATCAGCACATCATATTCTCTCAAAGTCTATATGAGGGTTTACTCTTGGTGTTATATATCCTTAGGGTTTGGAAAAATGTTTAGTGACATGTATTCACCAATATAGTGTCATACAGAATATTTTAATTGCCGTTAAAATCCTATTCATATCCATCCCTCCGACCCCTGGCAGTGACTGATCTTTTTATTGTTTCCATAGCTTTGCCTTTTTCAGAATATTATAAACTTGGAATCGTACAGTTTGTAGCCTGATTGGCTTCATTCACTTAGTAAGATGAATTTAAAGTACCTCTATGTCTTTCCTTGACTTTATGAATCCCCATCTTTGCAAGTATTTGGTATTGTCAGTATTCAAGATTTTGGTCATTCTAATAGGTGTTAATGATAACTTGTTTTCATTTACATTTTTCTGATGATGCATGATGTGGAGTATTGTTTCATACATTTATTTGCCTTGTGTATATTTTCTTTGGTGAGGTGTCTGTTAAAGTTTATAGCACATTTTTAAAACAAGTTGTTTGTTTTCTTACTGTTGAGTTTAAATAGTTCTCCTTTCACTTTTGACATATCAGTTAAGCATTGCTTTCTCTTCCCAAACCACTGTTCACCATTCCCAACATAAACACATTGTACTATGCCCATAACCAATTGAGCATTGGTGGCCAGTAGACTGTTTCTACTGGACTCACATATATGCACTGTCCGTCTCAAGTGTATGCTGATCAAAAGTCATATTTGTTTGTTGTAATTGCTTTCAGTACTATCATAATCTTATAGTTGAATTAAATATTATGTACATTAATGATTTGTAAGCATGAAAAGAGAACTTCCATAACTATGAATTTAGCATTAGAATGCTAAGCACTATTGTCTAAAAAAATATATTGAATTAAGTGTGGTAAAGCTTGGGGAAAAGCCAAAGCTTGGGAAAAGTCAGAAAATTCTAGAAAGATAGATATTTTCTCAAAAGGATATCACAGATTTTGCTTTGTTAAAGGAAAACCAACTGAAAGCTGTAAAAGTTACATTCTATTAGTGTATTGTCAAGAGAATAATTACTCTTCCCATCATTTTTTTTCTTCCATGCTTAGTTTTTAATTATTGCTCTTAATAGAATAATGTGAAATAATTATCCTATATTATATAACTCCTATTTCAAGAATTCTGCTACCATCCATCTTTTAATCACAATAGTAATAATAAAGTGAGAGTTCCATGTTTACTTTCATGTTAGTTTTGCAATATGTGTGTGGGTTTAGTTTTATCTCATCTCTTGAATGCTCAGCATGTCTTTAAGAGTGGTAAGTTTGACTTTCAATCTCTCTAATGGAACAATGGAGAATCTCTCATTCCACAGAGAGAAATGATGCACTAAAAAATAGAATGACAATCAGCACAATGCTGCTAGGTGAAAAATCTCTTCTACCTCTCAGATCTGTAATTGTTCAGTGAATCTGCCCAACAGGGTATAGCAGTGAGAAGTGAGCTTTCTATCAATGTTAGCTTCCTTTTCTTTCTCTTGTTCTTGAGTCTTGTTATGCAGGCAAGCAGGCTCTCTGTATTTTATGGAGGAGACAAGTAAAGACAAGCCTAGACTCCTGAGATGCTAATATATACTATGACCACTTGCTAAAGCAAATGCTTAAAATATATAAGATGACAGATAAAATAAAACATATTTACATAACAATGTCAGGATTTTCTCTTAAGGTGACCTATGAGGTTAAAAGCCTTTCTATTCAAGATTAGATCAAAGTTGTTTGAAATGGAGATCAATAGACCAGAGGGAAATAGAAGGGGGAAAAGAGAGACATTGGACATGGGATAAGAAAGGATAACAGAGAGAGAGAAAGAGAAATCCAAGGAAAAGAGGGAGGAGGAAAAATGAAGCCTTGAGATGTTTAATTTGTTTTTCCTAATGGGATCCATTATACTGGCGGGCTGGTCAGTATGATGGTATTTAGGAGGCCTGTCCGTGTTGTGCTAGTGTCTTTAAGATGTGAAATTAATTCATAACCTTTGAGAGCACCTACTGTAGACCCTGCTCTGTGCTGGACATCGTGGGGAACACTTAGGAATGTGTGGACGCAAAGGCAGCCTTCCTCCAGGAAGTCACTGGAGAAAGATCTGAAAACAGTCTTATCGTAGACAATTATTATAGTAGTTAGGACTCTGGGACAATGTTAACATCCACATACACCTTTTCAAGAAATAACAACAAATACTGGATGAACTACAATGTCATGGCTATGCCTATTTTATGCAAAGCCCCACTTGCTGATGAAAACTGTAGTTCTTGCCCTCAGGAAAACTTAGTAAATGCTATTGAATAAATGAATGAATTGACATTTCGTGCTTTTTGACCCACAAATAAATATTAGACCATGAGTTCCATGAGGCAGAGTGTTTGTCTCTCTTGACCTATTTCCAATGTCCTTGGGTACTTGAAGACTGGTATTCTAGCTCAAAAGGTAGAAACAATTATGTGTGTACCTTTCTCTAAACGTATAGGTTTTTAACTCAGAGATATGAATATACTCACCAGGTATGAATAAAACAAAAGCACCGTGTTTTGTTGTGTTGTGTGTTTTTTTTTTTAAGTATAGTTTTTTTTGTTTTGTTTTGTTTTGTTTTGTTTTTTGCAGTACACGGGCCTCTCACTGTTGTGGGCTCTCCCGTTGCAGAGCACAGGCTCCGGACATGCAGGCTCAGCACCTATGGCTCATGGGCCCAGCTGCTCCACAGCATGTGGAATCTTCCCGGACTGGGGCACAAACCCGTGTTCCCTGCATTGGCAAGCAGACTCTCAACCACTGCGCCACCAGGGAAGCGCAAAAGCACCATTTTTTAATACATTTTTTTGGTCCTCATCTGACTTAGTATGAGAAGAAAATGGAAGATCTCTAGCTCAAAGAGAGAAAACAGTAGTAAAATCTTCCCCTTTCTGATAAGATTTAGTGAATATTTTAGCAGAGAGAGAGAGGAGAGACATTATTTCTGAGAATCTGGGTTTTTCACATCCAGAGAAACAGCAGTTCTGTTGTCAGATCTTAACAGACCAACAGGAATTACGTGGACAAGGGAGCATACTATAACTTCAAGATATCCAGGAGAAACAGTGACAGGGCTCTTTCCTTGGGGCTGAGCCGTCTATGACCATGGCTCTTAGCTCCAGTGGCCGAGAGTTCAGAGGCTGGCATCCTGCAGGAATAGGTAACTTAGGAGTTCTTTAAAGTTAGGCCACTAAAAGTTTCTGTTCCTACATTGTAAATTCCTCTTCTCTGTCTGGGGTCAAATGGCTTCATATAAGCAGGCGCATCAGCCCTTTTTTAATCTAAACACTACTGGAGTTGACAAATTTAGGGGGACAGTCCTGAGCAGGGCTTTTTAAACTTGGGTCCCATGTGAATCACCTTGGAGACTTTTAAAAAAATACAAATACCTAGTCTCTTTTCCAACCAACTGAATCAGAATGTGTGGGGCTGGGCCCTGCGGGGAACCCAGCATTTAAACAATCTCTCTGGGTAATTGTTACTTGGCCCAAGTATGAGAAACACCAGCTATAAACTTTTCAACTTTGCTACTTAAGTGAGGTACCGAAGTGAATAACTTAGACATCTCCTAGAAGCTTATTAGAAATACATAGGGCTTCCCTGTTGGCACAGTGGCTGAGAGTCCGCCTGCCGATGCAGGGGACACGGGTTTGTGCCCCGGTCTGAGAAGATCTCACATGCTGCGGAGTGGCTGGGCCCGTGAGCCATGGCTGCTGAGCCTGCGCATCCAGAGCCTGTGCTCCATGATGGGAGAGGCCACAACAGTAAGAGGCCCACGTACCAAAAAAAAAAAAAAAAGAAAAGAAATACATAGTCTCAGGGGTCATGTTGGACCATCCTGGAACCCAGAATCTTCATTTTAATTTAATTCTCAGGTTTTGAAAATGTATGTTAATATCTGAGACTAAGGGATTACATTCTTAAAAAGTGGCATAGACAAAAGAGTTCAGCACCCAAAGTGGACTTCCTGAGCCCCTTACCAATACATTAGCAATAGGTATCAATTAGGTATTTGTTGAATGAATGGATGAAGCAAAATATTTAAAAAAATGATAAAGAATGCCAGGGAGAATATGTCATGCTAAGTTTCACCACACATGTGTGTCTACAGATGGCAGAGCCCCCAGACTGGAGAGATGGATGACCTCCTTATTCAAAGAGCCTGTATCATTCAGTTATTGGCATCCAATTTTCCACAAGATAGATGGTTTGGAAGAAAGGTCACTATGTCTGAAGTCATCATGAGGAGAAAAGCAAAACCTCTTGCTCTGGTTGCCAGTTGACTTATTTTTTGTTTTGCTTTCAAATTCCTGGCCAGAGCCTCTGGTTCCTCTATGAACGTGCCATCGCTGAGCTCAGCAGGTTGTGTGGTTCGAGCTCCTCTTCCGAGCTGTCATCTCTCTTTCTCTCTCTGTGTACGGTTGAGGTTCCAATGTGACCTGGTCCCTCAGCCCCTCAAGCTCCAGGCTTCCCTGCCTGCTCCTGTCCTGGCAGACCACCTCAGGCTACTTCACAAAATATGGAGAGCCACGTAGGACCGTCTTCACACAACCATCTCCCAAAGCCAGTAAATAGCTGACTATTCTGGCTGTGGATCTTCCTCTGCATCTCAGTTACCAGATACACTCAGCCATATGTGTGATAGCTTCTCTCCTTTAATCTGCAGTCTCTCCTCCAGGCCTGGCATGGCTCCAGTAAAAGAAAAACGTGTCACTAGAATAATACCTTCACAGGACAAGTGCCAATGTGATTTATTTTCACACCTCAAGGTCAGTGGCTGATGAAATTCAGTGCCGATGGGATTTCCACAGACAAGAAACAAGGGTGTGATGAGAAAGGAGCAGGGTGTCCCATAGAAGACTGGACTTCTGGTGGCCCCAGAGGGAGGAAAGTTACATGATGCTGGAAGGAGATGCTCCCAGGTCTTTGGATGTCACCCAGGATGTTCCACAGACTGCATCTTTGTTTGCAAACGTGAAATCACTGGAGGTCTCCGGCCCTGAGTGACGGGCGAGCACAGCAGCCAACCAAAGGTTTTTTAATGAGGAAACATCCTTTCAAGCATTTCATTTTGGGTTTATATTTGTTATTTTTAATTCGAAACCATGCTTTCCAAATGTCAGGTAAATAACATAATTTTAACCTCTCCATGCCATTTTTAAGTGTTTACCATGTGCTTTTTTTTATGGTCAAAATAGCCAGAGCCTGAGTTCTTGCCCTGGGGGACTTAGTCATTGTTAACTTCTACTAGGTAGTCATGTGTTTTTTTTTGTCCTCTTTTTAAAAATTTTATTGAAGTATAGTTGATTTACGATGTTGTGTTAGTTTCTTCTGTACAGCAAAGTGATTCCATTTTGCATATATACATTCTTTTTCAGACTCTTTTCCATTATGGTTTATCACAGGATACCTAATATAGCTCTCTGTGCTCTACAATATGACACAAATCGACCTATCTAGGTTGTCATGTTTTTAATCACAGGAAGAAACTCTGGCATAAAAGAAGGTTTCCGACTTTCAGAGTACTGATGTCCTCTGACTGAAGTCTAAAAATGAGTTTTCTGCCTGCACTCAAAGTTGCCTGAAAAACTTTTTAAAATCTTGAGGCTTTTAAAATCAATACTTTACTGGCAGATTACCCCTGAGTGTGTGATGATGGTATTTAGAAGGAGGCGCCAATGCTAACCAGAGGAAAACATTGTGGAATCACAGTTTAATAAGGAGAAACAGTATGTCTCTCAGAGAATCACACCTTCTCTTACCGTTTGGGACATGATGTTGGTCATGTATGATATTATGTGAGAAAAGGAAGTAATTAACAAAAACGGACACAATCTCTGTTTTTTCACATTCTCTGAAGAAGGAAAGAAGTTAAACATGGGCCGATTTGTGAAGCAGTGCTGCTCTGAGCGTCTGCAGAAATAAATGGTTCATCTGACTCGGTGTGCACAGAGGAAGGGTCAGCTCCCAAGGCATCCTCCTTGAAAAGAGGGATAGAAAGGCAGGCTTAGAAATTTATAGTTTTAGAGTTAGACCATCACACTGGTACTCTCATTTAAGTCCCCTTTTACAGTACATACATAATTCATATGTACATATAGTATGTGTACACACACACACCCATATATAGTTTCCTCATTTTTAAAAACCTACATACAGACACAAGTAAATCACACATCCCAATAATAAGACTAGAGTCATATGCTTTATTTATGGGGGAAATTTCAAAGTGAACAGTATTTTTTTTTTTTTTTTTGCCTTATAGCCTGTTTGACAGTATAACTGATTGGATTCATTGCAAATGTGCAGCCTGACCTTTCTGATTCTGATATTTGGAAGAGGTATTAGACTTACTCCATTGCCTTGTGGATTTGTTTTATGTGGTTACCTTTTGGGAACATAATTTCCCCTTTAGTACATAAGCTAACCTGTGTTTTATTATTCCATGTTATAATGGCTTTCCACTGCGTTTATTTGTTAAACACTCTGAATCACTGCAATTGTTTTTATCCTAAAGTATTTTAAATGCCTTCTTGTTACAGTGGGATTATTCACCCATCTTTTCAACAAATATTTGTCAAACAGGCACCAGGGGCAAGACGAGCTGCTAGCTATAGTTTATACTAATCAAACTTACAGCAAGTAAGTTCTGTCCTCAGGAAATTGAACAGTATCCAGAGTAGGAGTGCTGGGGCTGCTGTTAGCAGGACTGGGGCACGCAGAGAGGCGAGGAGAGTCAAGGGAACCTCGTTAGCTCCGCTTGTCATCAGTGTATGCCCTGTTTCTCGACTCAGACCCCTCACGTTTGAGAGGCTCCACGGCTCAGTGGTTAAGCTCACCAAGGCTAGAAACAGAGCCTTTGGCTTAAATCCTGCCCCTCCCACTTCCTGGACGGGTGACTTTGAGCAAAGTCTTTAACCTCTCTGTGTCTCAGCTTCCCTGTCTGCAAGTTGAGGATGCTAGAAGTATCGCCTACCACATCTGGTGATTGTGAGCTCAAGGTGTTCATCCTCATAAAGCAACTGGAGCAGTGCATGGTCCACAAAACGCCAATAAAACTGTCAATTCTTTTTGCAAGATATTAGTAGATTTTCAAACATTCTGGTTAATAGGGTTTCTGCTTTTCTTTCCTTTGTCCTGAAGATAAGTTTTAGTATCTGCCAGAACACCAGATATTGCTCTAGAACCTGGAGATGCATGGGTGACCTCGGGCCCCAAACCTCCAGTTGCTTGCAGTCTGACAAGACATAGCACTTCCCAGTTGGTCCGTATTCAGGATGGAAAATGAACACATTATGAGAATGTAACTCTGTGGAAGAACAAATAAGAGAGAAGGGATGAAAGAGAAAATGTTTCATAAGGGATGTAACAATAGATGTTGGCTTTGAAGTATAAGTAAAAATTTACCAGACAGGTAAGACACAGAGGGACAGATTCCAGACCAAGGGAAAAAAATACAGCTAAAGACAGAGGCATTAGTTAACCTGTCTGATTTTTCAGTCAATGCAGGTTGATTAGAAGACCGTGGAGAATACATGTGATCTTGAGGCTGGAGAGAAAGGTGGGGACAGTATGCAGAGGGGCTGGCTTCTGATGGATTGTGAATGAGACAGAGAGGCAGAATAAAGGTAAGATTTGCCAATAATCCATAACTCTTTTGCTGAAGGTTCTGGTAAACCCAGGGAATAAAACTTGGTTTAAAGTATCAAATGATAGATCTGGGCTAGATTATTCAGATAATTGGTGTTAAACTTATTTTTTGCATACACGTAGCTCAGATATTGCTTCTTACTTATCTCCTCCAAATCACAGAAGACTCAATGGAAAGATGCTTGGGATTAATGTGGTTGAAGAGCAGATATTTAAAATAAAATAATTGTGACACTCATACCAAAAATAAGTGATAATTTAGAAAAACAGAAAAGCTACACAAGGATGTGTTACTTTATTAACGTTCTCCTTTCAAAAAAAATTAAAACTCCACACCATTAGAAATCTCTTTTAAATACAAGTCATAATCATGCAATATTTTCAGAAGTACACTTTCTATCATACAGAAATTCCCGCTTTCTCTGACCTCATTTAATTTTGTCATTACTTTTTTTGATATTTAAAAACTCTAATTTAGTGGATAATCAATACTTACCTGTATGTTGTGTGCACTTCTTTCACAACAACCCATGAGAAAAGTACTAAATGCCAACTCTTTTTCTGCTGAAAAAACTGAAGTTCAGAAAAGATACATGATTTCCTGAAGAGCAAGTGACTGTTAAGTGGATGACTCATATTTCAATCTAGATGCATTTTTTATGCTCGACCACACAGCTTGCATTCGCCCACAATGTTCTCTGGTCTTACACCTGTATCATGGGCGAACATCTCACCTGCTATGTTGGTTGGCTAGTACTGCTGTAATAAAGTACCACAAACTGGGTGTCTTAGAACAACTGAAATTGATTGTCTCAAAGTTCTGGAGCCTCAGAGTCTGAGATCAAAGTGCCATCAGAATTGGTTCCTTCTGTGGCTGTGAGGGAGACTCTATTCTGAGCCTCTCTCCTAGCTTCTGGTGAATTACTGGCAATCTTTGATGTTCCTTGGCTTTTAGAAGCATCACCCCAATCTCTGCCTCCGTGTTCACATGGCATTCTTTGTGTGTGTGTGTCTGTGTCCAAATTCACCTTTTTTGTAAGGACACAGTCATATTGGTCTAGGCCCACCCTGGTGACATTATCTTAACTAGTAATATCTATAATGATCTTATTTCCAAATAAGGTCACCTTCTGAGGCATGGGGGGCTAAGACTTCAACATATGAATTTTAGGAGGGACACAGTTTAATCCATAAAACTTCTCAAATTCAAAAGGCCACAGAGGTGAAGAACTTTGTCTCATTATTGTATGTGTTCTTACAATGTTGAGTCTTGGAAAAAGCCAGGTACATGGAGGTCAATTGAGCAAAACCACTTTACCTTAGAAGCTGGCACTTAGCATTAGACATGAATGGTCCCTATAGTGGGGCAGAGTTACCTGTGAGTTGATGGGTGTGCGTTAAACTCAACTATAGCTTATGTAAAAAAATCTACCTCTAAAGTGAGGAACATCGTGCAAAGATTATGATACCGTTCCAATACTTGTTCAGCATCCTGGCCGCCCTACAGGAAGATGAACCAGACTATCGGACAGCTAAGAGAAAAGGCAGGTGGGAAGACCCAAGCAACAGTGGGAGAAGCCAACTCTGAGCACCAGGGAGGGGGTTGCAAGGAGGTAGAAGACCCTGCAGTCCACTGCACAGACCACAGGAATGAAGAGTCTTGGGAGGAGAGGGCAGCTATCAGGATGTGGGCCAGAAATCCAAAATCCAGACATGAGCACTTGGTTCTAAACAGACTCAGCAAGAGGGCTAACTGTTGTGTTTTTAGCTCTAGCAGAGTTAAACCCCCTTCTCACTAGGAGATCCCAAGGGGATGATGTAACAACAGCTGGGAGTGGGAGTTAGTGAAGCCCATGGAGGTGTAAGAGTTCACACCCACAAGGCATAGGACGTGGATGAACCCAGAGGTACAGTGTAGGCACACCAAAAATACCTGAATTAACAATTGAACTGAGGTTTCCTTTTTGTATAATGTTAATTGTATTTTTATTTTTTATGCTTCCAACCACAGTAATCTGTCTTTTCTTTTTTTTCTTTACTTTTTTTTTTTTTACAATTGAAGGATAGTTGATTTGAAATATTGTGTTAGTTTCAGGTATACAGCAAAGTGATTTGGTTATACATACATATATATGTATATCTATATATATATATGTATATCTATATTCTTTTTTAAAATTCTTTTTAGAAAAAGAAGGGAAGGGAGTGGAAGGGAGAAAGACATGAGGAACAAATAAGATGGTAGTTTCTGGAAAACCCCTTGCTGAAATATTGGGGAAAGATAAATCTTCAGATTAACTGGTAATTGGATGAAATTAAAAACCAAAATCTTAATGTGTTGAAACACATGTTAGAACATAGAAAGGAAGCTAGTTAAGAGGATGGTTTTGGAAATACACAGGTTGGGTTTGAATCCCACCTCTGTCATTTTTAGTTGGTGTTTTCAGGTAAACACTTTCCCTCTCTGTGTCTTGGCCTGGTCTTGAGTAAAGTGGAGAAAACCCTGCCTTCTTTCTTCACAATGCAGTGTAAGGGCTAAATGAGCTTATGAATGTCAAATGCACATTCATAAAAAGAGTGCAATACCAGGTGCAGAAAATAGACTCAGAAATACTGGTTTTCTCTTTTCTTCTCATACTTTCAATTTGAACCTAAAGTAGAGTCTTCTGAACTTTTTGAGAAAGACAATTGTTTATGAAACATAAGCTAATTAATAGAAAACAAAACAGTGACATTAGTACTGGATCTTAATATATCGAGGTATTTGGTAAGGTCACAGTAAATGAAAAGATGTACATTTGTAACGATGGCTCTGTGGTGAGTGATTATTTCTTCCTTGGGAATAGGCTTGAGATGTGTGAACATCAGACCCGTGGATGCAGGGATGGATGGACAGAGTCTAGATGGCTGAGTTGCAGCCCCAGTCGGTAGGAGACCCTTGATTGTGGTCTCTCACTTGAGTCAAGTGTGAGGAAATAACGAACTAACTGACCTGAAGAGGACAGAACTTATGTGATGATTAAAGAGTGAACATGAAGGGTACAGGAGTCAGAAGTTTACCCACACAATCTGAACTGGATTAGCAAGAACGTTCCTTAATCCATTGTTCTTGATCTTTGTACAGGTTCCACCAGGAAATCCACATCTGTCCACCTAAAAATCTCCAAATAAATATAATCACTCAGTAATTCGATGTTTCCAAATGTCCATGAACCTACTTGTTGTTTTTCATTCTGTCAGGTAGTCCGTTAAGATACCCGTTTCTCATGGACCTTCTTTACTTCTGGGCAGCGGTGTTGCTGTTTAAATAACAGAGTGGATCAGCTCAACACCAGGGGTCAGTCCCCTGGAGATGCTTGGGTTTTGTAGTAGTTGAAGGAGATTTGCATACTTGGTGAAATTAATCTTTTCAAAAAATAGTTCAATGCACAAGCTCTGCTCAAGTAAACACCAGAAATGTTAGCCCTGTGTAATAAAGGGCAGCCATATGCAGTCTCGTACAGGGATATTATATTGGGTTGAAAATTGTATGGGGAAAGGAAATTCGAAGAGAGAAAACACAGAACTGCCTTTTGTTTCTTAGATGTATGCTTCTGTCCCTTGAAAACATGGTGGCATACTCCTGAACTGTTACTCTAGAAATAAAACTATTTTCCCCCAAGACCCTTATACAGGTACATCAGGAAAACAAATACATTGACTATGTTTATTATCAACTATTTAAATCTGTGGATAGGAAACATTACATAAAGGTCCAAATAGTAAATAATTTCAACTTCTCAAGACATTAGGTCTTTGTCCCAACTACGCAAGTATGCCTTTGAAAGCGTATACACACTAATATATATATATATAATAGTTAACAAGGGCCTACTGTATAGCACAAGGAACTCTACTCAATACTTTGTAATAGCCTGTATGGGAAGAAAATCTAAAAAAGAGAGAGTGTATATATATATATATATATATATATATATATATATATATATATATATATATATATATATATATATATATATATATATATATATATATATATATATATATAAACTGGCTCACTTTGCTGTACACCTGAAACTAACACAACATTGTAAATCAACTATACTCCAATCAAAATTAAAAAACAAAAATAAAAGGAGCCACAGACAATACTTAAAACAGTCATGCAGGATTGGAGCTTTGACAATTACTTGATGATACCTGGTAAACCATGTTCTAAGTAAGGGTCATCAGGCATTGTTTTTTGCCACATCCCTTCCTATGAAATAGTTTTGAGCACTGATAAATAATATGGGTACATTTATTTTTAGTACTAATTTACTGATAGCCACATATATACTAAAAATATGCTAAATATGAATTAAAAAGTTGAGGTAAAAATAAAATAAATAGCAATCAAAATTAATTACTTAATAGTACAACACTTTCATGTGAGAAATGTAATTAAATATAGTCTATTAAATTTGAAAACTTGGTTCAACACTTAGTGTGCCAACAATTTGAGTGTGTGGATCTAAGATCAATTTATTCCACTGCTTTTTAATGACAATCATGGATGAAAAAGACACTTCACAGTGATATGCAGGAAAGATCCATTTTTGCGCTTATTAAATTATGATACTTAGCATTAAAGCCCATATTCCAATTAAGTAAAAATTTGTGTTAAAATTTGTCCCGTAATTTTTCTGACTTTATAATGTCAATCAGTTGTTCTCCTAACTAACTGGAAGGTATTGCATTTTTTAAAATATTATTAACAGATGGGTTAAAATGCCACTGAAACTCTTTAATTTTTTATAAAAAGTAAAACTTACGTTTCCAAGGTTTTTAAAAATGCATGAATGAGGTTTTTTTCTTGTTTAAACAGGTGAATTACTTTTTTTTTTTGGCAATGGAATCACATAATGATGGAAATATTTCTGAACACCTGTTTATATAATGTTCTTACCAAATAGCAGTGAATTCTTTAAAAAAAAAAAGCCAGCTACTCCTGCATTCATCATTAAAATGTCATCTTCGTTTGAAGGAAGAGAGTATATTTGCTTTCACGAGGGTATCTACTGGCAACATGTAGCTGGCAGTCATTGTTATCCTTTGTAACAGGGCTCATGAAGGGTTCCCAGTGAAAGCAAAGGTCACAGCTCTGCCATTTTCTTGCCATTCACATGTGCTTGCATCATTAGTGTAATCTTAAATCTACTATTCCTCTCCAGTAATTTTCTACTATAATTGTCCTTTTTGTATAAAAGTTCAGATGAAATTGGACAATATCATCTGTAAATCCATAAACAAATAAACAGAAGTCGGTGAATCCAAATGTGCTGATGTTGAACAGCTAAGTGCAAGTGCTACTCTAACGCCTAGCACACAACAGGTATCCTCACACCTTTGTCCAGGTACTCCCCTGTAGCACATGATGTATGGTCATCTGACATGGAATGGAGTAAGGATACAAAATCAATTCACACAGTCATTATCTGTAAGGCATACTGTCTTCTTTATTTGAAAATAGAGAAATGGAAATCACCATTTCAAAGTCTTCCTCTGGAGCTCCAATGTGCTAAATTGTGGATCTTCTGAAAGCAGCACCCACCATTGGACACTGATGACCTCATAGTTGAATTTTTTTTTTTTTTTAAGGCTGCACCATGCAGCTTGTGGTATCTTAGTTCCCTGACCCGAGATCAAAGCCGGGGCCCTGGCAGTGAGAGCACAGAGGGATCATTGATGATCTTTTCCATAGTGTAGATCAATCTTTCCCCAATATACACTGTGCTGGGTTCAGAACAGGGCATGAGAACCAACTAGCCAGTGAGAACTTCTCAGCCAGACCCTTGAATAGAAAATGGATATTTTCTATCAATTCCTTCCATCTGGATTCCTGGAATCACAAACTTCTTGGCTGTTCACTTTTTCATTCAGTTCTTAGTTTACCCCACACGTATCCTTACAAACAATTTTATTTTCCCATGAATTGCCAAGACTTGGCTCCTCCTGCTGTTAACTGCAGAACTTTAAATGAGATGCATGGAACTGACAAGTCTTCATGATGCAGCCTTGCCTCCTTCTGCTGTCTCAGGTCTCACCATCTCCCCGTGGCACTTTCTTTTCAGCAACATTGACAAACACAGGATCCCCAGTACATGCTTTCTCACCTATTGAAACTTTACAAACACCCTCTCTCTTTTTGGACAACTTCTATGAGATCTAGTCTACCTAACTCTTACACACTTTTGATACTAGCTCAAATATCATTACCTATTTAAGAGGATTTTTCTCATCTCCACACTCACACCAAGTGGATTCTCAATAATCCAGGGTGATTTTCGGTAATATTTATACCACACAGATACTTAAATTTTCAGTCTGCACTCTTCCCTGGACTGTGAATTTTTGTCAGGAAAGGGACCCCCATAGTAGGTACATATGTGGAAAGAAGAAAGGAAATTTAGGAGGTAGAATGCTGCTGTAGGAGGAACTTTCAAGAAAATATCTATTTCTATTCAGTTTTCATGATTAAACAGAGTATGTAGCTTAAATTAGATTGCACTAGACTTGTTTCTACAATTTATAGATATAACCAGTTCCCTCTCTAAGGAAAAGACACTTTCTGGTATTAGTAATACCCAGCCCTATATAGGGCCCATTCTCTGTATGTCATACCTTTTACATTTCCTCTTTCTGATTTTCCCTCAGCCATAGGTCATGGGAAACCTGTGGTTTCGTTTTGCAAGTTTGTAAATTAAAAATTATATTAATTTTGATTTCTTCTCCCTTTTGCATTTCCTTGATAGAACATATGTCAGCTGATGTTCCCACAGTTTCTTGACACAGTGGAATATGCACTTTCCTAGCTGCGTGTGGGGATTTGCAATATTTTTGTCAATAAAAGCATTCCAGGCTTACTTGGAAACACAAATACTTTAACTGAAGTATAACTAAGGTCAGACTTCCACTACATTTTTGTATGGCTATCTAATTCATTTGTCAGGGGAAAAAAAAAGAATTACAGTAAAACAATAATGTGTATTCTACTGTAAGGAAGGTTTCTGTCTTAATGAGAAGAATGGAAGTCAATGACCCAAGGATCACGGTTGACAATAATGTCTTGCGTGAATCACTGCTTCTTGAACACAGGCTGACAAATTTTCTGAAGCTCCCAAGTAAAAGTGCTTTGTCTTTTCACGCCCCAGCCCAGGAGATAATGTGGAAGCTCCTCTCTAGGAGACTATTATAGATGTTTTACCACAGAGAGAATGGAGCAGAGGAAGAAAACTG
Organism: Mesoplodon mirus; assembly: GCF_964341445.2. Lineage (NCBI taxonomy): Eukaryota > Metazoa > Chordata > Mammalia > Artiodactyla > Ziphiidae > Mesoplodon > Mesoplodon mirus. The sequence goes on along the minus strand of NC_138990.1, from coordinate 28,644,142 downwards.
TTATTTCAAGCCAACAGAGCATCTTTTCTCTTTGTTGTGTGTCTGTGGCAGATGTGGGCAGGGGCAGGGGTTGGAAGCAGTATCGGGTTGGGGGACCTGAGTACACTGTCACCCTCTGGGGAAAGATGAATTACTATGCTTCTCCCACACAAAGATGGGAAAGGGAAGCCTACTAGCAGTACCCTTCGTGTCTACAAAAGTACCCGAGGGCCTACTGAGGGAAGAAAAGTCAAGTCACAGAGCACATACAGAAGGTAAAGAAATAAGACAATGCTAAATAAATTACTTGATTTTCGTGATTCATGGATTAGGCTCCCAAGCCACTATGTTTCAATTATTAACTATGAGAGTAACTCTAGAAGATTTGGGATGCTCAGAGGCTAACCCTTGGTTTCCATACAGTATCACAGTTAATCCTCTTAACAATTCCATGTGCTAAGTAATATTATCTCAGTATCCCTGTTTTTTTTAAATAAATAAGATTCCAAGAGGAACTATCTTGTCCAAGGACATTGTGCTAGTAAATGGGAAAAGCAGAAGTTAAACACTGGTCTATCAAATGTGGGTATTAACCAGAAGAGATTCCTCAGCTAGCCAAGGTACAAGAAATACATTGACCTAGGAGAACAAGGGAATCCTTGTAAGAGACAGAGTAGGGGGACAGAGATGTAGTTAGTAAAATTATATTTGAAATTATAATATAATTACATGTCTAGAAGACAAAAAAAACCCTCGTTTTTCAGTACAAGGTAAAGGAAATACATTTTGAAAAAATATTATCTGCTAGTAGCAGATATATTTTTTGTTATGTGAAATATTTCATCCATGTTGCTTTATAAATTATGTTTGCATGTATATTATTCCTACTTAACTCTAAGCTCTTTGAGGGCAAAAATTAGGTCATATTCATTTTTATGCCCATAGTATCTTTCTCTATGGATTAAAACCCCAAACATAACATATATATTTAGCTTACTCTATAGAATATTAAGAAATCTTTTTAGCATGAAACAATCCATTGCAGTTGAACTAATGTTGGATTTGTCTTTAAGATGTGATCTTGAATTGTGACATTGAATCCCAGACCTTGAGAAAAATCTCATTATACCTTGACAATATTTTCTATCTGCTTAACAAGGAGGTATTAACAATATATAAATCACAGTTTTATTAGTAAAGACTTTGGGGTGAGCTACAAGGTTCAGAAACCCAACTTGAGGTCCAGGAAAACAGAAGGACTATATTGGCTTACATAACCCAACAGAGGGAAGAATAATGTACTGAGTAGGCTCAGGGCTAAATGAAATTAGAGCTCCAATGTCACCAGGATTCTTTTCCCCATCTCTCATCTCTATTTCTCTTTCCAAGTTATCCTTGTTCTGTGGAATAGCTTTATCACCTGGTTGGAAAGATGAATGTTCACAGATCACAAACCTCACATCTCAAAGTTTTGTTGCCAGTGAAAAGCTGCTTCTCTCATCCCACTTTCTTCAATTTAGAAAGGTCCTGGGAAAGGGTCTGGTTTGCTTGGCTTGGATTCAAGACTGTTCTTAGAGGAATCCGTTTTTATGGAGCCATATTGTATATGCAATTAAGCTAAGCTGTTTTTCTCCTGCTGGGTGGGGGGGGAGAAGAAAAGAGGAAGAGACAGAGAAGAGGAGAGAAAGGGAGAGAGAGAGAGAGAGAGAGAGAGAGAGAGAGAGAGAGAAGCATGTGATGCCCTGAAGGGAGCATGCAGCAGGAGACTTGAATCTCGTCTTCCCAGTTAATCTCAATGTCTATGTGCCCCTCAGAAAATAAGTATCTTTCCAAGTTGAGTTTCTACCATATCACATCATTTATTTTTAAGACCATGATCCTTAAACACAAGCCAGCTAGTTCCTTTAATGGTGATTTGAAGAAACAGCTGTCTTTTCCAATCCCGGAGACAAATCTGGCTATGTTGGATTTATTGAGAAATGTTATGCTGTTGTCCAACTTGGCATATAAATATGGCTATTTGTAATATATTTATGGGAAAATTCTAGGGAATTTCCAAGATATTTTATACAGTATTTTCTCCTTGTAAATGGTCTTCAATGCTAACTCCCTTTGAAATCTATGGAGAGAATAACTAGATGAGTGGTTTTTTTTCAAGCTGAGTTGAGTGGATGGGAGGATAGGGAGGTGATAAAAAAAGCTATAGGGTTTCGTTTTGAGGTGATGAAGATGTTTTAAAATTGACTGGTGATGGTTGCACGTATCTGTTAGTATACTAAAAACAAATTGTACACTTTAAATGGGTAAATTGTATGGTATATTAATTATATCTCAGTAAAGCTAAACCAGACCCTCCTTAACTAATTTAGGTGCTCCTCCAGTGTAAAAAAAATAGAGGCAAGTGATCAACCATGTGTCCATAAAACATGGCCAGGATGTTAGGTTAGTAAAGAATATGACAATATCATTATGGCAGTTAAGGAGGAAAATAAAGAGCTAGTAAATCACTTTCTTCAATGCAGCAGGAATAAGAATGGATTTTATTTCGTTGTTGATTGAAGATTAGCTATGGCCCTACTATCTAAGAATAAACAAACGTCTCTAGGAATAGAAAGACTATGAGACCAGAATCTGTCATTCAAGGTCACCCAACAGCCCTTCACTCTGTTTTCTACTGTTCTCCAAGGCAAATGTCCTAGAGATGAAGTAAGTTGATGGCAAATAGGAAAGAAGGAAAAAGATTGAGTCCAGGAATGAATATATATAAACTTGTGGGCTAGTAAAAGTAGGTGAAGGTGTAGACATAGGAAAGAGAAAAATACCATGATCTATGCAGTACAAACCCTCACATACACTAAGTTCTAACTGAAGACAATCTGTCTGGGTAGAGAGCAGGGTTGGGTGAGTGGGAAAAAAATGCAGAGGTCATACCAATGGGGAGGAGATGAAAGTCGAATTGGGACTTGTGAACTTAGGTCTGGGGAATGTTTATGAGCTAAAGAAGGCAAGAAAATAATGTCATATATTTTTAAAGAAGATTACTTTGAAGTGAGGCTTATAAAGACCCTGCTTCAGTCTGGGGTGTGGGAGCTGCCATTAGACCAGGGAAGGAACTAAAGAGGGAGAAGCAGAGAGACAATGACAGACCAAACCCAGCTTGAGTGGATAGGCATTTGTAGTCACCATCATTACACTATGTCTGAGAGTCATGACACATCTTGCTGATAAAGGAGCATCAGAAGAAGTCAGTAGAATATCAAAGACTGAAGAAAATACCTGGAGTGTCTTAAGTAATAAATAAATAAATAAGAATATACAATTTAGAGGTTTTGTAAATTCTGGTGCTTACATTTTATTCTCTGCTCTCTACCATATACATATCATTGGAAAGTTTTAACTCTAAGAATGTTATCGTAAAATGAACTATTTTCTTACAGTACATGTATACTTGTAGAAAGCTGATTCAATGGACAAATCAAAATGGCTGATATATCTGGATAATTAAGGGGAAAGACATTTTCAAGTCTAAGTCATAGGAAGCCCAGAGAAAGGGGAAGGGAGGTAGATCCATTGCACTGATGGTCTCAATCCGTCAGCCTTCCCTTTTTCCTTGCTCTGGGCTTTGTGGTTCTTCTCCCTAAAGAGGTGGGTCTCTTTTCCAACCCCTTGATTCTTGTTGGTTGTGTGATGAGCCTTTGGCCAAGAGAACACAGTGGAAGTGACTGTGCCAGCTTGACATTTGGGCCTTGAGGTCTTTGCCTTTCTACAAGTTTGTTCTTGTGGAACAAGCTTGGGTTTACCAGCTGGAGATGAGAGACTTCTGGAACAGTCTCCTGGCCGAAGCTATCCTAGGTTAGCCAATACTCAGCTGACTTCCAAACACAGGGTTGAGCCTAGCCAAGACTGGGGGAACCTCTCAGCTTAGCCCAGACTACATCTTTGATCCAAAGACTCCTAAGCTAAACAAATGTGTACTGTGTCAACCCACTAGGTTTTGTGCTTGTTTGTTATCACAAATTATTGCAGCAAAGGTTAACTAACATAGGAGCTAATGCTTGTCAGTATCTCAGATTGTGTTTGGTGCTATGTTTGGCATTTACACTAACATTAACTGAAAATATCAATATTATTATGCCTATTATAAAATTGAACAAAGTTATAGAAGGTAAAAAAAAAATTCTAGATCACTTACCTGGTGATTAAAATAGGGTTTCAAAACTAGGTAAGTATGACTACAAATCCATGACTTATTTTTTTTTACATGTTTATTTTCTACTATACTTATCTTTCTGTTCTGTGAAAATGAGACAATAATCATCTGAGAGCAAACAGTTCTGAAAGGCTATAGGAATACTAATAAGTTTGAACTGAATATAAGCTCCCCAGCAACCTGATAAAATAAATGATAACTGCAGTGACTTAGTAAAAGTGAAATAAAATACTTACAGTTGGACAGTCAGTGGCCACAATATTTATGGCCTAATTGTGTTGCCAATTTTACATTCCACTTGATCACTACCTCTACATGATTATGGCCCTATAATTAAAGATGTCCCAGATATGTCCCATTTATGCTGCACTAAGTTTTAACAGACTGCAATTGGAATCCAGATTCCACCACTGAAGAACGAGGAAACCCTGAGCAATGATTAAACCTGAGATCTGGTATCAATTCAAAGTGAATTCTGTGTTAAACCATAGGTGAGCCTTAGGCTTCATCTAAAATCATCCAATTCTTTCATATCACCAATGAGAAAACACTGAACTCTCATTTAAAATAATGTAAAAATACACCATGCTTTTTGATTTCTGTACATGCTCTAAATGATTGGCCACAGCCATACCCCCTTTCCACTGTTAAGGTTGCACATGTCTGGAGCAAGTGCCTCACCTCCACTTGAGTAAATGGATGGAAGATAAGAGTGGTTTAGAAACCACAACGTGTTTTGTTCTGCTCCTCTGTAACAGGCTGCTTGATGCTTTTACAAGACTTACTATGTCTTCTCAGTGGCTGGTGTGGCCTTTTTCACTTCAGTCACAGGCCAAGCAGGGAAGAATTAGAGCAGGAGTGTGTTGCCTTCTCTCTGAGTCTAATTTTCCTCTACTGCCTTAGGCCAGTCATTTAACCTCAATTCTATCTTTCTGAGCATGACTTTACTGATATGGTATTAACTTCCTTTCTGGAAAGGAATTTTCACATTTTCCACAATAAATAATAAATCAAATTAGTGTACCTGTCAAATACAGGTTTATTGTGCAGGAGTTTTTTTTTTCTCTCAATATCATGAAATATTGAGGAGGAAAAGGACCTTGGAGACAAGCTTGTTCAAAAATGTTTGTAGTGGAGAAACTGGGAACCAGAAGGGGAAGTGGAATCTCCAAGGTCACAGGGCCAGGACACAGCTCTCCTGGCCCTAAAGTCGGTTTCTTTCTCTACAAGGTGGTATCTTCTTATCCTCCACTAAGATTTCCTGGTTGGATGTCTGTGAGCTTTCACCTATGCCTTAGTCTGCTTGAGCTGCTATGGCTTAAACATCAGATATTTACTTTCTCACAGTTCTGAAGGCTGGAAATCAGTCAGAGATCAAAGTGCTAGCATGATTGGATTCCAGTCTGAGGACCCTCCTCCTGCCCTTCTGATGGCCACCTTCTCTCTGTGTCCTCACATGGAGGAGAGAGAGGAAGCTCTGATGTCTCTTCCTCTTCTTATAAGGGCAATAATCCCCTCTTGAGGGCCTCTCTTCCATGACTTTATCTAACCCCAAGTACCTCCCAAGGCTATACCTCCAAATACCATCACACAGTGGGGTTAGGTCTTCAACCAATGAGTTTTGGGGGACATGAACATTCATTCATATTTAACAACCTGTTTACAATATGACTACCTGTAATCTCTTTCATACTCTCTCTCTTAAATGGCTCTACTGAAGAGAAATAACTTAGGATAAGCCATAGTATATGTGCCTAAGTATGTTTTCCCCTACTTTAGTTTCCACTGGCCAGATGATCTCTCTTACCTTGGCTAGAAGGTGTTACCAAGAGGCCCAAAACACTAGAATGCTCATATTCATATCTTACTGTAGTCTAGAGTGACCCATAAACTGATATTCAATATTTTTGACATAATAAATAAGGATTTTCTTCTCTTAGCAACATAATTGATTTTATGGTCATAGAAGCACCGACAGAAAATAATTTATATTTATATTTTACACATGGTCATGTTGGCTGGAAAGTCAAGTAATTGGGAGGGGGATGCAGAAATGCCAAGAAAACCTTAAGCTGGATAGTTAGTCAGTCCTGGATCTGACATTTGCCCCAGAGGTTTCTGACATTCTCAGATGACCTACTGCTGTAGTTTTTGATGGACACTAATAGGAAATGTAAAAAAAAAAAAAAAAAAGTGAGATGTGGAGCCCCTAGTCACCTTACAAAGCAAACAAAAACCCTCTCCAGAAAAACACACACAAGACAGTTCAAAGACTTCTCACAGATAAAATTTCACACAACATGAACTCTTAATCAAAAATCTCTAAATATATGCAGAAAGAGAGGAACAGAAGTAAAGAAAATAATACAATTAGGGCTACAAAAATAGATAACAGAATCATATGTATAATATAAAGTAAGTATATATAATTTGGTTGACAAAGTAAAATAATGTTTGAAAAATTAATAAAAGAATAAGAAATTATCAAGAATTACTCAAAAGATTTCAAAACAACAATCAAATAGAATCTGAAAATATACTATGTAATAATGGGCATTAGATATGCAATGGAAAGTTTAAACATAAATTAGATTCAGCAGAAAAGAGAATTAGTAAATGGGAAAATAGATTTAAAGAAATTACAAGTCAAAAGAAATTATGGAAAATGCTGAATTGAGAATCAAAGCAAAAAAGAAAATCAGATCAAATGACATTAAGATTAATGTGGGAAAACCTAAATTAGATCTAGTCAGAGTACTAGAGAGAGATAATATCTAGAATAAAAGAAAGGAAATAATCATTGAGAGAATAGCTGATTATTTTAAGAATGATGAAAGACACCAATCTGCAGAGTTAAGAAACCCAACATACTGCAAAAGAACCAAATAAAATGCACATCTACATAAATTATAGTGATATTGTAGGATATCTGAGTCAAAAGAAGTTATTAAAATAAGCTGGATTGAAATATAGATTATCTGCATAGAAATTACTTTGCATTGAATTCATGCATTATATTTCAGTTATACTGAAAACTAAACTCTTGAGAACAAAAAATATGACCTGAAAACTTCTATAACCAGTTAAGAAAAGAGTTTAAAAGTTTCTTAAAGAGTTAAACATAATGCTTAGTATATACTAGCCACTCCCCCAAATAATTGAGAACATATGTCTCCACAAAGACTCTACACAGATGTGCAAAGCAGCTTTGTTTAGACTATATATATATATATATATATATATATATATATATATATATATATACTATTCAGGAAAAAATGAACTAATGATACATATATGAACAAGGATAAATCTTAAAATCATTATGCTTCATGCAATTAACCCAAGCCCAAAAAAATTGATGCCACTTATTTGATATTCTAGGAAAACACAAGCTAATCCATAGTGACAGAGAATAGATACAGTGGTTCCCTGAAGGTGGGGCTAGATGAAGATTTGGGTTGCAAAGAGATAAAAGAAATATTTTGGGTATGATGGAAGTATTCAGTATCTTGATTGAGATATTTTCAGTGTATTCAAATAGCAAAACCCATCTGTTTGAATGCCTTAAGTATAATTATACTTAAATAAATTTGTATTAAAAAAATGACTACTTAAATCAAAAATTTTAACACTGCAATTGGAATCCAGAGTCTGCCACTGAAGAACCAGGAAATGCTGAGCAATGATTAAACCTGAGATCTGGTATCAACTCAAAGTGAATTCTGTGTTAAGCCATAGGTGAGCCTTAGGCTTCACCTAAAATTATTCAATTCTTCCATATTACTGATGAGAAAACACTGAGGTTATTTATTTTGTAAAAGAGAGTAACTCTGATTCCTGGTGTTCCACCTTGGCCAAAAGTGCAAGTCCAAAGGCAAACATTTTCAGACCCCTCTTAAATTTTTCTCTTTGTTTCAGCATTCAATGTTTATATTCTAAAAGTTCCAAATTTGGAATGTTTTAAAGTTGATAATACATTAGAATTTAGCTGGAGTGAAGTTTTATTCCTTAGTGGCCCTCCAAAACAGTGCCTCTTATAATAGTATTTCTCTTAAATTAGAAAAATAATCATGCTATATTATAAGCCCAGGTCAGAGGCCATCTCCACCACTGTGAAGCCTTTTCTCCTTTCCCTAGTTACTCCAAAGCACATACAGCTAAGTTATATTTTAGAGAGAGTGGAGAGAGACAAGGAGAGAAGGAGAAAGAGAGGGCAGGAAAGAAGGAGGGGAAGGAAAAAATCTGCTTTGGAAATCAAATATCGAAACTCCAGATTATCTTCTTAAGCAGTCAGTATGGACCTGAACACAATTTCCTGTCTCCTGAGACTGCTCTCCTTTACCTGCTATCAGCTCTTACCTACTGCCTATAGCCCTCAGCTAGAATTTCACATCCTTTAACCAGAAACTAAGGTGGAAAAAATGTGAATTTATGAAGTATCCAGTCATTTGGAACTGGAGACCATGTTTACACTAGCTGTTTAAACTATTCTCAATGCATCTCAAATTGAAAAGCTAAGAAATAATTACTAATAATAATTACTAAATTGAAAGCTAAGAAATAATTATTTGAAAAATAATTTTGAAGAATTTTTAGAAATTTCAATGGATGTAAATCCATTGTTTTTAAATGTTCCTTAAATTAGCTTCATTTGGTAATACACTATTTGTCAATCTAGGTTATGAAGTGTACATGAACATTTAAAATGTATGTGTGTGTGTATATATATATATATATATATATATATATATAATCACAGTCTGATATAAATTAGAATTCCTACTTATCCATAATGTCTTCCATTTTCTCAGTGATCCAGTGAGGTTTCACTGAACCTCTGAATTTTTCTTGATAACTAGGTAGTAATAACAGCTATTATTTACTGAGTACCAACTTTGAGTCAGACACTATTCTCAATGCATCCCCTGTACTGTGTCATTTAAGCAGAACTATTAGTCCATTTTCTGATGAGAAACCTGAGGCACCATTAAGAGTCTTACAAATATTTGCTCAGCTAAAAGTACAAATCCAGGATTTAACAGAGCTGCCTGGCTTCAGATAATATTTTCATCAGCCCTAGATTATGGGACTTCTCAGGCTTTGCTTTTAATTTTGAACGTAATACAGATTTTCCTGAAAACTTAAAAACTGAAAGTTTTTTTTTCCCTAAAACAATGAAGACAGTTTTAACATCCAGCTCTAATTCTCTTTAAGCCTGGTCAAGGGAGTGTACAGTTTGCGTGTTTATACTAGTGAGAGTCTATAAAATACCCCTGTAACCATTTTCACTGTTCTCTGCTTTCAGAACCTGACTTTTCAGCCTCTTTCTCTCCTTTTTCTTCTCTCTCTCTCTCTTTCTTTCAGCCTATCAACCTGATTTTATTACCTAGTTGTATCCAATTTGATGCTCTTATGCAAAAAACACAAATCAAAAAAAAAAATCAGTGTCAGGATTCTGGTCTTGCTATTGATGTGATCAGAATGAGGTTCTGATTTTTCATCCAGCCACTCCTTCTTCCCCTCCCCTCCCCCTCCTGTCACCGGGCATAATGCTTATGAATGTACATTCATTTTTCAGCTGGGGAAATATTGCCATAGTTCAGGTACCCACTGGGCTTTTCTTTGCTTTTGACAGAAGTTATATAGAGTTTATATTTAAAGAAAGAAAAATGAAAGAGTTTTCTGAATTTCTAACAGAAAGTGGTGAGTTTTTTTTATGTTCCACTCATGCTGGAGCTTCATATGAGGGAACCTAGTGATATCCTTTGCAAACAAAGGAAGCTTTTGGTAGAGCTCTTAATATGAAGGTCAAGGTTTTATTTATATTCACATTCAATTCAGAAAGAATAAAAAATCAATACAGATATGAAGCTGACATACATTCTCCATAGGCCTTGGTATTTCCAAATGCAACACGGAAACACAAACACAAAAGGTACTTCTGCAGAAGAATGTGGTCAGTGTTCATACAAAACTGGATAATCTGGAGTATCGTTGCTTTACATTGTTGTGTTAGCCTCCACTGCACAACAAAATGAATCAGCCAATAAAAATTAACTAACGCACGCACACAGACACACACACACACACACATTGGATAATCTGTTACCAGATCCCGAATATAGAATTTGTTCTACTTATGCTTTGCTATTTTTGACATACTCAAATTTAATGTTTTTTCTCCCTGCTGAATACATTATACTAATAATTTTCCATATTACAGGGACTCCTAATACTACTTCTTCTTTTTCAGGAATTCCCTTACTACAGAGGGCAGAGGGTTTATGCTATGTGTATTTAATGGGACTTCTGAGTTGCTCTGGATCAGGCCGCTCCATAGTTGAGAAGGCCAGTAATCATGCCCAGCAGTGGTAGATTTCGGCTCTAACAGCAATGGCAGGGAAAGGCCAAGGCCCTTTCTCTCATCACATGCTCAGTTGCAGTGACATCTTTCAGGCTATTACCTGAATGGTCCATTAAGCATATTGAAAATGAGACAGAATCCTTCAGCCAGACAGAATGCGTTATCCTCTTTTTATCCTTGGATTTTTACTACTATAAAGAAACCATAAGGCTATGGTAAGAATTCTCTGAATGTCTTTGGGTTTGCATTTTTCCTCTTTCTCTGCCACTAGCCTCAAAGAAATGTTATTTATTTAAATTGGTCATGTTCCAGACACAGAGCCGTGTGTACACAGGAGCCGTGTGTCTACATCTTAAGATACTGTGGCTGTTTTTCTTGAAATAGCATCTAAGTTGTTGAGATGGATATGTGTGTGTGTCTATATAAAAGTAACAAATGGTGGAAAATGAAGCTGTTGGCCATTTCTATGACTATTCAAAACAAACAGGGTGGTGTTTGTGACGCATGGGGTCAAAAACACAGAGATGTTGAAAGAGATTCCTTGCCAAGGCAATGCCCATCAACAACTTCCTTCCCCCTGGGAATGGGTCAGCGGGTCAGGGGCTGAGATTCCCTCCCTGATTCACCGCCCTGGGCTGTCTGTCCTTCCCTCTGTCCTTGTCCTTCCCAAGCCCAGCCCTGAGCCAGGCAGATCCCCACGGAGTCTCGCTGCCTGGGTTCCCATGGCAAGCTCAGGGTGGTCAGACAGGTCAAGTTCACAGAATGTTCACACAAATACTTGGAAAACAAGAATCAAGGTCTTTTATCCAGGGTAATCCCCAGTGGGAAAAAAGCCAGAATCGGAGCAGAAAGTAATAAAATAGAGGAAGCCACCTAATGGCCACATTTATTGACACAGATATTAATCATGTTCCCTGAACTTCTGACACTGCTGGTAGCTTCCTCTGCAGTGGGTACTGTCAGGGCTGAGCCTTCAGTCTATTAAAGACACAAATACAAAACACTGTTAAAGTACTTAAAATGCTGTTAAGGTTCCTGAGCTCTTTCTAGTCTAATAAATATTAAAATGATTATATTCTTAGTAGACATACTTTATTCTTATTTGAAAATAAGCTTGTTTTCTTATTGTAAAAATATGTAACAAAAAGTTTGGAGGCTAAAAAATATACACGAAAAGGAAAATTTTTAATTCCATAATCTCAGTTTTCAGAAGAAAAACTACTGTGAACACTTTGGTATAATTACCTCTAGTCCTTTCTTTTCTCCTCCTCTACTCATATTTATATAGATTTTATTATGATTTAGATCATGCTGAACATACAAATTTTGTGCTGTGCTTTTTACACATAACATTATATTGTGAACAATTCCTAGTAAACTTTTTTTTCAATGTATCCTTCTACTAGCAGGATGCTATCTTCACCATACATGCACATTTGCTCAAATGTGAATTCTTGAGAAAAGTCATTTGAAACTATATATATATATATATAAGTAAATGATACTTTATGCTTCTACCAATTTTCTAGAAATCCCTGGAAGAAAGGAAACATTATTTCTATAGCTGTGTATCACAAACTTATATTTTTTTAACTTTTAATTCTGGACAAAAATTAGAAATGTATAATTTTAGAGCTACAGAGACCTGATATATCATTTGATTTGAAAGCTACATCATCACCATACACTAATGTGTGACCCTGGAAAGATTATTGCACCTTCTGTACCTCCCTGTTGTCTATGTAACATGGTTACATATGACATCCTTAGGAGGATTAGACAGGCTGTATATAGAAAGCGCCCAGAACAGTTCTACGGTTCTGCTACAAGGTAAGCCTCCAAGAATGTTTACAGGGTTTTTTGTTTGTTTGTTTGTTGTTTTTTTATTTGTTTGTTTGTTTGTTTTTGTTTTTTTGTCTTTTTCACAGATCAGGAGACTGAGGTCCAGAGAGATTAACTAACTTTCTTAGGAAAATGTACTCCAGAAATAGGACCCTCTCTGAATAGTGTTCTGGTGCTTTATCTATTCCACTGCATAAATTATCTAGTCAACTGAAGCATAGCTTATCTAAGTAACATTGCATTGATGCTAATTCTGCTAATGAAAAAAATTGACTTAGTTCTTATAATTTCAGGGCTTTATTTGTTTTCAGACCTCATACTCCATTGATAGTGGGACAACAAAAAGAGCATGGATTGTATTTAGATAGATCTAGTTTTGAATCTAGTTTTGAATTATGGCTCCTCCATGAATTGGCCATCTGGTGTCAAGATACTTGACCTTTTGTAGCTTTTTATATTTTCAGCCTTAAATATGAATTGATGATGGGGATGATGATAAGAGCAATGCCAAAATTAGTTGTGGGAATAAAATCCCTATGCAAGATTGTCTAGCCCCCTTTGGACAACCTACAAATGTTAGGTTTTCTCCCCCCTACACAGGGCCTGGTTTCTTCCTGCAGATGCGGTAGGTGGGAGAATACTCCGGGATGGAGGTACCCACAGACCTGAGGCCAAGATGGAGGATGCTGTTACAAGGGTTAGGGTGGGGCTAGGGTGAAACCTGCTGCATTGTTGGGCTCCTGACCTGGGATCATCTCTGTCACCCTCAGTCCTCTGTAAATCATCTTACTGTCCCTTGCTGCACAGCACTTTACAGTTTGAAAAGCATTTGTTTGTTTCCTGTTTATTTATTCTCTCAACAATTCTGTAGGATGAGTAGGATAGGAGTTGTGACCTTAAATTTTACAGATAAAGAAACTGAGATGCACTGGTTATGTGACGTGCTTGTGACAGTGGGGACATCTCCTCATGTTAGAGCAGGGATGAAAGTCAAGTTCTTCTCGCTACTTCTCAGAGACCCTTCCCTGCCTCCCACTGCCCCCTTGCCCTGTATACAGCCTAAGTGCCTAGCAGCCCTACTGTAATCCATCGATTCTAAATCCATAAACTAGACAACAACCAAGCAGGGCGGTCATCTGCAGGGCAATGTTCTTAAGGGAGAGAATGGCTTCCAAGGCTAGCTGTTCTTAATTGCACTTCTCAGTGTCCCTAATCCAAGAAGTTAAGCATTGGAAAATCCACTCCACTGGGTAGCCCTCGCTGTTTTGTTGTGCAAACTGGAAGCAGAGAGACTTTTCTTTGACTCAGTTAATGAGGATGAAGGGTCCTCTGATATTGATTGAGCCTCTGGTATGGATTAGGGGCGTGAGTAAAAATCCCCTGCCTTCCCTGATGGTGGGAATCATGGAAATGTTCTTACTCCCCCTCCGTTCACTCTCTGACCTCATTAAAATTAATGACCACGTGGGTTGAATGGTAGGTGGACTCACGTCTTTGTGAGGTTTATGGACAATTTTTCCTACTGTGCCTCTGATGGTAATTCTTCAGTTAAATAATTCATAGTGATATTAAGAAGCTTTTTCTTTTAACTATTATGATGAAGTAAGAACATTTTTTTAAGAAAAAGTCCAGGGGAAAGGCCATCAATTCTTTTCTTCTTCTTCTTTTTTTTTTTTTTTTTGAAGAAAAAGTGATACGGCTCACAGAAAATACTAAAATCATAAAAAAATACAGTTTAACTGTTGGCTGCTAAATTGATATATTTGTTCATTTCAAATTAAGTAAACTCATTACAATCATGTAAAGAATTTAGTGCCCAAAAGGAAAGATGCATAACAGTAAAAATAAAATTTAGTAGAAACCATACTGAAGGGGAAATGTTTTACTTGGGGGATGGCATAAATTGGGCAAAACCAGAAAGAAAAGGAAGATTGGATCTGTGTTAAGTGTATAAAAAGAAAGAGACAGATGTAGTCTAAGATCCATGATGGAGAGTCGGGGTTGGGTCAATAATGTTTATTGAATGTCTGCCATAGGCTAATCATTTTGAAAGGCCTTTGTTGCACACACTTGTATTTAACTCTTACAATGATGCTATGAGATGGGTAGTATTACTATTAGCATTCTGTTATATAACCATTGAAACTGAGACTCATAGAGGTTAAGTAACTTTCCCAAATCACAAAGCTTTTGATAGAACCCAAACTAGATTGCACGTATTTCTTTTTTTCTCATAGATGAATTTTTTTTTAGTTGAAGTATAGTTGATTTACAATGTTGTGTTAGTTTCAGGAGAACATCAAAGTGATCCAGTTCTTCTTTTTCAGATTCTTTTCCATTATAGGTTATTATAATGTATTGAATATAGTTCCCTTTGTTATACAGTTGGTCCTTATTGTTTATTGTTTTATAGTCATGTGTGTATGTTAATCACAAACTCCTAATTTATCCCTCCCCTCTTTCCCCTTTGGTAACCATAATTTTGTTTTCTATGTCTGTGAGTCTGTTTCTGTTTTGTAAATAAGTTCAGTTGTATCATTTTTTTAGATACCACATATAAGTGATATATTTGTCTTTCTCTGTCTGACTTACTTCACTTAGTATGATCATCTCTAGGTCTATCCATGTTGCTGCAAATGGCATTATTTAATTCTTTTTTATGGCTGAGTAATATTCCATTGTATATTATATAGATAGATAGATAGATAGATAGATAGATAGATAGATATAGATACTCCATTGTGTATATATATATATGTCTATACAGTGGAATATATATATATATATATATATATATACATATACCACATCTTCTTTATCCATTCATCTGCCAATGGACATTTACGTTGCTTCCATGTAAATTGCTGGTATTCCTTTTCTGACATCTACTATCTTTGTGTGAATCTGTAATATTCCTATAAGATAGTGAGAGAGTTGAGACACCTAGAGGATACATTTCTTGTTTAAAGTCACTCAGCTGATAAAGTGTCAGAGTAAACATATAAACTCATTTGACTTTAAAGTTCATATTAATCTGTTTATACCAGATTGCTTTTTTCAACAAAGAGCAAAACCAACTGTAAAAAGCAGGATGCCAGCAGTCATGTCTCACCCATTTAATCAGTTACCATGATCCATGTGAGACGTCCAGATACTCTGGATTCCTAGAGCCGCCCACATGCATTCTGTATGTCACAGGACCTGACTTCATCAATGGCCTCAGCAACGGCCTCGGCCTTCTGGAACATGTGCTCGATCATCAGCTAAATCCAAATCATCAACCTCTATGTGGGATTTTCCTTTATATTTTACTCAAATTGAAAATTGGATCTTGGATGAAAATATTACTTCCCCTGAGAGTACAAATAGAGGCTGCAGGTCTTCTTCTCTTCCCAGGCCTGGGTCACTCCCTTATGCTGAACCTTTCAGCACCTTGGTGAAGATGCATCAGCGCTCAGGTCTGTGCCATGCACACCTTCTCCCCCTTAACTACTTCCCAGACCCAGGTCTGCAAAATGACAGCACGATGTGTCTGTGAAGCCAGAAAAGAGAATCCTGCACATATCTAGGGCCTATGGAGACTCAGAGCCAGACAGGCAAGAAATTCCAGGATCTCTGGTACCCAGGACGTGATGTAGGGAGGACCATGCAGAGCCTGGTCATATCTTCTTGGCCCAGTGGTGAGGATCTCATGCATTGATATATGAAAATGCTGTGAATTTGAGTGTGAAGTTGGATAACACAAAAATGTTCAATATTCAGATTAATTTAGTAACAGAAATTCAATTTCAAACTGTTTTGAAAATTTGTTCTGTCTGTAACGTATTGGGGCTTTTCAGGATTTTAGGACTAATCTTTATTAAATGATTTTCCTGGAAATGGAGAGTTGTCCTTGGAAAGTATTAGTCAGACCAATGGAGCTTTGTGTTTGCCAGACCATTCTGGGCAGTCTTACACTGGAGAAGAAAGGTGAGATTGTTAGGGATACCTAACTTTAGACTTGCATCTGTAATTCTGTAGTCTAGTTGTGTGGTTTCTGGCATTCTTGGTCTCAGTGGATAACAATCACCTGACCCATACTACCTGCTTTTGTGTGGTTCAGGGCTCAGTAACATTAAGGAGAGAGAGAGAGGAGGAAGGGGAGGAAGGCTCTTCGACCTAAGACACAAGTGTGGTAAAGAAATGGAATGAAGACTCCTATGCAGTAGCAGGTCAGATCGCTTTTGTTTATGCTTTCTGCTGTCCTATAACTTTTCAGAAGAAGGAGAAATTGTGGAAAACCTTGTACAGTACAGCAGGCTGTCAGTTGGAATGTCTTCCAGAAGTTGGAGTCTGGTCAAATCCATCTTGACACGTCTGTTACTCTATACTCTGTTCATTTTAATTATCTTTGCCATCAATACATATGAGAATTTCTGCAGGCTTCAGAAGGCCTCAGATGCTTCCCAGTAAGACACATCTGTTGGAGTTCTCAGGGAAGATGCTGATTGCTATTATGAATATTCCATGGGAAAAAGTTCTTTTTTTTTTTTTTTTTTAGGTGAGGAGGGCATTTTAATCAGTGACAAAGGTAACATCTGTGTAAATTTCTTATCTCAATTATACTCAACAGTTCTTTTCTTTTATAATAATTTTAAAATAAAACTTATTTTTAAAATAATTTTATATTCACAAAAAATGGTAAAAATAATTCAGAGAGTTCTCATATACCCCACACTCAGTTTCCCCTGTTATCAACATCCTACATGAGTGTGGTACTATTGTTACAATTAATGAAAAAATATTGAACCAATATTATTAACTGAAGTCCATATTTATTCAGATTCCTTAGTTATTAATATCTTTTATTTTCTCTGATCCAATTTCCTAAGCAGGTTATTATATTACATTTAAACAACTCGTCTTCTTAGGCTCCTCTTGGCTGCATGTGAAAATATATAGTATTTGTCTTTCTATGTCTGACTTATTTTATTTATAATAATGCCCACAATGTCTATCCATGTTATCACAAAGACAGGATTTCTTTCCTTTTTGTGAATGAATAATATCCTTGTGTGTGTGTGTGTGTGTGTGTGTGTGTGTAAACATTTTCTTTATTCATTCATCTGTTGATGGACACTTAGGTTGTTTCCATGTCTTGGCTATTGTAAATAATGCTGCAATGCACATGGAATTGTAATATCTATTCAATATAGTGATTTTATTTCCTTTGGATATATATCCAGGAGTGGTATTGATGAATCATATAATGGTTTTATTTTTTTTTTTACTTTTTGAGGAATCTCCATACTGTTTTCCATAGTGATTGTACCAATTTACCTTCCCACCAAGAGTGCACAAGAATTCTTTTTTTCTCTGCATCCTTGTCACCACACTTTTTTTCTTGTCTTTTTGAAAGCCAGTATAACAGTCCTGAGATGATATTTCACTGTGGTTTTGATTTGCATTTCCCTAGTGATGAGTGATATTGAGTGTCTTTCCAGGTACCTCTTAGCCATCTGCATATCTTTTTTGGAAAAGTGGCCATGTATTTTGTATCTTAATGATTTCTAGGATTCGTCTTTTCTTTTCTTTTTTTCTGAATAATTACATCCACACCATTACTTTGATGACAGTCTATATGTTAAAGTGCCTTCAATACTGACCCTAGGACAGATAATTTCCCCGTTTAATCAATCTCCAGCTACCCACCAAAAAACTCTACTTGGACATCACACAGATACCTCAAACTTAAGACACCAGCAATTGAATAACTTTGTACCCCCTTAATACTCATCCTTTTCATAAAAATCATGGTATCAGCATATGGGTTGATCATGCACTTAATGATGCAAATCAGAAAGGCTAGCATCCTCTCAATTTCAGCTCACTCTGTCATCCACTGAATCAAGCCATTCCCCAGTCCTAAGACTTATTTTCAATATCTTGATCTTCTAATGATACATGAGTTGTTCTATTTTTTTTTTCAAATATTGGTTTTCAGAGAGAGCACTGAGAACACATTTCAGTCTCCTTCACCATCTCCCCAATTTTAGCCCTGCTGCTCTCCCTCCTTCAACACAGCTAAAGCTTGTGTTGAAATAACCAGGTAGGTCACAGGTGGATGACAAACACCAAAATATACTCATCATTAGACTGTACTGAAATGAAAACTAAACCTTAGTTGTATGAAGCCACTGAGGTTTTGGTACTAAATGTGATACAGTAGTTAACAGACCTTGATTATATAAAAATACTTAAAATAAATGGAGGTTAAATCCATTGAGGTTAACTGACAGCCATCTCTGCTTTCATTCCCCATCACACCATCCTTCCATCCTTTCATTATTTTTCTGTTGTTCCCTGCTTTAGGTCAAGCCACACTGCCTATGCTTGCTACTAGGTCCTTGGAAACTACAGCTTTTAACTGAAAACCAGAAAGTCCCCCTGGATCATTACACTATTCCTGGAGAGCTTTCTCTACTTCTTTATGCTGACTGATCCCTGTCTGTCCTTTAAGAAGACCACTTTCTGTGAAGTCCTGCACAGGAGCTGGTTTTCTAACATCAAGCATTTATCAGAAGCAAGTCTCCCTTGCTCACATTGCACTCAGTTACTCTCTTGCTTTTAAAAAGAAATATTCAGGAATCCTGTGATAAGCCATAATGGAAAATAATATTAAAAAAGAATGTGTATATGTGCATAACTGAGGCACTTTGCTGTACAGCAAAGATTGGCACAGCATTGTAAATTAATTACACTTCAATTTTAAAAAAATGTTAAAAATAAAAAAAAAGACTTGGGCATACTGTACACCACCCTTGACTTTTTTTCATAACTATCTCCTGATCTCCAGGTCATTCTCCATACAAGGAATGTGGAAAGTGAACATTAAGTATGCCATTTCCTACACAATCCTGGCATAACCTGATTCTCTTCATCATTTGCACAAGTGATGTCTCCACATTTTGATCTCCTAGTTCCTTTAGTGCCTCACTATAATATAATTTTTTCTTCCTGCCCCAACTCATCCACTTAATTCCATGTTATAGTTTCACAAATAATAACTATACCACCTACAAACTGTCTGTTGTAAGCATCCTGCTCTTTGATCCTTACTCCTTGCCTTGCCAATCACATGTTGTAGAACCTCCACTTGGACAATAGCTCCCATAGTATTAGCCTGCTAAGACTGCCTAGACAAAGTACCATAGACTGGGTGACTGAAACAACAAAAAATTATTTTCTCACCGTTCTTCAGGCTAGAAGTCCAAGATCAAGGCTTCTGCTGATTCAGGTTCTGGTGAGGACTCTTTCCCTGGCTTGCAGACAGCTGCCTTCTGGTTAGCACCTCACATGGCCTCTCCCTGGTGCATGGCTTCACCTCAGTGGAAAAATAAATGTTGGAACAGAAGTGACCTGGGTTGGAAGCAAAGTACATTCTCTGTACTTAAAATTATATTTTGCATTTTAGCATTCACATTTTGTTGGAAGGTAGCACTGTTTTGTTACTGTTTTTGTGATAGTAGTTGCATATAACCCAACCAGGGAGTATGACACTCTGATGGGTGCCCATGGTTTCTTGTCAGCTAAACTTAAGATTAGCCTGTCTGCTGGGACAAGGCACCATCAGATCAGTAACCCTGCTAACAAAGATAAGTTTCCAAGCCTGAGCATAGTTACTGGGAGAATTAATTCAATGAAATATATAATGAACTCTGCATTCCTTACTGTGATACTGTGATATGCAATAATGTAAGAAACAAGAAGTAAATTGGAAGCTTTCAGGATAACCAAATAATAGTAATAAACAGTGGTGATAAACACATGTAATAGGAGCATTTACACTTGCTAATAAAAAGGAGGGAACAAAAGATGCTAATATACATTCAGACAGTGTGATGAACAAATAGAATTTAGAGCTACTGTGATGGTACCTGGAATTGTATTTTGAGGGCACTGACATAGCAAATATTTATGCACCTGTACAGATCCCATCAAGAAATGCAATGGGACTCAAGCTAGTGCAGGCATAGCAGACTAGAGAATCTGTTGTATAAGCTTAATATAAACTTCAAATATAGAGCTGGACTAATGGGCTTTGTCTAGGAAACACACAGAAAAACAGTCTGCAAACCCTGGAAAGATGATATCAAGGAGGAATAGAACTGTTTGACTTAATATATAATTAGTCAGTTAATCTCACCCATCTATCACAGTGACTAATAAAGGTACTCATGATTCATACTTATTATACTTATCTCCAATATGGGTTTGGAGATCATCTGAAGAAAGAAAAATTCTAACTTGCAATAAAAGGAGTTTTCAAAACAAGGTAGACTCTTAAGAAATCAGCATTGTTGTTAAGCATTAATGCTGGTTCTTCTTCCTCAACACTTACTGTATCTGACAGAGTTTTGATCTTCTAGACATCTTCCCATGATCGGTGGCTTTTAGGATGTTGAGGTTGCAAAGAAGCTGAGTGATATGTCTAAGACCTTTCACGTTCCTGGCACAAATTCAATTCTTGAATTTCTAGTTTGGCCTTCACTTTCATTTCTGACACTTTCTAATGCTGGGGCCCTTGAAGCATGATTTCATGAAATCCCTAAAAGATATGTAATCACTTACAATCTGTAAATATAATCCAGACAACATATTTGTAAAGGTTCAACAATATGAACAACTATATGCTTTTCAAGGAAAGGAGTAGGTATTATTGTTCCTTTTTGTCATATTGAGTAGGTTTAAATCCAACCAGGAGTGTGAGATACACACACACACACACACACACACACAAACAATTAGAAGAAAACTAAAGAAACACTAACCTTAACATGTTTAATTGAAAATCAGCAATGAGACATGCCACAAAAGGATTTGCTTTATTTCGCTCAGAAATCTCTAGACTCAAATTTTGTGCTACTGTCTACAAAGTCTGTGACTGACTTCAACTCAGAGTCTCAGGTTTTTCCGTGGATAATAGGTGTGAGAGTAAAAGGAGCTGATCCATGGGAAGTCTACTGGGTAGTTCAGGATACACGAGTGACACTGTCCCCATTGTCCTCAGTCTTTCCCAGATTCTATATGGAATCATTAGGGTTTAGCATCCCCAATGCACAGCCTAGTTTGGAACCAAATGAGGGATAGACCCAGGAATCAGACAGTTGGGGGATTTATTACAGATAAAATCTAGAGGTGGAAAGATTTGGTTAACATATGACCAAATGGACTTGCCAGCATTCCCTTCCTGACACCCCTCCATGGCGTCAAATCCAGATCTCGGAATTGCCAGCTGAACAAACTCAGTGGGAAGACTTGGGTCTGAGAAGACACACATATGGAGGGAGACTGTTTCCCACTATTTCAGAAGGAAATGGAAGAAAAGAGTCCAAACTCCACAGCAATAAATCTTTTAATAGAGTGACTTTATCCAATTAAGAGAAGTGGATCCAAACCTGTCACAACCAACCAGTTCAGATTAACTCACTTTTCTCTACAGGGAGGAAGGAGTAAGGAGTAGCAAAGAGGCCAGGAAGTTCACTTTGGTGGGCATCCCTCTTCCTGGAAATGTGTGGAGCAAGAACTTAAGAATTTCACTCAATACACCTCATCATCCTTCCTGTCACTCAAGCCAGAAATAGTGGAATTAGCAGCGATCATGACCTGTCTTTACACCCACATCTAGACCCAACTCTACCCTTACAGCCAGTTTTCCTTCTGCCATTCTCATGCCCTACAGGACAACTAAACAGACTCGGGTTTCTGCACATGGCACTTATTCCCTTCCTTCCATTTTCTACTCATTTTTGACCCACATGAATGCCGTCCCACTTCCTATTTTCTTAGTCATTCTTCATTTCTGTATGTAATCACAGTTCCTCCCTAATTCCTTCCCATAGCTTGGATTCGAAAAGTATCTTTTTGCCTCTTGTGTTCTTTTGCTTCTCAGTAAAATGTACTTACAATCCATATTACATCACGATTACTCATTAATAACAAGAACAGTAATAATAGCTCACATTATCAATAGTCACAATGAACCAAGCACAACACTAAATATTTTATCTGTGTTGTTGTTTAATTTACTTTCCACAACACCCTATGACTTAAGGGTGTACTTTTAGGTCTATGTTGAGTTAAGTGAAGATTAACGATGTTAACTAGCCCAAGTCATAGAGGTGTGAGCCTGACTGGGAAGTGATAATCAGGCAGTCATGGTCTTGGAGGACTTCTGGTCCATTTCCTCTTGGTACTGATGAGGGACATTATTTGGATGAACTTTGGGAGTATTACCTGTCAGGATTGTGGTTATACAGCCTTTGTTAATGATGCGTTAGAACCCAGGTTTCCTGGTTCTTGGGTCTTTGGGATACGCTTTGATATCAGAGCCATGCAACAGAATGATGTAAATAGCACAGCAATATGGTCTATGAAGGTTTAAGTCTGTTTCACAGAGAAGTCCCAGCAGCTGGACCATTTCACATTTGCCACTAACATGTTTAATAATTATCTTTAATAACCTCTCACCCTCTTATGGATACATCATGAATTCCGTTCATTTTGAAGAGCTAAATGTCTATGTTTTGTATTGTTTTGTTTTAAAGAATGAGTCTTGATTTCAGCTTAATAATTAGTAAGTTCTGTATTTATCAAAATGTTGATTTTTGTTACTTAAGGTTTCTTGAATTATTTTGTTCCTCCCAAGAATATTAAGCAAATCAGATTTAGCCAGAACCAAAATGAGAAAGAAATATCACAAACATACAAATCACTGTGACAACTTCACATGTGTCTACTGAATGTCCAGTGCACTAGAATTCTTTGGAGGTCAGGATGAGAGGGGACAGCAGGCATGTGGCAATCACCTTTCTGTGCATTTCCACACACTTCATTGCCCGTAACAGAAGACTAAATAATGCTTCTTTAAAGACAGGTTCTGAGCAGCTGCAAGATACTTTTTTCCTGTACACTTATTTATGTAGCTAAGAAATAAGTAAATCAATCTTCATTATCGAGCCACCAGATAGCAAGAGTCAAACTGAAACACCAATCCCTTAGTGCAGGAAGAAAATCGTCCACATGACAGATTGTGTTCTTTCTTATAGGTCCAGGTGCACCCATGACAGATTCTGGCAGAGAGAATGATTCTCATCCCCAGACAAGCTTGCCTGTTCCTTCTGCTTACTTTTGCTCTTGTCTCTTGATGAGGGGCAATCTCAATTAGACAAATCATGTTGTCTATAATCTAGTCCCCTTCCCCTTAACCATGATTCATTCTGACAAGGAAAGTTTAAAAGCAACAAGTAAAATATGATAAACAATATCCATCATTGCATAAGGGAGTCAGGCTAAAAGCTTTCTGTCACTATTAATAATACTGTTTAGTTTTCAACTTTCCCTTTGTATTGCATTAGTGGCAAACGTGAAACTCTGTGAGCAACACAGGTTCAGAATGGACTACCTGTGAGATCCATGGCTTGGGGTGAAACTGTCCTCAGCAGTGGCTACCCTGCTTCTGACCCTTGGAGTAGCCCACGAGATGGAACTAGGCAGTGTCGGGGCAAGAGATGCTGTAGGCAAGTAAGACCCTGCTTCAACTCTCACCTATTTCTGACTCACTTTATCTTCTCAGCTCCTTACTCATGTTGCTGAAAAGATGACCTGAGTCTTCCTCGGTCCCCTTTGTGTGTGGCACTTCCCCAGAGCTCTAATACCAGATTTTACTTTCAGATATTGCTTTGCCCTGATCCTCAGACTCTCAGGGTCCCAGATACCTGGGGATGGGACATTCTACCTGGACCAGCAGAAGCTCACCTCTAACCTCACACACATACCTTTCATAAGACCACATCAGTACAGTCATTATTCAAGAAGAATAATTGATAACATACCAGGTTTTCATGGCCCTTATGGACCTTAAAAATTCTTTGATGGAGAGATTCACAAAATTTTTACTTACTCAGAGGTACTACCCATCGACCCTCTGTCCACTCAGGCTGTCCATTTTTCACTTCATCAATGAGCGGAATTTCACACCTCATCTCCAACAAGCATTTCTATGCTTTTTGATTGAATGGGGACACAGTGATTCGACACAGAAGTGACTTTTCTTGCAAAGTAATGAACACACAACTTACCTGGTTCTCAGAACTAAGAAATGACACGATCCCAGCCCAGGAAAGGAGCCTTGGAGTCAGTACTGTAGTCCATGCTGAAATAATTATTGAAGACTCTTCCTGACCCAGGGCAGTTCTCTGTAGTCAAAGAACCAGAGTGATAAGAAGATAGTATTAGAAAGCAGTATTTATATATACATATATATATATATATATATATATATATATATATATATATATATATATATATTTCTTATTTTGTTGATGAGGTAGTTGAGGGTTAAGAATGCAAAAAGCCTCCTCTAACAGCCCCAAATCAGACTCCATGTTTAGCGTAAATCTAGATGTTGAATCACAGAATCCTGATTCTAGTCAACAGGTCTTTTTTATGGTGTCATAGAAATATGTCAGGCTTTCAAAAATCAGTTAACTCTTTCTATACTTTACCTACTTATAAAACAGACAATACCTGTCCTGTCTACTTTACAGTTTTACAATAAAGATATCAAATGAACTAATATCTATGATGATACTGTCTACATTGTGTAGCCTTAGTTACATATGTGATCTTGTTATTGATTAATGTAGTAGTCTTAGCTGTTTTAGTAAAGCTAAAGTCACCCTTTGCAATACTACTTCACTATGAAAACCTCCATTGTTCATAGAAGATATATATATTTTATCAATACAAAAATTCCATAGGAACAAATGGAAATGATATGATCACTTTTATTTTATTAAAATTTGTTCAGAACCAAGCTTGTTTATGTCAACATACACAAAAAAGATTCTTTTCCAACAGAATACATTGATAAGTGTCCTTACTTTCTAGTGTCTTCTGCATGTCTTGATATAGCTCTTTGATATCTCTACCACTTAGCTTTGCTGACTAGCAAACTACCCCCAAACTCAGCAGCTAAAAAGCAAACTATTATTTTTCATACTTCTGTGGTCAGTTGGGTAGTTAATTCTCTCTTGACCACTTGGCTGATCTCTGTAGGCAACTGGAGACTGGGCTGGACTGGATGGTCGAGCCTGAGACTGCCCACAGGTTTGGTGTCTTAGGCTGCATGGTCTGGAGGATCTCAGTAAGGTCGGCTGTAGTTCATGCATCTTTCATTCCTGGTCAGCTAGCCTGAGCTTCTTCTCATGGTGCTCTCAGGATCCAAATGCAGGAAGAGAAGGCAAGACCCAATTAGCAAATATTTCTCAAGCATCTGAATCCCATTTGCTGATGCTCTGTGGTCAAAGTGAGTCTCAGGCCAAGCCCAGATTCAAGGGGTAGAGGCAGGGATGTGACCATATTTGCTAACTCTCTTCCACATTTGCTCACACACCAGATGCCTAGAGCCCTGGTTGAAAGCAGCTGTTGGAGACTTTTCTTGTTGTCAGCCTTATGCAAGGTAATGTAGGACATACAAAGAGATATCGCATAAGGAAACTGACCTTATAAAGACAAGGTGTGAAGAAAACAAAGAGACTGAAGCAAAAGAAAATAGAGTAAAATGATGGGTATGCCGAAACGGGTCAATATGCAAGGAAAGAATTCCAAAAAGTGATCGAGGGAACGCAGGAATTAGCTTCCATTAAATATTTGCATTTGATTAGACCTCCCTAATATTTTTGCACAGCTCTAGCCTGACTGGTGAATTCGTTAAAGAAAGCCCTGTGTATATGTGTGTGCATGGATGTGTGTGTCTGTGCATATATAGATAGTTCCTTCAGGGACGACACCATCACTCTCTCCTCTATAACATCTGTATTGCACTTAAGAGTTCCAAGATATTTCCATGTGAATTACCTTGCTTGTTCCTCACAGCACCCATGAGGGAGGCATCATTCTCATTATGCAAAAGAGTAATGGTGAGAGGGTGGGCAGAGGGAGCCAGGTGGAGAGAGGTAAGGACTTCAGTCATAATATTGCTAGAGGAAGTCCGCCTAAAATAAGGACCATGATGACTATGCCATGTATGTATTCAACATGGAGTTATTGAGTGTTGGCTATATGTCACCATCTCTAATGACACAGAGATTATGTTCTAGGTGGGAGCAACACAATTAAAAAAATAACTTTAAAAAAGACCTTTCTGGAAAACAATAAGTTTATTTACAAGAAAATAAATCATGATGATGTGATTAGATAAAGAATCACAGAGCAAGGTGTGTGTCGCATAAAGAGATAGTGGCTACCATGATTTGCTAACATCACAGAGTCAAAAAAAATCAGTTTGGCATTTACTAATTGTATACTTTTAAAGAATTACGTTTGATTTAGTTTCCTCACCTGTGAAACAGAGGTTTCTGTAACTGGCCTGGTTCCTTCTCAGGACTTTTTAAGAATCAACTGAGATGATAATGTACATGAATGTGATTTGTAAAAGTCAAGTCAAAATCTATTATCATTTTTGTGTCATCCTGGCTACTATGATAGCTATCAAAGTAGAAGCAAAATGTTATGTTATAGACTTATCACAAAGGTTGAACTAAAAGGAAATAAGGGCAGTTAAACTTGTAGGGGAAGCAACATGACAAAGTGTGGGTTCTCAGCACCAAGATGCTGAATTAAACTGAGTTCAGAATGTTGAAAGTATGAAGCTAGATTATCCACAGGTGATACAGGATAAAGAAATAGGTGAAACAAGTGATACCTCTCCAACCCTGCCCTGGCATGCACCTTACTCAAAATCTGGGAGTTTGTGTTCTATGGAAGAAGAGCTGTTACTTTATTTATTTATTTATTTATTGCTTTTGGTATCTGGTGTCCTAATAATTCAATTTTAACACTGTCAGTCATAAAGTTTGGGATTTCAGGATCATTTGGGATTTCTCAGCGTGTCTTAATAGATATGTTTACACAGGTTAACAGCCAAAAATGCCCTCTGAAGT
Organism: Mesoplodon mirus; assembly: GCF_964341445.2. Classification (NCBI taxonomy): domain Eukaryota; kingdom Metazoa; phylum Chordata; class Mammalia; order Artiodactyla; family Ziphiidae; genus Mesoplodon; species Mesoplodon mirus. The sequence continues at coordinate 28,616,760 of NC_138990.1, read as the reverse complement.
GATGATATACAGCAAATGTCTCAAATAAGAGATGATATCCTTGTTTTACTCTAGGTCCCCTACTTATGCAGAAGCTCAAGGATTTCTCATAACATGATAGTAGAGTAGGCTAACCACTGACTCTTGTAAATCTTGGATTTGGTCAAAATCGTCAACCTCTGAGTTTTACCATTCATATCAGTAAAGCACAGCCAAAGACACTAACATTCTTGGATTAGAAAGAAGATATGAAAAAGCACATGAATGGTGTCTGGCACCAGGTAAGGACGAAGAAAGGGCAGTGGCAGTTGCCAATATTTATTCTTGTTTGTTTATTGTTATCATTTCCAAGGTAGTCACCTGTGCTCTCGCCTCTCCAGGGATCACAAGAGAGACATCATGTCCTCCTGTGGTGGAGGCCCCTTTTTGAGCAAACCAACACCCAATGACTCACATGGTTTTGCTGCATCTGGGAGGTAGGCTGTCCCACGCCCCTTACCTGCTCCTGGATAAGCCCACAATTTGTCTCATTCCACATTAGCATGCAGGCAACAGGACTCAGGACACATGTTTTGGATACTGAGAATATTAACAGCTCCAAAAGAACATCAGAGAAGAAAAATGCTAGCACTTGCTTTTATATAACGTAAGGTCATTATAATGATCAAAAGACAATTTCTATTATGCAAAGATTATGTTCTAGAGGCTTTGAGGCTTTTACAATGCAATTCAACATAAAGCAAATACAAAGTAAAACATAGAGCTAGGTGATCTCTTAGAATATATTATTTTAACTAAATCATTCCTTACACAGGAATGGTCCAATAAAGCAATATCCCATCTGAAAAATAGAATCGAAGGATGAAATTAAACCTCAGCCAACTCTCCAGTAGATGTGCTTGTCAGGGTACTGACACCTCACTACTAGGATAAATGGGACTGTAATTCTTAGACCACCTACCTAAAGTTTATTACATGAAATTATAAACTTGTTTTTTATTTCACTGTAATTCAATTCCTCTCAACCCAGCATGTGCATAAGATCCATGTTCACTGTCAATGGTATCAAAGCTTAATAGATTTGACAGGAAGCAGAGAGAATACCTAAGCCCAGCCCGTAGTTTCACAGTGTTATGAACACCAGGAGGGGTCTGAGCAATCCGCTGTTGAAACACAGAAGTGTGTGTTTAGTCATCTCTGAGTGTACAGAAAGGATTCTTGGAAGAGACGGCACAAGAGTCAGGCATTGAAGGCTGAGCATAAAATTGGAGGTGTAGGAAAAACAGGGAAGAGGTTAATTAATTCTAGCAGAGAGAATAGCATGCACAGAATCAGGATGTGGAGGTTCATGGTTCCCTCGGGAGAGAGTAGTTTTCTGTGCCACCAACAAAGGTTTCTGGAGGCTGGGTAGGAGGAGCTTGGGGATGCAGAAAAAAAGGTAAAATCTGTGCTGCAGATCAACTGTGAAAGACCACTCTCAAGCTTGAATGTTAGCATGCAGGTGATGGCTAAAGGAAGGTTAGAGAATTCTCAACAATAGTCATTTCGTTTTGAGATTAAGTCTCATGAGAAAGGTTTGCTTTGATTTGTAGAATCTGCTCAAGTATGCTGATCTAGATGGATTTACACACTTCTGGGAATTTATTGAATGATTTCCAGACAGTGTGTTTAAGTGGGGCTGAGATCCATTGGTGAAAAAAATCCCATAGTAAATTATCATCCTTTCAAATACCGTCTTGAGTTTATATATCATTTTTTTCTTCCAAGTTATTCAAAGCACTTCATGTGCATCACTGCCTTTTTCCTAATGTTTTTAAGACATAATTAGGTACACATATCACTGTGCTTACTTTATAAATATTGACATCTGACATATTGGTTACAGAATCTGCTTAAGATAACATGGCATCAAAACTCTCATTAATCTACACACTATTATCAGTCATTTTGCATGTAAGTCACCATGTAAAATAAAAGCATTAGAAACATTTCTCTCTGATTGCATGCATTGAATATATTTACGTTGACTTTATAGTTTTAAGATAAATTGTACCAATGCATTACACAAATTTCTAACACTACAGACATAAAAACTTTAAAAGGAATAAAAGACCATAGAAATATAACATATCTCTTTATTCAGATTATAAGAACATTCTTTGTACACTGTCCATGCAGTGGTTAGAGAATCATATTACTTCAAGGGCCAGTAAGGTGAAATAAATACTGAATTAACTAGGTGAAAGGCAAGTAGGGATGAGGTGGCTGAAAAGAAACAGAAATGGCAGACCCTGGCTAAATGAATTGAGATTTGAGTTAAAATGACAGCAGAACCCTGTGTGAACAAAACAGTTTACATCTGTAGGTAAATTTGGACAGTGAGTTTACAACTGCTGCTCGTTTATGTAAATTTATATAGATATGAGGTTAGATCAACAGACAGGGAGATGGATAAGCAAAAATATCGGGACAAACTATTTCATAAAAATGAGATCACGTTGTGTTATTTTATGAAATTTTTGAAAATTAGTTTTACTTTAACAGGATAAAAAATTTAATTTCATAAAAAAATTACCTCAAAGTGGATCATAGACCTAAATATAAATTTTAAAAACACTGTAAAACTAGAAGATAACACAGGAGAAAGCCCAGATGACCCTGGGTATAACAATGACTTTTTAGATGTAATACCAAAGGCACAACCCATAAAATAAATAATTGATAAGCTGGACTTCATTAAAATTAAATGCTCTGCTCTGAGAAAGACAATATCAAGAGAATTAGAAGACGAGACACAGACTGGGAAAAAATATTTGTAAAAACACATCTGAGAGAGGAATGTTATCCAAAATATATAAAGAACCCTTGAAATTCAAAAATATTAAAACAAATTATTCGACTACAAATTTGGCCAAAGACCTTAATGGACACCTCACCAAAAAAGATATACAAATGGGAAATATGCATATGAAAAGATGTTCCATGTTATATGTCATTAGGGAAATGCAAATTTAAACAAACAAACAAAAGAAAAACGTTAGAAACCATTACACACATATTAGAATGGCCAAAATCCAGAGGCTGGCAACATCAAAAGCTGGGAGGATGTGGAGCAACAGGAACTCTCATTCATTGCTGGTGGTAGTGCAAAGTGGTACAGACACTTTGATAGACAGTTTGGTATATTTTTTAAAGAGAACTAAATATATTCTTACAGTACAATCCAGTAATCAAACTTCTTGGTATTTACCCAAAGCAGCTGAAAATGTATGTCCACAAAAAAACCTGTGCAAGGATGTTTATACTAGCTTTATTCATAATTGCCCAAACTTGAAAGCAACCAAGATTTCCTCAGTAGCTGAACAAATAGATAAACTGTGATAGATGCAGACAATAGAATATTATTCAGAGCTAAAAAGAAATGAGCTATCGAGCCATGAAAAGACATAGAGGAAACTTAGATGCATGTAACTAAGTGAAAGAAGCCAACCTGTAAGATTCCAACCATGTGATATTCTGGAAAAGGCAAAAGCATGAAGACAATAAAAGGATCAGTAGTTGCCAGGAGTGAGAGTGGGGACTATGAATAGGCAGAACACAGAGAGTTTTTAGGACAATAAAACAATACTTTATATGATAGTGTAATGAGGGATTATATGGCTATATGTTTCTACAATCCCATAAAGTATCAGGAGTGAACATTAATGTAAACTATGGTTTTGGGTGGTTATAGTGTATTAATGGAGGTTCATCCTTGGTAAAAAATGTACGATTCTGATAAGTGACTTTGGTTGGAGGGACTATGTGTGTGTTGGGACAGGGGGTATATGGGAAATCTCTGTACCTCCCTGTCAATTTTGTTGTAAACCTAAAACTAACATCTCTAAAAATAAAATCTTAAAAATATGTAACTACATATTTGATTCCTGAAAAAGATTCTAAAGGTATTAAGGTGATTCTGTAAAACAGTCAGATGTTGCCACAGTTACACTTCAATTTAAATATTTGTTTCATTTTTACACAATGTTGGTTTACTGTACAATATACTAAATGAAGAAAATGGTGCTCTTACATTTCTCTTTCCTCACTTCCTGGTTCCTAAAATTATTTTTCACTTGCATTTTTTTAGAAATATATTCAAGTCTATACCCAAAATTGTTGTGTAGCTAAAGTTCTTCATTTAATCGATTCATAATCACGATGACTCTTTTTTCCTAAAATATCTTCATTCCGACAATTTCTTTGTTGATTTCTTGTTTGATTGGGTTTCACTGTCATTAAGAGCAAATGATTCTCTAATCCACATGGTGCCTTTGTACCTGAATGACATCTTAGGCAGGAATAGAAGTGCTGGGTCATGCACTCTTTCCCTCAGAATTTCATACAAAGAGTTCTATTGTTTTCCTGAACTGAGTACAGCACAGTTTCGTTTTATCATTTCTTCTCTGTACATCAATTGAGGTATTAGTTATTTCATTAAGTAAACTTTTTTTCAAAAAGAACATATGGGGGTTACATTTCATTTTTTTTTTTCTTCTGTTTAAAGATGTCTTCCTGTTTCCTTTTTTACAGTTAAAAAAAAATAACTGGGCATGCAATATTCTTGGCTCACACTTTCTTTTCCCTAAGAAATTAGTAGATATTCCTCTACTGCCAGATTTCTGGCATTGACTATTGGTGCTGAAAAGCATGAAACAAGGCTAATTTCATCACTTTTAGGAAGCTTATTTTTTTCTGCTTGGTTTACTAAAAAAGTGTCCTTCCTTCCTACCTCCCTTCCTCCCTTGTTTTCTTTCTTCCTTCCTCCCTTGCTTACCTCCTTCCTTTCTGCTCCACTTCCCTCCTTCCTTCCTCCCAGTTTCTGAATGCCAAGTGCATATAACTGGATTATGGAATAATCATCTAAGTTCATGAAAAACACATTAGTCCACATATGGTTCACAATAATTTATTTAGCAAATTACCTATTTAGGATCTTTTGATAAGTACTCATGAACCTCCCATTAAAGAGAACAGTCAGGACCTTGAATATAACCTACATTTTGACATTTAGTTTTCTCCATCCCATCACCTTGGTAACACATGGGAGGCAACCCTCAGAGCATCCACATCCCTCATCATTTTGTGTGCCGTCTTACATGGAGCTTTATTATATGTGTCTATCTTAGTTGTTTTAATTTTACAAAATATGTTTTATTTTATGCTGCATATAATCTTTTAGGATGAACTTTGCTCACTTAAATTGATATCGCTAAGGTTCATCATATCATTGTATGTCATTGTTATTAACTTGTTTTGAGTGCTGTAACATATGTTATAGTTAATTTATCTATTTTCTTTTGATACACTTCTGGATTGTTTCCATTTTTGCAGTCATGGAGTCTTGATTTAAATATTCTTGTTCAAATATTTTTATTTTCTAATTTTTTTCAGTAGAACAGATGTAAAATTATTGTTCATGGTGGTGTTAAATTGTATATTTTTGACCTATAAGAGTTCTGGTCATCTCTCTCTGTGTGTCTATTTGCTATTTGCATTTCCTTTTCTGTAGAATACCTGTTCATATCTTCCCATTGTTCTCTTGAATTTTATGTTTTTCTTTATGGTTTGCAGGAATATTTGTATGACTCTGTGTTAATTTTTTGTATATATTGAAAATATCTTCCTCCATTTTGTAACTTCATTTTTTAGACCTTAGGGCTCTAGAAAAAGGTTTTGAAAGGAATCAACATCTCGATTTCATTCTTGACTATTGGCTGAATTCAGCAAAGTGCAGCAAGAAACAGATAAGCTTAAGAGAGAAACAACCAGTTCACAACCAGGAATGAAAGGGAATAAAGAAAGTTCAGAAATAAAGGCCTTTCAGGTTGGAAAATCCAATGGTTTATAAACCCCCAAAATATTAAATGATATTTAAAATTACTTTGAGATAAAAGCACTCAGTCTCAGAAACAACTAAGTTACAGTAATCCTTCCCTTTGTTAAAGATCAGAGTATGGATGGGCGACCAGGAGATCACAAGGGGTGAAGACTGGTGATGGACAGTAAGGCTGGTGAGAATCCTAGAGAGTTCTGAGTCTCACATTGATCCCCAGCAGAAGAGGCGCTGAACAGCCAGGTCAACAAAGCACCTTGGCCAGAGGACATTAGCCAGTCTTCATCATCTTCTAACCCAGAACAGACAATGGGCACATAGCAGAGTGACTGCAAAGACAGCTGGGACCATGCAAGGGCTGTGTCCATAGCACAGAGCAAGAAGTGACCAGCAGGGTGTCCTAACCCTGGACCCCTGCACTGACTCTGTTGGACTCTGATGCTACCTGGCGAGCTGGATACGTCAATATGCCGGTTGTTTTGTAAAGTCACTGAAATTTGAAGGTCAGTTTGTCATTACTTACCCTGACTAATGGGAAATATTTCTAGAGTCTCTGGCATATGCCTTTACACAGCACAAATATCCATAATTTTAGTCAACAAAAAGATGTCACAACATAGGAGCTTTGCTCTAGACAGAGAACTTGATCTACTACCTATTCCAAAGAGACACATGATCATTTCTCTGTTTCTTTTTTCACAAGGTATTAATTAGCCCCCTAGGAATAAAACCATAAAGTGGCTTATAGCTGAGCTTAGCAGTGCTTTGGCTCTTTGTGTTGGTCAGAGTGCTGATTAATTTTTTAATTAGTCTTGAGACTTTCTTCTTGAAATATGTTACCAAATATAACTACTGATCGTCAGCAAGGTCCCATTCAGCTCGCCCGAGTGTTACCAGGGCCTTCGTTTAAGACAAGGTTGCTCAGCACGATGAAAAGCCATCACCATCAGCCCAACCACTCTGGCTTCACCTCTGGATGCTTTTCTCTCAAATTACACTTCAACAATATCAGTGGGGCAATAGTTCCTAAACTGCGTATGCCTTATTTTCATGTCACCATGCCTCTGCCTAGACTGTGTCTTCTTTTGGAATAACTTTTTCCCCACCAGTAGCAACCTTTACATAACTCTTAAAGAAGGGATGCATGTAAGTCACTGGCTTGTATTCACTGCTCAATACATATCAGTTATTATTTTGTCATCATTTCATATGAATAAGACATTAAAATTCTTACCACCAGACCTTCTGCTTTTATGTTATGCTTCTCTTGCAAGCATGTTAAGGATCATATTTTCTGTTTATATTTTAAAGTATTATCAGATTATTCTATATAATTCATGGCATGTTATTGAGAGAGAGAGAGAGAGAGAGAGAGAGAGAGAGCAAGAGAGAGGAAGAGAGATGAAGAGAGAGAGGGAGAGAGCATTGGTGCCAGAAAGAAATCAGTTCCAATCCCAACTCTGCCAATGACAGGAGTCAACCAAATGACTTTGAAAATGTGACTCACCATCTCTGAAGTGGGTTATTTTTTTTTTTTGACTTATGGGAGTTTTCTTTTTTTTTTTTTATTTTCTTTTCTTTTTTTTATTTATTTATTTTTTTTTTTTGCCTTATAACAAATTTAATCAGTTATACATATACATATGTTTCCATATCCCCTCCCTTTTGCGTGGGTTATTTATTGCACGGTTATCTGCAGTAAGATTAAGTGCCTATAACAGTGGCTGAAACAGCAGGTATCCAATAAATATGCATGTCCAATCCCTTCTTTTGTCCTTTTAATGTCACTTCTCTATTTACAAACATTCTTTGGTTTTATATCACCCACAGAATATGGATAAAATCATTGGTCCAGCTGAGGTTTCCAACTGTTTCTAAGTCCCTTTACATATGTCCCATATACTTCTCATGTAACCCCACTTTACTGATATCCCAACATACACACACCCTTCTTTTTGCTGCCTTTACTGAAGCCATTTTATTTACTAATTCCCAAACCTCCGAAATTCAAATCTTACATTTTAGTCCCGATACAACTTAACAGCTGCCTTTCTTCATTGCCTTTCAGATCCCCTGCCATCCACTCCCTAAAAATTTATTTGAGCTTAATCTCTCTCATGAATGGGGTAATGCATTTAAGGAACCTCACTGTTTGCATCTTATATTAATTGAAATATACCTCTTGACTTTCAGATACAAAGAAAGGGGAAGTGAAGCTCTCAGTCCTGTTCATTTCCAAATCAGTCCTCGTACACAGCAGACACTTAATGAATATTGCTGAATGAGAGATAGTAAAAGAGATGGAAACCAAGAGTGTTGTTTTATTTTGGTTTGAGTTTTCATTTTATTCGTGCAGCTGGTCAGAACACAATTTAAATGTGAACTTCACCAGGGAGGGAATCCAGTTTAGCACTGAGCAATTCTTATTCACCTTAGTGCTTTGCAATTTTTCCCCCAAGTTGAGATCCCTCTGTAGGCAATTTCATGTCAATACATATGCAGGAGGCTAAGGACAACCCAGAGGAGAGGGTGTTTCATCCCCTGGGGAAGCAGAGCAGGATGCTGAACTGTGTAAAGATCTAAACCCTTTTTTCATTACTATTCGAAAAAACTTCACCAAGGTATTTTAGACCATCTGGATTATTTATTTGAGAAATTTTGTTTTAGCTCTACTTTTTTCTACTCTTTGTCACTTACTTTTATTATTTTATCCACATTTTATACATTGGAGGTCAGATTGTAGTGATAATAAGAAAATCTATTTATTTGGACCTGGAGGTTGTATTCTGAATACATATTCTTCTCTGGTAGATTCTAACCATATAGGCTTTTCCTAGAACTGGTTTTATTAGATTTCTTGGAAGAAAGCAGAAAAGATTTGCTGAATTACACCTGTAACTTGTGATCAGACAGAGAGCTTTCAAACAATGCATGCATGCAGGAACTCATTCAGTGTATTTCCTGGGACTGATATGTACCTTCTGAATGGTTTTTAACTGATATCTGAAGCGACATTTTTTTTCTTATTTAACTAGAAAATCTTTGAATATCTTAGCCATTTGTTTTTGTCTCTAAAATAATAAAAACAAACATTATAGTGCATGAGTATGCTCAGATTTCACTCGTGCATGAAACCTTCGGTCTTCTGTGACAATCTGGAGAAGCAGGCGCCCACCATATTCTTTTCCCAGACTTACAGATGTGCAGAAGTGTCCAGTGACTCCTCCCTAATTATAGCTAATTAGGATGTACTGCAAGTAGATCCTGATTTTGTGAATCTTAACCCATGGTTCTTTTCATGACACAGTCCAAAAAGCCATGTTAGGAATCAGGAAAAATACACTGCTTTGTACCCCATTGTCCCAAGTGCCCTCTCTAAGAATTTGATCTAATAGCAAAAGAGACGTTAGTTTATGACTTGTTAATTATATAGAAGCGGCCTTTGTCTTTTCCAACACGGTCTGTTTATGATGCATTATTATAACACAATTATTGGTGTTATCTAGATTTTTAGATGTTTTGGTTATTTTCTAATACCAATGTATTTAAAATCCAAACTTCCTACTATCTCTTCAATAAAGGACTCTAGCTCTGCTTGGATTGGCTGCACCGTTTCTAGGCCCCATCCACACTCCCCAAGCCCTCTCAAACATACACAAGACAGATTGCATTGTGGCCACGTCAACCCTCTTGTGGTACCTGGTCTGGGCTCATTATGTCTTTGTGCCTCATGAAGAAAATCTTGAAATAGGAGAACTATAAGGGTAGTTATATTCCTGGCTCCAAATCCTGAGATCTCTCCACCAGCCAGAAAGAAAGAGGAAGGTATAAGGAAGAAAAGGGCCAGGGGTCCACAGAAATTCTCTTGTTGGGGGTGTTTCAGAAGCTGTTTTCAGCTCTTTTCTTTTATCTTAGTTGCAAAAATGTGCTCAATTGAGCATGTCCAGCTGCAAGGGAGTCAAGGAAATGTCTTTATTCCTGGTGTTGATTTGCCTTTCTTCTATTTCTAGAGAAAAACACATAGAGAAAAAGTTACTCCACTCTGAGGAGGTTGAAGCAGAGCGGGGGAACATTCTTGTTTGAATTTAAGGTTGAGGATTTCTGTCAGCAACGTGGACAGAGGATTGGAGGATGTATAACCATGGGGAGAGAGCAGTGGATGAGCTGGGAGAGATGTCAGGGAGGCAGAGACCTAGGGCTTGGTGACCAGCTAGATAAAGCCTAGTGGAGAACAGCAAGGCATGTAGGGGACAACCTGCCTTCTGCTTTGGTGATCTGGTTTTATTCTAAATCTCCTAATATGCATTATTTTGGAAAATGGCAGTGGGCAGCAACTATGCTTAAGAGAACAAAGAAAAATAATTATCATTTTTACCCATTAGTTTATCCTGATGCCCCTCTTTGAAGCTTTTGTGCCATCACCACTGTGGGCACCAAGTCTCGGCCATGTATGCTCCATGAGAACCATAGCCTAGAATTACTTAGTTCTATCCATAACTCGCTGGTTCATTCAGAAGTGCTTACTGAGTGCCCACTTTGCATCAAATACCATGTAAGGGTTTTAGACTGAGCAGTGCACACAAAATATTCAGCACAAGTTTACCTAGCTTTATGTCTCAATCCTTATACCATACCATCAGTTAAACTATGTCATGTACCAACTCACTTCACTCTGTCACCTCCCAAAACTGCCTCATTCTTTTATTTTTAAATTGAAGGATAGTTGATTTACAATGTTGTGTGTTAGTTTCAAGTGTACAGCAAAGTGATACAGTTTATATATATATATATATATATATATATATATATATATATATATATATATATATATATAATTTACCTACAACAAAATGCACAATATTTATATGTACAATTTGATGAATTTTGCAAAAGGTAAATCTTTGCTTATGTTAAGATTATAAAGACTTTTTCTTACATTTTCTTCTAGAACTTTATACCTTAAGTTTTACATTTAGAACCATAAAACATTTGGAGTTGAAGTAATGGTAGAGATTATTTTCTCTACCTTTTCCAGAATTATATGTCAACAAAAGTATCCATTTTCCCATTAATTCACTTTGGCAATGACTCAAGAAATTTAATATCAAATAAGAAAATGCATATGTGTGTGTGTGTGTGTGTGTGTATTCTTTTTCAGATTATTTTCCCTTATAGGTGATTACAAAATATTGAGTATATTTCCCTGTGCTATACAGTAGGTCCTTGTTGATTATCTTTCTTATTTATAGTAGTGTGTATCTGTCAGTTCCAAACTCCTAATTTATCACTCCTCCCACCCCCAAGACTGCCTCATTCTGACTCCTGGACCAGTGCTGTGTCTGACTCTCCAGGTGCTATGACTAACTCCTCAGCCCACCTCATGCACTGTTCCAACTGGCTTCATCCAATTCCCCCAACTGCCCTACTTGTGCATGAATGCCTTAACAGTGGGGAATCTATCAGGGTCAGTCTCAAAGGTTGGACAAGGATGGGGCATCCCTGATGGTAGTAGCAGAACTTAAGATAGGAATTTTTTCGACGAGTGAAACTTGGGATGCCCAAGCAGAGATTGTACATGTAACTGTTTTCCCTCCCTACCACCTGTGCTCCTCCCCTTTCCCTGCAACCACTTACAGATTATTTTCCTGGAACTCTCTTCATTCAAACTGGCAACAGTGTTGGTTCAGGATGCTGAACCTATGTAAGGGGTTCTCAGATTGGAAGATCTGCCAGGGAGTAGGTCAATTAATTTATAGTAAAGTTGCAATGAAAACATTGTAGCTTAGTACCCTTCCTCTACGACCCCACTGAACAACAGTGCTTTAGCCAAAGGAATGAAACTCTAATGATGGATTTGCAAGTGTCCTGGAGAGATCAATGGAGAAAACATCTCATAACAGCACATCTTTGCAGGGTTCTGACCCCATTTATTTTGTACACATTTCTTATATTTATCAGGATACATGTGGGCTTATATGTTATGTCCCAGTGCCTTCTCCTACCTAAGAGACTAGTATTTTCCTTCCAGACCCATTCCTGGAACAATGTATGAGAAACCTGGCCTTCTGGGCTGAGGAACTGAGATGAGTCCTTTCCTGCTTGCCCCATCTAGAGGGCAAGGAGATCAGACAGGAAATGATGTGTTAGGTCCCTTCTACTTCATAATTCCATCTGACCCCATTCCCCTCCCATACAAACAAGTAAATGCACAGCAATCAGATGGCACAACTCACCCTGTGTTCTGGGGTCTATGGAGCGGACCCTGCTGTGCTATAGCCACAGCCCTGGGTTACCTCTGTGTCCGTCTGCAGTCTCCAGCATGTTAACACTCTCTCACCTCAGACAGCTTACCCGCTCAGCTCCTCTAGCTGAAGGCTTCCTCAGAGACACTGGAGCTTTCTGGACAGTAGGCTTTGGGAAAGTGTCAAGTCCCCAGTAACAGGCAGCGGGACAGTTCCAGATCACGTTCCACAGAGTTTCTCAGGGGGATGGAACCCCTGACCCTGCACTGAGGTGCGGGATTGGCTCTTCCCCTTCTCTGTCTCATAACTACCTGCCCCAGATCTTTGCATGAGGCCCTGTTCTGAGTGGAACCAAAAGGGAGACATTTGTCAGTATTTTGAATAAACTAAATGAAGAGCATCCTATTCTATTAGCTCCCAACCTGTGCATCAGAGCAAAGAATAATTTAATTAACAAACATCAAACATTGCAGACTGATTAATGCTTCACACTTATATGCAAAATAACTACACTTCCAATATATTCCAGTGTGAATTAAAAAAAACTAAATGTGACTTAAAATATTTTTAAAATGTATCATATTCAAAGAGCAGGGTTTTGAAAGTATGCATTTTCTTATCTGATATTAAAGTTGTTGAGCCATTGCCAAAGTGAATCAATGGGGAAAGAGTTAATTTTGTCAACATATAACAGGTAGAAACTGGTAGAAAAAATAATCTCTACTATTACTTCAAACCCAAATGGTTTATGGTTCTAAATGTGAAAAATTAAGGCATAAACTTCTAGAAGAAAATGTAAGAGGAAGTCTTCACAATTTTAATGTAGGCAAAGATTTACCTTTGTCAAAATTTATCAATTTGTTCATATAAAAATTGTGTATTTTGTTGTAGGTAAATTATACCTTCATAAGTTTATTGGAAAATAGGAAAATGATACTGTTACTGTTATGTAGAGTTTCACAAAATATTTCCTTATGTATTGAAAATGTCGAGCATGACTCCTATTTCTTGTAAATCTCTAATAGGGAAATTCAGAAAATTTTACCATTATGCTCTCTCCTTATTGGGGTTCCCACTTAGCCCTGCCCATACCCCTGGCATTGACCTTTATTGCATTATTGTTTTCCATTCGGTATTCCCCAGTCGCTGTCATCTTATATACCGATTCATTTTTGTATCCAGAGAAAGTGCTCAATGTATGAGGAATAAATATATCAGTAAGAATAAGTATTCAAATAATAGAATTACATAATCATGAATAATTTTAAAGACACAGGTAAGTCTCTAATATTTGTGCAGACTCAATTGGATGAATGAATATGACTGAGAGAAGATACCATTTATGAAAAAGGCAAGGAAAAGGATAGAGAAGGACATATGAGCTTCAATAAATAGAAATTAATTTTTGAGGCTTTCGTTTCCATATTTTCAGGACAACAAATATGAGCTCGGTGGTATAGGACATTGAGAGTTGGGTTACAGAAGCAGTGGCTTTTCTTCCCACTGAAACTCTATACATTGCTGGTTGAATATAATAGAAAAAAAGAGGAGGCTAATAGAACATGAGAATTATTTCTATTTGTCACTTGGGTTGAAACTCAAGAATTCTGTGATCTCTCCCTGTCTGTCAGTAAGTCAGGGACATTTGCTGAAGGCCTGCTGTGTGGGGAACACTCTATTAGCTACTATAAATTGGCTCATTTACATATTTATCAGAATTGAGAGTATTGTACCCTTTTCTATTAGTAAGACAAATTATTTAATTCACAGTCTCATGGAGCCACCACTTCAAATCCTGACTATGGGAAGTCAGTTTGAATTTATTAAATAAATATTCTGTGTTGGAACAGAATATGAAAGAACAAGAAACTATTCTGCCTAAATGGCCTATACTGTGAATTTCCATGAAACAACTAGTGAAAATATAATAAAACACATAGTTGAGTTTCTGAGTTGTTTGTCCCAGATAAATGCTTTCGATAGCTAGAGAATGTAAAAGGCTTCTCTAGGCAGCAGGTCATTAAAAGGATTCATGAAAGAGGGGAGAAATTGAACTAACTTTTGTTATGTTCCTACTTTGTGCCAGGTATTACGCTAGACAATTTGTGTACATTAGTGAATTGTACATTTAATCATATTATAATTATCTTATTAAATGAATATCCCATTTTTACAGGAAGTAAAACTAAGAGTCAGAGATGTTTAAATAAATTTTCTATCATTATTTATTTAGCTAGTAAGGAACAGTATGGGGATTTGTCTCTTTTTTTTTTATTTGATGACTATTTTCAGTGCACTGACTAAATAGCCATTGGATTGAAAAATAGAACTTCATATTTGGGGAGGCTTGAAGAACAATTTTTGTTTTAATTAGTAAGGAGATAAAATGTAATAATGACTGATTTTGAGCAGTTTAGAAAATAAGATTCTATAGGAAGAATGGGGTCTGTTGAGAAGAGGTCTAGTGCTCCAGACTGAGAAAAAATTGGATTGGATGTCAGAAGCATTAGGAAATTGGAGGTCCTTAATCCAGGGAAATGATAAACTGACCTGGCCAAAGCAATCAGACTTTGAGTCAGCACCAATAGATTGCTTCTCTATATAATCGAGGGGAAAGAAAACTATTAAAGCCATCAGCTAAGTGTTTCCTACCAAAAGTTACATAAGCCTAACTGGAAAAGATCACCAGTGTCATTGGTTTATGGTTCCACCTATAGTTTCCTGACAATAGGAGTTTTACTTTCTCTTTTCCTGGACTGAGGTATTTAATATTTGATAGGAAAGATCCAGAGGACTTTTGACTCTCAGTTTAAATGGTCCCGAATTGGCGACCATTTATTGCTGGTAGGAGGGTAGATGCCTTCTCAAAGGGGTGCTTCACAGGCACTCTGCAGGGAGCTCAGCTTTCTCGGGGGTCGAGAGAGTGCAGATCAGACAGAGCGCTCTGCAGGCTGAGCACAGCATCCCGGCCCAGCTGTCATCCTCGAGAAGACTGGGGTGAGGCACCAATATGTACCCAGAGAGTGAGTCTCCATTAGCCAGATGGAACTTCAAGCTGTTGCCAGAACTTGCTGTCTTGAACTTACACTGTGACATGATGCACTGCTAGACCCAAAAGTATAGACTGTCAGCAAACCCTTGAGAGTCAGACAGACTAAGTTGCTACTGATGTGACTCCATTCTCCAGAGAACCATAAAATTCCACAGAATGGTTTGTGGGTCCAGGACTAAGCATCCTATCACTTGTCTGCACCCCTTCATTTCCTCAGAGCAGTTTCTGAGCGGGTTGACAAGGCAGATTCCTAGCTCTGAGATCCTGGAGGGCAGCCAGGCAATTGAACTGCACACGTTGGATCTAGCATTAGAGGCACATCGACAGCACAGGGGACAGAAGCAGCTTCTGTAGAGGAAATGGAACCGGGAACATCTGACAGCAAAGGGGTCAGAGGCCAGAGGGATGCAGGATGCGAGGGCTGGCTCCTGGAAAGTGTGGCTGCAGGATGACCAGCCTAGCAGGGACCCTCACTGAGTAGAAGGACAGTCTGCTTGCTTGGAGCTCAGGGAGCTGCAGGGAAACTGCTTCCTCTCTGGAGCCCAGGCAGGCAGAATGAGAGGTCTCTTTGCTCCCTCCCCACAGCCCCTGACAAACAGGAGTCTCCTGAAGGAACCTGAAGAGCCTCTGGAATGAAAAACTCACCTGCAGATTCTGGAGGCTGAGCTGCAGAGCAGGTCCTGTGGCACCGGATGCTTTCCTTCACTCCCTCGAGCGCTCTCTCTTCTGCTTTTCAACTGCCTTTCCCATGGATACAGCCTCTCCTTTCTTCTTTCCGTTCCTTTTCCCTGAATTTTCTGATTAACTCCCGTTCTCCAGCTGTTATCAGTGTCTCTCACATCTGCAATTTCTTTCATTTTTTCTTTTCTTTTTTTTCCTTTTGTATTTTAATGGGACATACTTCAGACCAAAAAAAAAAAAATTGCAAGAATAGAACAAAAAATTCCTGGATACTGTTTGCTTAGATTACCCAAATTTTAACACATTTGCTTTTTGCTTTAGCCTTCTCTCTCTTTCTCTCTCTCTCATACATACACACATACATACTCAGTTACATATTTTTCTTTCTGAATGATTTCAAGATAAGTTGCAGACAGGATGTTTCTTTACTCCTAATACTACAGTGTGAGTTTTCAAAAATAAAGAATTATTTCTCACAAGCACAGTGCAATTATCTATATCATGCAACTAATGATATACATCCATAATGTAATCAACAGAACTTACTCAGATTTTACCAACTGGAGAGCATAGGCCAGTATTTTATAGAATGGCTCCCAATTTGGCTTTGTCTAATGTTTCCTTGTAATGGTTCAGAATATTCAATTTGGGACAGGAGTACAACAGAGGTGATGCTGAGTTCTTCCTGGTACAGACTCTGGGAGGCTCATGTTAGCACTGTCTCGTTACTGGCAATGAGAACTCAATCTTGACTTATTTTAACTGTGAGCACATGGCCGGGGGAACAGCTGGACAGCTGTAGCTCAAACCTCAGGCCCCCAGAGCAACAGTCCTAGACAGCTCTGTCAAAGGTAGATGACTTCTTTCTCACTGCACATATATTATCTTTGAAGGTAACATATTTCATCTTTTTATAGTTCCCCTCATCATCTGGACTTCTCTATTTATCCATTACATGTTGGGGAATATCCTGTGTGGCTGGGCACTGTGTCCAGAGTACCTGGAAGGAGGCATCGTTCACAGCAGGTACTCTATCCACCATTCACCCTGCCCAGGCATCACCACCCAGGCCGACTTTCACCCCTTCCTCTCTGCACTCTAAGCCCTGTTGATGCAGACTTACCGTCCTTCTGGGAACCTGCCATGAAATGTCATACCACCCCTGAGTTTTAAGTTATTCCGATGCCTGGAGTGATATTTCTCATTTAACTGCTTGGCAAAGACACACTCACTTTTCAAGTCGCAGTGCAAATGTCACTTCCTCTGTGAAGTCATCCCTAACTCCACAAGAGAGAATTAATTTTTCTTATTTGTAATCCCTTAACAGTTTATACATAATTATAGTGTAGCATGTGGCACACAACACACCATATAATAGCAAGGTGTCTTCTGAGTCCTTAAGGCCAGGGTTATTGCATGCCTCCAACTCCACACAAAATATAATAAATGGTCACTTTTTTTCTCTTCTTTTTTTTTTGTTTTTTCTAATGCAGGTTTCCACCCAGAAATTCAGCAAGAAGCCCATTCAGCTTCTGGTATGTGAGTTCTTCACAGCAGGCCAACTCTCCACTTTCAGCATTTGATAGAATGAAAGGCCCACCTCTGTTCCTCCACCTAGCTCCGCCCTCACCATATCTGCTCTACTATTTGGGGACTAAACAGGAAATTCCAAATCAGTCTTTTTGGGGCTTAAGATTTCAGAAATGGCTCTTGAGCCACATTCGTTTTTGAGTGCTATTTATTTTGAGCTAAAGTGCTAATGGATTAAATAGCACATTTGGCTTTGAGTGGGGGACTGAATGCTTTAACCTCAAAGCAAAACTTTGAGGTTAAGACTAAGGGCATTCTGGATGAGGGATGAGTTGCCTTAAAAAAATAATAACAATAAAGGAAAAGTAACCTCAAGGCATGCCATGAATTCAGCCCTGGTTAAACTCAGGAATGCACTTATACCCATGTTAGCTCACCCTGACTATTCTAAGGATACAAAGCACAGTAAAAAAAAAAAAAAATCAAGGAAGACACTAGCGTGGATTAGAAATAATGGGTTGGCCTAAAAGTTCATATGGAAAATCAGAATGAACTTTTTGGCCAACACAATAATAAGTATTTATAGAGCACTTTTGTCTTTTGCACCTTGAAATATCCAGAGATCCTCTTTGTCGGTGGTCCAGAGGTGGTTCTAGGGTGAAGCCCATTTCCCTCCCAGCAGAGGACAGGGCAGGGCGTGCTGGTGGCATGTGTGGGTGTTTGTGAATGATGGTTTACACATGTGGCCACAGGAACCACAGCAGGATCATAGGTAGGATGAAGAAGACAGTGTGGCTGAAGAAGGACCACAGTTAAAGATAAGATATAGTTGACCCCAGTGTTTTTTGGAAAACCTCTGGGTCTGCTGTTATCTTAAAGCCATTTGTCTACTGGATGACACGAGTTTGCTCTGAGAGCTTTTTCACACTGTGGTTCCTTATTTTGGAGCTCGTGACATTTAGATGCATATCTGAAATGTATTTCTTTCTCATGCTTTCATCATCAGGATCAAACCGTATGAGTCTACTTTTCCTCCAAGCTAAGGACGTGTTCCCTTCTATAGGAGAAGAAAAAGTCGTGAATCTGTTGGAACGTTAGGGTGAAATCTGTCGGTTGGCGTGAGTGGACAAACACAGGGAGAGGTCAGAGCCACATTTGGTAACTGTCTTTACTGTGAAGGATGTGTAGTTTAACTTATATGTGTTTAACCTCTTTAAAAAATATATATATATAGTGTCACAATGATCAATTATTGATAACTTGTGCTTACACTGGGAACTCAGTCCAGCATCCAAACATATTTTGATCGTTAAAAAGTGTCTTCTGTCTTGTCCCATTATCATAGCTAGAGAAAACAGAACACTGATTGTCCCTAATTCCATCAGCCTCTTCTTCAGGAGGGATCAGGAGTCAGCAGCCACTTCTAGAAGCACTGTTCAGTTCAGTCAAACAAACCCTTACCTGCTACACAGATGCCTGCAATCAGGATCTGCCTCCTTTCACCCTGAGGAGCTTCTGTTCCAGAACAGGCCACCTTCTGAATAGAAACCCACTGCCTCTTCTGATAGGCTGGGGCCTAGAGACTGTGGTTGACTTTGAAAGAAAAATGCAAAGTTTTGAAAAATGAATTCAAAACAGGCTTGTAAAAGAATCATCTTCCTTGAGAAATATAATGGACGTTGTTTCATTGCATAGAAAGCCCTGTGACCTGGCAAACACACACCAAGGGAAAGGAGTGGTCCTGACGACCACAGAAGAGTCAGTTCTGAGGTTGTACAAAGGCAGTTGCATGTGTGCACACAGGTCAAGCTTCACGCTGTCAGGAAACTCTCAGGGCTTCGGTCCTATGTTGGTGAGAAACACGGAGAGGGACATTCTGGTGATTTTACATCCATCTTTTATGACTCTTTAGGTTGTACCCGTTTGTGTGGAGTTAGGAGAAGGCTAGAAACGCAGTAAGTGGGAACCACTTGCACAGCTGTCTGGAAAGAGTGTTCAACCTCAGAGCTCAGCCACGTGTGTGCTCAAGAGCCAATACCACATGGAGAAGAACAACTCACCCTGCTCTGGCTGATGGGGCATAAGAGGGGCAACAGGCCTCCTGGACCCTAAGTGGGTCTGCAGGACATGAGAGCAAGGCAATATCTACAACAGCAAGAGGATTCTTTTTTTATGAAATAGTATTCATGGTAATAAGATGATACAAAAATTGAATTTCTAAAGGACTTTTTTCCTTGCTTTTCTCTACAGTTTTATTTCTTTGCATCCTGAACTGATTATTTAATCATTTTTATTCTTTCTTCCCTCTCTCTCTCTCTCACTATCTCTCTCTAATTCCCCTTCTTTCAACCTGTGATGGAAAAGTTCCTACACTAGTAACAGCTTATGTATAAGAATCTTTTAGAAATATGCATGCTGGTTTCTACAGCTATTTTGTAATTAGTGACATTTCTCATTCTGTATAAGATCAATATTTTTTACAGAGTATTTATTTTAAATCACCGTTACTGGCTTTTGTTATAGGCAATATGTGAGAATAGGGACCCATTTCTCCTTAGAGGGGTCAAGATTTATCTTACAAGTAACAGAATCAGTACCAGATGCACCTTGGGAGGCCTCCTTTCTCCCAATGTAGAATATTAAAAACAACCAAAGATTGACAGTGCCTTATAGTATTCTGTCGTGAACTTTCTAAACCCTTCTTGGTGAAATGATGACGAATCTCTAAATAATTAAATGTAACTTGAGATCTGGAACTTATCTGAAACTGAGAAAACATTGCAATAAAGGACGTTATCGGGACAAATGACACACTTGATTATAGATTGTGAAATAGTAGTTTTGCAATGTCATTAAATTTTTTGATTTCGATAATTGTACAGTAATTATGTAAGAGAACATCCTTGATCTTAGGAAAAACACACTGAAGCATTTAGAGGTACAGACATGTTGTCTTCAACCTGTTATAAGTGGTTCAGACAAAAAAAAATCTATAAATACACACACATACACACAGAGAGAAAAGTTGAGAATGCAGTGGGCAAAATGTAGATAACTGATGAATATAGGTAAAGGGTACAACATTTTTGAACTGTTCTCGCAACTCTCCTGTATATTGAAATTATATCCAAAATTTTTTTAAGAAAAGAACATAAGAAGAAAGTCTTGTTATTTATTGACTATTTTTATCATTACCATTTTTCATTTTTTCCAGGACATGCCTTTTCTTTTTAAAGCACATTTATATATTGGATAAAAATATAATTAAAACTGTAAAGATGCTGTTTTGTAGGGTTTTTTTTTTAACTCCTTCAAAGCTTGCATTTAAAAATAATATTCCTTTTAGAAACTGCCCTGCTTTGCAGGAATTTCAATAAAAAATATTTAGAAAATAGGGGAAAACTAGCATAATATTTTGTTCAAGAATATGCTTTGATTTTGGTGTTTTGCATCCATCTCACTCTCCCTCTGTTGGGTTGAAAACACACGACTTTGGTGTCTAGGCTGCTCATAATCACAAAGGATAACCAGAGTCTGTAATCTCTGATGTCTTGACTATTCAGGTATTTTCCTATTTTAAATATTCCAGAAACACACTCACAATTAAATGAACCTTTATCCATCCTCCCCCTTGTGAAAAAGAAATATAACTTTGTTCCAATTATTACAACCTCTAATAAAATTGTATGTTGCATGTTCGCAATATTTATTAAGCAGGAAATAACCCCGATGTAACAATTTTCCTCTTGCAGGAAATGCTGGGATCAGGGTTTGTTATCTGTGAAGTGACAACACTCAGGTTCAAAATGCAAAATTAGTATCCTTTTTTTTAAATTGGTCATTGGCATTTAGGGTGGGGCGAGATCCTAGAAGAGAAGAAATAGCTGAAACCTGAAGTGGGGATGATTTTTCGTTGGATCAGATGTGCTTTCCTTATTGACTTCACCCTTCTGCTCACAGGAATCTGAGTTGCTTCATAGATTCCTCACCGATGCGAAGGATCTCTCAGCCCATTTGGTGTGTCAATTTCAGGCTTTCTATATATCTCATGATCTATGTTATTTTGTTCAGAAAAATGAGTCAACACCCTCATCGGACCGGCCACAGGGAAAGACCTCCTTTTCCAGGCCTGCCAGTCTCTTCCTTCTGCTGCTTCTTGCTTTGTTGTTTGTCTTCACAGATCTCGGTGAACACTACTAATGACAGCGGGGGGATGGAGTTAGCGTTTGAACGTGGAGATCTAGTGTTTTTTTTGTTTTGTTTTTCTTTCTTTTTCTTTCCTTTCTCTGCCCCTCCCCCTCCTTCCTTTTTTTTTTTTTTTTTTTTTTTTTAAGAAATCCACCTTCCCTGCTCAAATTCCAAATCCTTTCAAAGCTCAGTGAAGGCTTCTCCTCTCCGGCATACCCTTCTGATTTCAAAGGGAGATCATCTTAAGTGAAAGGGAAAGTTTATTCAGGTGGCAGGAATCAAACAAGCCCCCAGTGATGCGACGGGGAGCTGCAGACAGCAGCCGCAGTCTCTCTCTCTCTCTCCCTCGGTGTCTCCATCCTAAAGAAACCTAACAAAACCCCAGAAAAACATGTCGCCTGTAATCTCCTTGCCTTAGCCCGAAACAGGGGTGACGGCAAGCTGCCCTCTCATTATGGTCTTGGTCTCAAGGTTAGAATTAGACCCTGAGGGTAAGGAGCTGTCAATTAGAGATAACGCCAACCAATGCGCTCTGCAAGCTGGACTCGTCTCCTAGCAACCCCTGCATTCAGGGCGCGGCCTCCACCTGTGCCAGCGGCTCAAGAGTCATCCTGAAGGCAGTGAAATAACCTTTTCAGTTTGAGCAGATGCATGAAGAGTTTTGCTTCCTCCGTCCTCTGTGGAGCCTGGGTGACATTTGACTAGGAATAGATTTGAATCTGGAAAGAATTAAGATTTTCTCGTTTGCCAGTTGCAGATGTTTCAAAGGGAAGATTGAATAGAAGTATCTGGCCCAACAATCAGAAAAATCGAAACGCAGTCTGAGGCTGGATACCTTGGGTTTCCAGAGATGAGTCTGTCATGTTTATGTATCAGCAGCGGACATTGTCTCCCCAGCACAGCCTATTTTATGCTTAGGAGGAATTTGCCAAGAGTTGGGAGTGGAGTGGTCATGGTTACCAGGGGAACTCTGCCTGCCTTTATCCAGCATGGCAGGGCATAGAGAAAGCCGACAAGCATAAATCCTATTAGAATAGCACAGGGTTACACACCATTGATGTAGGGAACATCGCAGAATTTACTACTAGAATATATACTTGGTACAAAAAAAAAATCACATACATTCCTTAGAGTTGTCTATTCATTAGGTTTGGGAATCATGTTGTTGATTTTTCTAATCTTGAGCAGAGTGAGGATGACAAAATACTGGGAGATTACTAGGGGGAGGGGGAAAAAGCCAGTCTTTGATTTTCTATTGGTAACTACAATAACAAAGGGATACCTCAGAAATGTTGTAAAAATAGCAGATGCAAAATAGCCAGCCTGCAGCAGGGTGTAAATTAGGCACTCCTCTCAGAATTAAAGATTTGGTTTAACAAAGCTCTTTTGTGAGACAGCAGCCTCCTGGGCCCCTGGTGCATACCCAAGCACTGGCCATGTGTTCAGAAAGCTCCGCACAGGACTGTCCTCCCAGTGGCCGCTACAGACCAGTCCTGCCTCTGCTGTTGTGAAAGGGTGGCCTCATTTACGGTGCCATAGTCCCTGAATTTTATATCCACACCTGCATATGCTCTGCAATTTATCAATGAAGCCATTATCTTTGTGTGTGTGTATATTTAAATTATCATCCGGTGTATTTGGGGACAGTAATCGGATATCCAAGAAGCAAACAAAAGCCACATCAAGCTGGGTAACAGAGGTGTCTTGGGTGGAGAAGCAAAACTGCACCCTGGGGAAAGTCAGTGTTGGGGTCGAAGAATGCAAAATAGCTGTCACGTTGAGGGCTGTGGGTTTATGGACAAGGAGCCTGGTTCTATATTACGCAGCATGATACATAAGGAATGTTCCCTCTCCAACATGAACAGCCCTGGGGTGGATGTATTTTCCCCTCCCTACATCTCAGAGTGCAGGTGAGTTGCTCCTTAAGCTCAGCTACATTTATTTTTCTATTACTTCTTGTCAACACAACACACAGAAAAGCTGTTTTAGAAAGAGTGGGGAAAGGCGTGAGGAACTTTGAATGAATCTTTTTTGTGTGTGTCTGTGAATGGGACATGTACGCAATTCTGTTTTATTTTCAAAATCAAGATTCCAGTTTAAAAAAAAAAAAACTGGCAAATATAGCATTAAATATCCAATAGCTTAAAATTGAGTTACATGTAATTTGCAGAAATTAACCTTCCCTTATTAGCGAAGAAAAAGGTGATGCAGCTTCATAAATGGTTTCACAAGGTGGGAATGCCTTATGTTATTTTCCTTGTAATTGCACATCAAAAATATTTAAAATAAGCCACTGTAAAAATACACACTGTCAGAGCATTTTTACAAATATTGCTGTTGTTGATGTTGTCTTTAAATCCCCAGTTTTCTCCAGCATGAAGAATATCTCTGTGTTTGTAACATGCTAGTTGGCATTGACTTGAACACAGTAACAAAAAATGGACTTGAAAAATCATCCATAGCAGTCAACGTTTACTTTATTAAACAGCAGATCCGTCATCGCCCCAGCGCTCTATGGTGAACTGTCACGGCTGGTTCCCTAGGAGATGACTGAACTTAACCTCTTCACTGCTGTATGAATTGAATACATTCTCTGAGCATCATCCCGGGGCCCAGGGCCCACCTGCGGCTCATTAATCTGTGGCCAAAAGCTTCAGTTTCAAAAGGCTTTTGGTCTGTAAAAATGGTCAAAGATCAGACTATATCTAGATGTAAATTTGACTCCTCCTGGGCTTTTCGGGTACCTTGTCTTACTAAGTTTTTATTACACAGTGTTGCATGTACAAGAATGAATCTTTAGGGGCTTCCCTGGTGGCGTAGTGGTTGAGAGTCCGCCTGCTGATGCAGGGGACACGGGTTCGTGCCCCGGTCCGGGAAGATCCCACAGGCCGCGGAGCGGCTAGGCCCGTGAGCCATGGCCGCTGGACCTGCACGTCCGGAGCCTGTGCTCCACAACAGGAGAGGCCAAAACAGTGAGAGGCCTGTGTACTGAAAAAAAAAAAAAAAAAAAAAGAATGCATCTTTAGTTAACAATGGTCAGGATTAGATAACTCTTTACTCCCCAGTCTTATTGAAGAAATTGATGTCTGCTGACTTCCACGACATATAGGACCAGATCGTATTTCCAGAATTCCAGAATTGGATTTAAGAAATCCAATACTGCATTTCTGTGTATATTTTTATTTTAAAAGATGCCACTTTGAAAAAAATATGATTTGCTTTCTAACTATACATTCATATATATAATATTATATATATAAGATTACCATATAATAGTATTTCTTTATGTACTCAGCCTGCAGTTCTCAGTAGATACCTGTTCAGGGTTACCTGTTGGGGCATGGCATTGTAGAGCATCAATCCAAGAGTGATAAGACCAAATTTTTTTCCTAGTTCTATGTTTGTTAAATGACCTTGAGTAAGTCACAGCTTCTGCAGCCTTAGTTTCTGCATATGAAGAAGGAGCGGCTCCATTGAAGTGAAGTATTTGAAAATGATTATGAGCTTCAAACTCTTCTGCAAATGGACGTTATTATTTTGGTACTTGTGTGTCCGCTTTGCAAGACATTAAAAAACTTATATCCCAATATTATTCAGTAGAATTGCCTATCTTAAAAAAGCACAAAAAGCAGTATTTAGTTGTTTTCATTGCTGACAAGTTTACTTCTGGCTACTTACCCCTAAATGGTCTTCCCACAATCAGAGAAGCATCTCTTATCGACCACACTTCACTGAAATAATTTGTCAGTGCTCGTGTTCTATATGTTGTTTGATTTTCCTTGTCCAAGGAAGGTAACTAAGATAATTCAGGGAGTGATGCCTTATGGTCCAGCCATACATTTTATATTTCAACAGCTGACTCAGGAACCCCAGCTTTTTTTTCCTCTTTCCATTGTCCTTATAGTTGTTCACAGTTTTGTTGACTAGTTTTTTTAACCTTATAGGATATTCCTAATCTGAAAAACCATTCCTTCAGCCAGAAGCAGCAGTTGGAGACTGAAAAGCTATAATGAACCAGAGAACCGTAACAAAGGAAGATATTTATCCCAAGAAACGATCTGTAATGAGATGTGCACCTCAAACACATGAGCTTCATCTTAAGTGTATTTAAATTAAATTTTGTTCCTGGTTCCAATTCCTAATTTTTAGGAGAGAATTCTGCTGCGGAACAATTTTCTACTAATCAAAACCATGAAGCCATGGAAAAACACAGTTTAAAGTGTTAGGCCAGGTAAAATGACTGTTGTCTTTTGAAAAGCATACAAAGACTCAGTAACAAGGGCATTGGCTGACTTTTATTCATGATTTTATTCTTTTGTACACTTCTATTAGAAAGAGCCTGCAGTTAAAATGTGTGTGTGTGTACATAAATAATCAAGTGTGTATGTGCATGCACACACACACACATACACATATATACACACACACAATAAGAGCCAGCAGATTAACAGAATTCTAGAACAAGGAAACTTCCTTGGAAGTTGAAATCAATTATCTACAACAGATTCTACCGTATTTACCTATTTCCACAGAGAGGGCAGCGTATTTTAATTTCTCTTTTCACCATGTGATCAAGCAATAAGCTATGCCTAAGCACGGCCAAAGCAGGGTCCCATGTTTCTGGGCTGAAGTGTCACCCATCACTGTGATAGTGAGCAGGAGACAGAAATTTAACGAGATGCCTCTTTTCCTTAAACAATACCTAAGCTGATGAACCAAGGCCATTAAGGAAAAGCTTTGCTGGTCATATGTCACCCATGCTTTGAACTTACCGTTCCCTTAGATATTTCAGAGACTTATTCATGAAAGGCCGTCCTGGATTTGAGTTCAGAATGGACAAGGCGGTTGTGGCGGCGGGGGGGGGGGCTGCTGACTCACGGGGCTGCAGGGAACCCATGGTCCACTGCTAGGCAACAGCCCATCCTCAGCCCAGCAAACAGACAGACTGCAAAAGGAATGACCTCATCTACAAATCAGCTATTTGATATGCAGATCGGACCACAGGCCTCTTCAAAAAAAAAAGCACTTCTCAGGCAGCAGGTGCAGGGAAGAAGTGAGTGGCCTTCCTTCATTTCAAAAGCTGGGCCGCTTCACTCTCTCCCTCCGGCCCTTAACAATTTCTGAAGCTCTATTGTCTTCATTTTTTTTATTTAGACGGTCCATTTACAGAATCAGGGTCCATCCTCAGCTCTCGGTTCAGAGACTTAACCTTAAGC
Organism: Mesoplodon mirus; assembly: GCF_964341445.2. Classification (NCBI taxonomy): domain Eukaryota; kingdom Metazoa; phylum Chordata; class Mammalia; order Artiodactyla; family Ziphiidae; genus Mesoplodon; species Mesoplodon mirus. The sequence goes on along the minus strand of NC_138990.1, from coordinate 28,589,997 downwards.
TCAGACACGAAGCAGGATTTAGAAACCACACGAACAACTGAGGGAAAGATACCATCACCCAGACTCCTCTTAACAGATAAGAGAACAAAACAAAAGCCCTGGCAAGTCTAGACACAGAGCGTTTCTATACATTCTCCCATACCTCACATTTCTAATGACACAGGTCTCCTTGAAAATAATTATTGATACCTATAGCAGAAATAGAGTTTGCTTTTCCATTTGTGCTGGAAGTAGTCATGTAAGTTGAGGATGGAATGAAAATACTCAACTCCATTCTTTATGAATAGCTTTCTTTTGTGGTCACAATTGCCTTCAGCACAGTGGTGCCGATGCCTCCTATAAGAATTATGGCTCGCTGGGGCATAGGAGGAAGGCATTTTTTAGCCAACAAGTAAAAAAAAAATAAACAGTTCATTTCCCCCACCTACCTCCTACTCCCCAGACTTCACACCAGTGGTGAGATCCTGGCTATACTTCATACGGCCATAAAGTACAATGTAATATAATTTATATTGTCTGTGGTTGCAGGTTATATCCTGAAAGTCATAAACTATTACATTTTTATGGCTCTGCTGCAGCTATTAACTAAATGAAAGAGTTATTCATTTAAAATCTGGAATCCGTGCAATGCCTAAGCTTAAATTCATCAAGATCCACTAGTGTAAAATATGTGGAAATATTAAAGATAAAAGATTATAGAAAGTGGGGGCTGAGGGTGGGAGGGGGAGGGGTGTGTGGAAAGCAGCCCTGCAAAACTAGAATGTTATCACACAGCAGTACTGATACAATTTCTACCTCCTTGCTTATTTCTGTGGGATCCAGTGTTCTAGAGTTGAATCACAATCGTTAGTTGGGTTTGTGTACATGTTGTGAATCAAGTAAAAAGATTGTATACTTATTTTGTCATATTCCCACGGATCCTGGAGATGTGCATGTGTTTAGATATAGATACAGAAAGAGAGACATAAAGAGGTGAAATAAAGAATATTTAGCTTTGGAGTAAAAATTTGCACTGCTTTGTCATGACTCAATTATTTTCTTTTCAGTTGCTTATAGATTTATTTTCAGGACCTGTGAGTTCATCTTTTTTAAATTAAATATGAACAAGTCATACAAAATACAGCCATTCTGCTGACTCTGGGGATATGGGCACATAAGCAGTTTTACACTCAACACATCGACATCAGCTCTATTTAAAAATCTTCCTTAGTTTTGGAGAAATGTTTGCATCGAGAGTCATGGTGAAAACCACAGTTTGAGGGCTTTACTTTAACAAACAAACAAAAAAGATGGAAGCTTGGAAAGAGTGCTGAATGGAGACTGAGATACTGTGGGTGCTCCTTTTATTCATCAACTCAAGAAGTGGTGAAGGAGTTGCCTGAAGCCCCACCCACATTCGGGGTCTGTGAGGCTATTTTCAGATAATAACCATTACCCTTTGTTACCAACAGAATGATTCTGTATCCCACCCCAATCAGATGTCAAAGCCCAACCTCCGGTGTGGCTGTACTTGGAGATGGGGCCTCTAAGAAAGTAATGAAGATTAAATGTGGCCATAAGGTGGGGCCCTGATCCAACGGGATTAGTGCCTTTGTAAGAGGAGGCACCTGAGGGCTCCCTCTGTCTCTCTCTCTCTACACCTGCACAGGAGGAAGACCATGCAAGCACATGGCCAGACAGCAGCCGTCTGCAAGCCAGAATCCCACCCTGCTGGACCTTGATCTCAGACTTCCAGCCTCCAGAACTCTGAGAAAATAATCTGTTGTTTAAGGTCCCCGGTCTCTGGTGTTTTGTTATGACAGCTGTAGAAGACTAATACATCCTTCTCATATGGAAACATTTTTTCTATAACATCTGAAAAACACAATTTTAATGTGTAGAATATGGCATGAGGACACTTCTGAGCAGTTGAAAAATCAACAAATAAACTAAAATTGTGTTTTGTAGATTTTTTTTAAAAAAAGCAAAATTTTGAACTGTTCTTATCATATAGATATTATTTTAAATGCCCTAAAGCCATTTAAAAACAATACTAATAATGGCATATGTACTACATTTACATTGCCTTTTAAGGAATCATTGTTAAATCACTGTGGTATAAAAGAAGGGTAGAGTCTTGGATCCCAAGGACCTACTTATTGAGTTTAAAAAATACAAAAATAAGTCAATATAGACAGAGAGGGAAAGAGTTAGAGTAGCACTGAGTGTATGTAGACATTTTAGCGGTATCTTATTTAACCTCACCTCCAGTAACTCTCAGAAATAAGCATCGTTGTTCCCATTTTACAGGTGAAGAAAACTGAGGATCAGGGAGAGAAAATAATTCACCCAAAGTTATCAATAAAATTGGGGGATCTGGGATCCACAGCCAGGATGACTTCCTGGCTTCAGCATCTCACTACATGTCTATTAGCTGGTCCAGGGGTGCAGATGAAGAAAGAGTCTTCTCAATTTGACTATTTGGCACTTCAAGAACTGGGTGGCTCAGGAGGGGTAAAGACAAACAGGAAGAAAGAGAACATTATGTGTGAGAAAAAAAGAAATGAACAAAGATGCAGGGTCGGAAAAGCACAGAGTACGTGGAGTATATGGACTCCATCAATTTGGCTGAATCATAAAAAGAATGCAGAGAACACTTAACCACAGATTGTGAAGGCCCAAACCACCAGGTCACAGAGTTTATTCACCAAAGACTGGTGAGTCATTAGAATCTTTTGGAAATAAAGCTCCCTGGAAGAAGCATTACAACTTGCACTGATAAAAACAAATTACTTTTCTCGAGGAGACAGGCCATGTGCCTTACAGAATGGTGCATAAGAAAAGCAAAGGTAGGGGAGCATGCTGAATATCATTTCCTTAGCTTTCACTTTTATTGTACTTTCTATTTGACTTGATGCCAGTGAGCAGCCATGGGCTATGTGCTGAGCTGAGTCACATCCCACATGTTTGTAAACTGAGACCTGTCATGCTGTGTGCCAGGCTATAAACTAGGTGCTCAGTGCAGAGCTATTAATTGAGAATTAGGGAAGCTGGAGCAGGACCAGAGTGCTAGGCACAGAGACAGACTTCCTCTGATTTCAGAAACGGGAGTTCAGACTTGGAAATCTCAGATCAGTGCTCTGAGGACAAGTACGGTTGAAGAAATGAAGAATTCACTCTCCCTGGAGAGTGAGAATAGAATTGACTTCTTTCAACCAAAAATGGTGCTTATAATTGACAGCACACTGCCAAAGAATGGATGAAAATGAATTCTAATCTGAAAGTCAGTTCATATTTAACACAAAATGATATCTTCCTGTACACATTTTATTTGAAATAGATTCTTGACCCCAGGACCAAAATATTTGGGAGAATTACATTTATTTAAACAAAGTCATTGTCCTGGTTAAAACAAGTGAAAGTAAGGCACATTCCTATATTCAGGCATAACAGCAGAATATATGAAAATGAAAAGCGAGACAGTGGACTATACAAAAAGAATGTGACCATGAGCCCACATTCTAGAAGGATCTCCAAGTCCAAGTTTTTTGCAGAACAGATGGATGCAGGCTCTTATCCCACAGGTATGATATGTCCTACGTACCATGCACGCTCCTCACTTGACTCCTGGTGAAGCTTAATCTGAAACTAAAGGACAAGGTGCCTCCATCGTGCAAGCATTCAGTGGAGTGTTGTGCGCTAAACAGCAAAGTAAGGGTATTGTTTCTAAAGCCAGCGAAGCCATCACAGAATGTCAGTGCCGGTTGACTAGGCCGTGCTGAAACACCTGAGTGTTCACTGTGATTTTTACTGATCTACATGCTACATTTCTCCTCTCTCATTTATCCAGGACGATGAGAGAAATCTTTCTATATTTCTCCTAAGCTTAAATTATTTATTCATATGTTTTCAAATTTGGTATCACCCCAAGTACACTTTTTTTTTCCCCCAACAATCTTCTCTTTCTTTTTTCCCTGAGCCCCATGTGTATTTTAAGCAAATTCTCATCCATATGGTCGTCATTTCTGGTCTTTTAATTCATCTATATGTTGTTCTGTTTGCTATTCGATATCTTTTTCTTTAGGTTTATATTAAGGTTTGTATGCTTATTTGGGGAGGGAGTTTCCTATTAAGGTTTGTGTACCATTTTTGTTTGTTTCCAAAAATAAAAACTTACTTAGACATGATGGAAAATAGTGATGTGTTAATGGATTTGAACATCACTTAATGTGATGCTGGACTCAGGATGCTAAGCTCAACGGGGTAGGTGAAGTACCGTATCTCATTCGGTTCTCCCAGAGACCCTGTGAAGAGGTCACCACCCTCATTTATCAGGTGGACCCACAGAAGGGAGCATACCTGAGGCGTAAGGTCATTCATTGGAGGACTCACGATTTAGACCACTCCACCTGCCCAAACCCGCACACTTCCCGTTTACCCCACTACCTGTTACCGTATCTAATTTGGAAGTGAGGCAAGTGTTTTATGAATGTATGTTTGTTTACAGTCCAAATAAAATGTGCTACATTTTCTCTTTGGGAAGATTCCAGGGAAACTCTTTGCTCCTTTCTGGAGAGCTAAGTTTTTCGATATCCTTTTTGGAAAGTCGGTTCCAGCAACTCCTTTGTTCTTTCTTCCAAGAGACTCTCAATTTCTCAGCGAAGGACCACCCATCATTTGATACCTGGTTCAGTGCATCAGTGGACTCCTGGAGATCCCCTTGGAGCTTCAGAAAACCAGGCATACAAATTAGGTCCTTACCTTTCCTGCAATTTTTCTTCCACCTGTTCAAAAAACAACCAACCAACCAAACAACAACAACAAAAACCTAAAAGCAGGAATGATACTAAAGAAATGCTAAAGTAAGAAGTCTCTACAACAATTGTTGCAGAAATGATGAGGTAGCAAGCTTTATGCTTTATCCCATGCTCGTGATGTGACAGGCTCTGTTTTCCCTTGTCTCCGTGTCTTTATCTGCTTAATGGGCATAATGATACATGCTAAGGATTCTAGACACCAATCCCAGTGTGTGGAGGGTGTTTCCACACCACCAAGCAATTCTTGAACACTAACTGGGTGTCCTAAAATTCAACTCAATTCTGACACTACTGACCTGGAGATGATATCAAATCCCACACGTTAAGGGCTCCTTCCTAGAAGCCGGCTTCCTCTACCCCTCCACATCAGATGCCAGTTGCAAGTCCAAATTGTCACCTGCACTTCTGACCAACTGGCTTTAGATGGGAGGTTCCAACAACTCCCTCCTTGGGTTCCATTAATTGCTCACAGAACTCAGAGAAACATTTCCCTTACTAGATTACACATTTATTATCGAAGGATATAACTCAGGAAGAGCCAGATGGAAAAGATGCACAGGGCAAGGTATGGGGAAAGGGTGTGGAGCTCCCATGATCTCTGAGCTCTCCCTAGATCTCCCCTCATTCAGTAACCCAGAAGCTCTCCAAACCCCCTCCTTTGGGGTCTTTATGGAGACTTCATTACATAGGCATGATTGATTAAATCATTGGCCACTGGTCACTGATCCAACCTCTGACTCCTCTCCCCTTTCCAGTGGTCAAGAGGATGGCACTAAAAGTCCCAACATTTTAATCATGTGGTTGGTTCTCTAGGCAATCAGCCCCCATCCCTAGGTGCTTTCCAAAAGTCACCACATTAACATAACAAAAGACACCTTTATCACTTTCTTTACTCAGGAAATCACAAGGGATTTAGGAGCTCTGTGCCAGAAAGAGGGACAAAGACCAAAATACAGATTTATAAGTATTATATATATATATATATATATATATATATATATATATATATATATATATATATATAATTTATAAATCACCATATCACATGTGGCTTTTTTTTTTTTTTCTTTTTTGCAAAGTGTGAGATCAACTCAGGTAGAACAAATGCCAACTGCTTGGATGGTTGATAGAATGATGCACATGGGAATGGAGTTGTGGCTGCTTCCTTGGAATTCGTAGCATCCCCTGGGCTTGTGGTTCTATAATGAGGCCTCCCTGAAAAGTCATCTTGGGGTTCTAACTTGTGTGAATTTTCAGAGGGGGAAATATTTTCACAAAACTGTTTTAAGGGCACCCAAGTATATAGCTCTTGCGCACAGAAAGGCTTTGCTATAAGGACCCCTTTTCCAAAGAGCTTCCTATTCTCATTAGAAAAGGCTGAAGGGAGTGTCCATTTCACAGATGAAACCAAGGCTCAAGCCAGTGACGCAATTTATAGTTTCCTGCCTTCCTGATACCCAGGGCTCATTGTAAAGAGAGACACACAGTCATGGCTCAGTGGAATGGACATATAAGTTCTGGAAAAGATAATGAGACCATAGTAGCCCCCAAAAAATTATTTCACACATAATTTGGAAGTTATATGTAAGCTGCAGCAGTGAGCAAAGTAAGAATAACCGTATTAAATAGCATTTATTGGGCTTAAGTCGTGTGAAAAGCAGTTTGCTAAATACTTTGCATACGATATCTGAAGAATTCCCCCTACACTAGTAGGGTAGACCAGCTTTACTGATGGGGAATGTGGGGCTTCCGTGGTAAAAGAAGTGTTCCTACTCCCAGAGCCAGTAGAGAACCAAGTTTAGACTCAAATCCGGGTCTTTCCTGATTCCAACATCATTGTATTTTGCTGCTATGCCTCCTGTTCATTCAGGGATGAGAACTGGAGTTTGGAGTGGAGATTTTATGCTGTTGTCAGGAATCAGGGCAATACCTACAGTGCTTATGTTACTGCTGCGGCTGAATATTCCAATTATTCACTTGCTATTTTTAAAACTTGAAAATGATTTGTGTAGGTTGCTTTACATAAGAGTGAAATTCAATAAAGAAAATATATTCCTTGATCTTTGATTTGCTTAACAAGTAGCTTTCAACTTTCAGTTTTATTAATTGCTCTGAAAACCTACAATTTAGGTTAAATGAATTACGTTTAACTTTGCTCACTTGGTTAGTCCTCTTTTAATATAAGTGGGATTGAAACAATCACTCTCATCTATACGTGTCATATACATAAATGACAATAGGAAGTACCAGGAGACATCCATCCACTCCTTCAAAATTAGATCTAACTTGATTTCTAATGAAGGGTTTGCTCTTGCAAGAAATTGCCTTGACACATCTTTTCTTTCAGAAATCAATTTTTTTGTTTGTTTATTTTTAAAAACCAGTTTCTTAGCCATCTGGCACCTTTTGTGTCTTCTAGGACAAGGAATGACCAATGCTAATTTTACTACGGTGCATGCTCTGGAATTCACACTTTGATCAGGAGAGACACTTGGTATTTGTCACACCAGGGGGTGGGAAGGCTTGGCAGAGAAGGAGTTAATGGAAAGGGGAGGGTCTATGTCCAAAACTAGAGCTCACTGTGAGCTGTCATGCTGGGTCTGAGATTCTGAAGACAGTGAGTTGCAAACGTAGTCCTGAACACCCTAATCTCTGTTTAAGTGCAAATCAGAAATCCTAAATCCAACACACCTAAGATATAAAGAAGAAACCAGATATCAAATGGAGAATAGGAGATCAGACACAAGGGGTTCCATGAATTTTACCACCGACATCATCATCCCTGCATGACCATTAAATGATCACACACTACCTGACATAAATGTAAGATGTTTCCCCAAGCCACACCTGCCTGGGAGCAAGACACAATCACATTTACAGGGGAAAAGAGCTTAGATTTATCCATCATCCTAAAAAAATGGTGAGAGCCCAGCCTTTCTCAAAGCTGTGTTACAGGAAGTCTTGGGAAACATGACAAAAGGATACAAAAAGCCTTGACGATCGTTATTGTCAATGTCATGGCACCGTCTTTCCGGCTCTTTCCGCACGATGCGGCACATGACTTTGGTAAGCTGCTTCATCTCTCCCAGATTCATTTACCCCTTATTTAAATGGTGATAAACATCTCTCATACAAGGTAGATGGAAAGGTTTAAAGATAATAAGGTGTGAGAAGAGCCTGACACATAGCAGATGCAAACATTTGGAGAGATTTCTTTCTCTCCCTCTTCCCCTTTGTTGACTTCTACTCCAAAAAGTAGCTTAGAATCCACCAGAAATGAAGAGAAGGACATTTGTCATTTCTGTGCTGTCCTCCTTTACAACACAGAACTTAGGTTATTGCCGCTTGTACTTGAATACCTTTAGCTTCTCAGAGCCTCTGCCGATGTCAGGGAACCAAAACACCCAAACTGGCCAGCAGCCATGGGATGAGCTTGCTTTGCCTTTCCCCATATCAGAGTATCAAGAGATGGAACCTAAATCACAGTTACACATACTCAAGGTGATTGAATCTCATGTTGGCAGAGAGAACTTTGTGTCTTCATTCTCCGCTAGTGGCACACACGTTCCTTCCTTCCTTCCAATAACATGACAGAGGCCCACGTGGCCCAGGGTCTCTATATAGGAGGACTCTCAGCAGCTCCCACTGTGGATCCACGAGCGTCTGGGCTACCTTGCACGGGGAGAGGGACCAGAGGGGCAGAGGAAGCATGTCACCTTTGATTACTCTCCCTATCCCAATGCTAAAGAAACAAGATGTGAAGAACGGCCAGCCAGCACATTTCCTCCAACCTGTAGAGTCACTGCAACTTCAACCTGAACCTTCCCCTGCTGGGGATCCTGATGGTCTTGAGAGGCACTGTCAGTGGGATGTCATTTCCCATCAACGGTTGACATTTAGACACGTAAATGTTTCAGACTCCACAGGAAAACCAACCTTTATGCAGAAGGAACCGAGGATGGACAGAGCTGGCTCCATGGAATTTGCACTTGGCAACCTGCTGTAGTTAGAACAACATTGGTCTGGGTGGCTGGAAACTTGGTTTCTGAGCTTGGCTTGTATACAACTATCTGTGTGACCTTGGTTCCCCTGTCTGTCCAGACAAGAAGTTGGAGAGGGTGGCATCTAAGCATCCTTTGGGGTCTGAAATCCCCAACGTCACAGAGCTGCCAAGATCCAGGGCTTGGAGTTGCACAGGTGTGGTTTAACCTTAGCTCCGCCATTTACCTGCAAGTCGCCAAACCTCTTTTGAGTTTATAAGCAAAATGGGGAAAATAAGAATGCCTAATACATAGGATTATTGTGAGAATTAAATATGATAATGTAATCATAGTATTTAGCTCAAAGTTTGGCCTACAGAAAGAACACAACAAAGTTTAAAAATATACTTAAATGATTGCTGATAGGAACTGTTTAACTGTTGATCTCTGTTGATAAATATATAAATAAGTAGCTGTAAAAATCGGTTGTTGAGTGAAGACATTAACATATTGGGGAAGATGTGAGGATGCCCATCTCTGCAAATGCTCTGGCAGAAAAGGTACAGAGACAAATAAACAAACAGATAAAACAGATAAGCAGGAACCATGGGTGCAGGGCTCCCAGAAAGGATATTTGAGGCCTGGCAGCTCGAGGGTCCTGCGGCTTCCGTTAGGGCACCCTGGCTCTCTGTTCCTTTCAGCGTTATCCTCTGGGGCATCTCTGCTCCAATCACATCGGCAACTCGTAGAAAACCCCATTTACAGTCAACCTGCATAGAAAAGCCAAAGGAAAGAGTCAATGCAATTAACCCAGAGTGAAGCCCTGCTTCGAAAAAAATTCTCCCACTCTATTCTTGGATTTATAGCTCAAGGTTTTCACTATAATGGCTCTTGTAAATTAATTGCAGACACAATTGTCTACGGGCATTCTCCGAATAAGTGGCAAGTAGTTAATTGCACCCTGAATTAGCCAATTCGGCCCATAATTAACCATTTGAGGACAATTAATTGCATGCATAATATTTGCACCTGCAACTAATTGGAGACTCACATTGTTCCTGGAAGAAATAAATAAATAAGTAACAACAACAACAAAGGAACCAGTGGCTACACTTAAACTGGAGTCGTTTATAGAAAAAGGTTCCCCAGAGCTGAGGAAACACTCATCTGTGTCACAGCTGCCTCAGTGGAGAAGCAATTTTAAAACCTCCGGGACTAGCTAGGTTTGCAGGACACTATTTTATACTTTTTCTTTTTCCTTTTTTCTCTCTCCCTATTATTAATGGGAGGGAGAAAAAAAGGAACTTAATTTATTCAATTAACGTAATAAAAAAATGTAAGACTCTCCAGGTTTGGAAAAATAAAACATCCTACATACTGAAATAATGGTGTCGTTACAAAAGAAAGGCTAAGTTCTCTTATCTTTGTTCTTGTTTCACCCACAGGCTGACTAAATGTGCTTTTAGTCAGGAGGGAGGGAACAACCGTTCCCCCAGACCTCAAGGGCGGGAGAAGAAGAACCGCATATACATCTTATCATACTTCCGCTGGCAGGTAGGGTCTGTGGATTAGCACAATCGCTTTTCAGTCGTTAAAAACAATGAGTTGCTGTGATTAATACAAATAATAACAAGGACAATGCTAACAACCATTACGACGGTAACTGCAGTCACCACATTGTAAACACTTTAGCCTACACTTTACCCAACCTCGCTCAAAGTGTTATAGCAACTTCAGAAAGACTTTTTGCCCATTTTGTAGACGAGAAAACTGTTCAAAAAAGCTTCCTAACTTTCCTGATTACAGAGGTACATTAAACTTGTATAATTTAATCCATATCAAGGGCTTAGCAAAGTACCTGAAACATAGTCAATACTCAACTAAGATTAGCAAAGTATTTGTAGCCCTAGTAATTACTAAGTGTATCCCCTTTTCACGGACATGTTGAGGATAGAATTGTAAATCTAAAAGTTGATGTATATTCAGCATTCATGATGTGCTAGTTAATGTTCTAAGTGCATCACATGAACTCAATCAGTGTAAACTCAGTAACGAAGCCATGAGAATAATACCACTGCCATCCCCATTTTACAGATGATGACACTGAGGCAGGGAAACGTTAAGCACCTTGCTCAAAGAATATACAACTGGCAAGGGGATGAGATGAGGGATTCAAATATCGAAATTCTGGCTCTAAAATGTGTGGATTTAGCTAGTGCACGATTTTGCCTCTTATAACCTGGACAGATGGATTTGTCTGTAAAAATGTGTGTGTGTGTGTGTGTGTGTGTGTGTGTGTGTGTGTGTGTGTAAACTTGGATGTGATGGAGCTGTCAAAAACCAACACGTATAAAAACGGACCTGGGGGCTTCCCTGGTGGCGCAGTGGTTGAGAGTCCGCCTGCCGATGCAGGGGACGCGGGTTCGTGCCCCAGTCCGGGAAGATCCCACATGCCGCAGAGCGGCTGGGCCCGTGGGCTGTGGCCGCCGGGCCTGCGCGTCCGGAGCCTGTGCTCCGCAGCGGGAGAGACCACAACGGTGAGAGGCCCACGTACCGCAAAAAAAAAAAAAAAAAAATGGACCTGGATGCTAAATGCTTGCTTTCTCAAAGGCCAGCAGAACCACTGTCCCTGGCTTAGGAGGACCAGTGGGAGAACACTGTCTTTCCTGCCTTCGTAAGAAGCTGGAGCCCACTGGCTGAAAGTTAGTCCCTGAAGGGGGTGATCTCGATGACTCAGAAGCCACATGACGACTCCTGAAGAGGAGTGGTTGCGAAATGCAAGCGGGAGGTTAGGAGGAGAGCTGAGTGTCGGGGCCAGGCCCCAGCAGACCGCGAGGCAGAGGGCAGGGGCTGGGCTGTGTGGTCCCCGCCCACAGGAGGGGAGGGAAGGCACCGACCGGAGAAAGGGGGCAACAGGCGAGGGGCTTGCAGGACAGAAGTGCCACCCCCACCCCTAGCCCAGGGTCATCTTAGGCACCCAGGCCCTGGGGGTCTCACTGGAGCCTTGAATGCAGCTGAATGGCCTTCCTGCAGGAGCGCTTTCCTCGCTGGGCTAGAACTACACCATGTTACAAGCTTCAAGTCCTAATGGTTGATCTTCTACCATTGTGTAAGAGAGCTTAGGAATGCCGGCTAAATATCTGATGAAGGCTAAAAAGAACAGGGTTCAGGCAAATGGAGCAGACGGAGAGGGGCTCCTGGTGGCACGGAGGTCAGTACATCACCGCGATTCAGCACCAGAGCTGACAGCCACCCCTGGCAGTCAGGGAAAATAAGAAATACCAACTTTGAGGGTTTATAAGTTTTATCATATGACACTGATAAGCTTTCAAGACATTAGAAAATGTATGCTTATTTTTTCCCCTATAAAAAACCCAAAACTCACATTGTCAACTTCACTAATAAAAAATTTGAACAAGACAAAACAAGGGATAGGGCCCATGCCACAGGGCTAGGTCTCTTTACCATCTGGTGGACAGACATCCATTAATCAAAATATTGATAGAATGGTTTTACAATCAGACTCAAATCCAAACTCTTCCTTTCACTGTATTTTCTCAACTTATGCACAAGACGAAAGAGTGTTCTGAATGGCTTGTGGAGTCAAGGCCCAGCAGACATGTGTGCACATCCACACGTGAGCAGCACCCACACTTACATTTCCTCCACTTTCTAGGGTAGTTCCTGATCAACAGAAACAAGTGCTAGTTTTCTAGGTGCTCTTAGAAAAGCTGTTTTCTCCTAGTAAAGAAAGCCCTCCTTTCTTTTCAAATCATCTGCTTCATTATCCACACTAGTGACTTTTTGTTTTGTTTTGTTTTGTTTTGTTTTTGTTTGTTTGTTTTTGCCACAGTTGAATGTGAAGTGTTTGGGTTCATATTCTACCTTTCCTTTCTTTGCAACATATGAGCACAGCTTGTATTGTACTATCTAATATTCACCATGACTATTTGGACATTGACGAAAGCAGTTTTGTTATCTAATATACAAGCCCTTTAGGGTCTTGTAAGAGGGGACACGCAGGTCATCGTGGTGATGCTTCTTGTCTGCCCGTTTTAGTTGGGCGAGAGAGACCCGGTTTGTCTTGTGGAATTACCCTTTCCTTGACACACACAGCAGATTTCACCTTCTAGGAGGATGAGTCATCTTAAATAAGTTGTATGTTCCCCTGTCTTATCTCCATCAGGAGACCCATCCCATCAAGCCTGGGAAGTAGCTGTAGTTACATGTGGTTATTATACACATTTTGGACTGCTTTTATAGATATCTGGATATCGAAGTTGTAGTCAACCATTATCTTCTGTTTCCTCATTCCTCAGAGATTTTTTTGAACTCATATTATTATACACATTACTTATTGCCTCCCTCCCACCCTGGATTTTAAATCCCAGTTCTGTCTCCGGAGAGAAAGTCAGCACGTAATTCATATGTAAGGGGATCCATCATGGACTGACCTCTACAGCAGCCGGTTTACTGTCTGACTTCTCTCTTCTCTAGCATCCAGCAGAACGTGAATTTAAAGCTTCCTGAATAAAATTGGCAAGCACCCTGTGAAATACATGGCTTAGGAAAGGAGATCAATAGCCTGCCATCTTCTCTCTCCCCACGTAGATGCAGTTCCCCACGGAGAGGGGCTTCTGGGGGAGGGGAGAGGTTGGGGGTCGGGAACAGAGAGGGGATGGAGAGAAAAGGCAAACAAACAAACAAAAGACTTAGGTCAGACTCCTAGTCTTGTAAGATAGTTACTTTTCCCCAGAGCTCCTCTGTTTCCATATTTATCCTCATTTTAGGTATTACCATCCACAGAAACCTCTAGATTCCAACCTCCCCTCCATCCCCTCCCCCTTCCCTTCCGCTCCCCCAGAAAGGCACACAGCCGTGCATCTAGGAGCCTCCAGCCCCCACGTTAGCAGGAGCTCATCCATGCATAATTTATACAGGCCTCCGTCCTCTGACTAATGCTGCAACACGCAGAGCCCTACAAAAGCAATGCAAAGACCTGCTCCTGGAACAAGAGGCACAAATCAGATGGTGGTGTCCCAGTGGTGTGCAAACACGTGCCTTAATAACAGGAAAATCTCTGCAGCCTCCTTGGGCTGAGCTTCAAAGATGCCGGCATCTCCAACCACTGCACCGCTTCAGAGCATGAGTCACAACAGAGCCTCTTCTCACATTATTTGCAAGATGCTCACCTTCCTCGCTCTTCAAACGTGACCTAATCGCCGCCTGCCAGGCAGTGGCAGGTGTAAAGTGCAGTCCTATTATGTGGGGAGCTATTATGGAAATCAGGGGATGGGGAGGGGGTCAGGAGAATTAAGAGTTAGTTAGCTTCTAAAAAAAAAAAAAAAAAAGAGTTAGCTTCTCATTCATTTACCAGTGCTCCCTACCCCACCATACACGCATTTTAAAACATGGTTGTTTAAAAAAAAATGGACGAGGGCTTCCCTGGTGGCCCAGCGGTTGAGAATCTGCCTGCCAATGCAGGGGACACAGGTTCGAGCCCTGGTCTAGTAGGATCCTACATGCTGCGGAGCAACTGGGCCCGTGAGCCACAACTACTGAACCTGCGCATCTGGAGCCTGTGCTCCGGGAAGAGGCCACAACAGTGAGAGGCCCGTGTACTGCAAAAAAAAAAAAAAACCGAGAATCAAAATCAAGACTCTCGGAAAGCCTCTGTATTATATTACTGCCCTTGCATGGTGAAAACCAGCAGTATATTAAGGCCACAATTTCTTGTGGATGTACTCATTCTATGTGGAGTAAAGCAAAATTCTGCCTATAACACTACACCTAGAATCTTGTTTGGCAGCTACAGCAGGGGTGTGGAAATATGTCTTTGATTTTTACTGGTCAATATAGAGAATCCTGTGACTTGGGCATAGGTGGGCATGTGGAAACTTGTCAAAGGAAAGAAACAGATATTTCAAATTTGAAAATAAAGTTATGCTCTGAAAAAATAAACCTTTTAAAATTTCATTTTTTTTCAGATTTCTAGTGAAAATATGGCTTTTTAATAAATATTATTGGGGCAATTGACTATGAACAAATGTAGTTTATGTCACTACTTTAGGTTAGATTTTAAAGGTCAATTAGAAATTGATTAATGATATAATTGCAAAAAGAAAAAAATTAATATCATTAACAAAATATAGGATGATTTGCTTAAGTTCTCAAGGTAGAGCTTTTTATTTTTTGCTTTTTTTCAAAATCTTTAAATTTTATATTCACCCTTTAAAATTTCTAATTAAACTTGTTTATGATGATTTTCTTCTATATATGGTTTGGAAAATAACTGTGTCTTTATTTTATCAACCAACACATATTTGGCTACATCATATCTGTAACGTGCCTAAAGCATGGGTTAAAATAACTAACTGCAAAGAAAGTACAGTCTTTTGTGCAGAGAAAGTTTAAATTAATTCAATGACAGGCATGTGCTGGAATCCTGCTCTGTGCACATTTGAGGAATTATGAAATTCAGGATTTAATTTATGGGCAATGGTCCTTCACGCCTCCTCACCTACTCTCCTTGTGAAACCATGAGCAGAGAAAGAGCCCACGGCACATGGCATTTCCCTTTCCTTTGTGGTAAAGTCTACATAAAACATCTGTTGGTTTTACCAAGAGAGAAGCCTCAAGATTATGAAGAGCAGGCATCTAAGCTCTAGTGGTTTTCCAGATGCCTTTGAATTCTACACTCAGTTAAGCACAAGACCAGTGTCAAACATGCATGAAGCTGCCCACTGTCTGGATACTCTGTCCTGTCCAGGGAGGTCCTCTCCTCCAGCCTGTGTCTGCCCACCCTCAGACTTGCAGAGGCAAAGTGTTTGCTTGAATTTAACTTCAAGTAATTGTATCTAATTTTTAAGTATCGTAGAATTCAAATCTTGGGGATAGAGTCTTTTTTTTGTTATTCCCTTATATTTTATGCAATGTCACAGATAAGAACTTTGGAAATTTAAAGCACTTTATCCTATTCTTAATGGATTAAAAAAAATAGTCATCAAAACATTATATAATTGAATTTTCCTAAAGCTAGAAATGAGCCAAACCCTACAAACATGGTCTTATATCTAAAGAGCTTCTGTCTCACATAATGCAGGCTGTTTTGCTAACAGAGTTCCAGGAAAAACAATGGAGCTGATGCTTTCAAATTTTTTTTCATGTCATGGTGATTACAGGGTAAGTGTAGAATAGGTACATTCTGAGCCTGGAACATCGTTTTATACCAGAAAGTAGTGAAGTGCTCAAAACAAAGGCAAGATGTCAAAGAGAAGCTGGAGCCAGCTTGGGGGGCATCAAAGTAATTAAACACTAATAGTCATGAGTCCAGAGTTCATGCCAATAATACATAAGAAACTGGGGGCTGAGAGTGGGCAACTGCTTCTAGTAGAACTTTCAATGCCAACTAGTAAGTGTGAAAAGAATGCAGTAGTTGGAAAATCCATCATTTCTTAAACATCACAGTAAATACTGATTCATGAAAAAAATTATCAATTGATTCTAAATCAAGGGGGACATTTTGATGAAGAACATAGCAGTATTTATTTGCATGGTTTACTAGCTGCAAAATAAAATTATAAACTACACTGCCAGAGAAATTGGAAAATCCATTGACCTGGAGATCATGGCTGTGGATATGGTGGGCTTCCACAATGAGTACCCTGAGGAGGACTCAGCATCACCTACACTGTGTTATGGCCAGAAGATAAACTGGATGTAGTCATGGAACAACACCAGGCAAACCCCAATTCAGAAATGCAGTATTAAAATTGAAAGGTGCTCTATTCTCCAAAAATGACCATGTCATAAAAGACAAGGAAAGACTATAGAAATCATCCAGACTAAAAGATAATAAAGAGACAAAATAAGCAAATGTAATATGAGATTCTAGACTGGATGCTGTACTGCTAAGAAAAAAAATTATAAAAATAATTAGGTCAGTTGACAAAAACTGCAATAAAATGATAGGTTAGATGAAAGTGTTATATCAATATTAACTTTACTACAGCTTATAACTGTACCATACGTATGTATGAAATACACACCAAAGAAAAAAATCTCAGAAAACAATCATATGTGTTTAGATGTACATATGTGTGTGTATATATGTATGTGTGTATATATATATATATATATATATATATATATATATATATATATATATATATATACATACATGAGAGAGAGAGAGAGAGAGAGAGAGCGCACAAATGTGGCATTCAAAATAAATAAATCTAGGTAAAAAGTATGTAGGTGTTCCTTATATTCATTTTTTATTCTTGCAACATTTCTGTAAATTTGAAAGCTTTTCCAAATGCTTCTGGAGAGTTTAAGAACATTATTTATTTCACATAAGAGAAAGCATGAGCTGGATACAGTACACAGTATATACACAGTCCCAAGAAGCTTCACGATGGAGCTGGGACTTCAGCCGTGTACCCCCAGTCACTCCACTGCATGATACTCCTCTTCACAAGGCAGCAGAATCTCTCCCCTTTGCACATGAAATCCTCTATAACCTCATTTCTCTTCCCTTTCTCCAATGTGGCTCGACTCATGGAAGAGTGGGGTGACTACCTTCTGCTGTGTGATGTTTGCAACCCTAGATGTGGAAGCAAAGAATGCCTGCCTAGTGGAAGCTCTGAGCAGCAGGTCCACTGGTGTCCACAAGTTTAGACCTGAGAAGTACACTGCCTCACCTGGCATCACTGAGGAGTCTTGAAAAAGAGGAAGCCTTACCACGTGGAGATGTTTGCACTCAGAGACATAAGTGACTAAGGACAACAGCTCTGGTGAATGTCATCTATGTCTTCAATTATTTTGGAAAGGGTTTTATTAGCTTCAGTTATTTGTTTATTCTTTTCAATATCTAGTTTTGTGGTTTCTAGTACCAGTGTGGAAAAGTGCAGCTATGAAAAAAAAAAAAAAACACACCCTTTCACAAATGACAGCTACACAACCTTAGTTAAGTACACAGGTGATTCCCTGCGGGCATAGGAAACTGAAGGAGAACAGGTGATCTTAAAGGGAAGCTGAAGCTTGAATCCAGTAGTCGGTAGGGCATGTGTCCCGCAGTGGTCCCCGGCTTCCCCACCGGGTGGGCACACCAGCCGCAGCCGGCTGTGACTCTCACCACGTGCCATGGAACACCTAACACACTGCCCCCTGCAACCCTTACTCACTCAGAGCATCCACACCCCTCTTTCCTTTTCAAAAAATCTAACTGATGCTTTAAGAAATGGAATCCGTTCTTGGGATTTTTTTCATGTAAGAGAAAGCAATTGTTTACAGATAACCGTGGAACAGTCACCTTTGTCATGAGTACATTAAACCACACACTGGGAACACTAGCTGCCAACAACCCAGAAGGTTCCAACTCTTCAGCCTCTTGGTGCCCAGCTGTCCTTCACGTTCCTCTCATGGTGGCTTTTTCCCATCAAGGTCTGGAAAAGCAACTGCAAAGTGGAAGCAAAAACTCTGTCAGAAAAACAGGATGATGGGCATGAAAAAGCATGACGCTCCTGCACAAACCATTTGCTTCTCCCCGCTCAGGTAGGACGCTGTCACTTGCATACCTGCCACAGGGATCCCAGTGCCTTGCTTGGAAGACGCTTTTCAGGAAGAATGGCTTTTTGGTTTGTTTAGTAGTATCTGATGATCAGCTAGGTGAATGTGAGAGGTAGAAATCCCTTAGCTTAACAAAAAAGGAAAGACCAAATACCTATCAGATAGTGTGGAATATAAAGAAAACCAGACCTGTAATTAAAACCCAAAGGCCCTCTTGCTAATAATGAATAGAATGGCCTTTCTCGGGTCTAATGCCAGTTTATGCCACCAAAATGTGCTTATCTAGGAAAAAGATGCTCATCTAGGAAAACCCCACACCTCCATGGTAGATGTTGCTATGAATGGAAAGGGGATGAGAACTGGGGTCCTGAGAGTTTGTCCCAGACAGATCCGAAAAGCAGATGAAGGGACAAAGCATGAGAAGATGATGGTGCCTCTTTGGGTCCTGGGGAAGGTTACACGTAAAAAGTCACGCTTTTGAATGCTCTTACACTCCCCGCTGCCACCCACCACAAGATACTATTATTTCATCTCCTTAGCAAGAACAAGGATTTTAAATCCACCAGAAAAAAAAAAAAAAAAACATGGAATAGCTATTGATTGAAGGCTCTAAGAGCTTAATATCAATATTACATCAGAATATTCAGGTCCTACCCCATGGGCCAACACCGGCAGTAAACTTTTGGAAAAATAAAGAAAATCAACCATTATGACTCTAGTTCAGAAAAAATTTAAAAAACAAATGAGAAGAGTTTTCACTCATTTTTCGTTAAAATCGACAGACCCCCTGCTACATCACTGGCTGTGGGCTAAGTACTAGACATGTGTATCGTCAAGTCCAGCCTCTGCCCTCCAGTCACAAAGACCGAAGGCAGAAAGGAGAAGAGGGGGCTTCCCTGGTAGCGCAGTGGTTGAGAGTCCGCCTGCCGACGCAGGGACACGGGTTCGTGCCCCGGTCGGGGAAGATCCCACATGCCGCGGAGCGGCTGGGCCCGTGAGCCATGGCCGTTGAGCCTGCGCGTCCAGAGCCTGTGCTCCGCAACGGGAGAGACCACAGCAGTGAGAGGCCGGCGTACCGCAAAAAAAAAAAAAAAAAAAAAAAAAAAAAAGAAGAAGAGGACTTTCCTATAATAGTGTCCTTTCCAAACGAACGTCCTCTACACTTCATTGCTCACGCAGATACCTACTAGGCCTCATGTTTTCAAAACCACAATTGTCTTTCACTTCATTCTGAATAATTGTGGGGTAATCTTACAGCACAGCCCTGCCTTTCAGAGAAACATGGGTGGAATTTCTGTGTTCTTTTCAGGTAAGAAGATAATTCACATTTTTGAGACTCTCCTGCCTTTTTCTTCTCTGCCTCAGCTGCGACCATCCTAACAATGTCTAATTACTTGGCCTTCAGAAGGCTGAGAGGCGGGCGGCTCTGCTCAGAGCACGGCCTCTTTGTTCTGGGTCCGCTGGCATGCACCATTCTCTACTCATATTTATATAGAGAACAGAAAATATTCTAATTAAATCCCATATTTTTCACATAACTCAATTCAGTAAACTGACAATGATGTTATCTGTGGGCCTGTTGTGATATTTGATCAAGTTCTTTCCAGAGCTATATGATCTCCATAAAACCTCCCTGAATGGTTCAGTTGACAGGAAACTTCAAACAGAACTATTCTTCTGTTGTTTCCAGGATCTGTGGGGTTAGAAGCGGAGGGGGGAGTGATGTTTGAGAGGCTCGTATTACTCACATGGAGTGATTCTTAAGTGCTTTGTTTTAAAAAATTTTTTTAGAAAACCAACTTCCCCTGATCTTCGACTTTTACTGTTTTGCTACAAAACCCCACTCAGGGCACAAAAGGATGGGTATTTTCATTTACTACTAGAGTGCAAAGAATGAGGTGCTTTAAGATTGCACCTTCTTAAAGCTGAAATATATACAATATCTACTATTTTCCAGGCCCCATACCTGCATCTTCCATGCATTATCTCGTCTGATGCCTAGAAAAAGCCAAGTTATTAATTGAACTTTGGAGAAGAGGAAATTGAAGCTTTATGCAGACTAAATAGCTTGTTAAGGTCACAGAGTAAAGCAGATACCTTGGAGCTTATAGAGAAGAAGGGGAGGAGGAAGTAGTGCTGGGAAATTAAGTTCTGATCTATGGATCCATATCAGTTAGGGGTCCAAAGGGAAACATACGCCAAATAGGAGCATTTAGAAAGTTTTCTTAACAAAAGCACTCATGACAGGTCTTTGGGTGGGGTATAGGACTCTGGAGGCTGCTATCAGCTGAGCTATTACTCAGTTCCTCCTCTAAGGACCAGGGTGAGGGGAAGGAAGAGGTACCAGAGGCTGCCAGGAGACAAAGATGATGGGGTTACATGAAGAAAGGAGAAAAGAAAGCATCTGTGGCTACCTTCACTTGGGGATGGCAACCCCGCAAGGATAGAGCTGAGACCCCCTTCTCTTCCTTCACGCTCCAGCGAGGGAAGCCCTCCTGGAGTCCAGAGGGCACAGGAGTCCTGCCAGTGGAGGAGAAGTAGAGAGGATCCTGGAGGGATGGGGAGGAATCCAGGGCGTAAGATCCATTCTCACTTCCCGCCCATAGCCTCGCTTCTCCCTCCTGCTGCCTGCCTCCTGCTAGTGTCTGCTTCCCCCTCTTGGACTCGCTTAGAGGGATACAGATGACCCACAATGATGACAAAGAAGGCATCTTCACTTCCAGGGTCAAGCAGAGTGGAGCTAAATCCAGAGGAAAGCCTATAAACAGGGCAGGTGGAGGAAGGCTAGGCTGGAAGCTCACCTCCCGCCTGGGGTCCCTAGCATGGGCGTCACCCTGTTCACCTAGTTGGGTATGGGTCACTTGGCTGAAATCCAGAGCCATTTATTCATGGCTTTGGCCATCAGATTGTATTCCTGTCAATTAGAACTACTGCTGAGGGACATTCCAGAGCTTGCCTCGCCCTCATGGATCACTCCATTTCTGCTGTATTTCATACATTTGTTACAACTATTAAGAAACACATGCCATGAGTTTGCATTAACTTACTATGTGCTGGAGCAACAGAGATAATCAGAACCTGTTCTGTCTTTAAAGAATGTTCAGGCTACTAAGAGAATTTAAAAATTCGTATTTAAAAATTCCTACTCCTATAATTCTAATTTACTTTAGGAAGTGTCAAAACCCTTGCTGGTGGGATAGATAAAAACTATTAATTGTTGAGAGGAGGGGAGATTATTTTTAATCTTTGAATCAGAAGCCCAAGGTTCTGTTTAGTCCCTAGTGCAGAATTCCTTAGAACCACCTTCCTGGAAACCTGGAATAATTCTGTCGCAGACTTGGACTCTTGACTCTGTTCTCCTCCGGAAAGTGACACTGACCCGCGCTGTCCAATAGCAGATGATGTGTTGCTTGATCCTGTCCATGAATGGCTTCTTGTGTGTCAGTCTGTTCTCACCAGCAAAATAGCCAACCCCTCAAAGCTCTCCCTCTGTTTTCTGGATGCCTGCAGTGCTGGAGGTGGTTGCAGCCAGTGAGCACTTAGCCATAGACAGATGAGTAGTTTGAAATGTAAAGAAATGAGTAACATCCCCGAGTTACACAGAAGCCAAAGGTAAGACGAGACCACCCTGTCTCCAGTGCAATGCCCCCTCTCCGTCATATCTCCCTGGTGTAAAACTCAGTAAGTGGATGCTAATCCCCCCTTGTGTTAAAAGGAGTCCATCATGAAAATGGAAGCCCGCAGGTTTCCAGTACATGTCCTCCCTTCTCTTCAGGCCTCCAGAAAAATGATGCCAGCATTTGAGAAGTGTTTCTTTGTACGTCTGCATTCCTTACTCTCTTGTAAGCCCCTGAGGATCAGAATCCATGTCTTGTTTGTTTTAATGTCTCTTGTACAAAACAGTTCCTTATGTGTGAAAGGCATCTGGTACTTGTTCATTGAGAGGATTCTCCCACTGGCTCTTTTCTCTTTTTTATCACTTTTATAAATCTGTAAAGACCTTACAGTCAAGAGACATTATCAAGGGCCTGTGATACTCTTACACATTATTTCTCATGTGATTCTTCCTAAGGCCTTGTCAAAATGTCACATCAATTCCCATTCTACAGATAGGAACTTCGAGGCTATGGCAGGTGGAACAATAGTCCCTAACACTTCCTGCCTGGGTCTGTGTCTGGGATGGTTCCAATTACTTTATACATTCTCATGACAAATCTGAGACAGGTGAAATTATGATCTCCATGAATTACTGAGACGAAACTGAAGCACAGAGAAGAGAGGTTAGCTATCCAAGGTCACAGAGCTATTAAATGGAGGTGCTGTGACTCAAGAATGGTTAGTGCTTAAGTTCTTAATGACCCACTGTCCCTCCTTTCTTTATAGGGAGGCCAAGGGCACAGAGACGGCCAACCACAGCACCTCACTCCTTCTGTGAATGACTAGCTTTGTGATGCCGAGACCGTCTTCTTCTCTCCGACCAAAGCATCTCCATCTTCGAGAACTTTTACCAACATCGGTTTCACTTACACTAACTCTTTCTCCAACATCACCCCCCAGGGCTTGGCTTGTACACTCTGTATAGAAAACATAGATGGAGCCATCACTCTTTGGCTTTCAAAATGCCAACATCTCTGACTGAATTATCTCAAACTTTTACATATACCAAGGAAGTAAATCCATCACCTGTCCATGCCTGGGCTCCCCAAAAATACATTTCAAATTTTAACATTCAAAGTAATGTTGAGAAAGAGCTCAAAATTTGAGATCTAAACATGTGCAATGTATCCCTTAATATCCGTGTAACCTTAAGCAGTTCATGTCGATTCTACATGTTTCCTCTCTCTCATCTGAAAAACAGTATTTTATGATGTAAGGCCAATTGCAATGACCATGGTAATTAACAATGGAGTATTATGAAGCCAAATGAGAGTGGTAAACAGGTTCTAAGATTAATAATGATCAATTAATGTATGATTGGTATTAATACAAATCCATTTAGTCCCACCCTATCAGAACTCAGACAGAAGCTCCAATGGTGTAACTGTGTCAGTATCCCAGGCAGTAGGATGGCAGTCTTTAGACTCCAGTGGTTCATTTATCAGTCAATATATGTATACGGTGGGCTCCCCAACCCCAGAAATAATCCTTCCTGTCAATATGATGTAGGCAAAAGTTTGTGTGTTCTGGAATGAAACACAGTTATGTGACCCTGGGCAAGATATTTAACGTTGCAACATATCTGTGGATATTTACACTTACAAAATAAGGGTTATAATAACTAGCAGTGTCGTCATGGGAATTAAAGGTGACGTGAAACATATGGTGCCCAGCTCAGGTTAGAGCTGAAGAAATATCCCTTTTTTCCTTCTCTTTGGATAGAAGTATTTTTATGAAATGAATAGAATGCACAAGCGAATTTAAAGTTTCTAGTTATCTAGTGTTATTATTAACAAATAAAATTGCTGGATCTTCTCTCTTTGGCTTTATCAACACTCTGAACATTTTATTGATTTCAAACTCCATTTGTGAGATGAGAAGTTCTCATGAGAAACATCCCCAGCAGGAGGCTTGCATTCTCACAAAATAAAGGAATGCCTGTTTGATTAGAGGAGAGATTATTTATACTAGCTTTCTCAATAGAATACAAAACTCACTCCTTACAAAACACCAAAGTAATTGTGTATCATCTCTTTTCATACCTTATATAAAAACTACCTATTTACATGAAATAATGGAAGAAAATAGGTTTGGAGAGCTAGACGATTTGGTTTTAATTTCAGTTCAACAATTTTTACTTCTGATATCATGGGAAAAACAAAATTTTATAAGCCTCAGTCTACTTATCTACAAAAAGGGGATTAAATGAGGTAAAGTGTGTAACAGTTCTGAACACAAATCTCATACATAGTAGGAAAAATTATGCCCCATCAGGGCATAATTTGAATTTTAAGAAGCTACATAGACCCTTCAATGAAGAGTAATGTGTTCTGCACAAAATATACTCTTGGTAAGTGTTTATGTAATTAAAATGAATTAAAAATATATAGATAAAAAAAATTGATAGGAATGCATCAATATATTTTATTTAAAAAAAACAAGTGCAGCACATAATATTTGTATATTTTGAATATAGGCATTATAATTGCAGCTCAAAATCTACAATGTTCAAACATTTTTCTGTTGGTTGATTTATTTTTCGCAGATGACCATGAGTGAGATAACCGTTTCATAGAAGAAGTATATAATTTGGAGTCTGAGTTGATTTTAAAGCCACATGAACTTGAGAATTCACCATAATTTATTGACTTGAAGATGTCATTAATTATAAGATGTATTGATATATGTAGCACTGATATGAAAGAAAATACTGCCAGTACACTAAGAAATGATTGCTAATGCATTAATTGCAAGATGAATCCTTGTTTCAAAGATGTTAAGGAAAAATGTAATTCAACAAAGTAAATTATTTAACTTCTAGGATCCCAAGTTTCTCCAGCAGAAAAATAAGACTGATGATGGCTCAGAGGACATTGAAAGAATCACATGAAAAAAGGAAATGAATATCCTTTTTAAACTCTAAAACACTCTACAAATATTATTTTTAGGCCAAGAGCTCCTTTAATAAGAACGTTTTGAGATATGAAACATCTTTTGCCCTCCTGGTCTATTTTTATACTAAATGTTTCTTGTTATTTTCTCCCCTGGTGCTGCTCTCATTGGTTGTTTATGACATGTCATGACCAAAAAGTAACATATTTTATGTTTATTTCAAAATATAATCATGGAGATCCCCTGAATTTGAATTACTTTGGCTCAGGTGTGGACTTCTCAAAGGATTTATTTAGGCTTTTCAACTTCTAATTGTTGTTAGTATCAATAATTATCCAAATACAAAGTTAGTAGTTTAGTAATTAATGAAGAGAAATTCTATATCCCATTAAGATTATTCATTTAAAACAATTAACATCAAATTTCAACCAAATCCAGAAAACACAAGTAAGAAAGCCAAAGTCATAAAATAGCAAGAAAATTATCCAGGACAGGAAAAGAGCTGCACTGTTTAAATAAAAAAATATTTTGGAATTTTTGACTATATCCAGGATATCAGATATGAACACTTTTACAGAACTGTAAACAGATCCACCTGACTTCAAATTTGGGGACTGCAGAGAGAGAGACAGAGAGAGAGAGAGAGAGAAAGAGAGAAAGAGAGAGAGAGAGAGTCATGATTTCTGGGATGTCTGTTATACTGAGTGTCAGATGACACATCTAAAGGATTACATGTCATTTGAATGAAAGAAGTTAAATGTTGCATATTCATGGTCTCCTGGGCTTTTGCCAATACTTCTTGGTGTGATAAAAACCAGTGCCAAGAAACATGATGATTAATGTCTTGTGAGTCCCTTCTGTGTTTCTGAGTTTGTACTCCACTCTTGCTGCCACTGGAAGAAATGGTAACCTTTCACTAAATTTGATTCATTTGTGGTAAAGTTCAATGAGCTAATGAAACTCAAATGTTTTGCAAGTTACAAAGAACGTGGAAAGCTATAGAATACCATGATGACAGCGTTAACAAAGTTGTGCTATTTGACAGGAATAAATTTTAAAACTAAAGAAAGAGCCGGACGCCTATGCATATTCCAACATGTGTGGATTCTTCCAGGTTTATCTCCTAGATAACTCAGATAATTCAGTCTGCATTAAGATTATATTCCTTCATCCTCAAGCCTCTGATTAGGGTGTTTCCTTCACCTAGAATATTTTCTTCCCCGCTTCTACCCTGTTGGAAGTCTAAATATGTTTCATATTTCAACTCTGTTCCCCCTTCTTCCATAAAATCTTCTCATCTCCATGCAATCTCTCTCCCATAAAGCACTCCAATTAACATATCCTTCATACATCCATAATAGCTCTTATCTCAGTTACTCAGGGATTTAGAGATGTCTGTCTCCCTTATAGATTCAAATTTCAATGTTTTATTCATACTTATAATCCCAGAGTTCGTGCATGTAATTACTCAATATTTGTTGGTTAAATTTGATTTTGAATAATAGAGAAGAAACACCTTTCTAATTGGGGTGGGAAATGAGACCGTGATTTAATGTCATAAAACAATGGTTGTCACAGAATAAATGATACGACATGGTTGCTACACTCTGATGCCCAATGACTGTCCCATTAAAGTTAACTCCACTCCTTCCTTCCCACTAAAGAATAACATAGCTGAATCCAAATCAATGAGAATATTATCAAAGAGAGTATTTAATCTGCAAACCTAGTACTTTGTTTTTAGTAATAAAGGGCTTAAACACACCTCAAATTTTGGCACCCTTGGTTTAGCAATTCTGTAACTGACAACTGTTGCCATCCAACAATGCTCAATGAATTTCCCACAGAGATTGCCCCAAACCTCCTCGATTCCTTTCCAGGCACCAGACACTCTCTTGTCTTGATAAAATTATTGTAATTCCTCTTTAATCAATCTATAACAGGTGTTCTCCACTTGGGCACTACTAACATCTTGGATCAGGTAATTCTTATTTGTCTGGGCTGTCCAGGACACTGTGGAATGTGTGTAACGGCATCCCTGGCCTCCACCCACTAGGTACCAGTAACAATCTCCAGATCCTGACAATCAAAACTGTCTCCAGACTTCACAAAATCTTCACTGGGAGAGGAGCAATCTCCCCAGTTTCAGATGACTAACAGAGAGACTCTTCTGGCTAAGCTCCCTTGAATTAGATGACTGAGACTCTTAAAATAACAGAGATGCAAGAAGTCAATGAGACTAACTGGGCAACCACATATTAAAATAAGCCCAGAGCAATTAAGGACAAGAATAATGTTTCTAAAATATAAACATGACCACCTCACTCTTGTATTCAAAACTCTCTGTCAGTTCCACATCACTCACAGGAGAACTTCATAAAGTTCCTTGCCATGATTGATAATGTACTCTCTCACAATCCTATCTCTCCAGCTTCATAGCCACATTAAGCTACTTGCAGATATTTGAATGTATGATGTTATTTCATGCCTCCCTCCTTGCAAACATTTCTGTTTCTGAATATCATATTTTGAAGTTTCTTTGCATGCATGTCTGCTTCCCATCACTAGAATGTAAGTTCCATGAGGGTAAACAATTTTTCTCCTTTATTCACCATTTTTTCCCCAGAATCTTACTGAATAAGGATTGTGGAAGAATGAACAGAAGTCTTTATATTTTGGCTGATACATTGCCTAGGCTGGAATTCCCTTCTCCTCTTCATTGTATTTATTCTTAGAAATTTAGTCTAACACCAAAATGCATCTGAAGACTTGGATCCTCTTTTTTGATTAGAATGGACCCCGTGTGTGCCTCGGAAAGATCTTATCATGCTGATTTGTTCACATGTCAGTCAGATGCCCTCATTCAACACTACCGATTTCTGAGAGCAAGGACCAAATGGCACCATCCTGGTAATATCAATGCTTAGAGCTGGTGTGTGGTTCACAGTAAATGTCTCATGAAAAAAAAAAAAAAAAAAGAATGTCTCTACCACAACTTTAATTTTTTACCTTTGAATACAACTTGATCCATGCCTTGTCTTTCCATGTATTCTTCATGGTGTAAAGCACAATGACTGGCAAATAGTATAAAGCTAATGAACACAGGATGGTTGCTCACTTTTGAAGCTTTGGCAGAATGTTACACTTGAGATCTTAGTTAAGTGTTCTCAGGAATAGCAAGGATAGCTTATTGGTTTCAGAGCATTCACCATAGTGAATGCTGTCAGTGCTCCACTCAGATCCCCGGGCGCTCCTCCTACTGTTTCAATTTGCCTTTCCCAGCTTCAAGGTCCTTCTGTCTCCAAAGGTCTGCACCTGCAGCTGTTCATTGAGGACAGCCCTCAGCTCCTGTAGTCTCCTTGATTTTGTGTGCAGAGAGCTGGAAATTGTTGGGAGGTCCTCGCCACTGCCAACTCTTGCCCCAAACAGTGTGGGGTTGAAACCTGGAAGCTCAACAGCCTCACTCAGGTCCAGACACTATGAGCACAGCTTATCTCCCACACCTCCCAACCTGCAGCCACCCTCGGGTGCTTCCCTGAAATCACACTCTGACTTGGCTTCTTCCCCTTTCCTGTGCTGCTTCCCCAAATCCCTTACCTGTTTCTCCTTGGAAGCCTTCCTTAATAAATCACTTGCACACAAACCCTTACTTAGGGTCTGCTTATGAGAAGTCAACTTAGAACCACCTTTGTACTAATTGTCTGTCAACAGGAAAGTGACAGAGGAGCATATCAGAATCCTTCAAGGGCAGGAAGGATTGTATGGTATGTGGAGCCCACATTATGCAGCGTCTCTTCTTCAAAATGTACTAAGAGTTTCAAGATCAGAAAGAGCAGATCATTAAACTGAGACTCACGTGTCCCATGCCCTGAAGTCAGCTCTGCCTAATAACCTTATTCAAATTTTCCATATCCAGCCATCCTTTAACGACCACTAACAACTAACAAGTAACACAGATGTGCTGGGTTTGGATGAATGCTTTCTTTTTCCCGTAAATCCTTTATTTAAAGTATTATCAGTATGAAAATAGCTATAGAAATGAAAGACATATGGGGGAATTTAAAAAATCAGTAGTTTTAACAAAATGATCTATGACACATAAGGAAGTTTTGAAATTCATTGCTCCTGGTGAAATTCTGAGCGCATAGTAGTCACTCAATAAGCACTCACTAATTGACTCATTAGATTTCAAAAACTTGACATATTTTATTGGTTTTCTTTGCACTTGGTGCTATTAGAAGCACAAATAATTAAGATATGTGAGAATTAGAAAGGACCAAGGATATCAGTAATCGCAATCCAAAAACGTGATTTGCAAATGGGAAAACTGAGATTTAATAAATTTGTTTGGTCATATGCCTGGTATATGATAACAAAGAATTATGTTGCTCATTACTTCTCAAGAACAATTGGGTGTAATATATATATATATATATATATATATATATATATATATATATATATATATATATATATATATAACTATATGTGATATAATGCAGAAATTGCATTAATATAAACTTAAAGAGGGACAGTGAAACTGTGTCAAAAGACAGGTACAGGGCTTCCCTGGTGGTGCAGTGGTTGAGAGTCCGCCTGCCGATGCAGGGGACATGGGTTCGTGCCTTGGTCCAGGAAGAGCCCACATGCCGTGGAGCAGCTGGGCCCGTGAGCCATGGCCGCTGAGCCTGTGCGTCCGGAGCCTGTGCTCCACAACGGGAGAGGCCACAACAGTGAGAGGCCCGTGTACCGCAAAAAAAAAAAAACAAAAAAAAACACAAGTACACATGTCTTATTTATCTTACTAGCCATGTAACTAGTTATCACAAAATTTAGCATCTTAAAACAAGGTATTT
Organism: Mesoplodon mirus; assembly: GCF_964341445.2. Lineage (NCBI taxonomy): Eukaryota > Metazoa > Chordata > Mammalia > Artiodactyla > Ziphiidae > Mesoplodon > Mesoplodon mirus. Next base: position 28,560,246 of record NC_138990.1, on the reverse strand, counting down.
TGACCTGAAGAGGAGATTTGGACATGACAAGATGGGAGAAATGAGGAATTTCATGAGGAAAAGCAAGACAGATGGAGAAGCTCGGAGTGTGTGTGGAGAGCAAATCTCCAGTTCAGATAAAATATTAGACCTTATCTGTAGGCAATTTGGGATAAATTTAAGATATTTGTACATGAAAGTGACATGATACCTGCTATTATTTTCAGGAGGTGAGTATCAGCTCTGTACATGAGGAACTGAAGAGAAAAAAGAGACATGGTGGGTAAATGCTATGAAAACTTTCTCGGTCGGGAGACTTGAGACAAACTAAAGATGTCCTGGTGCTAAAATGGAGAGAAAAGTGTGGGAAACAAAGTGAAGGCAGAATTGACTAGACTTGGTTGACTGTGGGGTTGACAGTAAGCATGGCAGGAAGATGGGAAGATCAAATGGGCTGTAGATTGTGCAGCCATCAAGTGAAACAGCAACTCAGCACTCAGCCTCAGTGCCATTCACCTTCTCACAAAACCCCTTGCAGTTCCTGTACTTCCCCTAAACAAAAACTGGGATGAAGCTCTTTCCAGGAAGTGCAACACATATAGCAAGGTCCAGTCAATGTTTCTGAGGTGATCCCTTAGATGCCAATGAGAACACTGGATTCTGGTTCAGGAGCCTGTATACTGGTTTAGGGATTCATGGGCCAGGTTGGACCCATTAATGATCCAGGCAAAAGCAGTCCTGCCAGAGGGTTAGAGAAGCGGTGTGAAAGGATGGGTCCAAGCTTAATCAGTTATATATGGCCTTGTGACAAATAACCCTAATATCCGGCAGCTTAGCACAACACCCTGAGTTTGAGGGTCAGGAATAAGGGTTCAGCTTAGCAGGGTGCTTCTGGCTCATGGTATCCCACAAGGTTGTGGTCCAGCCATCAGCTTGGATTAACTACTCTCTGAAGGCTTGACTGTGAGCTTCTAAGATGCTGCCTCACATGTCTGGAGTCTGGAGACATCAGTTCCTGGGCATGTGAGCCTCTCCACAAAACAACTAGATTCCCTCAAATCAAGTGATGAGTCAGAGACAGACACAGAGAGAGACAGAGAGGAGAGGAGGGCACTCAAGAAGCTGCTGTGGCTTGTATGACCTAGTCTCAAAGTCAGACACCATCATTTCCTCCTTATGCTACGTGTTAGAAACCAGTCTAGCCCACACTCAAGGGGAAGGGTATTAAGCGCCACCTCTTGAAGGGAAGATGGGGGATATTGAGTCATGGACCCCATGGGACACCTGGACGAGGGCAGGTGTAAATGTCCATGTACACATAGTGCGATGCCATCTTGGGCTCATAGCCACAGGCAGGAGAGGGCAGCTCCAGGCTGATAGACCTTCCCAGACATGTGAGCCAATAGCTCAGTGCTCTTCTGCCTTTAAGACTAGGTGATATTTCAATTACTGAATTTTCATTTTTTCCCCTCTAAATTGTCTCTATACCAGACTCCATCATCAGATAGTAAGAAAATGGTCCAGGTTTTCCCTTCTCAAGTCTCATTAAATAGCAGGTGCCAACACAGACACGGCAACCAGGTGGGCCTTCCCCAGGGCGGCCACACCCAGCTGTGCTGTGTTCATCCTCGTGTTGCTCCCATGCCAGACTTGCCCCTTCCAGGGACGGCCCCATCTGCATCTGCAGTGGCATATTGATTCTGCTCCTCTGGGCCAAGAACAGCTGATGGACATGCAACATACATGGTAGGATGACTCATAAATAACCATATGCAATCTCCTGGCTCCCGAATGAAATCCCGTAACTCATTCAAACCTCTGGGATCTGGATGCAGAGCCAAGAGAGCATGACCTTCTTGTCCCCTATCACCCCCAGCCCTCAGGCTGCACACAAGTTGATAACAATTTCAGAGCCTTTAGAGATGAAATATTTCAGATCTCTGGTCTCTATTATCCTGGGTGAAAAAAATAAATAAAAGAGAAGACAAGTTGGTGTCGTGGAGGAAGCTCTAGACTTTAGTCCAAAGCATCCTGGTCTGAGGATGGGCTCTGTGGCCACTTCATAGACCCTTCGGATGGTGAAATGTGTGCCCCCCTCTCCTTTACCACTTGTGGGCTCTGGATGCCCGTTCTGTAGCAACCTCCCTCATACCGGCCCTCTCTCTGCATCCAGTCTTGCAACTCCACTCAGTTTTTGCCTCTGGCAGCAAGGTGGGGAGGAGTGTCTCCCAACTTAAACCTCTGGGATTTTGTGATTAGTATTTTCTGGCCCCCACATATCAACCTGACTCTTAGTTGACAGTACCTTCTGCCAAGAAACCCGAGATTGTAAGGATGGCATTTGAACAACAATCCCCTGTGCCTTTGTTAAAGTCTGTTCTGCCTTGAGTTCACTGGACACCTGTGTCTCAAATACATCCAGAAGGCTCCCCTGCTCACCTGGACTTCTGGTCAACCTGTTATTCCTACACTTCTCTTAGGCTGAGTGGATACTCCTGCAAAAAGGGTACACAGCTCTGGTTCACTCAGTCAACCATCTTCAGATTTTCTCCTGGGACCCCTATCGTGGAGCCACCGAAAAGAGTGGTGAAATATACATGTAGTTAGTATTTGGCCAGTCTTCATTCCACAAAAGAAAATAAAAATAAAGAAAAAATAGGAGGCACAATGTTCAATTTGACTCCTGTGTCCTGACACAACATTTCTCTTTCATGCCGGAAGTTTCTTACAGTGTAGAAAAACATGTTTCAGCAAAGGAAGGCCAATTTTCAAAACCACTTATTTGGCAAATGCACAAGCTCTCAAGCTGGAAAGTCCTGCTTCTGGTTCCTCGCTGTTTACCTAATCCCAAAGCAGTGGCAATCATGTTAAAAAAAAAAAAAACTTATCAGCTCTGCCAATAGCCTTGGGCTTTGCTTGCTACAGTAATGTACACAAAAGAGAGAGATGGTGATAAGGGGTTGCTTATGCAATTGAAATGCACTGCCATCTGTGTAGAACGTGAGTGCCTGTTTGAAGAGCTACCGGGCACAAAATTTATGGCACCCTTTATTTTACAACTGCACTGCCCTCACTATAAATGCTTTCATGGGATCAGCCTGTTTATTCCTTGCCCAATAACCCATCCAGTCAAGCTGGAATGTCTAAATAAAGAGTTCTACTGCTATAAGATGCAGTATTTGATCAGAGGATAATCAATACAGTGCATTTTTCTAACATCATATTAACTTACATGATAAAGTATTCACTGCTGTATGGACCAAGTTCCCTAGAATAACAAATAACTTGGAAGAATGTTAGCACTTTAAAAAATTGTGTTGGCATTCAAAGTCTACAAGAATCTCTATACATCTGCTTTCCAGCATTATAAAACGATGTGTCTTCAGCATATTCTTCTTCTTCTTGATGTTGAATTGCATGCGCTTACCAGAGCAGAATCAATGAGAAATAAAAATGCTACAGGGATATCTTGCTAAAGTCATTCTCTTCTAAACCGTCCGTTTACAAGAGATCGACTAATTAAATCATGCCATAGGTCTTCCTTTTAGCAGGAAAAGGCAGTTAGCTAATCTGAGCTCTTAAACTAATACTAGAAATAGGCATTTTCACATAGGACACATTATCTAGAGTACCTAAAAGTATTCTTCTTTGTTTACATTTGATGCCTAAGGTGAAGCACTGCTTTTTTCCAACCTCATGTCAAACACATGCTTAGCATAAGATGGTGCCTTAAGCAAATCTAGGGTCAATGTAACCCAAAGGTTTCTACTGGCTGCTGGTGGTGGGCCTGGCTGTAGTAACAAAATACCACAGACTGGGAGACTTCAAACAACAGACATTTATTGTTTTACAGTTTTGGAGAGGAGAATTCTAAAATCATGGTGTCAGCAGGACCATCCTCCCTCTGAAACCTATAGGGAGAGTCCTTCCTTGCCTCCTTCAGCTCTAGTGTTTGCACCAATCCTTGGCCTCCCTTGGTTTGCATGCCATCTTCTTTCCATGTGTCTGTCTTCACATAGTGTTCTCCTCTTTGTGTCTTCCTCCTCTTTTTATAAGGACACTGGTGATATTGGATTAAGGGCCCACTGTACTCCATCATGACCTCATCTTAACTAGTTACATCTGTAAAGACCCTCTTTTCAAATAAGTTGCATCCAGATATACTGGGAGTTGGGACTTTCACAAATCTTTCTGGGGGAACATAGATCAATTCAATCTATAACAGGTTGCATACATCCCAGTTTGTTTTGGGTCCTGTCTAATGGCTAAGGCTCAGATGTGGGATATAACAGTCAGGTGGATATCTTTGTAGGTAGTTTGCTGGAAAGAACAATGAGCAAAGATGTCTGTATCAGGTCACATCATGATTAACAAACTCCAAGAACCAAAGCCAATGGAACCAACCCTTCCCATTTACACCAGCGTTTACAGGACTCCCCTGGGGCATCCTCGGGTGACTTCAATGGGTTTCAGGTAGATTTGGAAACTGGCATCACAAGCAGTTAACATCATAGCTTAGCCTAGCCTGTCTCAAACATGCCCAGAACACTTACATTAGCTCACAGTTGGGTAAAATCATCTAACACAAAGCGTATTTTATAATAAAGTGTTGACTCTCTCATGTAATTGATTGAATATGGTACTGAAACTGTGAAGCAGAATGGTTGTCTGGGTACAGAATAGTTGTAAGTGTCTAGGTGTTTTACCCTTGTGATTGATCACCTGGCTGATGGGGGGCTGTGACTGCCACTGCCCAGCATCACAAGAGAGTATCCTACAGTATAGCATTAGCCTGGGAAAAGATCAAAATTCAAACTTGATGTACATTTTCTACTAAATGTATATTGCTTTCACAATGTCACAAGGTCAAAAAAAAATAAGTTTGAACCATCCTAAGTCAGAGGTCCTCTCCAGAAAAATTGGTATGTCCAGGAAGCAGGACCAGCAGGGAATGAGACACACCAAACCAATGAAGATTCTGATGAGGTCCAGAAGGGCACCACCCACAGCACAGGCTGAAGTGAAACTTCCTGACAGTGTTTGTCACTTGACATTCTGAGGACAGCGAACAATGTACAGTAGTGGTCACAGAGAGGAATTTGGGTTTCCAGAATAGGGAGGTAGAGCTTAGGCTCTGCTAAGCCCTAAATGTTCCTAATAGATTATTTTAAAAGATTATTTACAAAGGGGAAGAAGATTAACCAACGAACCTAAAACCAACACAGAAATGCTATCTTGATGCTGAGTAATATATAGGATAGGATCACTTCTGGAATACACATTCCATTCCTCATATAACTGCACAAATGATCATGATGAAGATGTAAAAATGGTGATGCTTTGCATAATTGGGGGGTAGTTAAAGTTAAAGCAATAGCTGCTCTTGACAAAAGGATTGAATGTGAGGAGAAAAACTGCAGCAAAAGTGAAACAGAAGATCAAGGTCCCTGGCCAAAACCCACCATTAGGAATGTTTTGGGAGAAGGAGACCTAAACAGGGACCTGGAAATGTGGATGACCTGGAAACCAAGAGGTCAGAAACATTATCAACTGCTGAAGAGAACTGATAACGTTGAATTCAGTAAAGCTCATCATTTATGTAGCCCAGTAAAGAAACTTTTGACCAGGCCAATAGGGAGATGTCTGTGAACTTGGAGCAAGCAATCCTGGTACATTCTAAACACTGAGGTCCAGGTCTGAGTGATTAAGTTAAACACAATAGGTGATTGTAAGAAGAAGTAGATACTTCATTTGGGGGACTTGGAAGTGAGGAGATAGAAATACGTCATAATAATTAGGAGGGGTAGCAAAGTTAAAATTCTAATATAAACAATATAAACAATGAAGGTTTTTTACTAACATTTGTTAGAACAGGCTCAGTAAACTCCTGGAGCTAAGATTCTCGTATCACCATATAATCTATATACTATACTCTAATGTGTATATATGTATATATATATACATATATACACTTCCTTACTAAATCACTTTCATCTAATCCTTCTTCCAGGGTCTGCTTCTGGAAGAGTCATACCTATGATACCCACCTACCTCCCTCCTGTCTGATGATTGGAATCCTTGTGCCCAAAGGTCAACTGGCAAATAGCCCTTGTTGGCTGGACACTCCATTGACAGTTCAAACTCAGTGTGTCCAGATTTGGCCATGTCATTTCCCTGAGTTCTCCTTCCAGGTGCCCCAACTCCCTTGAAGTTCGACAGTCTGTCCCGAGAGGACTTGGGGTCCACTTTGACCAATGTCTACCTTTGTTCCCCTTACCCAGAATGCCAGCAAGTGTTGCTGTTTCTTCTTTTCACCCTTTATTTATATGCCCAGTATACTTAACAGCGTTCAGACTTCCATTTCTCCAAACTCCGGCTAATGAGTGCACTATTCTCTCAGGTGACTGCCCCTGACCTCATCTTCTTACCAAGCATAATGCACAATACCATCTAATTTTATGCCCCAAAACACCAGGTCCATGGAGTCACTGCCCTGCTAACGGCTCCCCATTGACTCATGTCAGATTCTAACTTTCCATTTACTCATTCATACATGCATTGGTTCATTCAAGAAATGTTTTTGAGGTCCTAAAACATACCCGACAATTTTATCTTCAATGGAGTTGATGTGGTTCACAACATAGACAGACCCCTTTGCCCAACAGCAGGAAGTAATACATCCCAGGATGAAAAATGAAGCAGCAATAAGGGCGGAAGAGTGACAAGAATAGCGAGATTAGATCAATGGTCAAGGAGACGGTATGTGAATGGACCCCAAATGAAGGGCAAAGAGATACATGGAAACAGTAAGAGCAAATGTATCTTAAGGTGCCCAAGAAACAACAGTAAACTCAGTTTGTTGTGGCTCTAACACCACCAGGAGGAGGAAGAAGTATAAAAGTCAAGGCCAGAAGGCAGCCTGGCCCAGGTAGGGGTAGAGGGAATGGCCCTGGAGAGGTGAGAAGTCTCACTTATCTATACCAAGTGTAATGGGAATATAATGAGGGTTGTGCACAAGGCAGACATGATATTTGATTCATGTTTATAAGTAATTATTTAGGCTTCAATTAAATAAAGGTGTTGTACGGTGGTAAGAGTGAAGACAGGGAGAAAAGGAAAAAGCTCTTGCAACACGCCAGGCCTCTCTGGGCCAGCGCCATACGTTAGGGCCACAGGCTCCAGACTGTCACTGCTAAACCAGCTGGGACACTCCGCCAAAAGCACCTGCCCCCTTCCCATCAGAAGAGCAGAGTCCAGCTTCTCTGCCCACTCCAGCTGCTTTCCTCTGCCAGTGTCCACTGACTCCACCTACAACTGACACTGTAGCACATCTCAGATATTTTGGAACCAGTACCCCATTCTGGACCAAGGGGTGGTGGCTTACTGACATTAACATGAGTGTGTGTGTTGAACTGGAATTTGAATTCTATTTTGTCAGCTGGTGCTACCACAAGGAAAAGACCTAAGAGAGATCCCTCAGCTGTCACTGGTACCTACTGTTTTGGGGAGGGCTCATTCTGGTCCTCTTTAGGAAACTTCTCCGGCTGTGTCAGCTCCAGATTCTCTCTCCCATCTCAGAATGCCCATTGCAGGAAAAGGCAATTAAAAAATATTTATTACTTAATTATGCTCTGGTTAATTCAAGACTGCATTATATCTACCTAAGTATTTTTTTTAAAACCTTAAAGAAGTGAGAAGTATAATTTTTAATATACTCCTCAGAATAATGAAATATATTCATATTTATTTATATTAATACTATTTAAGTATCTATGCCAGATGTTATTCTAAGTTCTCCATATACGAACTCATTTAATCCTCAAAACAAAACTGTGAGGTAGGTATGATGATTATCCACATTTTTTAATGACAAAGAGGTTGAGTTATATAAAGATTATGTCATTTGATGTGTGCTCTGAACTGAATGTTTGTGTCCTCCCAAAATTCATGTATTGAAGCCTTAACCCCCAATGTGATGATATTACAAAGTGGGGCCTTTGAGAGGTGATTAGGTCACGAAGGTGGAGCCCTCAAGAATGGGATTAGCACCCCTAAAATTAGCACCCCTGTGTATCTGAGGGATACAAAGAACTCCCTCAGCCCTTCCTCCATGTGAGGACACAGAAAGAAGGTGTGAGCTGTGAACCAAGAAGAAGACCCTCACCAGAAGGATACCATGCAGGTGCCTCGATCTTAGACTTCATGCCACCACCACTGTGAGAAATCAATTTCTGTTGTTTATAATCCACCCAGTCTGTGGAATTTTCTTACAGCATCTGGAACAAAGACACCAGCATACAGACCTAAGCCAATCTCTCCAGGCCATGCCTTTCCACTGAGACACCACATGGGTTGACCAGCATCTGATGAGCACTAAGCATACAGCAGATGAAAACAATTTATTTTACCTTTTGGTTGAATAGCCAGTAATCAAATGCCATAACAATGCATCCACGTTTAGGCTGAAAAGAACCAGATTTAGACAGAAGGGGAAATAAGAGAGTAGAAGGATACATCCTGACTGTATAATTTCATGACTCAGCTGCTCAAGGACCCAGGCTGCAGCTACACCCATATGAAAATGGACCTCTGGCCCTCCACACTACTCAGAGGGCCTCCCTATGAATCACACAACATCCCTCAGATTCTTGACCTCGATCTATTAATTAATTCAGTAAATGTCTGTGAAGTGTGTGGTATGTGCCCGGCATGTTGAGCCCATCACTTACCCTTTCAGCTGTGGCTTCACTCAGGCCTGTAGCTTCCATCTTTTCCACACCCCTAGCTTTCAGGTGGTTCTTTTCTTCTCAGCTACAGTTTGGGTGCTTCCAGTTATTTATTTATTATTATTATTATTATTTTGCACTGAGCTGATCTCCCTGTGCTATGCGGCTGCTTCCCACTAGCTATCTACCTTATGTTTGGTAGTGTATATATGTCCATGCCTCTATTTTGCTTTGTCACAGCTTACCCTTCCCCCTCCCCATATCCTCAAGTCCATTCTCTAGTAGGTCTGTGTCTTTATTCCTGTCTTACCCCTATATTCTTCATGAGATTTTTTTTCTTAAATTCCATATATATGTGTCAGCATACACTTCCAGTTATTTTTAACCAGCCCACTGCCTTCCTAAAAAAGAAAATGAGTTGATAAACGTAAAGTGATTGAGAAATCAGACACAAGATTGAACTTTCCAGTGTCAACACCTTCTTGATTTTCCATAAATGGTGATGGATCTTCACATCCAGCCTGTACCCAGAAAGACTTTTTGTAGAAAAACTAAGCTTAAGAAAAACAAATGCAAACCAACCCTAAGATTCATAGGGAGATGCTGGATAGCCAGAGCAGCCAAATAACCTTTAAAAAGAAGAACAAAGTTGAAAGACTCACACTTTCCATAAGCTTAAGACAATGTGGTATTGGCATAAGGATAGATCTAGAGATCAATAAAAGAGGATGAGAATCCAGAAGTAAGCACTTGCATTTATGGTCAATCCAGAAGTAAACTCTTGCATTTGACAAGGTGTCCGAAAAACTCAATGGGGGAAAGAATAGTCTTTTCAACCAATGATGCTGATGCTGGAAAACTGAATACTCACAGGCAAAAGATGACGTTGGACCCCTATTTCACATCATATACAAAAATTAACTCAACATTTATTATATATTTAACCACAAGAGCTAAAATTATAACACTTCATATTTTATATAAATATAAAAGTGAAACCTTGTGGTCTTTGTTTAGGTTATGGTCTCTTAACTATGACACCAAAAGCTCAAGTGACAAAATAAAATATAAATAAATTTGACTTTATCAAAATTTAAAATATTTGTGCTTCAAAGTACACCATCAAAAAGTGAAAAGACTATCCATAGAATGGGAGAAAATATTTTCAAATCTCTTATGTGATATGAGACATATCTGGAACATATAAAATATACTTACAACTCAACAATAAAAATACAATCCATTTTTTTAAGTGGGAGAAGGATTTGAATATACATGTTTCCAAAGAAGACATAAAAATAATTCCATGACAAGATAGACAATAATAAATGTTGACAAGGTTATGGAGAGACTGGAACTCTTATACATTGCTAGTGGGAAGCAAAATGATATGATCATTTTGTAAAAGAAGTTGGCAGATTCTCAAAATGTTAAACATAGGGTTACTATACTACTCAATCTTTCACTCCTAGGTGTACACTCATGAGAACTGAAAATATACGTTCATTCAAAATTCTATACACAAATATTCATAGCAACACCATTCCTAACGGTCAAAAAGGAGAAGCAACCCAAATGTCCATCAACTGATGAATGAATAAATAAAATGTGGTATATCCATACAATAGAAATGTATTCAGCTATGAAAAGGAATGAAGTATTTATACATGCTACAACACAGGTGAATCTCAAAACTATTATGCTCGGTGAAAGGAATCGGATACAAACAGTCACATGGTATACAATTCAGTTTACACAAAATGTCAAGAATAGCCAAATACATAAAAACAGAAACCATACTGTGGTTTCCATGGGATTGTGAAGGGAGAAATGTAAAGCACTATTTACTATGTACGTGATGGAGAGAGCATGTGTGTGGGTGAGAAAGACAGAGATGACTGACAGAAACAATGCTTTATTGCTGCTATTGCTTCAAGCCATTCTGCTCAAAAATGGGAAATAACGTGAAAATCAATAGAACATAATAAAAGTCATCACTGAAGAGAAGAAGGCTGCCGAAAAGCAAGCATGTTTTGTGGAATGCTGGCAATCTCCTGCCCTGTGTATTTCTCTCTACTCTCCACCTTTTTACATGGTGTGGATTTATCCACAATATGCCCAGATTCTGAAAATCCCAGGGGAGGGTTGGAACTTAATTGCGGCCATATGAAGCCTTGGAGGGCTTGGCTTATTGACATGGCCTCCATGCAAGAGGTATAAGGACTGGCCAAATGATGATAATTGACCCAGACAGCAAACACAGAACATTTTCACTTTGCAAAGTGATTTTACTCACCAGTCATGATATAAGATAAAAATTATGATGCTATGATTTGTCTTTCAAGGAAGGTTCTTACCTATTTAGCAAAAATGCCTTTGGGTTCAGTTTTCCCATCTATCTATATAGGGAGATAATATTTATCTGGGTTTTTTATGAGCCACATGTTGAGAGATGTACATTGTTCAAAATGTGTGTTTACTTAGATAAGAATCTGATTTTAATAAATAAATATTTTTCACAGATTAAAATAAATATTCCTATGTGCCAGTTAGGGGACTTTATGTTACATCATGCAAACCCTAAAATAATATTTTGAGATACATTTAATTCCCATTCCTTTATAGATCAGGAAACGGAAGCTATCAAAATGGCATTGCTACTTATGGGTGCTGAGAGTTGAGTGAATCCCAGGATTTTAATTTGCATTGACTACACTTGGACTGTCTGTGGCACTTAGGTCTCTACTGCCCTTTGAGAAAATGACTCACTGCTTTCCCGTAAACTTTGATAAGATAATGCTGCATTTTGTCAAAGACACTTTAGAACATTGTACTATTATACATCCTTTGTCCGGAGAAGTCATTTAGAACTAAAGGTGCATTGGGTCATTTTATAATATAGAGTCCTAAGCATGAGGATTGAGTGAATTCCTAGAAAAATTATTCAGCTATGTATCATGCTAGTAATTGGACATTTTTTTCTAAAGAACTTCCTCAGAGTCTTTTCAGATCAAGGCTTGATATAAATAAATGTAACTGGATATTCATTTTTTCTCATTTTTAGAGTCTTAACTAAGGCCATTAAACTGAGCACCAAGATGAACAAGTCTCTCACTTTCTAAAAATGGTAGCTAGACTCATCCTTTTCAGGAATTACTAAGAAATAGTCAAAGCTTGTTCTAAGATAATTAATCTATCATCCTTCTTTGAACTCTAAGTAAGAGGAGACTAGAAAAGAATCACAGCTGGAAAGAGAAAAGGGAAGGCAGGGTAGAGAACTCCCAAGGATTACCACCAGGTCAATGCAAGTGAGGGACCATAGGAAGACAGGGAGTGTCTTCCAAGAGAAAAGACCAAAAGCTAACAAGTTTCCCCATCACAGTTTGGAAATAACCAAGCTGCTCACAGAGTCAGGAACAAACTCATGGGGCCTCCTGTCTCTCCTAATTGGAACAGGAAGAGGTCTCAGGAGGTGCCTGGATTTTACGTGGGGCTGAGGGGATGCTGCATCACCTTTGGAAGTGATTGTAACTCCATTGGCAAATGCCTCCACTTCTGTTGGGAGGATCTGTATTGCTGTAGGGATGTGTCTACATTTCCACTGAAAGGGGATGAACTAACATTGGAAAGTGTCTGCATTTTCATTCCAGTCATCCCTATGTGGGTTGGTAGGTTTCTTCATTTCCCTTGGGAGGGGTCTGTATTGCCACTGGGAGGTGTGTATATATCCAGATTTTGGAGAGTAGGAATGCCAGGTATTTCTTATTGACAAGATAAGACTTACAAGATGTCAGCTGGAACATCATCCATACCAGAAATAATGCATTATCTGACATCTGAGGGGAGAACAGGAGGAGGACATAGAGCCGATTGTACCTCGGTTAAACCCACAGCATATGCCCCAACGTGACTAATCAACATTTTAGACTCTGCACAGAGGTCCTTAATCACATAGGGCCTTGCCCTTGCTTCCTCCTTTAGAGCAAGCACAGATAAGAAACTATAAGGTATAACATGAGATGAAAAATAAGAGCAGATGACACCCGTTAAATGAACTAAAGGCTGCACAGCCTTATTCAGACCTGAATCCTGGGGTAAGGATCAATGTAAATATAGAAGTGAGATACAAAGGCTTATTTAGACCAGCTTGGAGTTTTTAATGACTGAAAATGAGTTTATTCTAATGCATGAATGTGGCAAAAAAAGGGGATGAAAGCTACCCACTCGGGAATGGAGAAAAGACCAATAAAGTAGGTTCGAAGAGTGCAATGAGAGAAAAATACACTGTCTTAACTTGTCTCTGTCACGTTCAGCTCATGCAATATGCTACTGACAGTCATGCATGCATGCAAGTGTGTTTAAACGGAGAATGCTGCAATAGAAATAGTGTGTGAGGAGTATTGCCTTCAGAAGTTTGGACTTTGTTTAAAAAGCCACCATCATTCATACACACAATCATTGACAGTATTTCTTCTCTTTGCCTTCCATTCCCACCTTCTCTGCTCTTATCCATTTCACTAATCTCTATTCAGTACAGAATAGTATTGAGCTCCTGCTATGTACTCAATACTATATTGTGGAATATACAGGAACACAAAAGCATCTGTCTGCAGCAGATTCAATGAGACCTTCGCTCAAAATAGAGATTACTTCATAAAAATAAGGGTTAAACTTACCATATTAAATGTCTCCAAAAGTTTATTTTTAAGATGAAGAGCATCAAATCTTCAAAATATTTTATACATTCATACACTGAAGACATATGTTTAAGTGCATGGCCAGTTGGGTTGATAATGAGAAAACAAGTTATTAAAGTAAAAAGGAAAACTATGTCATGGTCAATCCAGACTTCTTTAGAGCCATGAATACTATTTTCACTAGAATAGCAATTATAATTATTCCAGTTGTGTTGGGAGAAAGGAGTATATGTTGGGTGACATAATCCCAGCTCTGCATGAACTACCTATTTGATCTTGAGTAAGTCTTTTAACATCATCTGTAACCAACAGCTGTAAATCTCAATGTACATTCCCAGATTTTCAATATCAAGAAAGCAGTTTAATTTCCTGTCTTGCAATCTACATATTTTAATGCTTATGTTGGGTCTTTTCCATGACAATTCCAGGAGGTAAGCAAATGCACTCATATCCAGCCTCCTACTGCATCTTTTCCAAAAGATAAACTAAATTTTAGTGTAACAGATGTTTGCTTATTATAGGAAGACAATGCTGTGAAATTCCGGCAGGTTGGTGCATTTGTTTCCAAGCATGAGAGTTTTAGGAAATCTGAACATTTATAAGGCATCAGTGATTCAGGCTGGACAAGACATGGTCTTGTCCATTATCTCTTCTCCATGGCATGAGATCGCTGCAGCAGTCATCATTGAGGGGAAGGTAAATCTATAGAGGCTCTTTGAAAGATACCTACCACAGTCAAAAAATATGGCCGTTTTTAATGAGGCATGATCTTTTCATTTGAAGTTGTGATTTACCAGCAGGGTAACTTTTTCAGCTTGTAATGTTCTGGGTTCTGCAGGTTAGCTAACTAAGCTCAATGTGATTGGCATGCAAAACCCCTTAAAACTGTCAGGCCACCTTGCAATTAGGCATAATGCCACCCAAACAGATGGCTTGAATGATGGCGTGCCAGACAGCCAATACACATATCAGCATTGAGCATTCAGAGAGAATTTCCTCCCTTAGAATGCCAGAATATGAATCTATGGCTTAGCTAGCAATAAGGTACTTTACATTGCACACACATTTTAGGAAGAATAATGCAGTTTTTACACAGGTTGATAAGGGACAAGATAAGTATAGACTCACAGATTCTCAGGGTTATGAGACACTTTAAAGTCAATGAATTTGAGTGACTCCTTTGATGCTCCATCCATCCATTCATTCATTCATTCATTCATCCATCCAACAAATATTGAATCCCCATGATGAGTTCATCATTACATGGCTCTCTGCCCAGCTATTTGGCCTTACTGTTGTTTAGCCTGGACTTAACCACTTTCATTGACAGGGAACTCACTACTATTAACTCAATATCCATGTCATCTTCCACTGAATAACCTCAATCTTGACCACATCTTCTTAATGTACAATGTCCAGACCCAAATCCACTACTATATATGCAGTGGGTTCTAAGATGTCCTCAGCTGCTTTACATAGAATTGAAAAATCATTTGGTACTTTTTCTTGAAATATGAATGAGACCCATTATTCAATATTATCCCCTCCTAACTTCATTTAGGTTTTATAAAACACAGCAGGCTTTGCAAATCTAGGACAGACAACAAAAAGACTGTGGTTTTGAGAATGTTGCTGTTGTGGCCTTGTGAAGTGAAGTGATGTGATGATGTGTGATGTGGTTTCAGCATCAGTGTATTTGTAACCTGCTCACTCTCCATGAAAATCAGGCATGGGGATCATTGAAGCAAAACAAGGGTCTCTTCCTCAATTGTTCCATAGTCCAGATCTGTGGGCCATGCTCAACTCCCCAGCAAGAGGGATGCATTAAAGTATAAACACAAGTCGAAGATGCCTCGATGTTTCACTATGGTCTCCTGGGAGGGTTGAACATCCAAGATCTGAACAACATCATGCCAATGGTAGGATCCATAGGTAATGTTACCCTTGGAGAAAATACCCAACGTGGCACCTTTGGTGTGGACATCAGTGGGCTTTATCAACAGTAATGATGGTGCTTCCAGCATGGGACATTGGTGTCAGTGCCTTCCCTGTCATGGTGAGCATACCTGCTGCTTTTGGCAGTGGACAGTGTTATGGGTTGAAATGTGTCCCTTGGAAATTCGTATGTCGAGGTCCTAAAGCCCAGCATCTGAGTGTGTGAACTTATCTGGAGACAGGACTGTTGTTGGTGTGATTAGTTAAAATGAGCTCATGCTGGAATAGGGTGGGCCCTCATCCAATTTTTATGAGAAGGAGAAATCTGGACACAGACTTGCACACAAGTAGAATGCCAGGTGAAGATGAGGTGCAGATTGGGGTGATTCATCTATAAGCCAAGGGAGACCAAACATGCCAGCAAACCACCAACAGCTAGGAGAGGGGCCGGGAGCAGACTCTCCCTCACAGCCCTCAGAAAAATCAACCTTGCCGACACATTAATCTTGGACTTCTGGCCTCCAGAACTGTGAAATAATACATTTCTCTCTTTATTGTCTTTGTTTAAGCTACCCAACCTATGGTGCTTTGTTACAGCAGCCTGAGAAAACTAATACAGATGGGAATAGGGACATTCGTTTAATTGACAATGTAGGACCAGAGGAAAGTGATAGCGGCTCTATTCCAACAAAGGAGGCTGCTTCACATATGTGATAGCTATGTTCATGGAATGGGAAAGTAGAGGTCAGGAAATCCAAAGAGCTGCTGTTTTCATAGTGTGAGTGTCAACAGAGCCAGAAAGACGTAGACTGAAGTGTAATTTTTAATCCTAATTTTACCAATTGGCTTGTAGGATCCTGACCCAGTTGCATTTATGTACATTTTCTCTGGAGTTGTCCTACGAGTCTTGCTGGGCTGTCCCCTCCTCGGCCATAGCTAAGCAGCTTCCAAAGCTCATAAAACCTACCATCCTATCAAATCTGTTCCCTGACCTTCCTTCCTGCCTGTACTGCCTGTACTTCCTTCACTACTGCCTTTGGGAGACTGTCACCATTTCTTGTCTTGATCAGTGCATTTGTTTCCTAAATGGTGTCCCTGAAGTCAAGCTCCTACTTCCTCCCATTGCAAATTTTGAAGGCATGTTGAGGGTTTTCTAAGTAGATAAAATAAAGTTCAATATCCTTAGCCTACGTATGAAACTTCTGGTGTCTGATCTCTCCAGAATATTTAGTGGTTAAAAGGCAGACTGTCTGACAACACTGCTCCCTACACCTGCTAGCTTGGGACCTTGGCCCCGTACCTCACCTGTGGGCCTTGGCTCCGTCATGATAAAGTCCAGCAGTGAGAGTAACTCCTTCTAGGTTTGAAGGGTGGAGTAAGTGAGTTTACACTTAAACAACATCCAGAGATGTTTAATACAAGCTGATGTTTAATTTAACACAAAACTGCCCAAGAAATGTAAGCCATAATTATCTCCTGCTACAACTCTCTCCACTTTCTGTGTGTTCTAGTCATTCCAAAATGCTTCTGTTCCCAGAACATGTCAAGCTGTATTGTTTCTCAGACTTTTCCACATGTTCTTCCCGGATCCTTATTTGCTGTGAAAACATGAACTTTTCTTCAAAGACTGTCTCAGTTGCAGTGTCTTTACAAAGCTTGTCCTGAGCCCTACATGTAGAAAAGAACACCCTCTGTTCATCACATATATTTCTACAGAATTCACTCTCCCACTGAAAACACAGTCCATAGCAGGGCTTGGCTTGTGTTTATCTCCCCCAGAGATCAGGTCTTTGTATTTTATCAATCTTAGTGTCTTCTCACTACACACATTTTTTAATCAATAAAATTTTACAGCTAGGTTTTACAAACATTATGGATAACATTACTACTTCTTTTCCTACAAAGTGATTGTTAGCCCAAGACAAACTTGCTGAATGAATGAATAAATAATGAATCTGGTGAAATATTCTTAAAATCTTTGCCATGTCCACACACAAAGTACCAAACCCAAGACTGACAGCTTCAGCCTTCTGACAGTCAGGCCAGTGCCTCTACCCCTACATCATATGCAGGCCAATAACAAATATATGTATGTATTAGTGCATTTGGTTATAAATAAACATAAAATCAAGCAGGTACAACTATCTTTCTTTTATACCTTTGTTCTCTTTTGTCATATGAAACTCATCATAGGTTAACCTTTTTATTCTCAGAGTTCAAGAAAAACACTCCAAGGTGTGAGTCAATGTAGAATTTTGCAATTCTGTGCTTGTATTCCAAGATACTCATGTATCTTTTTCTCAAACGAAGCTAGATTGTGGAAACTTCTGGATACCTGAAGGAGTCATCTTAAAGAGTGACCATCTTATCAAGGAAAAACAAAAGGCTGACACCAGCTAAACTCCACTGTTCAGGTATTACTGCCTTTCCCTGTGGCACCAAAGGGGAAGTTAGTAGCTTAGGAACCACGTCTAGTCCAGGTGCTCAGCACAGTAATCTGCCTCACTCAGAATGGGTACATCTTCCTGTCACATTCCAGATCAGCATTCACTTCTACTTTGTGGTTTTAATCATAATTGTAATTATTTATGAACCTCATTTAAGGTGACAATCTATCTTCCTGTTAATTTTTCAATACCTACGAATAGATTTGAGCCTAACATTATGTAATATAAATAAATAAATAAATAAATATATATATATATATATATATACACATACATATATACACATATATATGTGTGTATACATATCTTAAAATAACATAAATAAGTGGTTGCTTATATGAATCAGCTTCCAGACTGCACCTAACCAGGCATACGCAATCCTTAAGCCTTCATGCATAGGTAACCCCTTTCTGTATTCTAAGTAAATTCAGGCTGAGGTACTGGGCAGGCACCAATTCTAAAAGCAATGCCTTAGATCTTAGGGCTTTCCTCTTCTTCATTCTGATTAACAGCCTCAGCAAACATCATTTTTAAAAACATATCTCAGCGATTTAATGAAAGATTAAGTAACTTTCAAAGCATTACAAATACAAGTAAAATTGCATCTAAAAAGACAGAAGAAAACAGTGCAGAGTCTACCTTGAATGTCCATGTGCTGATCACTGCATGAATGAAAGAAGAGGTTCTGCACATGCGTATCTTGTCTAATTTCTCACACGTACTGACTCCCAGGCACTGTCACTCTTCTTTACCCTGCAGTAAAGTTCTTGAATTATTCCCACATCTTCCCTCCCCTCTCCTTACGCCTACACATAAGGGTGGAATTCTTGGCTCTTCTGGAGAATAAGTAGCTAAAGTCTTTCAGCTAGTTGGAGGAAGAGCATTTATGTCAAGGCCAAGGGCAAAGTCCCACTCTTTGGCAAAGCATCAAGATTAGTTTCCAGGGATACCTTTAAAAATAGGACAGAGAGAGTAACCCACAGTTAATCTGTATTAAAAGTAATAAGTTCTGATTTAAATACAGTGAGACTGAAACCTTTATTCCACCAATGGATATATAGATTTGATGGCCTTGAAGCTCTTTCTGCTAAGACCGCCTTAGGATCTCAGAGCCAAATCCCAGAGTTTTCAAAGCATCTCCTGCTACTCTATGTAAATTACTCTTCAATTAAAGAATAGTATCAGTTTGAAGACTGAAAAAAAACAAATTCTCCTCTGTGAATATTTTCCCAACACTGATCTGTAAAATATATACATAAAACAATTTTCCAATAAAGACAAATGAACACCAGCTTTTGTTAAAACTTATGTCTGGCTAGTAGCCTCAGAAATCAAAGCCTCTGATTACACCACAGAGAGATAGAATGCAATTTAAGATGCATTCAGGAATTTAAGTTACATTTACAATAACTACAAGGCCAGTGGAACTAAACGGATAATATTTTTCATGCTCTTGTGCCAAGCCTGTATGAAAATAGATGAAAAGAATCCTCTTTCCCTCTCCCAATTTTCTCCATAATAGGGAAATTCCAAACTGGAACATTCAGGCTGCCGCCTGACTTCCTAGGTGCTGCTCCATGAGTCTGTCAGTGTCATGTTCCCCCAACCAAATACTTCTCTTTATATAGCCAGTTATACCCCACAACTCCCAGTTGTGTGTAGAGAGGGATTTTATGCTACACCCAAGGTAAATAAAAGAAATGGATGCAGAAGGATTGCAGGGGAACTGCTAACATGTAATGGAATATCTGAACACAGCACCTTTTGCCATGTCTGTGAAGGGAGCCATGTGCAGAATCTGGAATCGGGGAGGTGGGGGGAGAACCAGGAGCCAAAATGACAAGAAGATGGGGATGGATGTGTTTAGCACATCCAAAAAAAAATGCTTTAGGAGTTTCTGTTAAGGAAATCAAGTTCTCATCTACTCCTTTCTTCATGCATTCATTTGACAGATATTTATGGTGCAATTGCTACTTTCCAGGCATGTGTCAGGCTGTGGGGAATAACTCAGTGAATAACCCAAAAAGGTCCTGCTCTCCTGCAGTTTCAGTTCCAGAGGAAGTAGGAGAAAGGCAGGAACAAGCAAACCAGTGGGGAGATAGGGTACTTTCAGATAATGATACATGATTTTTTAAAAATGAAATGGCAAAGTTGGGAAACTCTCTTTAGATCACGTGATCAGGATCTATATATCCTGAATGCTGAGACGGAGAATAAGACACAGGAAGATAAACTAATGAGAACAATGTTTCCACAAAGGGCAAAAGACGTACAGAGTTCCCAGGCCGGGAATGAAGTGAACAGTGAGAAATGCCGTACCACTTGGGACATCCATGATTTTAGAAATACCTGAGTACATAAGGTGAGCCCCCCAAATGCTTAGTAGATCCAAACCCAGACTGATTCTGTCAGTCTTTAAATTAGAAGAATAAAGCAGGACTTCCCTGGTGGTCCAGTGGTTAAGACTTCACCTTCCAATGCAGGGAATGTGGGTTCGATCCCTGGTTAGGGAGCTAAGATCCCACATGCCTTAGGACCAAAAAACCAAAACATAAAACAGAAGCAATATTGTAACAAAATCAATAACAACTTTAAAAATGGTCCACATCAAAAACAAAAACCAAAACCTCTTTAAAAAAGAGAAGGAGGAAGCAACATCTTATAAACATCTACTTACCCACTCAGTGTGGGGGTGGTGGACAGGGCTCACCTGAAAAGGCACAAAAGGAAGGCTAGTCTCAGTCTCCCCATCAGCAGGAAGCAGGAGAGAGCCCTGTACACAGCTCTGGGGATCTAGTGGATAAAAATGGAAGGCTAGTCAGACTCCCCATCAGCAGGAAGCAGGAAAGAGCCCTGTACACAGCTCTGGAGATCTAGTGGATAAAACTTGACTTTCAGAAATTGTGCTTAGCCAAGCTGACTTATATTGCCATCAGATATAGAAATGCTTTGAAAATATATCAGCCTTGTATCTTTGGGGAATATGACAGTGTTACCTGGGATGATGATGGCCAACTGGGAGAAAAATCAAAATTCATTCTTGAGTATTAAGGGAATATAAAGTAATATTTTATGTTATTATTATTTGATGGTATTGGGTCTGTTGATCACCCTCTTGCTAACCAAGACCCAATACCCCAAATGTTTTCATAGGAGACTTAAAAATCATCTCAGCAAAACCTATCCTATTGAATTGACCATGGTAAAACCTCTACCCAATGGATTTGGTCCATGATTATATTAGACGTTTATAAGTAAATAGTTTCATTATAAAGTGTTTCCCCTTATTATGTGAACATTCTCATAATTAAACCAAAGAAATGTACCTGAACAAGCTTTTCTTTATACACTGAATTAAGATCTGATAAAATATCACCACAGGCATGTAAGAAAAGCTATGCCTGTGTTCCAGTGACTGTGGCCATGTGACAAACCACCCCAAACTTAGTGGCTTAAAACGGGATCAACATTTATTTCTTTTCCTCACAACTCGGCCTCTGAGTTGGGTCTCCATGAGGACAGCATCTCGACTTCACCTGGGGAAGCTGAGGTGGCTCATGGCTGGGAGGTGTGCTCACTCACCCATGGGTGCTGGGACCACAGTGAGCTCCTTGGGTTTTTCAGCATCTAATTGGTGTCTCCAGCCTGGTGGCATCAGAGTGAACAAACACACTGCACGACCATTCAGGGTTTCCTGGGTCACAGCCCCAAGGAAGAGCAGGAGCTGGGAAGAAGCCCTGCATGGCATAGCCTGGGAGAAAGTCAGGGGGCATCCTGTGTTCCTGTCCTGTGTCTTCACTTCCTGAGAAGTGAGTCCTGAAAGCCAGCGTATGGTCAAGGGGAGGACATGAAACCCCACCTTGATGAGAGCTGTTTCAGGAGCTATAAACAAGGTCTAAAACCACTGGCACCTGAAAGAAAATATTGAAAGATAGGCTGATAGGCATTTATTCTGTCATTGTACTTTTCTCAATCTTCTTCAATAAACATACTTTTTCAAAAAATAGTTAAAACTAGGAATGAGACCACTATGTAAGCCTTTCTTCAATGCCTAACTCTAATGTCTCCCCTCCACCATCTCCCTAATCTCTCTCTTCACAGGTCCTATTTCTTTATCGTCTAAACACATTTGTTTCGTAATAATATACAATCTCAGGGCAGTTTGATGCGAGCCCACGATTCATCAGGAGTAGATAAAAACATGTAATAGAAAGACATGTGTTCTCATCCTGTCACTCACTGGGTATGTGAACCTGGGAAGTCCCCCTAACTGCTTTGACCTACAGATTCATTAAAGGGAATTCAAAATGCCAAACTCACAGAAATATTGTGAGGATGAATCAGATAATATTTGCAAAACTCTTGTGGAATGCACCACACCACCAGAAGTTACTCAGGGAGCACTGTCCTGCTTTGAAGCTCTTTTGAGGAACACCCGGGACAAAGTGACTCTTTTGCATCCCTCCAGGAGATGGATCAGTAGAGAAGGCTCAGCAGAGCAACACACTGAAAATTAGCACAATCGTTTCTCTGCATTGATAAAACACACACACGCACACAACACTTAAAAGAAGGCAAGTATTTTCACTGTGTAGACTGGGCTGGAATTTCCTATTTCGGAGCAAAATGGTGTCCTTCCATCTGCCGAGAGAATGTTCATCTCCTAAACACTGATTTCAAAAGGTGAAAATTAATATGTAGCTTGCAACAAGCTTGAAGAGAGAAAAAGAACCAATCAGTTAGTCTGCATGGTGCCCCAGGTAGTACATGCCAGAAGCCACAGGAAGCAGGGTGTGCAAACTGCTACGGCAGAAGCCGACTCATTCTCACTAATGACAGGGGAGCCCATTGTGAGTTAGCAAATTTCACAAATTAGCAAGTAAGAAAAAAACATAATTAAAAGAATTAGGGACACAGAATTGTGGCATGTGCAGTGTTCATTTATTTTGACAAGCATAATTTAATTTTACTTATTTAGGATAATATTTCATAGTGTACTAATGAATGTGCTCTTGTCTCTTCTGTAAAAGTAATGGAATATTAGTAACATGAGACCTCACTGCTGTTCTTTGTTACTCAATCGCTCCTGACAGGTGAGGCGAGACCACCGAGGGGCTTGCATTCCAATGGCTGGGTTGGGAGAAACAGCAGTGTGAAAGGCAGTGAGAATTCACCCAGGGATAAAATGAAGGTTTCTCAGGGTTCACTGGTAAGTGAGCACATACACATTTAAAGATGTGTATTAGGTGATGTGTTTCGTCTCCTTCTGGTACAATCTAGACTGATTTTTCTCTGGAATATCAGAATCACCATTAAAAAAAAAATAAGGCATTTTTGGGAATTCCCTGGCAGTCCAGTGGTTAGGACTCACGCTTTTTTTTTACCGAGGACCCAGGTTGAATCCCTGGTAGGGGAACTAAGATCCCACAAGCCAGGTGGCATGGCAAAAAAAAAAAAAAAAAAAAAAAAAAAGAAAGGCATTTTATATTCCGAGAAGCAATACTTCTTCCAGATTTTCCTGTTTCTACCAATGAATCTCTCTTCCTTCAAGATAAGAAGAGAGAAAACCTTACAATTAGCCTTTGTCTCTATTTCATTTTTCCCCTCTGTTCATGCATTGACATGGTCCTCACTATTCTCCATCCAATTCTCTTCAATCCTTTATGCTCAGTCCTCATCACCTGAGTTTGTGATTGTCTCCAATCTCCACTTACCACCTTACCATTCTTTGTCTCCCTGCAGCCTCATGCTCATTTATATTAGATGGATCTTCTTAAAGTGTTCTTGTGAACATGACACCATTTAGCTCAAGAAACTTCAGTAGTTCCACATGGAAACTGATGATAGTAATAAACTGAAGTGTATATGCCTTGACTGGAATTCAAGACCCTTCACAAGAGCAGGCTACCATCTTTCTAAGCATATTTCCTCCAATCCCCCATATGGGTGCAGTCTGACCAGCACTGAAATCGTGATGTTTTTTCTTTGCAGTCCCTACTTTAAAGAGTAGCATTTCTACTGAGTCCAAGCTTGCTCTGCTCACTGCACAAAAGGCCAGTAAATTGGGAGATGAGGTGTTGAGGCAAGGAATAGCAACATTGTTTGGAAAGCCAGGTGTCTGAGAAGATGGTGGACTAACGTCCTAAAGTACCATCTTCTCGGGGTCTGGATGCTAGTTTCTTTTATAGAACAGAGAGGGGAAGGAGGTGAGAAAGTAAAGTAAAAAGGCCATAAGACTTGCAAAATATCTTCTGGTTTTGGCCATCCTTGGGGAGGGGATGTATTATTTTTTTCCTTTCCTTCAGCCATTCACAGGTGGGCAGGCTCAGGGTGTTTCCCTGTGGGCTGAAGAAAGGCTCTTTAGTTTGACATTCAGGCAGAGGGGCAGGGTTCCCCTAGGCAGACCATTATGTATGCCTATAGCTATAGACAGAACAAAAGCAATGGAAAGCAAAGGTCAAAGTAAAAGAAACAGATCCAACATGGAGTCAGATTTTGTTCTTCCCTGTTGCAGCATCATCTCCACTCAGGGTAGCCAAACTGGACTCCAGCCCTCCTCACTCCAGCTGCGTGCTGAACCCATCAATAAGCTCCTTCAGTAACTCTCGAATCACTGTCACTGCCTCAGCCCAGAGCGTTGTTGTCTCCTTTACCTTGAAAGAGTTCCCCCAATTTGTCTGATCCCATTTTCTTCCCCATTAGGTCCATCCTTGAACACAGCTGTCAAGGTATGGTTTCAACCTCAAGGTTTCCCTTGGAATTTCCCAGTTGGAATGTTTTCAATAGCCCCTCAAGCCCTTCACCAAAAGCTTGTACTGTGAAATGTCTGGCTGTTTATGATGGTCTAGACCCTGCTTCCTCTCCTACTTCAGTTGTCATCCTTCTCTGAACTGATTTTCACACTGTTCAAATTCACCTTCCCTGATTAGACCCCTCTTTAGACAAGGACAAAGGTCTCCCTCTCTCCTCACAGCCCTCAGCACTCCTAAGCAGGCCTCTCTCTCAGTCCTCCCCACATTGTCCTATAATTGTCCACTTGTCTTTCTTTCCCACCAGATCATGTATTTTGAGGGCAAGAATCTTGTCTTATGGATCATTGGAGCTCCAGTATTTTCCCCAGTGTCTGGCACACAGTAGACACTCAATGTTTTCCATATGAATAAACAAATAAGTTGATAACAAGTTGCACTCCCCCGCTGGAATACCAAGCTATAAGAATTTGCTGTCTCTCATCACATATGAGCTGGTTCCTGATCTCACATTTGGATGATATCTCTGGCTCTGGGTTGAGCCCAGTAGCATCTCTAACCAGGCAGGCCCTGGCAGGACAGATGGAAAATAGAGCAAAGAAAGGAGGAGAAATCAAGCCCGGCTGGGGTCTGATCATCTCCGCGTTGGCTCCCTTTTGGATTCACCTTCCCACCATTTAACACTTGAACTTTCAGCTGCTGAGATGTGGAGTGAAGGAGCTTAATTAGTCAACAAGACATGACAACACTCTGTTACAGTGAGATTACTTCCACCTATAAGGTGTTAAGGGACATAGAGTAAAACCCAGCAACTTCAAAGACCTGAAAATGGTGTTATCTTCCAACAGCACATGGGAGAATGTTCCAAGAGATAAAAGGCACAAGACAAATGGCGTCTCTAATTGAAATGCAATGGAAGAATGGAGCTCATAGAATTCTAAATACATTTTCCATTCCAATGTTCCTATATGGCTATGGTGAACTGGATTAACAAAGAATTGTGAACATCTTTAAATAGGAAAAGAGTGTACATTGCTACAGGAGCATACTCCAGGGACCATAAAAATCTACAGACACCACACCACTGTATTATAATTTCTATTCTGTTTATAATTTATTATTTATTCCTTAACATTAATGCAAAATGCATATGTCTTTATTTGTTAAAGGCTGAGAAGGATGTTTAGAAATCACTGGGGGTTCCTTTCCACATAATTATGTTTCTCATTATGATAGTTCTCATGGTGTAACAGAAAAATCGAAGCTCCCTGAATTCTGGCTCAGGTTCCCATGGTCTTGAGAGTGCACAGATAATCCTTGTTCGACGCGATCCACACAGATTTACTCTCTGATCTTCTTATACTTGATGAGCTTCATGTCATCACCTCTCTTCAAAGATACTCATGGAGGCTGGCTTCCTTCAGGGAGGTCCACATAAGGCAGCCCTTCTTCTGGCCAATGAAGCTTTTCTGACTGTGATGTGGTTTCCCTACCTTGGTGCATGAAGCACTCTGTAAGACATTTTCCTGCCATGGCCCTGGAGGCAAGCAGAGCAAAACACCTTAACATTTTAGCTTTCCCTCATTCACTGCCTGTGCAAACATGAGGATGCACCATGTCCAAGCTCTGGTAGATAATGGTGAAGGAAGAAAGGGATGCTATTTTATGTAAGATAATCAGGGAAGTTTTCTCTGAGGAAGTGATATTAAAGAAAATGTACAAGCAAGCAAGCCACACTAATAGCTGAGTAAAGATTGGAGTGATGTGATATTTTTCTGCCAACAGTTCTCCACCCACATCCCCACCCACTCTGCCCAGCACACCCCTCCCCCCTCCTCCCCTTCCAGGGTTTCAGCTTTTTCAGGGCAAGTGGACAGCCCTGACATACCTCCCTCTCAATCTCCTTCTCTCCTGCTCTGTCTCTCCCTCTTTCTCCTCTCATGGACTTATCTGTGGAAAATATTGTGATTGAAGCTAAATCTTGATATGCAGAGGGAGAACTTAAAAAATCTTTTCTCTCTCTCCAGAGCATAACTTTCAAAACTAAGTCTGACTAAGGAGATGAAGAAAATAGCATTTAAACATGAGGTACATCAAGACTTCTCAGTTCTCACACAAGTGTCTGTCCTTTCCTGCTCTGGGGCCACAAGCTTCATGGCTCAGCCTTGGAAGTAACAGCCACAAAGGAATATAATTTCAGGGGGAAATGAGAACACGTCAATTTAATATCCTCATGCATTTTCCTATGATTCTACATTCTTTATACTGAGAAATCTGCCAGTACACATATCCTCATATTTGACCTTCAAGGTGTCTTTGGTTCTCCTCTACAGAGGGGAGGAGAAGCACATCCACCAGAGTCAGGTTTAACTTTTTTTTTTTATATATATGTGTTCTCTGATTGACTCTTATGCATATCTACATCTCCCACAGGAAGACACTGCTGTCTGCTGACGGAGCAAACACAGGGGTTGCTGTGGTCCCTTTGTTGAATGAACATGTACAGGAAGTCAGAAAAGGCTTCTTGCAGACAGTTGCCATGCTTGCCTCAGAGTCCAAAGCATTCAGAGTACAGTGAGGGTCAGTCCACTCCAAACCACACTAACTTCTGCACTCTGCAAAAGAGCAAGGGCTGCTTGGCCATTCA
Source organism: Mesoplodon mirus (assembly GCF_964341445.2). Classification (NCBI taxonomy): domain Eukaryota; kingdom Metazoa; phylum Chordata; class Mammalia; order Artiodactyla; family Ziphiidae; genus Mesoplodon; species Mesoplodon mirus. The sequence continues at coordinate 28,533,066 of NC_138990.1, read as the reverse complement.
GGATGCCTCAACAGGACCTTTCATTCAGGTTGACAAAGTGACCAGCTTGGGTCTTTTCCTACCGATCTCTGCTCCTGAGTGCAGCTGGAAGGTCTACTATTAGACTTGTGTATTTTTTCCTTGTGAAGAACCCAGGGGCAGGACAGGAATAAAGACGCAGATGTAGAGGATGGAGGACACAGGGAGGGGAGCGGGTAAGCTGGGGTGAAGTGAGAGAGTGGCATGGACATATATACACTACGAAATGTAAAATAGATAGCTAGCGGGAAGCAGCCACATAGCACAGGAAGATCAGATCAGTGCTTTGTGTCCACCTAGAGGGGTGGGATAGGGAGGGTGGGAGGGAGTTGCAAGAAGGAAGGGATAGGGGAATGTATGTATATGTATAGCTGATTCACTTTGTTATACAGTGGAAACTAACACACCATTGTAAAGCAATTATACTCCAATAAAGATGTTTAAAAGATTAAAAAAATAAAAAATGAAATAACTCCCCCCCCGCAAAAAAAAAAGACTTGTGTATTTTTTCCTTTTAGCATGATGTGTCATGTCTCTCTGGTTTCTTCTGAGATGGTGTCTTTGTCTTTGGTAGCATGTGATGAGTTCTCTGTGATGAGTTCAGGTATGGGTTTATTTGAATTTAGCCTTCTTAGCATCCATTGAGATTCCTAAGCTGTGAAATATGTGTTTTCACTATTTCTACCGAGATTGTCTCTCCTCTGTTTTTTTCTATTCTCTTCCTTTGGTTCTCTTATTGGAGGTAAGTTATTTCAAACATAAGTAGAGGTAACCTCACAGGTTACATCTGTTTATCTCTTTTGTTCTACATGATTCAAGTCTATCTTCCTGTCCACAAATTCTCTTTACTTGTGTGTCTAATTGACTTCATTTCAATGATTACATTTTTCACTTATAGGAGTTTCTTTTTTTGTTTGTTTGTTTCCAAAATCTATCTGGTAATTTGTAGTCATTATCTTTTCTAATGATTTCACTTCCTCCTTTGATGTCTTTAAACATTTCCAGCATTCTCACTCCACAGGAAGTTTGCATTTGTGGGTGTTGGGCTCCTCTTTTGTGGAGTTGAGTTTTCTAAAGTGGTTTTGCATTTGCTTTTGCCAGGTGTGCTCAGGCTTCATGATCTTGATTTCCTCTATTTTATTCCCCGTTCCTTACAAGGTAGCTCACAGCTACACATGTTCAGGGAAGTTTGTGCCCCTCCCCTCCTTTTATTTAAACCTCATCCCCAGTAAAGGTAGCCTGGAAAACTTGTCAACTCACTGAGCTGGTGAGCAGAATTTGTCCAGTGTGCTTTTCACTAAGCTGTAGCCCTCCTAGTACATGGGTTTATCCCATAGGTGGGGCAGGAGGGGCCAGTGAGTTCTGATTCAGGGCTTCACCTTGTGTCTCCTCTGGTCATTACACACAAGCTCCTTGATATACAAAGTGGAGGAACCTCCCTGTCACCCGCACTCCTGTGCCATCCTGAGCGCATGAACACTTTGTTCTCTGTTTTGGCTGTTCCTGATGTTCCTTCCTTTTTTGTAAACTCAGCCATACATTTGAACAATATTTGTAATTGTGTATCCAGAGTTGCTAGCAGGTTTTAGAGTTACAGTTCTTAGGTATTTGGTCTAACACATTGTAGAAGTTGAAATTTTAAAAATTATTATAATTATTTTCTATAGTAATTCTGCAAACTTTCCACTGATAGATACATTAATAGTATGTATTTCTCAAACTAAATAAACCAACTAAGAAATTCCGCAACGTATTACAATATTCTCATTTACATATATTTTCCTTTTATAAAATATTCACTCTATCACATAAAAAAAACTTCCATTTTTATGAATACCAACGTATGAGAGCTACTTCCATTAATGACTTAATCAATTCATTGATTTAATTGCTTTCATTTAATCCTGATGACAACACCTTGACATAGGTATTTTTCTTCATTTTCTAAGTGAAAAAAAAAAAAAAAAAAAAGAGCAATTCTTCCAAAATTAGAAAGCTGGTGAATGGCAAAGATCAGATCTGAATTCAAGTCTATCTAAATTTAAAGTCAATTATCCTACCAGAGGTGTTCAGAGTGAGATTCCTGTTGACTGTTCACATCATTAAGTTGTGCATCTTAGATATATACAAGTTTTAATAGTTAATTACATCTCAATAAACCTGGAAAAGGTAAAGAATCATCTGACATGCCAGGAATCCTGTGATTCAGTCACAATCTCTAGAGATGAGGCCAACTACAGTTTTTAAAAGCCTCCCAGGTTCCTTTCCCACTAAAGTTTGATGAACTTTATATGTCCATCAGCAAAGGAATGGATAAAGATTCACTATATATATATATACAACGAACTATTAATCAGCCATTAAAAAAGAATGAAATAATGCCATTTACAGCAACATGGATGCACCTAGAGATTATCATACTGAGTGAAGTAAGTCGGGCAGAGAAAGAGAAATATAGTATGATACCACTTATTTGGGGAATCTAAAAAAAAAAACAAAAGGATACAAATGAACTTATTTACAAAACAGAAACAAACTCACAGACTTAGAAAACAAGCTTATGTTTACCAGGGGGGAAGGATGAGGGGGAGGGATAGTTAGGGAGTTTGGGATTGACATGGACACACTGCTGTATTTAAGATGGATAACAACAAGAACCTACTGCATAGCATGGGGAACTCTGCTCAATATTATTTAACAACCTAAATAGGAAAATAAGTTGAAAAAGAATAGATACATGTATATGTGTAACTGAATCACTTTGCTGTACCTCTGAATCTAAGACAACATTGTTAATTAAATGTACCCCAATATAAAATCAAAAATCAAAAAAAGAAGTTTGAGGAAATTTGCACAATATCATGCTACATTGATGCTCATGACTTAAATCAGCCCTCTTAATGAGTGATTTTAAATGAGTGTGGTCAAAAAACTCTGGGAAACATCAATTCTGACTATTATACATTATTTTGGTCAAGATGCAGAAAACCAAAGTAAAGTCAATATTATGTAAAAGACATGGTGAGTCAGGTGAAGCTGGTCCTATCAGCAGGCATAAAAGTTGAGAGCCTACCAAGAGAATCCTTGGGAAGGGGCTCACTTCTGGTTCCCCCCCAACAAAACATTGCTTCCCTACCTGTCACTTCCTCAGACTTCTGGATTTTACATTATCTGGGCCCCTGGAGCACTTTGGAGGAAGCCCACGTTATCCTGTGAGGGTGAGGCAAAGGGAGAGAGCTCTGAGTAGTCAGAGAATGAGATGGAGGGAAGAATAAGAGAGGAAAGAGTGCTGGGGGAAGGAGAGAGACAGAGAAAGGGAGGCAGGTCTCCCACAAAGCAGCCCAAGTCAGGAGAAGCTGGGGTTTAACCACGGCCTTGAAAAATGACCTACTCTCTCTGAATCTTTATCCCCTCATTTGTATGGTGGGGATAAAATCCACTGCTCTGAATAGGAAATAAATGGGAAAGTGCTTTGAAAAGAACAAAGTAAAAGTGCTAAGTGTGTCATTACAGGTAATAAGCACACAGCCTGCTACTGATGAGTACAAGGATGCCAGCTCCCAGGCAGATGCTCGGCTCAGCCTGTGATGAATAAGCTAGACTGGGGCTTCACCCCAGGCCCTGAGAGAGCACAGAGGCTCCCAGAACCATCACAGTGTCAGCACCCGCCCGTATTCCCCGGAGCAGACGGGAGGCTGAACATGAGAACGGTCAGAGCACCCAGAGTGGGAGGCAGATGGGAGGGCTCGAGATGAAACTTCTACTCTGATTCACAAAGTCTGACGGCATATTTCATATGACACATGGCATACACCTCATGGCATATACCACATAGCATATACTGTATAGCATACACTCTGAGATGTATGTCAGATAGCATATACCACATGGTATATACCACATGGCATACACCAGAGAGCAAATACCATATGCTCTATAGCACAGAGAGCATTTAAAGAGACCTTAAAATGTAATTTACCAAGCAAAGGGAGGAAAGGCATCCCTGGTAGAGGAGCACACACAGAGCTGCCAGGCCCTGGGCACAGCCTTCTGGGAACAGGATGCAGATGTCGAGGGGTCAGAGCAGCCAGGAGCCTGCCCAGGTGCATAGCGTGGTTGGGTGCTCTTTTGAAGAGGCTCAACTGTCAGGTTAAGGAGTTTATTCTCTAAGTGCTGGAAAACAAAAGCTTTCTAGGTGAAAAATAAGTCTACAGGCAGGTGAAAGACAGACGAGGGTAAGGAGTGACCTGGAGACAGGAAGCCCATCAGGTGCTTTTGCAGCCTTGTGGGTGAGAATGAGGGGGGCCTGAACTCAGGCCGTGGCAGGGGTCATGAGAGGAAAGGGGGTCCAGAGATCTTTCTACAGAAGAGAAGACAGGATTCAGTAAATCCACTAAAGAGGCGTGTGTGTGTGGAGGAAAGGATGGGATCTCTAGTCTGGGCTAATTACAGGAATGCCACTGGCTCGAGATGGACTCTACAGAGAAGATGCAGGCTGAGAAGGATGAGATCAGGAGCAGAGAGAGCAAAGACACCTGGGGGCTGAGGTGCCCAGCGGGCTTTGAACCTGTCTGTCTAAGATTCAACAGACATGTGAGCAGAATAGAAAGGTTTCAGAATCATGAGCATAAACTGGAAGTTACAGTCTTAGATGTCAGCGAGAATATCGAGGGAAAAGGTACAGCATTAGCTGAAGGGTGGCCACAGAAGGCACTGTGAAGAAGGGTGAGTCTTAGGAAGGAACAGGCTGAGCAGGATTGGAAAGCTGTTTCAGGAAGGGACACCCACAGGGGACGGAGGACGCCCCGGAGCCGCATTGCCCCCACCTGGCGTGGGAGCGGGGAAGGGATGGGCGGGGACCGGGCACACTCAAGCTCCTACAGCGGCCCTGCCCACGTGCACGAGGCTGAGAGAGCCACGAGGGAGCAAGACGCAGCCCCCTCCCCTGGAGAACATTCTGCTCGGATCCTTCTGACCAGGAAGTGTGTGTCTGCGTTAGCCTGTGGAAATTGTGAAACTGAATCCCTGATTTCAAACCTTGTTCCATCCTGGAATTGCCCAGACCCTTGGCTGGAAAGAGATCCCACCCTAATGGTAGATTCCTCTCTGTCTATTCCTTTCCTCAATTTCGCAAGAAATTATGTGCCGTTTGAGAAGCCAGATATATTTGTTTTTTTGAGGCGGGGCAGGATTTTCTCTCTTCTTTCCCCCAGTCACTCTAGGAGACAGTGGACACCTTTGCTTGTCTGTAAAAGAGAGATGACCATCACCTCACAGTCTCCAAAACAGTTAACAAATGATGATAATCGCAATCTATTGGAAATGATGAAAATCATCAAGTTTATTCAATCTGCAAATTTTCCCGAATACCTTCCATTGAATCATCATTTTGTTTTTAAGGCTGGATTTTTCAAAGTGGAATTGCATTTAATTCTCCATTTTTCTTTAGGCAGTGGAGAGAAATCTGAGCCTAGGAATCTTTTATCTGAATAATTAAAAGCATATGAAAAAAATGCCCTCTCAATGCCCAGCTCCGGGGACCCAGTGAGCTCTGGGCTGATCACGGAAGACCGGAACAATGCGGGAACGAGGGCGTCCACGGAGGTCCTGAGCCTGCAGGGCGAGGGCACAGTGAAAGGTGACGTCAGGCAGAGGGGGGCGTGTCCAGAGAGCACGTGAGAGGGGGCGGGGCAGCTCGGGGGAGTGCCTGAGCGCAGAGAAGGGGAGCGCAGGAGCAGGTGTCTGATGGATGAGCCCCCCGGGCAGTCTCCCAGCTCGAGGAGGACCACCCCACGCTGCTCCACTTACAGCTTCTAGGGCACAGGCATCTTTCAAGACAGGCAGCCCAGACATGGAGCTCTGACTTGCACTTTCTTTGTATCCTGCAGAAATCAAGGAGGACTTTAGCTTCCATAGCCGTGGGACAGCAGTTCTCCCAGGCGTTGTAAAGGGCAGCCAGGCAGTTTGAGCTGCCCCGGGCAGGGGTGGGACCAGGGCTGGGCTGGGTTTGCACCAGCCTCCTATGGTTCTGGAGACAGCAGGCACATATGGAGAGGGAACCAGCCCACGCAGGGCCTCTCCTGAAGATGCAGTAACATCTGTGAGGAGAGGAGGGGAGGGGCACGGGGCGATGCACTAACACAGTTCGGGCAACAGCAAGACTTCCAGGAGGGCAGACAGGCGTGTCCTGCTGCCTTCTGGCAGGACGCGGGTTCCTGCCCACCGCAGACCCGTGTGAACGGAACCGATTTGCAGAAAGGAGTCAGCACTAAACCACCTGAAAAAAGCAACCACTACAGTGACACCAAGCAGAACGGGGTTGTTCAGAGAATGACATAAACCCCCGTGTCCTGGGCCCTGATTGTTTATTACATGCTGCCGCAGAAAAGACAATTCTTCTGGGAGAGGGAAATATCTTGTGACCCAGCTTTCAGGGACAGATGAAGTTTGGGGGTGAAACGGAGATTAGGTCAATTAAGGGAACTCTGGCCTTCACGCCTTGCCTAGAAATCTGCTAGTACGTTTGATATTCTCAGAATGAATGCTATTTACGGCCTTCTTTCTTTGATAGATGGAATCCCTTGGCTCACACACTTTTTAATATGGTTTTCATAGACTCTTTCAGAGCAAGGAAAAAAGAGAAAGAGTGAGTGAGTCTGTGGCCGCCTCCCTTGAACACTCAGCAAGGCAGAACTGGGAAGGACTCGTGTGAAGTCACGCTCTCGTTTGCTGTTTTGGCCCGCAGATGGGGGGCAGGTGCATTGCTGCCGGATGAGCTGAAGAAGAGGGGCTTCATTAAAGAGCCTGCAAACGGCGTCCAAAAGATCCTGAATTGCCACCGTGCGGGCCGGCTTCTCCCCACCTCAGAATTTTTTTAACTCTTTTCACGGCGGGTCATTGTCCTCACCGCCGCCCAGAGCAATGAGGCCGGGGCTATTATGCCCCTTGTGGACCAATGGCCTGGCAGAGATGTGGCTTTGGGGACGACAGGCCCTTCTGTGGCGACTCTGCGATGGAAATGGCTCTCGGGGAGGGGCCTCAGCTGCTGCCTGCCAGCCTGTCTCTAATTGTCACCAGGGATTCAGCCTTCTGGTCGCCTTCCGTTCCCACCATCCACACCGACTGCTTTCCCACCCGGCTCACGCTGATGGGACTTCCTTTTGTTTCACTCGCAATCCTAATGCTGTGTCCCTACAGATGGAGGAGGCGGTCCTTCTGCTTCTGTGGGTCTGCTGCAGGGCGCACCACCTGGATGACAGGCTCCTGCCAGCCTGGGCCTCCTCGTGTGTTCTCATGGGAAATCGAGGATGCTGTGCTGGAGGAGCCTGGGGTCTGCCCTCACCTGTTAGGGGTATGGAACTTGAGGGTCCAGGAGGGGAGTGAATTCGAGGCCCGGCCAGAACGTGAGCTGAGGCATGCTGATTCCCAGCGCAGGAAGCGAGAGAGGGGCCCTGAGGCTCCGGAGAAGTGGGCCCTCCCCGACCTCCGGAACAGAAGAGCCCGGGGAGTGGGAAGAATAGGGATGCACCTGCCGGAGGCGGCCTGACGCCAGAGCAGCCGAGGGAGAGGCGGAGGCCCGGCCCACACCTCAGGGCCAGGACGATACCTGCCCGCGCAAGTCTCCAGGAAGTGACACGTGAAAAGAAGGGCTTCTGTTTCCAGAGAAGAGCGGGTCTGCAGGGGGGCCACTTGCGGAGGTGGAGGGTACAGGCCCACACTTTCCTCCGGGGAGTGCCCCAGAGGCCCCTCCCGAAGGCCGATCTATGACGCATCTCTGGGTTTAGAGCTGAAATCCAGGGAGGTGACATGGTTTGTCTAAGGCTGCATAACTAACTAGCTGATGGCAGAACGAAGACGCTATTATATCATCTCCTTATTTAGAGTTTTGCAAATATTTCATGAAAGCACATTTCTGGCATTTTGCAACTTTTCTGTCTTTAATCCAGAACGTTTTTGCTTTAAATATATATTAAGCACATTATATACTTTGATACACACCCACAAAACAAGTAATAATTCCTATTTATGTATTAAACTTCTACTGTTCACTGCGTATGTTTCCTACATAAACTGCATTCAATACTACGACCCAGCAAGGTGGGAATTATTGCCTCTGTTCTGCAGGTAAGAACATTCTCAGGAAGAAAGCGATAGTAGCAGAGTAGGTGGCAAAGATCAACCCAAGCAGACATGGAAACCAGGATGGGCACCAAATCCGCCTGACTCCAAAGCCAATGCTAGTAACTTCCAAGTATCCAAGGTCTCTCTGAGTGATGAGGTATATTTTCAACAGAGGAGAAAACCCACAGAATTATCTCAATATATTTTTCTTTCTTTAATCTAAGGAAAGACAAGAAAAAGTGTGAAATGCTGGAAATGTACAAACAAAGCTGGGGAGTGTTATTAGGCCAAGCTTTGCTTTTAGCCCTGACACAAATCCTGCAACTGGGTTCCCATGTTGGCTGGTTGTATTAAAATGGAAGAGGAGGGGCTTCCCTGGTGGTGCAGTGGTTGAGAGTCCGCCTGCCGATGCAGGGGACACAGGTTCGTGCCCCGGTCCGGGAAAATCCCACATGCCGTGGAGTGACTGGACCCGTGAGCCATGGCTGCTGAGCCTGCACGTCCAGAGCCTATGCTCCACAACGGGAGAGGCCACAACAGTGAGAGGCCCGCGTACCAAAAAAAAAAAAAAAAAAAAAAAGGAATGGAAGAGGAGGTAAGTGTGCATGGCCATGGTGGCCAGACCGATTCCAGTTGCACCACATGGATGGGGACCCTCTCGCACACATACACACTGGCACACACACACACTCTTACACCAGGGATTTATTAGGCTACTAGTCCAGCCATCCAGCGAGCCTGACCTTTTAGGAGCACTAAAGGGTGGGCCACAGAACAATCTGATCTGCAGAAAGCAACAGGCATCTCTTGTAGATGTACTTCCTGCATTTCATAACTGTCTCTGTTTTCACTATTCTCTTCCATTCGGTGCTTCCTATTTATACATGTAAATCAGGTTAGAGGAAAACTTATATCTAAGGCTGTATTATTCGGAATTCCCTCCATCTTTACATGGAAGCATTTTGACTCATGACATTTCCCCCCACCGAAAAGACACAAGGCAAAACAGGGCCGCTCAGTTGGGTTTAACTGTGTGTGTGCCCACACACACACGTACACATACACCCCCCCAGAGGCTGGCTGGTCTCCTATTTTGCCCCCAGGAATCAACAATTCCCATGATGATTTGACAGGAGATGAGACTTTGCATTGCTATGGTTTTAAAAGGCAGTGTACATTTGCATATGTTGATGACCTCCACGTTTTTGAGCAGCAATGACAATATTGAATTTTTCCCTTATTGTTTAACCTTTATTGAAGATCAACTCTCTGCTTGTAGCCGTTGGATTTTTCCATTGCACATTCCTGCTGTTGCACACATAGGTGTGATATGTGAGCTTCATTCTCTTTCGAGGGTTTTGGCACTAAAAGAATCACTCTATTGGGAAAATTGTGAAAAAAAAATCCCATTTCCTCTAGACTCAACCCATTGGGAAACAGGAGCAGTTTCCACAGATTCAATTTTATCTTTATTTTAGATGTCCTTTGTGACATAAAGCTCCAAGGACGGAAATGAACTGTCTGTGTCCTGAGAATCTTTCCACCCCTATTCTTTCAAAGGATTGTCCAGAGCGCTCTGGGACCACCACAATGCAGACACGCACAGCTGGCTAGCCGCCTGCCTTCCATAGAGGGGCTTGCAAAACATGCTTCCGAGGTTCTGAGGGAGACCCTTTTAAGCCTGGGAAAAGGGAGACCATGGGTACAGGACTGTTCAGAGCAGCACAGGGGCAGTGCTTTTCTAGATGGAGACCCAAGAGCATTGAAAATGCAGATAATTTAAAAATTGTGTTTGTCCAACGGATGGAGGGATGGAAAGGAAGAGAAAAAGGAGGCCGGGGGGGCATCATAAGAGGATGGTTCCCTCCATCACTTCTCCACTCTGGGGATCATCCTAGAAAACTCCCTCCTTCATATACCAGGGTGGTGCCCATTGCCAATAACTCTTTATTCCCGGAAAATAAAAACCAAGCAGTTAGCAGATGTCGAGATGAAAAGGAAAATGAGCTGAATAGGCAAAGAGCAGGGAGGTGTCACCGGATTGGCCTCCACCACGAGCCCCAGGTGCATTCTCCAGCTCTGTAAGGCCGCAGGCTCCCTTTCTCTGCTTTGAACAACCCGGCCATGTCTTGGAGAGTTGAATCGACCAGAGGCCACCTTTTGTGAAAGTGATACTATCATTGTGGTTGTAATTTATGCAAAGAAATCCTACGGCACACGATGATTAAATTAGAGCATACAATGCAGGGCTTCAACAGCAGGCTCCCCTCTGGGTTTCTCACTTTTATCTACATTAAGATCAGGTCTGGGAAAATGTGGTGCACATGGTTTTCGATCTGAAAAATAGAACATTTCCACATGTTTCTCTATATTTTTGAAGTGGAGAGAACAAGGCCACCACGTTTACATCTAGCCGAGTCAAGAGGCAAAGGCAACGTGATTCCTTCGAAAAAGCAGACAGAAAGGGTTTTTCCTGAGACATTCTGGGTGAGGCTGTGCAGCGGACTTTATTTGAAATAAAAACACTTTGAGTCAGCGCCACAGACACTGGAGACATCGCCATGCAAGGTGACACGTGCTGGAAGGAGACTCAGGGGTTAGGATGTGTTCTCACCCAGACAGCATCTTGCCCTGTCGGGGTGCCTGGGACGTGGTTTCCCTGTTTCAGGGCCGTCTCTGCGGACAAGATGGGGGCACCCGGGAAGGAAACCTGGGCTCCTGCACACTGGCTGGGCCCACCCTTAGCCCCTCTCTCCCTCCTGGAAAGATAATTCTTCACCCTCCTTCAGCAGAGTCAGGAGGAGACATACAGGAGGATGCGGGAAAGCACACATGACAACAAAGCCTGTTGGACAAACAGAGCCAGGACCTTGCAGGGGAAGGAAGTTCCTATTCAGATCATTAAAATGTGGGCCTTTAATAGGCTCTTTGCTATCTAGAAGGTTTTTTTTTAATTTTTATTTTTTTTACTGTATATGCTATCCATGTGGGGCTGATGAATTCCCAAGCTAGCTGCCTTTTCTCCCTCTCTCTCTCCAGATCTATGACTCTCATGAAAAATCTATGGCAGCGTCTGGGGAGCACAGGGCCCTACCGGCAGCCGCTGTGTGAGCGGAGGGCGGGGAGCTGACCCCTCCGCTCTCCTCTGAAGCCCCCTTATCTGGCACGCCTGCCCTTGGATCCTTCACAAAAAGGATTGCCTTCTGACTGGATGGGGAGGCTGCAAGTTGGGAAAAGCCTGGGCGATGCTGAGCAAGGGTGCAGGCCCTGCTCTCCTGGGAGCTCGGCAAGAGAACAGCCCCAGATTGATTCCTCCACATGTTCTGACCTTCCAGGCAGTGGTTGAGCCTGCTATCTGTCACATCAGAAGGGAGGAGGAAGCAGGGGCATGGCGTGTGCATGTGCGTGCACGCGCGCATGTGTGTCTAAAGAATATTAGTTCTTTATCACTTAATCACTTATATGTGGAATCTGAAAAAAATGATACAAATGAACTTATTTACAAAACAGAAGCAGAGTCACAGACTTTGAAAGCAAACTTATGGTTACCAAAGGGGAAAGGGGGGTGGGGAGGGATTGGCATATACACAGTCCTATATATAAAACAGATAAACAACAAGGACCTACTGTAGAGCACAGGGAACTCTGCTCAATATCTTGTAATAACTATAATGGGAAAGAATCTGAAAAAGACTATATATACATACACACACACACACACACACATATATATATATATATATATCGTCTTATACTGAATCACTGTGCTGTACACCTGAAATTAACACAACATTGCAAATCAACTATACTCTAATATAAAATAAAAATTCTAAAAATCTTAATTTAAAAAAATATGTTAATTCACACTGAAATCCTAGGGAACATTTCCCAGCCATAAAATGTTTATTCCTAACTAGGACCCACTTGGGAATCTATAAAATGCCGGTGTAGCTGGGTCTACCCTCCCCTTTCCTTCCCTCATTCCCTTGTCACACACACACACACACACACACACACACACACACACCTGTACACAGGCACACACCTAGTACTAAAACTAATCTATAACCCAAGGAAAAGCTGACCTTGAGAAGTGTAATTTCCAGTTCAAATTAAAGTTCAAGCCAGGAGGCTATGCCATGTCCTTCCCACAGTCCTCTCAGAATGTCCTTCAGGCCTTAGACTGTCACAGACACTCACCTCACTGCCCTTGGACTTGGATAAGATGCTCTAAGAACAGCAGCTTGCGAGAGCTGGGGTGGCCCGGACAAAGTCGTTTCAGGTGGCCTGGGGAGTGCACTGCAGTTTCTGAGGGCTTTTATCACAACAACTGCTCTGTGGTTTTCTTTTCACCCATGGCTGTATCTCTAAACACAGACCGCCGGGGAGGTGAAGTGTGCTTTATTCTTTGTTAAGGATGCAGAAGGCAGGCGTGCTGGATAAGGGGGTTCAGGGAGGCCAGATGAGCCGTGAGTGTCTCCAGTGCCTGGTGGAAAAGCCCAGCGGGGCTGAGCAAGTGGAGGTCATGTGGGCAGTGGGACCTGCAAGTAGATCCACCCTTATCAGCATGTGGAGGGGTGTCCACACTTTCCTTCTTGAGAGCATCTTCTCCAACAGAGGCACTCAGGGAGAGCACCCCCAGTAAACTGCCTGCTTCTCCCTATTTCCTAGATTTGGATCCATCAGAGAAAGAAAGGATTCTGAGGGCATAGACAGCCAACAATAAAGACACTGGTAAAATTATTAAAATATAAAAGTCTGTCAAAAGATAATGTATATACTATAATTCTCTTATAAACAAAAGTATACACCTGTGAGACAGACATCTCAGAAAACAGAAGAAGAATAGACACCAACATAAAAGAGATAGTTACGTCTTGATGGTGTGATCATTAATGAATGAATTCTATTTGATTTTCCACACTTTTCAATATTTTTCTAAACAAAGGACAGGGAAGTTGTGTTGCTTCTATAATCAGAAAACTATTAACTTAAAGAAAGCAGACAATCTGAACACTGTTATTTGGCAGCTCCCGTAAAAATTAGCCAATGCATCATTGAAAGTTCCACTCAAGCAACCCTGTTCTCAGTGGGTTTCCTACCTTCATATTTTATTTATTCTAACTTTTAACTTGATCCCTCTTCTGGACTGTAAAAGTACCTATGGTATGGACTGGTAGATGATTCCCAGTATTTGCACTCCTTGTTTTTCTTATAATAGCAGAACCCCCAATATTTAGCTGGACATGCAGCCAATCAGAATAAGATTGCATCCCCCAGTCTCCCTTGATGCTAGGTACAGCCGCTCAACAAAGTTCTGGACAGCAGGATGAGAGCAGAAGTGATGTGTGTGACTTTTGTCAGAAGGGGCATGCCAATAAGACCTTTCCCTTTCCCCTGAAATTCCAGGGTAGCTCTATGATATTTAAATCACGTCTACACTGCAACACTGGTGGTCCCCATCCTGGAACATACTAGCCCTGATTCAGGGCCCTGCCATCATCAGATGTGGCTTCCAAGGGGGCATTTGGGCCTCATGGTAAGTCACTTCCTGGGCCTTGGGGCCAGATGGGCAAACCTAATCTCTTACAAATCCCACGGGGCTCCACTCTCTGATACTTCGATAGTTTCTTGCCATCACCCAAGAATCCCTTAGCTTTCAGATTAGTACTTACAGATCCTCTTTGTTGGGTCATATTCTGTCATAAAAGACCCAGCTCTGCGTCCCCCGTCCATCCCTCCAAACTACCTACTACCAGCCCCCTATAAACTGTGCGACGCTGAAGGATGCACTTTCCACAGTCCTTAGAGCTTGTCTCTGAGCTGCTTTCCCCACTCAGTATCCAGGCAAGTGTATTTATTTCTGTATTTGCTTTAGCTTCAAGCTTCCTCTCCCGAAACACCCCTCCGGGGTGTGCCTTGACCCACACCATGGGTGCAGAGCACAGGTGTGCAAAGCAACCTAGAATAGCAGATGATCTCTCTGCTGTAGCTGGTGCTCAGAGACCTGCCCATGGATGCCGGCACTTGTTTGTCTGGGATTGGCCCCACCCTTCCACAGCTAGTGACCTGAGTCAAGACCTCCTGTCTTGCTTCATTTCCTCTTCCGCCCCTCCCTTTGATATCCCCACTGGTTGAGGATATTGACAGAGTTTGAACCCAGTTGTGCTGTGCGTCAGGTGGAGGGCACCCCCAGCTTGGCTCTAACCATACCCGATCTATGGAGGCCTAAGCCCTCCCTCCTGACGTCACGCCTCCCTGCCCAGAGCCTTGATGTCATGCTTCTGCCCTCAGAACCACAGAGAACCACCACCCCATGGGTATTTAGATAGGTGACCTGCTCTGTTTCTCTGATTGTCAACATGCCCAAAGGCTGCTTTAAATTATTCAGGCATTCTTTGCCTCACAGTCATTGAATATGAAGTCTCCTTGGGTCCACCAATACTTAGTATGCAAACACCAGAGCCCTATGATACCCCCATCAGTTGATGCTTCTCTAGGCCTCAGAGACTGATCATTGATTCAACTTTTCAGGGGGATGCCAGTTAAAGCTCAAACATCTCCATTTTTAGCCCAGGAGTCTCAGCATTAGAAAATATCATGGGGCTTCTGCTCAGCAAAGGAAACAATCAACAGAATGTAAAGGCAGTATATGGAATGGGAAAAAAAAAATACTTGCAAACCATCTGATAAAGGTTCATATCCAAAAATATATAAGGAATTGCTACAAATCAATAGCAAAAATAAACTCACACAAATAACCCAGTTAAAAATTGGCAAAGGACACGAATAGACATTTCTCAAAAGAAGATGTATAAATGGCCAACAGATATATGAAAAGAAGCTCAATATCACTAATCATCAGAGAAAGGCAGATCAAAACCACAGTGAGATAACACCTCACACCTGGTAGGGTGGCAATTATCGAAAAGGCAAAAGATAAAAGTTGGTGAGGGTGTGGAGGAAAAGGAACCCTGGTACCTTGTTGGCGGGAATGTAAACTGGTGCAGCCACTGTGGAAAACAGTACAGAGGTTCCTGAAACAATTAAAAATAGAACTACTATATGATCCAGCAATCTCTCTTCTGGATACTTACGCAAGCAAAATGAAATCTGGATCTCAATGAGATACCTGCACCCCTGTGTTCATTGCAGTACTATTCACAATACCCAAGATATGGAAACAACCCAAGTGTCCATCGAAGAATGAATGGATAATAGACTAATTTTATTAAATATTCAGCCTTTAAAAAGAAGGAAATTCTGTCATGAAGCAACCTGGATGAACCTGGAGAACATTATGCTTAGTGAAATAAACCAGATTCAGAAAGACAAATAACGCCTGATCTCACTCGTATATGCGGGATCTAAGATAGTCAGACTCATAGAAACAGAGAGTAGAAGGTCGGTTGCCAACAGCTGGCGGTGGGGGGGGGGAGTGGAAATAAAAAGATGTAGGTCAAAGGTACAAGCTTTCAGTTAGGAGATAACTGAGTTCTGGGGATCATATGTACAGCTGGTGACCATGGTTAACAATACTGTATTATATACTTGAAACATGCTAAGAGGTTGGATATGAAGTGTTCTCACCCCACATGCATGAAAAATGTAACTATGTGAAGTGACAGACATGTTAATTACCTCAATTGTGGTGATTATTTCACCATGTACGTGTAAATCGAAACATCAAGTTGTACACCTTAAATATACACAATTTTTACTTGTCAGTTATACCTCCATAAAGCTGCAAAAAAAAAAAAAAGACTGATTTAGGTGAACCAGTCATTTCTATACTGGTAATGGGATCACAACCTGGATGCACTTTGGCCCCTGTCCTTTGTCCTTGCCCCCAAGCATTCTGACAGTGTAGACCCCATGCCATTCCCACTCCAGAAGACAGCTTTCGCTTTCCTAGAAGTTAACACTTGGAGACAGGCCATAGCATTACCTTCCACAGCCCTACCTCTTTCAGGAAATTCATTTCACCAGCAGACTTTAAGCCCCAGTAGAACTATCATATGACATTATTTCTCCAAGTTCAATAAAAGCTGGTCCAAACGTCTCTTCAACTGGCTCACTGCAAATGAATCATCCCTCCTAGACTTGAACAAAATTCCAGAAGGTTCTACATGGCCCAAACATTCAAGGAAGCCTTCTCAATTCTTCAGCCCTGAGTGTCCCACAGATAAACTCTCTGTTCACCCCCATGCTCTCTTTGAGGGGGGCTGTGTCTGAACTGAGTTTGGACACAGGGATTCTTTGTCATCTTCTCCAAAGCCATTTCTCTGTGTTCAGTATCCTCACACCACCCAGCATCTCTGATGTGAGCAGGGTCCCTGGGACTCACTGGACAGTAGCCACAATGATGTCAACAAAGGAAGTCATCCCACTCTTCACCCCAAGACATCCTCTGCCCTCACCTGGTCTGGTAATTCTCGTCTCTCATCGCTGGAAACCCCACGTCTCTGTAGTTTCCTCCACTGGCCTGTCCAGCATAATTTCTCTCAGTAAGCCTAGACTTTCAAGAACAAGGCCTTGAATCACCATCCAGCTGCCTAGATGCTTCCGCTTTGGGCCCTATGGCACAAAACCATTAGTGATCCCAGAGGCAAGAGAGCACACAGTCTTGGCTGTTTTCTCAGGAAGAAAATGTATCCACAAAAGGGGAAAAAATACGAAGGAAACCTCAGTAACTTGTCCTGAAAAATTACATTATTAGCACTGTTTCTATATTTAGTCTGTAGGTGAAAGTCCAGGACAGGAGCAGCAGACACACCTCTTCTCTCCAGCCCTGACTGCTGATGGAAGCACATGCGTCAGCAAGTGTGACCTCAGTGGGTGGACTTGGCCAGTGGGGGGGTGGGGGGCACCTGGGACCAGTTGCTCATCTTGTCTAGTTGTTCACGTGTGAGTAGGTTGCATAATCTTAGTTCTTCTTCTGGCTTCTCAGAGTTTTCTCTTCCTTCTGGAGTCTCGCAGGGGTAAGGCTGCTGGATGAATGAGGTGTGACTCTGCAGGGCTTGCTGGCCCCTGGGGAGATAGACCAGCCTCACACTGGGGCTGAGTGCCTGTTATATCCAGACATCAGCAACGTGGAGGACAGTGAGATCCCAGCCTTGAATATCAATTCTTGTCATCAACTCACTTTCCCTCATGTGTGAGAATCATCCCCAATATTATAGCCAAGCTTTCCTTTGGATAGCAAGTGCTTTTTTTTTTTAGAAAGATAAAGGCCAGCAGGCCCCCTGAGGACATTATGGGCTGCAGTAAGGGTGATCAAGTCATGCTAACATGGTTTTGGGTGGCCCGGCAACTGAAGTGATGCCGGGGGAGCCCTGGAAGGCGTGCCCTTCTGAGACTGGACCTCCTGAGTGGACACCAGAGACATGCGTCAGATACAAATGAGGCAGCAGGGCTGTCTTCATAAATTGCAGCCTGTGGGCCTTTCAATGTGTCAGTGCAACCCATCCGTTAACTGTATTTAATCGCTATCTACAGTAAGTTCCATAGATTATTACCACACCAGTCATTTTTCAAAGATCCTTGTTAGCACAAGATGAGGCAACGCAATAAACGGAGGAAGAGGGGACACGGCCGAAAGGGAAGCTGTCCAGTGGGGCTCACGCGGGTCCGCTGGCCCGGCGAGGAAACCGGCACCGCCATGAAATCCACGGGCCAGGCTGCGCCCTCCCTGTGCAGAGCGTGAGACGGGAGAGGCCGTCCGCTCTTCCCCTCTTGCCAGCCTCCTTTCCAGCTGTGCACGCCATCTCCTCACACCCTAAGCTGAGGCCCGCCACACCTGACTGGAACAGAAGCCACGTGGCGGCCACCACCATCCACATCTGAAGATTCTGGAAGTAGCAGCTCACCATGGCACTTAACATGGACGGTCCACCCTTCCAGCAGGTGCATGTGCCTTGTGTGCCCACCCAGTCCAGGGGCCTACGGGAGGCATAAGACTCAATGTCAGTGAGACCGGTCCCTGCTCCTAGGATGTTACAGTGCGGGAACGAACACAGCGGAGACCAGGAGCCGCTCTGTCCGATCCACTCCCTTTCTTTCCGTGACTCTATTTTTCATTTTGTGATGATCTTCTTTTTAAGTCCTATTGTTGGAATGCGGGCTATGTTCCTTTATTTCCCCCTTTATGTTGTGTTTCAAATGATCAGATGCTCCCTTTATCTGTAGGTCCTCGGATGTGAATCCTCTTTTTATTGAGTCTGTTCAGCCGCAAGGTGGTGACTTTCCACAGGTGCTGTGAGCTCATCTCCCTTCGGAATTGTCCGTCCCTGGAGTCCCAGAGATGCCCTGACTTGCTCAAGAGCCTCTCCTGGGGCAATGATCCTTCCTCCAGGGCTGGGGGTTTTTGGGTTGCAGTCGGTACCAGATCAGCTTTTACATGCAATTCTTGCTCAAAATTTCCAAATAGTGCAGATAGTGCGAATTGAGGCCCCCCATACCAGGCGTGCCTGGGGTCCAGAGCCAACATCAGCTATCACTCTGCCTTCTGGGATATGGAAGGCCAAACACTGCTAGTTTCTATGCAGACATGGTAGCTCCATCCCTATTCCTGGCTTTGCAAACCTGCTATCCCTGATATTCACTGCACACAGTACCTGCAAGCTCTCTGGACCCCCTCAGGCAGCTGTCCCATCCCCTAAGATGTCTTTCTGGTCCCAATAGCTTCATAAGATGCTTGGTTTCAAGCCCTGCTTATGCTCTCTATCTTTAATCTTCCCTTCTTCTCTGACACCTGAAAATATACCTTTTTCATGCTTTTTAAGTACACCTATGGCATTTGCAAGATGATTCAGCATTCCTTTGTGTCTGGAACACAGATCTGTGGATGTGAGAGAGGAGGTTATACACTGCCCACACATCTTCTTCACACGAATCCATTCCCACTTTACAACAGGGGTCCTAGATCTTCGAGAGAAAGGACAGTGCTGGCTGCAGCGCCAGCAAGAATCCAATTTAAATCATGTTATTCCCGGTACTAAAAGCACAGCGGACCCACAGTAGCCTTCAAAGCAAAGATAGAATAACGTGAAAAGAGCACTGGCACTGGAGTCTGAAACTCTGCTCTGAGGCCCTGTTTTGTCCCTCGCTGTGTGACCGTGGACCCTTATTCTCATGGGCTTCAGTCTCCTAAGCTGCACCAGGAACATTAGAATTTCTTCTGGCGGGAGTGGGAAGGTTTACGTGAAGTAGTTTCAGGAACACCAAGCACAGCACTGGCATCAGAAAGGGCGAGGTAGGGCTTCCCTGGTGGCGCAGTGGTTGAGAGTCCGCCTGCCGATGCAGGGGACGCGGGTTCGTGCCCCGGTCTGGGGGGATCCCACATGCCGCAGAGCGGCTGGGTCCGTGCACCATGGCTGCTGAGCCTGTGCATCCGGAGCCTGTGCTCTGCAACGGGAGAGGCCACAGCAGTGAGAAGCCCGCGTACCGCAAAAAAAAAAAAAAAAAAAAGAAAGGGCGAGGTAAGTGCTGGTTCAGCATCTGCCTTGCGGGGCAGAGGCTGGGATGTGTTTCCTGGCCTGAAACCGAGCAGGCTGAGCCCCTAAGTGGGCCATCACTTCAGGCAGCAGAAGGCAGGAGGTGCAGAATTGGAGACCGAGTCTGACCACACAGCCCCTTCCCTTCCTATTGGGGGTCTCAGTCCTTCCCCACCTGATGGAGCAGAACTTGTTCAAGCTTTTGAAAATCCGCTTCACCAGCTCACCTGGTGAAGGGCAAATATGTGTGTTTGGCGACCACCGACCGGGCTTCCTACGTGGATGTGCCACTTCTCAGGGGCCTTGGGAAAGCCCAGACCTTCTAGCACCTGTGCCCCATCCACACAGGGGGTGTGCTGGTGCTCTATCATAGAGGAAGCTGTGTGAGACGATGCACGCTTTGAGCCCCTGGTGCAAAGGGGCTTTGCCATGTGAGTCCCTCTTCCAGAACTATGTTAAGAAAAGCAGGAAGTCCTCTCAGCCAAACATAGAGGTTAGGTGACCCAGGTAACCATCACTTCTTTAGCTTTGTGTGTGTTGTTCCAATTTTGAATTCTCATGGGCTGATGCCTCATTCCACCCTCACCCCTGCTGCAGAGGCCAAAAGACCAAAGTAACGCCTGCCCCAAAATGCACTTCACAGGTGTCACCTCAACCACTGTGACATGGAAAACATGCTCACCGTGTTTGCAAAAAAGGAGTGGTCAGGCCCTGCCATAGTGCCTTCCCTTCTAAGGCCATCCTGAGTCCTGGGGGTCCATGTGACATAGTGATTAGGGTGGATTCTTCCAGCCAGGCCACCCCCTGGTCACAGTGTCTCAGCTCCACCACCCGGGCCAAGCCACTCAGATGCCCTTGTACCCTTGTACGTGAAGTGAAGGTAATAAGAATTACTTCAGCGTGTGCTTCTGAGGTGATGCATGGGAAGAATTTATAAGAGTACTTGGCAAAGAGCAAATGCAGAGAAGACTGTACCCATTAATATTACTATTGTTATAAAATAATATTAATAACAAATAGAATATTCTGAAAATGTCATAATAATACATATCCAAGGATCATCATAATACTTTGTGACTTTCCCACATGCCATTTGTATGACAAGAAAGCATGGACGCTAACATCACTCCGAGCTTCTCTGGAGATGCAGGGAGCATTGCTTAGATGCACTCAGCTCCAGGACTGTCCAACTCCAGTGCTGTCCTTCTAAGTTCAAGGAGAGTCCTTGGTGACTTAAGGCCCAGCCCTGAAGACCTACCTGGTCATGGCTTTGCAAGTGTTGCTGTACGTGGGCTGCCTCTGTGCTGCCCCCAACGGCACTTTTAGGATTGATTCAATATCACTTACGAATGGTGGTCCACGTGCATTTGCAGCCTGCACAGCAAGAAAAGACCTATGATTGCAGGCTGCATCTCCCGACCCAACATCAAAGTGTGGGAGTGTTGCCCTGACTGGAATGGGTTGCTAGTTTGCTGTCAGGGGCGAGGATTCTTTAGGGAAACGCTGTCACTGAGACCCAGAGGAGCCCTTCAGCATCCCCTCCACAGCTGTTTTTGCCCCAGATTTCTTTTGTCTTGACCTTGCTCCAGACTTCCTGAGTCAGACTCTCTGAGGTTAGAACCTAGTTCCGAGTATTTGGCACGAAGAAACCCGAACGGGCTCCGGGTTGAGAACCAAGAATGCACACAAATCCCTCACTGTGAGCATGGGAAGCCAAAGTCAGATAAAGCGGACCCCCAGTCCCCGCTCACAGTGGCAGGGCTGGACTACAATCTGAGCATTTTCCAACTCCTGGTCTCGAGCTGTTTCCATCAACCCTGCTGAGCTGAAACAGCCAGAAAACAGCAGGCAATTCCCCTGGTGGCAGCGGAGCGTACCGAGGCGAGGCCAGGGCTCTGCTTCTCAGTGATGGAAGGGGACCGCCCACCAGAAGCGGGGTGTGTGGCAGTGGCTGGGAGGTGGGGCAGGGTCCCTCAGGACAGCCGCCATCAAAGCAAGGGCAGGACCGCAGCCTTGTTCACTGTGTCCTGTGTCTGGGTGGTGGGGACCACAGAGCCGCAGCTGCCAGCGCAGACATCGCCCGGACCCCTAATCTCCTGAGCCATTAAGGACAGAAAAGGACCTTCACGTATTCGAATGCCCTCCGTCCAGGATGAAGAGACAGGCTCCGAGCAGCAAGGCAACAAGCTCAAGTTCACCCAGCCCGTGGAGGGCAGAGCAGCAACTGGAACTCAAGTCTGAGGACCGCTTCTGTGAGCTATCATCCCACAAAATAGCAAGCACATCCCCACGCGGTCCAGAAACGCCCGGAGTCACCAAGTGCAGACGAGGGACAACACCACTGTCCCTAAGCACTCGACCTGATGGGGTCTTCCAGGAGGCAGTGCCCCCAGAGCAGACCCCGCTGCCCCTGCTGTGTTGGATTCAGACTCCTGGGTCTCCTAGACACACTGACTCAGGGCCCTGGGGGTGAAGCCAGCGAGTGTGGCTCAGCAGGTGAAGGCTCTGTACCCAAAGTCCTAGAAACTCTGAGATAAGACAAAGCTCTGGGACAGAAAGGGTAACACATCAGAAAGACCGATTTGAGTACGGCATCTGTTCATTCCTTGAAGATTTATCCATGAAGTACTCACTGTAACCCAGCCAGAATCCCCTGTGCTGGGAACATCAGTCAGAGAGGCAACCAGGTCCCCCTCAGAGGAGGTGGATCCAGATAGTGTTGGAAGAGCCCAGAAAACTGGACACCAAACTGGGATACTGGTGCCTGGGGTCGGGGCAAAGGGTGTGGGTGTCAGAGAGGACAGGCAACAACATCCAGAAGGGCAGTGGTCTTCAGAGCAGGGGCAGAATCACATCACCATGGAAACAGGCAGCCTCTGAGACTTGCAGGGAAGCTGGTGTCCGGACTTTTCTGAAATGCTTCCGTCCTGAAGGTGGATACCTGGCCAGGTCTGATCCTGAGGCTGCAATTGTTAAACTCCTTACTCATATAACCTCTTGGGCTAACACTGGAACCTTAAAAAACATCAAATAGACTTCCGGGTAAGATGGCGGAAGAGTAAGACGCGGAGATCACCTTCCTCCCCACGGATACACCAGAAATACAGCTACACGTGGAACAACTCCTACAGAACACCTACTGAACGCTGGCAGAAGACCCCAGACCTCCCAAAAGGCAAGAAACCCCCCACATACCTGGGTAGGGCAAAGCGGAGAGATCCCCACACAGGATCAGTGCCGAGCGGCACTCACCAGCCCGAGAGGCTTGTCTGCTCGCCCGCTGGGGCGCTCAGCGCTGGAAGCTGAGGCTCGGGCTTCGGTCAGAGCGCAGGGAGAGGACTGGGGCTGGCGGCGAGAACTCAGCCTGAAGGGGGCTAATGTGCCACAGCTAGCCGGGAGGGAGTCCGGGAAAACTCTGGAGCTGCCGAAGAGGCAAGAGACTTTTTCTTCCCTCTTGGTTTCCTGGTGCGCGAGGAGAGGGGATTAAGAGCGCTGCTTAAAGGGGCTCTACAGACGGGCGCGAGTCGCGACTGAAAGCGCGGAGCCCAGAGACGGGCGTGGGACGCTGGGGCTGCTGCTGCTGCCGCCAAGAAGCCTGTGTGCGAGCACAGGTCACTGCCCACACCGCCCTTCCGGGAGCCTGTGCAGCCCGCCACTGCCGGGGTCCCAGGATCCAGGGGCGGCTTCCCTGGGAGAACGCACGGCGCGCCTCGGGCTGGTGCAACGTCACGCCGACCTCTGCCGCTGCAGGCTCGCCCCGCACTCCGTGCCCCTCCCTCCCGCCCGGCCTGAGTGAGCCAGAGTCCCCGAAGAGGCTGCTCCTTTAACCCTATCCTGCCTGAGCGAAGAACAGACGCCCTCCGGCGACCTACACGCAGAGGCGGGGCCAAATCCAAAGCTGAGACCCAGGAGCTGTGAGAACAAAGAAGAGAAAGGGAAACCTCTCCCAGCAGCCTCAGAAGCAGCGGATTAAAGCTCCACAATCAACTTGATGTACCCTGCATCTGTGGAATACATGAATAGACAACACATCATCCCAAATTGAGGAGCCCGGAGTCAGTGCTGTGCCTCTGAGGTGGGAGAGCCAACTTCAGGACACTGGTCCACAAGAGACCTCCCAGCTCCACATAATATCAAACGGCGAAAATCTTCCAGAGATCTCCATCTCAACACCAGCACCCAGCTTCACTCAACGACCAGCAGGCTACAGTGCTGGACACCCTAAGCCAAACAACTAGCAAGACAGGAACACAACGCCACCCATTAGCAGAGAGGTGGCCTCAACTCATAAAAAGTCTGCAGACACCCCAAAACACACCACCAGACGTGGACCTGCCCACCAGAAAGACAAGATCGAGCCTCATCCACCAGAACACAGGCACTAGTCCCCTCCACCAGGAAGCCTACACAACCCACTAAACCAACCTTAGCCACTGGGGACAGACACCAAAAACAACGGGAACTACGAACCTGCAGCCTGCAAAAAGGAGACCCCAAACACAGTAACATAAGCAAAATGAGAAGACAGAAAAACACACAGCAGGAGAAGGAGCAAGATAAAAACCCACCAGATCTAACAAATGAAGAGGTAATAGGCAGTCTACCTGAAAAAGAATTCAGAATAATGATGGTAAAGATGATCCAAGATTCTATTTCCCAGATCCAAAATCTTGGAAATAGAATAGACAAAATGCAAGAAACAGTTAACAAGGACCTAGAAGAACTAAAGATGAATCAAGCATCGATTAAAAACACAATACATGAAATAAAAAATACTCTAGATGGGATCAATAGCAGAATAACTGAGGCAGAAGAACGGATAAGTGAGGTGGAAGATAAAATAGTGGAACTAACTGCTGCAGAGCAAAATAAAGAAAAAAGAATGAAAAGAACAGAGGACAGTCTCAGAGACCTCTGGGACAACATTAAACGCACCAACATTCGAATTATAGGGGTTCCAGAAGAAGAAGAGAAAAAGAAAGGGACTGAGAAAATATTTGAAGAGATTATAGTTGAAAACTTCCCTAATATGGGAAAGGAAATAGTTAATCAAGTCCAGGAGGCACAGAGAGTCCCATACAGAATAAATCCAAGGAGAAATACACCAAGACACATATTAATCAAACTGTCAAAAATTAAACACAAAGAAATCATATTAAAAGCAGCAAGGCAAAAACAACAAATAACACACAAGGGAATCCCCATTAGGATAACAGCTGATCTCTCAGCAGAAACTATACAAGCCAGAAGGGAGTGGCAGGACATAATTAAAGTGATGAAGGAGAAAAACCTGCAACCAAGATTACTCTACCCAGCAAGGATCTCATTCAGATTTGATGGACAAATTAAAAACTTTACAGACAAGCAAAAGCTGAGAGAGTTCAGCACCACCAAACCAGCTTTACAACAAATGCTAAAGGAACTTCTCTAGGCAAGAAACACAACAGAAGTAAAAGACCTACAATAACGAACCCAAAACAATTAAGAAAATGGGAACAGGAACATACATATCAATAATTACCTTAAATGTAAATGGACTAAATGCTCCCACCAAAAGACACAGATTGGCTGAATGGATACAAAAACAAGACCCATATATATGCTGTCTACAAGAGACCCACTTCAGACCTAGAGACACATACAGACTGAAAGTAAGGGGATGGAAAAAGATATTCCATGCAAATGAAAACCAAAAGAAAGCTGGAGTAGCAATTCTCATATCAGACAAAATAGACTTTAAAGTAAAGACTACTAGAAGAGACAAAGAAGGACACTACATAATGATCAAGGGATTGATCCAAGAAGAAGATATAACAATTGTAAATATTTATGCACCAAACATAGGAACACCTCAATACATAAGGCAAATACTAACAGCCATAAAAGGAGAAATCGACAGTAACACACTCATAGTAGGGGACTTTAACACCCCACTTTCACCAATGGACAGATCATCCAAAATGAAAATAAATAAGGAAACACAAGCTTTAAATGATACATTAAACAAGATGGACTTAATTGATATTTATAGGACATTCCATCCAAAAACAACAGAATACACATTTTTCTCAAGTGCTCATGGAACATTCTCCAGGATAGATCATATCTTGGGTCACAAATCAAGCCTTGGTAAATTTAAGAAAATTGAAATTGTATCAAGTATCTTTTCCGACCACAATGCTATGAGACTAGATATCAATTACAGGAAAAGATCTGTAAAAAATACAAACACATGGAGGCTAAACAATACACTACTTAATAATGAAGTGATCACTGAAGAAATCAAAGAGGAAATTAAAAAATACCTAGAAACAAATGACAATGGAGACACGACAAACCAAAACCTATGGGATGCAGCAAAAGCAGTTCTAAGAGGGAAGTTTATAGCAATACAATCCCACCTTAAGAAACAGGAAACATCTCGAATAAACAACCTAACCTTGCACCTAAAGCAATTAGAGAAAGAAGAACAAAAACATCCCAAAGTTAGCAGAAGGAAAGAAATCATAAAAATCAGATCAGAAATAAATGAAAAAGAAATGAAGGAAACGATAGCAAAGATCAATAAAACTAAAAGCTGGTTCTTTGAGAAGATAAACAAAATTGATAAACCATTAGCCAGACTCATCAAGAAAAAAAGGGAGAAGACTCAAATCAATAGAATTAGAAATGAAAAAGGAGAAGTAACAACTGACACTGCAGAAATACAAAAGATCATGAGAGATTACTATAAGCAACTCTATGCCAATAAAATGGACAACCTGGAAGAAATGGACAAATTCTTAGAGATGCACAACCTGCCAAAACTGAATCAGGAAGAAATAGAAAATATGAACAGACCAATCACAAGCACTGAAATTGAGACTGTGATAAAAAATCTTCCAACAAACAAAAGCCCAGGACCAGATGGCTTCACAGGCGAATTCTATCAAGCATTTAGAGAAGAGCTAACACCTATCCTTCTCAAACTCTTCCAAAATATAGCAGAGGGAGGAACACTCCCAAACTCATTCTACGAGGCCACCATCACCTTGATACCAAAACCAGACAAGGATGTCACAAAGAAAGAAAACTACAGGCCAATATCACTGATGAACATAGATGCAAAAATCCTCAACAAAATACTAGCAAACAGAATCCAACAGCACATTAAAAGGATCATACACCATGATCAAGTGGGGTTTATCCCAGGAATGCAAGGATTCTTCAATATACGCAAATCAATCAACGTGATACACCATATTAACAAATTGAAGGAGAAAAACCATATGATCATCTCAATCGATGCAGAGAAAGCTTTCGACAAAATTCAACACCCATTTATGATAAAAACCCTGCAGAAAGTAGGCATAGAGGGAACTTTCCTCAACATAATAAAGGCCATATATGACAAACCCACAGCCAGCATCGTCCTCAATGGTGAAAAACTGAAACCACTTCCACTAATATCAGGAACAAGACAAGGCTGCCCACTCTCACCACTCTTATTCAACCTAGTTTTGGAAGTTTTAGCCACAGCAATCAGAGAAGAAAAGGAAATAAAAGGAATCCAAATCGGAAAAGAAGAAGTAAAGCTGTCACTGTTTGCAGATGACATGATACTATACATAGAGAATCCTAAACATGCTACCAGAAAACTACTAGAGTTAATCAATGAATTTGGTCAAGTTGCAGGATACAAAATTAACGCACAGAAATCTCTGGCATTCCTATATACTAATGATGAAAAATCTGAAAGTGAAATCAAGGAAACACTCCCATTTACCATTGCAACAAAAAGAATAAAATATCTAGGAATAAACCTACCTAAGGAGACAAAAGACCTGTATGCAGAAAATTATAAGACACTGATGAAAGAAATTAAAGATGATACAAATAGATGGAGAGATGTACCATGTTCTTGGATTGGAAGAATCAACATTGTGAAAATGACTCTACTACCCAAAGCAATCTACAGATTCAATGCAATCCCTATCAAACTACCACTGGCATTTTTCACAGAACTAGAACAAAAAATTTCACAATTTGTATGGAAACACAAAAGACCCCGAATAGCCAAAGCAATCTTGAGAACGAAAAATGGAGCTGGAGGAATCAGGCTCCCTGACTTCAGACTATACTACAAAGCTACAGTAATCAAGACAGTATGGTACTGGCACAAAAACAGAAAGATAGATCAATGGAACAGGATAGAAAGCCCAGAGTTAAACCCACGGACATATGGTCACCTTATCTTTGATAAAGGAGGCAGGAATGTACAGTGGAGAAAGGACAGTCTCTTCAATAAGTGGTGCTGGGAAAACTGGACAGGGACATGTAAAAGTATGAGATTAGATCACTCCCTAACACCATACACAAAAATAAGCTCAAAATGGATAAAAGACCTAAATGTAAGGCCAGACACTATCAAACTCTTAGAGGAACACATAGGCAGAACACTCTATGACATAAATCACAGCAAGATCCTTTTTGACCCACCTCCTAGAGAAATGGAAATAAAGACAAAAATAAACACATGGGACCTAATGAAACTTAAAAGCTTTTGCACAGCAAAGGAAACCATAAACAAGACCAAAAGACAACCCTCAGAATGGGAGAAAATATTTGCCAATGAAGCAACTGACAAAGGATTAATCTCCAAAATTTATAAGCAGCTCATGCAGCTCAATAACAAAAAAACAAACAACCCAATCCAAAAATGGGCAGAAGACCTAAATAGACATTTCTCCACAGAAGATATAAAGACTGCCAACAAACACATGAAAGGATGCTCAACATCTTTACTCATTAGAGAAATGCAAATCAAAACTACAATGAGATATCATCTCACACCAGTCAGAATGGCCATCATCAAAAAATCTAGAAACAATAAATGCTGGAGAGGGTGTGAAAAAAAGGGAACACTCTTGCACTGCTGGTGGGAATGTGAATTGGTACAGCCGCTATGGAGAACGGTATGGAGGTTCCTTAAAAAACTACAAATAGAACTACCATATGACCCAGCAATCCCACTACTGGGCATATACCCTGAGAAAACCATAATTCAGAAAGAGACATGTACCAAAATGTTCATAGCAGCCCTATTTACAGTAGCCCGGAGATGGAAACAACTTAAGTGTCCATCATCGGATGAATGGATAAAGAAGATGTGGCACATATATACAATGGAATATTACTCAGCCATAAAAAGAAATGAAATTGAGCTATTTGTAATGAGGTGGATAGACCTAGAGTCTGTCATACAGAGTGAAGTAAGTCAGAAAGAGAAAGACAAATACTGTATGCTAACACATATATATGGAATTTAAGAAAAAAAAATGTCCTGAAGAACATAGGGGTAAGACAGGAATAAAGACACAGACCTACTAGAGAATGGACTTGAGGATATGGGGAGGGGGAAGGGTAAGCTGTGACAAAGTGAAAGAGCGGCATGGACATACATACACTACCAAACGTAAGGTAGATAGCTAGTGGGAAGCAGCCGCATAGCATAGGGAGATCAGCTCGGTGCCTTGTGACCGCCTGGAGGGGTGGGATAGGGAGGCTGGGAGGGAGACGCAAAAGGGAGGGGATATGGAAACATATGTATATGTATAACTGATTAAATTTGTTATAAGGCAAAAAATTAAAAAAAAAAGAAAACATCAAATAAGGAAAAACTATGGGCACAGTAAAGAGATGAGTGGTTACCAGGAATTGGGGGGTCAGAATGAATAGACAGGGCACAGGGGATTTCTAGGGCAGTGAAACCACTCCGTATGACACTATAATCGTGGATTCGTGTCATCATACACTTGCCGAAACCCATGGGATGTATGGCTCCAGGGGTGAACCCTGATGTAAACTGTGGACTTTAGGTGATGATGACAGGTTAGTGTAGGGTTATCAGTTGTAACGAAGCTCCCACTCAGGTGTGGGATGCTAATGGTGGGGAGGCTGTGCATGTGTAAGGGCAGGGGGTCTATGGGAACTCTCTGTGCCTTCCCCTCAGTTTTGCTGTGAACCTAAAACTCCTCTAAAATAATAAAGTATTTTTAAATAAAACAGAAAAGAAATTAAAATTACCGAACCATGCACCGCAATGAAGAGTGGCCCCCGCTCCCTGCAACTATGTGAGGGGAAAGCCCTCACATAGAAACGAAGACCCAACACAGCAAAAATAAATAAAAATAAATTAATAAACTCCTACCCCCAACATCTAAAAAAATAAATTAATTAAAAAAAAATTACCGAATCATTTGTTTTGAAATACGTTGTCTGTAAAAGCTCTGGCGTTATGAAGTTAAATTTTGAAACGTAAAGAGCCCACACTGCTGAGAAGTTAGGAGCAGAGGTTTGAGTCCTGAGCTGGTCCCTGAACCTGGCAAACCTGGGGAGACACCTCCTCTCTGTAAGCCTCTGACCACCTCTAGCAGGGGGATGGGGGGCTGCTAGGGTTCCTCTTCCACCTGCGATGCTCTAAGGCGAGGCTAGAATGCTGATGAGAACAGACCTCAGCATTTCATAGAGAGCCAGGGCATCACAGAGTTTCTGCAAAACCACACAAATGTGCTTTTGGAATGTAAAGCAAAGCACATGCAACAGCGCGGGGTCCATAACTCAGCATATGTGAAATTCATAAATGAATGTCATAGGAGCCGGGGTAACATCTGTTCTGTGGAACCCGACAGAGGGGATCTGGACATTTGAGAAGAGGCTCTGCAGATCCTGCAGGCAGCCCTGGAGCATATGGGCGGGATTTACAGTGGAAAGGTTCTGGCTCCACTCTATTTCCCTAACTGTACACATCTGATCCCAGACCACTCAGATGGGGGGCCCGGGGGGAGGGGCGGTGGGTGCAGGCTCTGCTGAAATGAAGCCCCTCCCCGGAAGCCGTGAACAAATCAGAGTGAAACCTCCCCCTGTGTCTGCTCACAGCATCCCTTCCCAGCCCAGTGACAGAGGGAATGGCCCCAGCAGGAGGGGGCCCACCTGGCCTGGTGGGTGTGCCCGCCCCAGAGGCGAGAGCCCTGCCAAGTCCCCAGTGGTCCCCGTTCCTGATCAACCCCATGATGGGCTCATCCAAAGAACATTTGTCTAATTTAAGATCAAAGCACTGCTTTCTCCTTTTCTTAAAAAAAAATTATATATATATATATATCTTGAAGAGATGACATGAAGTTAAGTTCATCTCATCAAGTATGAGCCTTAAGGAACTGAATATTTACCTCACACCTAAAGGGACTTCCTAGGCCAGTGGGCGGTGGTCCTCCCATCGCTGCTGTGTGGTCGCTGGACGGGAGCCATAACAGCATGTGGTGATGGCCCGAGAGAGGGGAGGGGGAGATGGTGAGAGCTGCGTCAGGTCTCTGACAGCCAGAGGTGAAACACAAGCTGGGGCTCCGACCACCTTAAAACCAGTGTCCACTAAGACTCCAGAGCAGTGCTCAGTATCTGTGACCCCAAAGGCAACTTGCAGGAGTACCGATTAATCGTCAGAACACTTCCCCTCCAGGTCCTGGCAGTGCCTTCATTTTCCTGGTGGGGATGTGGAGGTGAGGAGGTCGAGCACAGGGCGCCCGTCAGCGGCGAGGTTGCCCCGTGCACAGAGCATGCTGCCTTCCGTCCCACGGCCTGGGGAACAGCAGGGGGAGGCAGCACCGGTGGCAGCCCCCTGGGCAATTCCAAGCCTGGTGGTTGTGTCTGTTGGAGACCAGGACTCTGCTTCCCTGCATACCATAGTGTCTGCCGGTCAGAGGTGCCTACTCTGTGCCAGGAGGGGCATACCTGGTCTTAATTCCCTACCAGCCACGCCATGACCATTTACTGAGCATCTACTGAAACCCAGCAAGATAGGTTTCCCTGTTTGAATTTTTCAGAAGAGAAAATCCAAACTTCAAAAAGCTAAGAGAAAAAAAAAAAAAAAAAAGAAAAAGCTAAGAGACTTGCCAGATGAAACCCATCCATCAGATGTGGGAGGGAAAGCCATGTTCATCCCACCTCCAGACCACACCATCCCCCTGGCTTCCTGTGCCTCCAGCAGGGCCCAGAGAGCCAGTCTGTGCACCACGTGGGTGCTGCCTCATGCCCACTCCTGATGCCCAGGAAGAGACGGTCGCCCAGGAGCCAGTCTGCCTGTACCTGGGGCCAGGCAGCAACTGTGCCCTGCACAGGGCTCTGTGACTACAGTCCGTGTGTCATCAGTAAGGTAAATTCCCTGCTGGAACTTTTTTTTTTTTTTTTTTTTTTTCAGTACACGGGCCTCTCACTGTTGTGGCCTCTCCCGTTGCGGAGCACAGGCTCCGGACGCGCAGGCTCAGTGGCCATGGCTCAGGGGCCCAGCCGCTCCGTGGCATGTGGGATCTTCCCGGACCGGGACACGAACCTGTGTCCCCTGCATCGGCAGGCAGACTCTCAACCACTGCGCCACCAGGGAAGCCCCCTGCTGGAACTTTTGATCCATGGTTTACTCACTGATTCATTCAACAGACAGTTAACTTGCTACTTAGGACACCACATACATCTAGGCACTGGGGATTTAGCAGCAGGTAAAACAAACAAGCGTGCCTGCCCTCAGGGAGCTTACAGTCTAAAAGAGGAAACAGGCTTCCCTGGTGGGGCAGTGGTTGAGAGTCCGCCTGCCGATGCAGGGGACATGGGTTCATGCCCCGGTCTGGGAAGATCCCACGTGCCGCGGAGCAGCTGGGCCCATGAGCCATGGCCGCTGAGCCTGTGTGTCCGGAGCCTGTGCTCCGCAACGGGAGAGGCCCACGTACCGCAAAAAAAATAAATAAATAAAAGGGGAAACAGACTATAACCAAATAAAGAGCAAAGGATATTGTAAATCAGGCAAGGACTGCAGACAAAAATTAAGGGGGAACCAGGGTGGAGTGTGTATTGAGGAAGGCACGAGTTAGTATTTTAAACAAGGTGCCCAGGAGGCCCAGAGGAGGTGAGGGAGAGACCAGGTAGAAATCTAGGGGGAAGAGCATTTCCAGTAGAAGAAATACCAAGTGCAAAGGCTCTGAGCAGGAGAGCACCTGATTGTATATAAACAACCAGAAATTAGCAGGAAACTGTAAGTTGTCTCAGACAGAACAAGGCATCTCAAACTAATTTACACTAAGGAGTAAAAGTCTGATATCCAGGAACTTTGATATCATTGTTGTTGTTTTCAACTGTGGTAGGGCTGGGTGAGAAGAGGTTACCTCGAGCCAGAAGGGGTAGAGACTAAATAAGGGGAATTGGTACAGGATTGGAAAAGTATGTTTCTTTGAGAACAGGCATCCTTGAATTCATCCAGTCATCTTGGAGTGCACGCAAATAAGAAAGGACACGAGCTCTCCCTGAAGGGTCTCTTTGCTCCTTGAAGAGGAGGCTGGCCAACTAGCAACCATGCTATGAAATTACCAGTATTGGACCGCAGGCCTGGAACCGGGCCATGCCATACAGCAGCCTGGGAGGATGTGGTTAGCCGGGGGAGACATGCTCTCCTGAGCTCTTACTTGGCTAAGACTTGGGTAGACTGTCTTCCCTGCATACCGACCAGAGGAAGCTTACTTGGCCTCCTCCTCCTTTTCTCAAGCCTGTTGGCACTGCAGGAGATGGCTGGGATGTCCCTGGCTGTGTGCACAGCTCTCTCGAGGACACCCTGTGGCTCCCATGCCTCCCCCTCGCCTGGCTGAGGACCATGCAGACCAGTAGCCTGCACCAGTGCCAGCCCTCCAGTTAGGGCTGGGGAGCCAGCTTGCCTCGCTCCACCCTGGGGAGCAGGCTTTTTTTGCAGAAGGAAAGGAACAGTCTCACAACAATCAAGCAGTGGGTACTCTCCAGGGTTCTACTCAGGGGACCACTGGGACTGGCCTGGCCCTACAGCCGGTGTACAGCAGAGCTGGCCCATTGGAGGGTTGGTTTTAGCACCCTGCCCTGCCAGTGGAAGGGATACAGTTTTCTTGTGCAAGTGTCCTTTTGTGGCAGCAGGCTTTCCTGTGAGCTGGACCATTCAGGGGGCAAAATCCTCAGTACCCAAGATGGCAGGACAACCAAGTTCCCAAATAAGGACAAAAATTGGTCCTGGAACTCCTAGTGAAGTTCACTGTCATGGCCAAGCTGTTGCCGAATTCCTGCCTGTCAGCAGGGAAGGGAAACAGGGAGGGGGCTGACGGTCAGGGGAGCCTGGGGGGATCACCATATGGACCCACCTGGGGCACTAGGGGTGAGATCATATGAAACGTCACCCCAGATTCTGAGCTGAGGTTTCACGAGTGCAAGGCCTGAGGCTTGGGGGTCAGGAGCTGTCCACAGCTCCGGGTCTGCCCCGGCCCCTGCCACCTTGCCTTGTGACACCTTCAGGGCACAGAAGGCACTCCGTGAGGATCTCACAGGCTCACCAGCAGAGCATCCATCCAGGCAGCAGGCGCTGGTCCACAGCTCTTGCTGCCAGAGCTGGGCCACACTGGCTGAGGTGCACACCTTCCAGGAAGCATCCAGGTGAAAAGATAAGGGGTTTCACACAAAAGCCACACAGCAAATGCAACAGGAGTATTCAGGTTCCATAGGCGTGAATGGGCATCCCTTTTGCAGTGATGTAAGCTCAGCCTGTCGTAACCATGCTGACTCTCTGTGCCCAGCTCTGCAGGGAGCCTGTACACACGATTTGAATAAGAAAAGCTTACTGAGTGCACGCTGAGGAATGTGTTCTTGGCGTGAATCTTTTACGTGATCACCTTAGTCAGTGAACTACACCTGTGTTGGCCTTTGGTTTTCAATTTTACGACTCAGTTATTTGACTATTAGCCGCTGTCTTCATTAGGGATCATTAACAAGGCAAATGATGAGTTGAAGCTTTCAGAAAAAAAAATGTTAATCTCTGTGGGTCTTACTCCTGTTTCATTTTTTGGTTGTGTTTTCTTTTTTTTTTTTTTTTTTGAACACTTTAAAACTCTTGACTTCTATCAAGTATCCAGGCATTGCTTAGTGTCTTAGAGACAATTTTCAAAAATAGAGGTGCTAAAGAGCATCCATCCATCAGACGGAAAAGTCACTGCCCTCTTCTTACCATCTCCTCTGCCACTGCCTGAGGCCAACTCCATCCCCCCTGGGGTTTCTTTAGCTCTGGGTGGCTTCACCACTCCAGCGGCCCAGGAACCTGCGTGCTGAAGCCGGCTCCGTCGTTAGGTCAAGACCCAATGCTGCTCCCGCTTTGGAGCCTTTCCTGCCCAATTCTCCCGGGCAGAGGGAGGCCTTCCTTTCTCTGCTCCCATAACAGTTCTCACATGTCTGTGTTTCAGTCCTGGGTGCATGTTCTCTGTCCCCTTGATGACAGATGCTGACAGAAAGTCACCGTGCCTTGTTCAATGCCATGTGCCCCCAGCTTCTAGCAGAATTCTGTGAATGCTAAGTGGGCGGAGAGGCCTTGCCTTCAAGAAGCTTTCAGTCTATGGAGAGGCCAAGTCAAGAAGCCGAGGGCAGGCGGGGAGCAGGGCGGTTCTGATGACCGCCACTAGGGGGAGCGCCAGCCAAGTTCCCTGCCCCGGCTACGCGCTCATTTCAGAGGAACTGGGGGCCTTCGCTGGACCTGGGTTTGAGTTGAAAGGCAGTCAGCGCCGAGTGCGTGGCCTCCAAACCAGGGATGAAAGCAATCCTTCTAGAGGGTCTGGGAAGCAATCACAAGAAACTCACTAGAATTCACAGAACTCTCGGCCTCACACACATACACCCAGTTTGCTTCTTCCCCAAGACCTGTGCTTCCTAGAAAGTAAGCACAGAGGAGAGAAACCATTGTGTCAAGACTGCTGGGAAGTGGGGGACACTCAGATCTACCAGAGCTGTTCCGTCTGCTGGCCGGGCTGTTGTGCCTGGGCTAAGTTTCTCATCTCTCTAAATGTCACACCCCTCATCTGTTAATAGGGAAAATGAAAGACCTACTACCTCTAAGGTTCTTGTGAAAATTAGAAAATCCTCGTAAATAAAGAGCATATGGGAAGTACAGTAAGCGTTCCAGACCATTAGCTGCCACATCTATTCCTACTATTATAACCACTACACACACCACCACCGTTACTGGGACTCCTGGTACCAGAGGCCAGAACCTGGCATCGAGCTGGCAGCACTTCTCCAGCCACACCTCTCTCTCTGGACAGCTCCCTTCATCCCCTGACACGGCAGTCTGTTCAGAAGTGCTTTGAGGGGCTTCCCTGGTGGCGCAGTGGTTGAGAGTCTGCCTGCCGATGCAGGGGACACAGGTTCGTGCCCCGGTCTGGGAAGATCCCACATGCCATGGAGTGGCTGTGCCCGTGAGCCATGGCCGCTGAGCCTGTGCGTCCGGAGCCTGTGCTCCGCAACGGGAGAGGCCACAACAGTGAGAGGTCTGCGTACCACAAAAAAAAAAAAAAAAAAAAAAGAAGTGCTTTGAGCGTGCAGGAAAAGGAAGATCAGGTCTCCCCGCTTCCCCTGAATCATCCTCCTTCTCACCAAGAAGCCCTCCCCATGGAACGTCCCTGTCTCCCTCCCCACTTCCATCCTCAGGACACTGAGGACAGGATGAGGGTGTTGGTGACGGCCAGACAACCAAGGGGACCAGTCACTGCACCCTAACAATGGTGAATGTCCTCCGACTACCTGGGGACACAGGTCAGCAGCAAACTTCTCAGCTGCACAGTCCTCCTATTGGATCTTCCCGGCTCTGCGTTTATCTATTAATCTTACCATGATCGTTCGGACAGATACCTGTTGGGTTTGTCAAACCGGAAATGGACTTCGAGGGGACTGAGGAGCTGAAGCCCAGCTCAGCAGCCTGCTTTGGTCACGCTGTCGGGAAGAGGCCAGACGGGAGCCAGGTCTCCTGCCCTGCTGCCTTCACCGCCCGCAGGCAATGCTCTCCTTGTTGGAGGGACGGTGGGTATCCAGGAGAAGGGAAATGCTAGAGGCACCCACCTTCTCCCCTCTGCGTCCCTGGTGCCTGGAAGGGCAGATGTCTGGCCAGTGTGCGCATGCCCACCCTTCAAAGGAATACCGGGGATCGCTGGATCCCACTGTCAAAGACCAAGGGGGGTCTCCGGACACACACAGGGCTCCCAAGAGCGGCCGGCGTGGGCAGCCCAGGCGCGTGTTTGAAGATGTCCTCATGACACATTGGCCTTTCCTTCTTTCCGAGACCAGCGGCCATGCCCCGTGATTATTACAGAAATATAGTTCCTATCTGTGAATTGTAGACTCCGGGATTCCTGGAGCAACGGTCCACCGATCCCTGGTAGACCTCAAACCGCAGGCAGGGCAAGACGTTCGCTTTCCTCCTGAGGGAAGGAGAAGAGGGCATTGACACCGGGGACCCCGTGGACATTTCCTGCACAGCGTGTGCACAGAGTCCGGGGGTGTCGGGTCTTGAGAAAAGCCCGAGCTCTGGAGTCAGCAGAGCTCCCCTTGAGCCCGGGCCCCATCACCTGCCGTCCGTGGTCTTGGATGAGTTACTCCACCCCACGTGCCGACGTTTCACTGCCTGTAGGTGCAGAAGACCATGTTCCAGACCAGGTGAACTAGTGCGGTGCCACCCGCCTCCTAAATGTTCAAAACTCGGCCTTACAATGACTTCACATCATCCCCAGACTAAACTCCCAGATGGGTAAAACTGTGCAGAGTTTACAGAAAGGAAGCTCAGAGAAACGAGGACACGGGGCAACCCTGCAGCACAATTGTTAGGTAATAATCACCCGATCTTTCACAATTCCAATCTGTCTCTTGGAAAAAAAGCACATTGAATATTTAAGAAAACATCATATTTAAGAAAGGCGTTCCACAAAGGACCTAGGAAAGCGAGGCAAACCCTCCACTTTTTGCTAGGATTTTATGTTTTTCAACATTATTTCATGATCATCTCATTAGGCAGACTGGTTCATTACAAGCAACACTAAGGTGCTAATTTAATTCCTGCCAGTGACTTTTTCTTTTTTTTTCAAGCTTGTTTACCTGGGAAGCCATGTGTAACTAAAGAAAATTCCCACAGGCGAGAAGGAGGGGCTGCCGGGCGGCTCTTCTGTGTAGTATTTCTCCAAACCGGAGTCCAAAATCTCCAGGCCCCAGAGGTTTAATTACCATGTGCAGCCTGCTGTCTGGGGGAGGGACCGGCGTGGGAGCCCGGGCCCTCCCTGCCCACGCTGCTGCCACAGCCAGCGGTGCGTCTGTGGCACCGGGACAAAGAGGGGTCAAAGCATCTGGCTGGGAGGCTGCATTCAATTTGGAACTTGAAATGGAACGTTCACCTTTTCCAGAAACTTCTGTGTGTTCGAAAGATTTAACTTTCTCTGCGCCCCTCCCAGCCAAGAAGGAAGAGGAATTGCAGCGCTTATTTTAGCACAGAGTGTGAGGGAGAAACCTTTTGGAACCTAGCAATTGGTTTTTGTTTTGTGACCAGCTCCTGCCACAAAAGGGGACCCACCCCTCCCCAGCATTCAATTAACCCTATGTGAGACGGCCAGGGGATTAGGAAGATGGAATCAGGCCCCATTCAGGAGGTTCGGAGGGGGGCTTTTTCAGAAGATTCTTCGGAACAAAGGTTGCCAAACTAAGTAGCTTTTTTTTTGTTGCTTAGCTCTGCCTTATTGTTACCACAAAAGCGACCTTTTCCACTTAATTGGGGCTTTAGAATTCCACCTCTATTGTGTTTGTCTATAAGAAACACTCTGCAGAGGGGCTGTGTAAGTTTATGAATATAAGCATTCTGCACTGGGTGATTCCAAAGCTATTTATGTATTTGGATCCATGGATATAAGTTACTCTAATAAAAATATTCATCATAAAATACTCATGGCAACAATAATTAGTTTCCATATATTGAGTTCCTATTATGTATCTAGCAGGTGCTGTAATCGATGCTTGGGGTATTTTGTTTCTAATGTCACAATTACTTGGTTACAGACCAGAATTAGAAAGCTCCAGTGGCAGGGAAGCCATCCCACACCACCAGCCAAGGCCGCACACTTCCGGCCCACAAGACATCATTTATAACATTTTTTGATTCTGCGTTTTTTTGTTGTGCCCTAGATCTCCAGTGAGGTTGTCAAGCCTGAACAGACAAGGGATTAAAATGTGCATCTATTTGTATACACAGCTAAAAATGCAGATGCCTGTAAGGGGCCGAGAGGAAGCACAAATGTGCACATGGGAGCTGGTGTAAGACAGCAGGGAGTGGTGAGGCCTGAGGAAAACTGGAGATGAAACACCTCTCAAAGACACTTTCATCCAAACTGATTGTATTTATGCATTTCTAAACACTAAGCCAACCTCAGAAAACAGTTCTGGGTCTGGATTTGGGGACAGGGTCTCCCAGCAGGAGAGTTCCCTGCTCTGTCAATGGTACCAAGGAGATGTGATAAATTTGGGACCCTCCAGCCACCTCCCACCCACGGACATGGTTAGGTACATGGGGCTCTAAAAGCCAGGAGTCTCCAAGTTCAGGTCTGATCTCTGGCTTCCCTGCAACTCTGGACCAGGGGTCTTCAGCAGTTGGCCTCAGATGGGGCAGGTGCTCCCTGCTGCCACCATACCTGGCCCACTTCACCCCTTTGTGCTGGTGGCCTTGCCTGCGTGGCTACTTGAGTTTGTCATCTCTGAGCTGGAGAGAGTGAGCTTCCCGGGGACTACTTTTCTATGCTCAGGTCCAAGGTGACAGGAGCCCTGACCTTCGTCTCCTGTCACAGGAAGAGTCCACACACCTAATTCACATACTGAGGGCTGCAGAGTCTTAAACTAGTAAAGCATTGAGAGATTCAAGGGCATCCAAACATTCATTTTATAAATTTTATGTTATGCCAAAAACAACAAAAAAAAAGCATCTAGCTACAGGGTGTCCAAGAAGATCTTGCTCACACTCTGCAGTTTGCATGGATGAGCCTGGATATTTTATACATAAAATATCATACAAATAGGTCAGCAACTGATAGGGCTCTTCAGAGAGTGCCTTATGTCATATATTTAGTTTGAACTTAGAAAAACAGAAAGTAGTCTGTTTTTACAGAAAGTGTTGAACTATCCAGAAAAGCTCCAGCAAAAAGCCTGGATGGATTCTCTGTCAAGGGAACTGAGGCTTTGTCTAAGATGGGGGGCTGTGCACCCCCTGCCCTTCCTGGGCTCCCTTTGGTGACCCACAAACTGTCATTAAGCCCATCGAGGGACTTAATGACTGTTAGTAGATCAATCAAGTACTTGAACCATTAAATTGAATCTGGACATTCTACACCATTTTATAGAGTGGAATATTCACGTCGCAGCTGAAATACTTCCAAGAGTTGGAAGTTAGATTTTGAGTGATCTCACCTCTTAGTACAATGGCCAACGGATGGCCACAAAAGAAACAGACAAAACCTCTTTGCATCGACTGACTGAGAAGCTGCAAAAGCTCTGTTCTAAATGCCCTGTCTTTAGTTCTCTCCAGACAGCGCTGAGTCCTCACTGGAATCCAGCTTGTTCCATATAGTTATATACATGAATATATAAAAGTATAACTTTAACCAGCTCCCTTGTTCATATCCCTAGTTCTCTCCAGATTAGAAGAAAAATATGCACATGGAGAACCATTGCTATTATTATAAGGAAATGTACCAATAGTGGAAGAAATAAGAAGTGACAGTTGACAGGGGGAAAAAAAAGCAACA
Source organism: Mesoplodon mirus (assembly GCF_964341445.2). NCBI lineage: Eukaryota > Metazoa > Chordata > Mammalia > Artiodactyla > Ziphiidae > Mesoplodon > Mesoplodon mirus. Next base: position 28,492,805 of record NC_138990.1, on the reverse strand, counting down.
CTGAGAAGCATGAGGAACCAACTTGAAAACTCAAGAGATGCAGCAGCTTAAAGTTGTTCAAAATAGTAGAAAACCTCCCTGCAGAACCCTGAAAACAGCACTGTACTACATCACAATGTATGATGTTTGCTCTTAAGAAGAAAGAAAGTGGTATAATTAATGTTAAAGGATTTCTATACAAAATGGTCAAGGCTTTAAAAATGTTCGCCTTTCTGGGGGAACTCGCATTTCCACACTGACTCATTTCCTTACTATCTCAGATGCCTGACATCTTTCTTGTTTTAGCCATTAAATCACTTTTTTCTATAAAACTATGAAAATCGTGTAAGAGAAGGTGTGGCATGGAAGCCAGCCTTCCGCACCTCACAACCCTGCACCAGATCTTAGAGATGCAGCCTCTGTGGTCCCTTCCTGGTGTCCACACTGTCTCAGCATGGACTCCACTGATGCTCACTACCTGCTCTAACCCCTCTATTCTGGGGAGTCTACTGCCAAGATGGAGAGGCACAAACACATTAGGGGAGAAGGTACAGAAGTTCAGATGAGTGTGCAGAAAGAAAGCCTTGTCCCAGGGGGACCTGGCAGCTGCGGTGACGCCGAGGAAGAATGTCCAGCCCAGTTTGGGTCAGGACCAGAGAAAAGCCTTCGTGGGAGGGGTAATGATGCTTCACGTGTCAGGGCATGAATAGTCATGAACTAGTAAGGTAATAGGGGACACTGCATCGAAGCAGGCAGAGCTGCGTGAAAACAGCCCAAGGGAGAGACTTGTCGTGTGTACGTGCACGCGTGCAGGACTGCATAAAATTTTCTATTATTACAGTAAGAATTTTGAGACAGAGAATGGCAAAAATGAGGCTTGAAAGGCAGAGCCAGGCCCTGGGGGTTTTCATGTCCGCACAAAGGAGCCTTGATTCTGAGAAGCAGAAGCCTCAGCAGGGTCTCTCCCTGGTGCCTCCTGCCAGCCACTGGCTCTGGAGAGGAAGGCCAGTGGATGGCGGGTGGGGAGAGGGGGCGGGGACTCAGGACAAAGCCTGCCACCCTCAGTGGTGTCATTTTAGAGCTCCCCAGACTTCACCTGGTTTCCAGCACACAACCTGGGCCCCGGGGCCCCGGGGCCCCTTGCAAGCCAGCCCCGGCCGGGCACAACTCCTGAGAAGGTCAGCTCTCGGCCCCGATGTTACACAAAGATGACTCTCATGGACTGCTTAACTGGGATGGAAGCTCTTATTTATAAGATGTCACCTCGGTTGCCTTTCCTCACCGAGCCCCTCATGGCTGCATTTAGCTGCTTGTTTCAGGGGAACCGAGGTCTGAGGCTGAGGAAGGATTACGGCAGCCTCCATCCTAAGACCATTCAGAACAGGAGGGGCAGGGGCTCCACAAAGACAAGACCCAGCCGCGTGTCGCTCTGCGGAGGAAAGGCAGGGGCTGCAACTCTCCAGGGAGCACAGACTCCACCCCACTGCGCGCGGGGACCACACGTGGTCCAGAGCCTGTGAGACCTCTCTCGAGCCTTCCTCCACAGGGATGCTCCACCCCAAGGAGTCCTGGGACCCGTCCCTCCTGTGTGAAAAGGCAGACATCCCCACTCCACGAGATGGCAGAATGTCTGAATGAGTGTTGGAGAATTTGCCTATGACTTTCTCCCACTTGCCCACCTTTCCTTCTGGATAAAGCAGAAAACTGGGGGAAGAGACAAGGTGTTGAGTCTTTGTGCGGTCAAGCTGTAGTGATGATCTTTCAGTCTTCCCTTTCCCTAAACACGCCACCACTCACCACCCCCATCCCCATCCAACCAGCAGGAGTCCTGTGGCCTCCAAAGGCCATCACCCAGCCACTTCTCCCCTGAGACCAGGGCCCACCATTTCCTTCCAGATCCTTCTCAATAACCTTCTAACCCGTCTCCCCACTGCCATTCCTGTCCCCCAAATTCATCCTTCCCCAGAAGCCAGGGTGATCTTTCACAACACCAATCAGAGCATCTTGTCACGATCCAGTTCTAAAGCTTCCCAGCTGCTCCCCTGCACACTTTCCATAAAACGCAGATTCCTTACTTGGCCCTGCCTCTGCCTAGACCACAGCCCCCTCCTTCATCTGCCTCAGCCACGCTGGCTGGCCTCTTCTGCTCCTCACACAAGCTGCAGGGTCTACCCCAGGACCTTTGCACTGACTCTCCCCTCGGCTGGGGTCGCTCCGGCCCCTGATGTTTCATCTCACTCCCGGCTCAACGCAGTGATTACATCCTAAGTAGCCTATCTGGACAACTTAGTTGTCTAATCTTCTATCCCGCCTCCCCTGCATAGCGTATGAGCTCCCTGAGAGCACAGCCCTTGTCTTTTCACAGCTTGTCCTCAGTACTTAGACTGGTGCCTGGCACAGAGCAGGTGCACAATAAATATTTGTCCAGTGAATGAAAACAGGGAGTAGAAACAACATTCATAACTTTCATCCCCACACACTGTCTTGCAAAGAAGAACATGTGTTTTCAAAATATTCTCCACCTTTACAAAGTTTCGACAACTTCGTTTTGCTGCCCCCTTTAGAAACGACCGCCCGCCTGCCATGCCAGGCAGAGCCTTGAAGGACTTCTAAGCTCTTCCTTAGAGCTTCAGGCAGCGTCTCCTGATGGACAGGAACTATCAAGAGCCTCTCTTTAATATTGATAATTATCCATCAGTTCTTGTCACCAAAAAAAAAAAAAAAAAAAAAAAAATCTAAACACTTTAGCATCTCTTGCAGATAAATGAAGATAAAGACCTCAGGTAAGTAAGAGGTTAGAGAACTAGGATCAAAGCACCTGAAATCACGTCTTTGTGCTCCTGCCAATCTTGGAAAATTGTTTTCCTTCTCTGGACTTCAATTTACTCACCTACAAAAGGAAGGAAAATGCTGCAAGAGTTTAGATGAACGTGTATGTTTATTTCTGGGAAGGTCATGCTGCCATTAGAGAATATTATAAGGAAAATTGAAACGATAAAGGAAAATGATCACCATGAAAGTCAGGACTCCAAAATAGAAAATGTTTCAAATTATGTAGAAAACTTTTCAATTATTTGAGAAAAAATAATGAATAATGAGAGGTATTACATATATACATTGGAGGATCATGAAAGGTTTTTATTTTCATCTTTCCTTTTCCTTTATTCTCTAAGTTGTAATCAATAAGTATATAATATTTTCACATCCCCTCCTCCCCGTCCCAAAATTAATAAACCTAAAATGAAGCCAGCTAACCAGGGAACTGCTAAATTCCCCGCTTGCCCTGACAGCCTGCGACTGCAAGCTTGGAATCCATGTGGTTGTAGGATGATCTGTGAGTGCTGCTTGGTGTGAGGGTTGGTGAGAAGGCAGACCCAGGAATGGCCCCTCAAAACACTGCATCCCCTTGCCCCTAGAGCTGCATTTAGGAATGGGATTGGGAGCCTAATGAGGCCAAACAAAGGACACTGGGATTTTACTTGAACTCTGGGGAAAGAGGTCGTCTTTTATTATTGAGTTTACTAATTAGAACTGTCAGAGGTACCATCCTCCCCACCCTATAGGGAATGTTTGCTTGTGAATAAAATCAACTAAAAAAATAAATAAATAAATAAATAAATAAATAAATAAATAAAGCAGACCTGAGAGACAGGAAAAAAAGAACGAAATGCACATAAATACCCATAGATTTCTGTTGACTTCGTTGAACCCCTGGACTCAGCTGGGAAGAGAAGCAAAATCATATTTTGACCCTCCTGGTTACCTAGCCCAGTAAATGTCCCTTCACGTCTACACCAGTCTGAGACGTATTTGTCACGAGGCAGATTCTGACTCATAGACACCACCTGTCACCTGCATGTTCTAATTGCCTTCCTAGTGAGCCCTGTACCAAGTGCAGCAAAGTCCACCAGGATGGCGCCAGGGGACGAGGGCACCCTCTCAGGTGCCTCTTCTCATGTGCATGGCTAATGGGGGCAGGGCTGCCTGTGCACCCCTGGCCTGAAAGGCAGGGGTGGCCTCCTCACCTTCCAAACCAGAGGGCTCCGGACTTTGATTTGCGGACAACGTTAGAGTCTCACAGACCTCTCTGCATATTCCCCACGTCACAGCTGCAATGCGCTGTCACACGAGAGCAGAGCAATGCGGGGAATGAATACTTGAAACAATGCAGCTTATTTCCACTGGAGGCGTGGCCATCTCTGCCCACCCTCCCTTTCTCTCCTGGCTTCCGGCTTTAGCTCAGGGCTTCCGTGTCCCCTTTCTAGTCCAGGGCAGACCCAGGCTGGCAGCCATGGAACCCAGAGGGAGGCTTTCAGTGACCTGGACCTGGTCAAGCTACCTGCTCAGCCTTCTAAGCCGTAGCACCCCTGATGCCCCCCGTCCTGTTTTCCAGACACTGTGTTCCTGCTTTGGTCCCCTGAATTTTTTGTTGGTTTCCATTCCTGGGGAAGACGATGAAACACTTGGAGGCTCCGAAGTCTTTCCCAGAGGTGGACACTCTTTCTTTCTACATATGGTCAGACAAGGTTCTCCCTACTGTGTGCCAGACTCTGGGTGTACCAGGATGCTGAACCCACAGCATGGACTGGCAGGGGATGCAGGTGATTCCAATGAAATTCTGGCATAGAAACAACACAGGGCGCTTTCAGGGCGAGAAGAGAAACACCTATATGAGCCCCAGGAAGCTTCTTGGAAGAAACTGCAACTAAACTTGGTCTTAAACAATGAATACAAGTGGTACAGGTTGCTGGAGGGGGTGTTATAGGCTGAGGGTCCAGCAGAAACAGACATATGATGGTGAGAGCATCAGGGAAACAACAGGAAAATACGAGCCCCGAGCAGGTGCTGCTTGAAGCGTGAAGCAGAGGGTCCAGAAACGAGACCAGAAGGGCACAGGCGAGCAAGAGACAGAGATTGCAGAGGCTAGAATCAGCCTGGTGCGTCACAGGAGGAAGTCTGAACACAGCCCTGAAGGCAGTGAGGAGACATGACGGTGTCAATCAGGAAAGGATCAGTCATACCTGCCTTTTCAAGAGTTCAGCTAGAGGTGCCATTTGGAAGAATTTGCCAGCGATTGAAAACAGATATTTGCTTGATTATAAACCCTGTTTGCCACAAGGCTTCCTGATGACAGACCCCACCCAGTGGATCGGACATCTTGGAGACTGACCCCAATGTGGGTATGGCTCAAGGTTGTCAGACCATTTGGCCATCGTAACTGGGCTTCACCCAGACTGTTCCCCAAAGTCCCAGGTTCACTCCCATTTCTCTCCGTCCCTGAGACCTGTCACTGAGATCTCACTTCACCCAAAGCACAGGCCACCTGGGCCATGGCACTGACTCAGCACCCACATTCACCTCACAGCTGCTCAGATTCCTACTCAGGTCAACACCACAACACACGATTTTGCTCTGTTCATTTTGCAAATGGTCCGAAAGGCTAAAGGACTTCCCTGATATGATAACGCAGACATCATGGCCTTTCCAAGTTTACACCCATATTTTGTTGTTATGCTTCCTATTCCAAAGCACTGTGAGTCGGTGGGTAACTTTTAGGCACGCAGATCACCAGATCCCATGCCAAGGGTTCAGCACACAGAGGTAAACAGGACACAATTCTGACCCCAAGGACTCAAACCTGTCCCAGCAAATATTTAATCATGTTTTTCCCAAGATCACATGGCTTCCTGGTTACCCAAAGATGGGTTCTGAGTTAGAACTCAACACCCCAGACCCCCTGGTATATTCCATTGCCGCCATCCCAGTATTAATCTGGGGGCACCGTGAGAAATCGCCTCTGGGGACGTGCTAATCCAACTCTGGTCTGCTGTGACCCTCCTGAGAGCCTACGCTGGAATCCCCCAGCAGCTAGATTCTCTAGGAAACAAGCTCCCCGGTTTTAGAGGTGGCTTTCTGACCAAAGTGCATCATCAGACTAGCTCATGCTTCTGAAAAAGGAATTAGAGAAAAGGCGAAAGGCATTCGGCAAACATCCTGCCTGATAGCAGCGTCTAGTCCCAGCAGACTGACTTTCGCTCGTATGCACGGCAGAGACAAGACCCCACGGCCGGAAGCCTCATCTCACCTGAGCAGGGTCTCAGCCAGGCTCCCTTTGTCACTGCATCAGTGGGCTCCCAGCTGGGGGAGTTCCGTGCTCTAACCCGCGGCTTGTCTGGGAATCACCAATGCAGCTTCTAGTTTCCTTTCGCAAGGCGATCGTCAAAGCATCCTCCAGGCTGCAGAATGAAACCTGGATTTGGAACCCTCTCCAGGGCTGCCCGGGGTGCTTGTTGGCACACTCAGCTACGTCCGAGTCCCAGCCAGACTGCTGACCTCGCGCTGGTGCTGTGTGATATAACTCTCTCGCACGGGGAGGCATTAACTCTCTCATCCCCACGCTCGTATCTCTCATGTCTCTCCAAGATGCAGGCTCCTGCGATGCCACTGTTCTGATGCCCAAGCTTCTCTCTGCCAGGGCTCCAGCCGTGCAGGGGTTCACGATCCATCCCCTGAAAAAGATGCCAGCCAAGAGTTCATCATTTTCAGGAATGATTAATCCCAAGGCTCTGTTAAAGTTCCTCCCCTTTATTAATTAAGCCAATTAAAATATGTTTTCAGCATTAAGATATTTGTAAAGATTTGAGTGTTTTCCCATAAATACCTATTCATCGAAGTCTTTTTATTCTTTAAAAAAAAGTCCAGCAACCATTCCTTCATTCCTGTTTGTCATGTTCTCATTTGATTTACAAGAGTTTAAACTCCATATGGAAAGGATATGGTTGACTGGGTAGATATGGATATTTTTTAAAAGGTAACCACATAGGAAATTAATAATGCACATTAGAATAGGGATTATGTTATTGGAGGGATGTGAGAGACAGAGAAGAAGGACATAGCACTGAGACCAGGGAGACCTGGGTTCCAGTTCCAGATCTAACACTCATTTAACTGTGTAGATTTATGCAAGTGACATGGCTCTCAGGCTGCACCATGCTCCCAGGCTTGCAAGCATTTCGGCTCGTGGGTTGCCAAAGCCCCTTCAGCATCACCCTTTTAATAGCTTTCCTTTCTTGTGCCAAGAAAAGAAAAGCTCCCTGTTTGTGGCTTTCAGAGGCAGCGTGGCCATCAGAGGGGCAGTCACTAGAATCACTGAAGACACAGATTTAGACTCAATGCAATGTCCTTTCTGAGCTCTGTACCTAGGACAGATCTTGGAAGAGATGGGTGCCTCAGCATCCTCGTTCACAGCACGGGAAAGCACTACCTGCCACCTGGGCTGATACAGGTACTGTCAGAATTAAGTGAATTGATACATGCAAAACCACTGAGAACAGGGCTCGGTCCATGGTCAGTGCTCAGTAAATGTGAGCTGTCTTTGTTACTCTAGTCCACTGTTGGTCCTGGCTTTTCCTCAGCTATCTTACTAACATGCAAATCTCTTGTGGTGCTGTATACCCTTAAAAGTCGCAGCCCTGTTGAGATGGGTTCTCACAGATGTTTACAAAGATAAGACCACCTCTATATGCTTAGGAGGCAGGGTCTTACATTAACAAAAACAAAAAGAAACAAACACACAAAAACAAAAAATTTACTATGTGCTGGGCATTCTGTAAATCACTTTTTCTATATTATCTACTGTGTCTTGGAGCACTTTGTAAAGTGTTTCTCTTTCAATAATCATTTAAAATATTCCCAATTGTAATACTAATGTAGAAAAAATTATACAATTTACCCAAAGTGATAGATCTAATTAGTTTTGAATCAGGATAGGAACCCCGGAAGTCTGACTCAAATTCTACCTAAAACATGAAGTCATTCATCACACGAATTACCAGAGGAAGTAAAGGAGATTCCAACTAGAAAGTAAAAACAGAGATGGGGCTTTACACAGGAGAGAGAGGGATTGGCCTTTTCTCTTCAGTCTTTCTTTTTTTCATGGATAACAGGGAGCTGTAACTTTTTAAACATTTTTTTATTTTATTTATTTTTATTTGTTGCTGTGTTGTGTCTTCATTGCTGCATGTGGACTTTCTCTAGTTGCGGTGAGAGGGGGCTACTCTTCGTTGTGGTGCACGGGCTCCTCATTGCGGTGGCTCCTCTTGTCACAGAGCATGGGCTTCAATAGTTGTGGCATGTGGGCTCAGTAGTTGTGGCGCATGGGCTTAGCTGCTCTGTGGCATGTGGGATCTTCCCGAACCAGAGCTCGAACCTGTGTCCCCTGAACTGGCAGGCGGATTCTTAACCACTGTGCCACCAGGGAAGTCCCGAGCTGTAACTTTTTATTGGTGCACAAGCCTTATAGAAAGTTTAATAAGTATGGACACCAAAAGAGATACATATATAATATGATATAGACATATATAGATAGATATCAATGTCTCCACACCACACTGAAGGATAATAATAAGTAGTTAGAGCACAGCACCCAGAGCGGAGGACCTGGATCTAGGAGGACAGTGTCTTCAGTCTCCAGCCTTTTTGAGGTCACTTCCCCAGCCTCTGTTTATGAAGTTAACACTCTACCAGCTGCAGAGGAGAAACTTTAACAGGGTCCAGCTGCAGTAGCATAGGGCAGGGCAAAGGAGGGTGGGTTTAGAGCTGAGAGGCAATCCCATGATCACTGGCAAACTACCCAGAGGAATACATCTGAGGAGGAGAAACGCAGATGAACAGAGAGGGGCAGCCTTCCTTTTGCAGGAAGACCTGAGCCACGGCCAACCTCAGAGGTTTTGTGTTTTAGGGAAAAGGAGAGAGAGAGAAAGAGAGAGAGAGAGAAGAAGGAAGGAGGAAGGAAGGAAGGAAGGAAGGAAGGGAGGGAGGGAGGGAAGGAGGAAGAAAGAGAACAATCTCTTCTTCACTGGCTTGTCATTCATTAAATCAAAAATGTGCATTGATAAGTCCAATATGCTAGTCTCAGTGCTGACGATTTTTATAGATATAGGAAGAAGTCTTTATGTCCATCTTGAGTTCATTTTCCAATAAAAGGAACCTCAATTTCCTTCTAGTTCGTTCCTACTAGTTCTGAGTATTACTACATGTATACATTCCAGTCTGGGTTTTTCATAGAACTTTACCCAAGCTGTCCCCCTTTCAGTGTAACTGGTTTTGATGAGTCCAGCTAACGACACCCCATTCTATTTCACACACTATTTTCGGGAGGAAGCGCCCTGGTCTAAGGACTCATTCCAAGTCTATTTTTCTTGTGGGACCTTTAGGGACAACGGCTGTGCCTTATTCATCTGCGTCCCCCTGAATTCTAGTTTCAGGTTTCCTAACCTCTGAAACACTGAAATATGTGACTGACATCCTCTCTTTTCTGGGGGCGGGGCTGTTCTTTGCCCTAGGATGTTAAGCAGCACCCCTGGCTTCCAACTGCTACATGACAGTAGCACCAACCAGACAACTAGGAATGTCTCCGGACCTGTAGGATGGCTTTCCTCCGAGCCAAACCAGCCCTATTGGAGAGCCACCACCCAGTCTGATTTCTGGGTCTGAGTTAGTAGTTTAAAAAGTGGTTTCCTATGTGGGAAAATAATCTAAAAATGAGAGGATATATGTATATGTATAACTGATTCACTTTGCTGTACACCTGAAACTAACACAACACTGTAAATCAAATATACTCCCATAAAAACTTTTAAAATATGAAAGTAAAAAGTTGTTGTTGAACAAATATTAAATTACAAGAGGATCCACTAAATGTGACATAAGATGCAGCCATTTGACAATTAATATCTATCAATTTATTTCTCTCGGAAGGTACGTACTTCAATCATTACTTTAAGTAGTAAATCAAATGAATATACTGAACTATATGTTAAAGTATATGTTAACTATATGTAAAATACTTTCCTCAACTTGCATGTAGAGTTGCAAGAAAAATAAATGTCTGTCCTCATTGAGGCTAGCGGACAAATAAAAAGACTTTCAAAAACACTCCCACAAGGCTTTCCTGGTGGCGCAGTGGTTGAGAGTCTGCCTGCCGATACAGGGGACACGGGTTCGTGTCCCAGTCCAGGAAGATCCCTCATGCCGTGGAGCGGCTGGGCCCGTGAGCCATGGCCGCTAAGCCTGCACGTCGGGAGCCTGTGCTCCACGACCGGAGAGGCCATGACAGTGAGAGGCCTGCGTACCGAAAAAAAAATAAAAAGGGCTCTGTCTACCAGCTGATGATTCCAAACCTCCAGGCCTTTCTCCTTTTCTGGGTCACAGGCCTTTCTCTGTGACCAGGTCACAGTCACCAAGTCGCACAGGAAGTGGGCAAAGCATACATCTTCCCCTTTCTCCTGGTCCATGTTTTGCTTGCTTCTCTCTTCCTGGGACTTTGCCGTGGAGGCAGAGGATGGGCGAGCCTGACAAAGAAGGGCACCAGGTTCTGCATGATCCAGAATCAGTGCTTTTGTCATCTAGGTAACAGCAAGACATGAGTGCCACCGACCTCAGTCAGTTTTGGCAAATTATTTTCTCTTTCCAGTCAGATACATTATTATGCCCATCCTGTGAGATTTCTTTTTATAACTAAATTGTATTGATGTGTGTCTCAGTATCATTTAAAGAAAACCACATACATAGATTGAAAACATAAGTTTAAATCCCAGCTCTGCTATAAACGAATCATAGAGCTTTTGACCTATAGCTTAAACTGTGTAAACCTCAGTTTTCTCACTATTAAATAAAAAATAATAACACCCAACACTCAGGGCTGTTACCTGAGGACCCATATGCAAAGCCTCCAGACCAGTACCTGGCAGAGAACAGATCCTTTGGGCCCCGCCCTACTCTTCTTTCCCTGATCTGAATCCGTTTCCTTGCTGAAAATTGGAAAGTAACTGTCCTGTCGTGCAAATATTATTTCAACTCACTCTGTCACCAACCCTCTCGAGAAGGCAACATGATCCTCTAACATGAATGAAATGAAATCGCCCTGGCAAACAAGCTTTGTAAGATGTGAATCACTGTGCAGTGCAAACTGTAAAGGTCTTTAGCTGAGTAATTGGAGCACAGAGCATGTCGCTATTTGTGAGCTCTGGACCCCATTTCCCCTCCACCATCACTTCTTACTGGAATCCATTAGGACAAGACATAAAGAAACCTCAAACTGGCAGCAAAAATATTTCGCTCTGGTAGTTACCAGTTACTCTAGATACAAATGATTTCTGCATTGATGAGGCCATCTTTGTGAAGATAGAATCAGGTTATCTAGTATTTTTGAGAAACTGTGGACTTTGCAGGTGGGCTGCAGGAAAAGTCCTGCATGCTTTCTAGGTATCCCTCCGTGTGACCTCAGAGGCAGGAGCTCCTGGGGCAGCGGGGTGCACGTTCCACCCACACGAGAACAAGCCGAGCAGACTCTGGGTGTGGGGAGCCCAGGGCTGGCTGCTGGCTGGCGTGGCTCAGAAGCAGAGTTCTGCCCTTGAGTTGACCTCTGCCTTTTTTCCAGCCTCCCTCATTCCTCATTCCGTCATCACCTGCTCTTCAATTGCCCACCAGCAGCATCCAAGCATGTCCCTTAGCTTGGGGTAACTTTTCAAAGGACACAGGACATGCTTTTTCCTCCAGGGTCCCCAGGCAGATTCAGGGATGAAAAATGCCCATGAATATTTAATGAAGAGATGAATGTGGCAAAGCAAGGAATGCTAGAATCTGGGGGTGAGGTCCCAACCAGCTGATTTTAATTTTCAGTGAGATGTTTTTCTTTCTGGCTTCCCCCAATCTGAAGTCAGATGCAGATAAAAATATTTCACGCAGATCATCTGGCCAGCACTGAACAAAGCATGCTGACGTGGGCTGTACAGTAACATTTTACAAAGAGCCTGTGAGGTATATATATTGCAGATGAGTAAACCAAGCTCCAAAGAGTTGAAGAAAATTGCCTGATGTTGCACAGCTAATGAATAAAAGAACTAGGATAGAAACCCGTGTTAGCTGCCTTGAAAACCAAGCTGTAAGCCTGGAAGTGTACAGACATGTAAGATATTGCATATTCTGTGCATAACCTATTTAAAAATGAAATTGCTTTTAGTTTGCCCCTTAATTAGTTCATAACCATTGACCTAATGTGCTGTCGCATTTCCTGGTCTGAATTAGCAATGAGAAGAAATTGAAGCAACCCGTTATTACTATTCTATCATGGTCCTTGCAAATTTTCAATTACCCAAATCACTTCATTTCTTTAACTGCACAAGCCAGTGTCAAAAGGGCCTGGGTTATAGGTACATATGTGTGGTGTCACATGTAAAATTAGTACCATCCTTTATTGTTTTAGAGAATAGCTCTCAAAATGAGATTGCTTCCCTGTGACTTTAAGGATGTTATTTTGAATCTTCTCAGAATTCAAGGTCCTTCAAATGAAGTGAAGGTTTTGAATTCCACCCAGGTAAAAAGTGCACCTGTTCACACCTGCAGTGGGTGGGGGTCCTTACTTAATGAGGAGCCCGGGGCAGTCACAAAATGCCTCCTGACTAGTGGGTGAAGCCTGCCTTTGCTCCCATCCAGATTCGAGATGTTTGCTTATTGCCTGTAGTATGAGGTTTGTTTTTACCTCTAGCCTTCTATGCTAGGAATCAAACATCTCCTCTAGAGAAATGAGAACATTCTATTGATTCCCATCACGTCCCTGTGAAGGGACAATGATGTTTGTCCTTGAACTTCCGTTCATTTCACAGTTGGACAGGGACTCTGAGAGTCTCCGCCAGGGGGTAAGCTCCTGGACCCCAACCTCCCCCTGCAGCATCACCCACGCCACCTCGGGGGACGGCGGGGCAGTGAGCAGCATGTGTCCACCGCCCCAGGTTCCTTCCGCCATGACAGCCCACGATTGTTCTTTTCTTTACCTGGAGGTGTAACTGAGCAGAGCACACCGAGTGTCTCTGTGAGCCCAGCTGTCAAGGTGGGAGGAAGAGACCACAGCCATGCCCACGTCACTCTCCCCTCCTGAAAATTCACAAGGTCCCGTTCATTCAAGTCTTCCATCTGTTCTGCAAGAGCTACTGTGTGTTTATTCTGTGCGGGGCCTGATGATGCTTAGATCACATGGTCTCTGTGCTCAGAGGAGCACGGAGGACAGAGAGGCTAATACAGCTTAAACCTTGTCCCACCGGTGCCCTGGGTGCCAGGCCCACAGCAGAAGGTCTGGAAGCGCCAGCATTTAAGGAGTGGGTGGGCTCTGAGGATGAGTCAAGGACTCGAGAAGCATTCTGAAAGGGAGAGCATTTCAGAGAGAATTCAGGGTCGGCGCCCTGGGAAATCAGAAAGGTGGGAAGTTCGGGTGGTTGACAGGCAACCTCATCAATGTCAGGGAAGAGAAGAGAATGTAGGATATTAAAGTGATAAAGAGGAAAGTGGTACAGTTCCAGCTCTGGGGTGTCTGAGGCAGGATGCTCCTTGTATTGAAAAGACGAAGAGGGGGACTTCCCTGGTGGCGCAGTGGTTTAGAGTCCGCCTGCCAATGCAGGGGACACGGGTTTGTGCCCTGGTCCGGGAAGATCCCACATGCCGCGGAGTGGCTGGGCCCATGAGCCGTGGCCACTGAGCCTGTACTCTGCAGCTGGAGAGGCCACAGCAGTGAGAGGCCCACGTACCACAAAAAAAAAAAAAAAAAAAAAGAAAGAAAGAAAGAAAGAAAAGAAAAAAAAAAAAAGAAAAGAAAAGATGAAGAGGAACCCAGTTCTAAGGAGGAAGAAGCAATGACGGTGCTTAGCCCTTTCAAGGAGTTTGCATTGAATTGTGTCCCCCAGAAAGGTAGGTTGACATCCTAACTCCCCAGTACCTGTGAATGTGATCTGATTTGGAAATAGAGTCTTTGCAGATGGAATTAAGCTAAGATGAAGCCACTAGGGTGATCCTCAGCCAATAGGACTCATGTTCTTATTAAGATGAGGGAAATCTGGACCCAGACACATGGGGAGAAGCCTCTGTGCTGATGGTGTGGGGATCGGAGTGGGAGGCTGCAAACCAGGGGGTGCTCAGGATTGCCACAGCCTTCAGAGCCAGGCAGAGGCAGGGAGGCAGTCTGCCCGCGCATGCTCGGGCTGCCAGAATGAAGTACAGCAGTCTGAGGGGCTCAAGTAACAGACATTTAGCATCTCACAGTCCTGGAGGAGAGAAGTCTGAAGTCAAGGTGTTGGTGGGACCATGCTCCCTCTGAAGGCTCTTGGGGAGGTTCTGGTCCAGCCTCTCTCCCTGCTGCTAGTAGCTTGCTGGCACTCTTTGGTGTTCCTCGACTTGTAGACACATGACCCCAGGCTCTGCCTTCATCTTCACATGCTGTTCTCCTTGGGGTTACGCTGTGTCCAAATGCCCCCTTTTCATAAAGACTCCAGTCAGATTGGAGTGGGGAGCATGACCCTTCAAACTCCTCAAGTTGGGGCTTCTCACTTCCAAAACTGTAAAAAATAAATTGTTGTTGTTTTAGGTCACCCACTTTGTAATACACTGTTATGGTAGCCCTAGGAAATTAATACAGCTGCTAAAATAAAAGGAAAGATAAAAAGATAATTCACATAGGAAGTATATTTTGAGGGAAATGATGATTTCAAAGCAGCTAAGCAAGGGAATGGAGAAACTTGAACATGCTGGAGACGGAAAAGCAGGGCCTGTGACCCTAGGACAAAGAGGACAATGAATGGATGAATCGCAGGCTTGCATGGCATCGGGGGCAAGGATGCAAGGTTAAGGAGGGCGCTTGGGGTGGTTTTACTCACATATTCATTCAGTCACTGGTTTGATTGTCCACAGACAGGAGAAGCTAAGACAGGACAGACATGATGGTAAAACCTGGAGGGCCAGTAGGGGGGAGCACGGGGCCCTCAGAGAAATCAGGACCTTTGGAGGCTGGGGCCAAGGCTGCTATCACAGGGAGTCACTTGTGCAAGAAACAAGGGCAGTCTTTCTACTTTCTTTCCTTACCCTCCCTGACCCTCCATCCCCAGTCTGGACCTGTCACAGATTTCAACTTTAAACTAAAAGCAGTATTTCAAAGAGGAGTGGACCAAGGCAAGCTTCTAATTCAATTTTGACTTATGCAGTCAGTGTGAAGGATCACTTGCCATCTGGCATATTTCTTTCTCATCCGTGTTAGAGAAGGTTCCAACCCGTTTGCTGAACACCCAGGAGGAGATGCCGCCGCTCCTTCGCTTTCCCTCCTCGCCAGCCTGACCCAGAGCTGCCCCCAAGCTCAGTGGTGCTCCCTGGGCCCCACCCCAGGCCTTGGGCCACCCCCTGCCCCCCACCCAGAGCCTGACTCCCCCAGCACCCGCCACTGCCCTCCTTCCCCGCCAGAACAGTCTGGAAAGTCCATGGCTGAGTAGTGGTAAGGTCCTGCATGGTTTTTCTCTTCTTTAATTATTTTAGTCACACTGCATGTGCTTTGACTCATATTACAAATAAATAATGACCCATCGGTCAGAGATATTTTTACATCCCTTCATTAGCTTTCGAAATATATCAAGCCAAGTCACGTTTTTAGAAGACATCGTTTTGGTATACATTTCAGCTAAAAATCACTACATGGTTTCGGTTTCAGTGGCTGGTTTTGCAAATTAATATGGTTCAGTTCAGTTTGGGGTTCACCGTTCGGGTCAGGTCATGACCTTTAAAGCATTCCTAGATAAGGTGGATGATATTAATTTCTTATCATAATAATGCTGAAGACAGACATGAAAATAACCCTTTGTCTGTGACCTCATGGTCCTTGCAAAAATATAAATGAAAGATGCCTGAGTGATTTTCTTAAATCAGCACAAGGCCGGAGCTTCCATGGACTTGAGCTATGATGTAGGTGTGGGTTCCATTTCCAAAATAAGCAAGTTTGTGGTCCTTTAGAGATGACAGTCTTGCAGCTTCCTTTTAGAGAAAACTGGCATTTAATATTCAAATGACTCACCTAGACTGACTCAGTTTTTGGAAGAGGTAATTCAGGTGCCCGTGGGTATTCTGCCACATGGGAGTCCTGAAAACTTGAAACTTTCATCACAGTTTTGCTAAAACATACTTTGATCAACAATAGGATTTTTGTTTCATTGTCTTTGTTCTTATAATAACGTTTCATTACCAGCGTACGGAATTCTTCCTAAAAACTCTGTACACGAGTCAGTTGAAGTGTCCACCCCCTTATGAACCTGCAGATCCTTGGGGTTCATGTTCAGGCTGTGTCACTGTTACTGAATGTGGGCTCCTACGCCTGACGCACAGTGAGGCTAAACAAACCAACTCATAGGAGTTTGGAACAGAGAAAGTTTTATTGCAGGGCCAAACAAGGAGATGGGTGGCTTATGCCCCAAAATCCCTTATCTCCCCAAAGGGTTTCAGCAAAGCTTTTTTTTTTTTTTTTTTGCTGTACGCGGGCCTCTCACTGCTGTGGCCTCTCCCCTTGCGGAGCACAGGCTCCAGACGTGCAGGCTCAGCGGCCATGGCTCATGGGCCCAGCCACTCTGCTGCATGTGGGATCCTCCCGGACCAGGGCATGAACCCGTGTCCCCTGCATAGGCGGGCGGACTCTCAACCACTGCGCCACCAGGGAAGCCCTCAGCAAAGCATTGTTAAAGGTCAGGTGAGGAAGAGGATCCCGGGGATGTGATCGGCTTGTGTACAATTCTATGACTGGTTGATGGTGATCAATCCTTAGGTGCCAGAAGGTGTAGGGGCTACGGGCTCATGATCAGTAAGTAGTTAATGTCTCTCATTTGGTGGAGGTTTTTAGCATCTGAAAAACTCGGGAAACATGCACGAGTTATCATTATCTGGGTACTTCAGAAAGGAGCTACAGCGGAGGTGTGGGGGAAGGGTCCATCCCGGGAAGGCCCCAGAGGGTCCTGCTCGGTTACGTCATGTTTCAGGACGAGGGATGAACAACCAACAATATTAAAGCAAGAGAACATTCTGTACCTGAACATCTCAAAGACTTGATCCCAAGTCCCCAGTGAGAGATGAGGTATGTATACAAGGGAATGCTGCTCGTCCACACAGAAGATGAAATCTTGCCATTTGCTACAACATGATGGACCTTGAGAGAGTTGTGCTAAGTGAACTAAATCAGATAGAGGAAGACAAATACCATATAATTACACTTATATGTGAGATATGAAAAATAAAATAAAATAAAATAAACAAGGCCAAACACGTAGATACAGAGGACAGAGTAGGGGTCACCAGAGGGGAAGGGGCCAAGGGGGAGGGCAAAATGGGTGAAAGGGGTCACCTGTATGGTGATGGATAGGAAGGAAACTTTGGGTGGTGAGCACCATAGGGTATCCAGAGGTAGAACCTATAGCTAATGTGGTATGCATGAAACTTATATAATGTTATAACGTTACCTAAAAAAATAAGTTTAGAAAGAGTCCTTAAACGTTCCGTTCTTTTACTTTCCTTTATGCTTGTCTAAACCACAGAAGCATTCTGGCGCCTCCTTCAAAACTTTTCTTCCCCTGTGGTGGAACCTGGGGGGCCCCTCTCTCCCTGCCCTCCCCCTCCAGATGCACATCTTTTGAGCCTCTGGCTCCAGACCTTTCCCTTTCCCACTTGCCTCCATCTCTCTGTTTGTCTACTTCTCGTCACAAAATCTCAAAAAACAAAGCAGGAAAAAAAAAAAAAAAAAAAAAAAAACTCCTGGTGTCAGGAGTTGGTTTATGAGTTGTCATGAGATGATGGTTCTCCTGACACTGAAAAAGTAAGAGCATCATCTCCCCCTGCCACACACGCACACACACACACATACACACACACACTAATATATGTTCAGACCGGCAGTGCCCACACTAACCACAGGATGGTCCACACGAGAATTTCTGCCCTGAATCTCGCCACAGATTTCTCCACGGGGATCCCAGGCCGGGTCACAGAGCCCTCCTGTCACTCTGACTTCCGAACACAGCTGTTTATAATCCACGCAGCCCCCGCCCAGGACAGCCTGGAAAACCCCTTCAATTTTATACAGGCCTTGTCCCCAAGCCATCCCTGGCCCTGACCCCGCCCAGCAAGGCGGGGACCATGACTCAACCCAGCCCGGCGTTGGCGCTGGTCTCTGTGGGCACTCTCACCCGGAGACAGCTGAAGACCTCAGAGCAGGCGGACAGTTGGGAGGACTCTTGATTCCAAGCTCTGGGTTCTGAGCCACAGGGGAGGGAGGGAGGATGCTCCTTGGGAGCTCTCCAGGCTAAATCAATCCTTTCCCTTTCAGCTTAGAGATAAAAACCTTAAGTGACATTCCAGCCAGCGGCACCCAGGAATGTCCCCGCGCAGCTGACAGGCTTTGGCTTCCATCAGAACGTGTGGGACTGCTGGCTCTCAGACCCGCCCCTGTGGTGCAGTGAATGCCAAGAAAGTCCTGGAAATGGATGAATGAAATAGCCATCCTCCCAGCCTGTAAGCCTCACCCTGAGAGTCACTCGGCGCCCTAGCATAGCAGATCCGGTTGTGTGGGTGACAGTAATCCCTTATATTTATGTGGCACTTTTTAGCATACAAAGCACTTTCAAGTCCATCCGTGCACGTGATCACGGGGACAGCCCTGCAAGGCAGCAGAGGAACTATTCTTAGTGCATCCCCACCCTGCTGCCATAATTCCTGCTGCATTCCTCTGTGGAAACACTTCACACTCTGCTCTGTAATCACTTGCTTACACTGTGTTACGGTGGAAAGAACAAGGATCTTGGAGTCAGACCTGTGTGTGACATTTGGCTCTGCCTCTACTGATAGCCTGGTCTGAGGTTGGCTGCTTTCTCTCCCTCAGTCTTAGTTTTCTCATTTGTAAAAGTGGAGTTAAGGAGCCTATGATCTCAGCTGCTTGTGGTAAGGATTCAATAGCGGAATGCCTGTGAAAGCACCAAGCCCAGGGTCTAGAAGGTCAGACTTGATAAATACTGGGTTCTCGCCTCCCCAGGGAGAATGCCAGGGACTGGAAGGCTGGCACCACACTTTATTTTTGTATCCCCTGAGCTTAGCACAGGATTTGGTACATGGGTGCATTGTTTAAAAACAAGAGGGAACGTAAGTGCTGCACAAATCAATGGATCTTATTTTATAAACAAGTAAACAGAAGCCCAAAGTGGTTACATGTTCTTTTTAAGGGGAAACTGGATTTCTGATTCTTTTATGTGCTCTTCGTCCCACATCCCATCTCTCAAAGCTCCGTTGTTCAGTCTTCTCATTAGTTAATTATATTTCTTCTCCAAACTCAGTCTTTGTTCTGACACCTCACTGTGTCTCCTGGCTTTTTCCCAAAGACCTCAACTTTTCAAGAAAATGAAAAAGGCTCTTCTGCACAAAATGGCCGGAAACCCTTGTTGGTAGCATCCGCTGGGTCTAAGCTATAGTGTGCTAATTAGCCCAGCCACTGATATGTAGAGCAGGCACCTAGCGATGGAGATTTTCTGAGAACTGTCTATTAAGGGAGTGTAAGATAGAGCTGATGCAAAGACTGTTTTGGCTTTCTAGGTAAGTGGATACCAAATTGATGCTTTCAAGTTCAAATCTAATTATGTTAACCTTCGGCTTAAAACCTTTGGTGTCTTCCTCCATCATGTAGGATCAAGAGCCGAATCCTCCACCTGGCCTCTGAGTCCCCAAGTAGCTCTTGTACCAGGAAGCTTCCATCACTTCTCTCCCTGCCTCTTTCCCATCTAGCCCACTGGCCTCCATCTAGTTTTTTTTTTTTTTTTTTTTTTTTAATGTCACAATTTTCCCTTGAGCCTACCTGATTCATCTCTCCAGAAATCCATGCCCCTTTTTCCCTCGTTAAATTCTCTTGTTCCAGGTTTTTGTTCAAATATCACCTCCTCCAAGAACCCTTCCTTGACTGCCCAGTCTGACTCAAGCTGTTTGTTTATGTTCTTTTCCTTCCAACTTCTTATATTCGCTCTTAGGCGTACACTTTTTACTGTGGTTATTTGAGTGACATTCGCATTCCTCCTCAAAACTGTCAACTCCATGGGAACAAAGATTATGCCCGTTTTTCTCACTTTTGTGTCTTCAGTGCTTATCATAGAGGTCCTGCCTCAGAGCACATACTCAGAATTTGCTGAACAGAAATTTGTTCACTAGAAGAATGCAGATCTGAATGACTCAGAGGGTTGTTCCATACTAGGTCATCCATCCTGGCAGCAGGTTGGAAGTACAATCTGGTTAGTCATATTTGCTAGGCTTTTTGAAGCCAGAGACCTTTCAAGGAATAATAGTCTCAGAGATAAAAGAAAATTTAGACATCATCCAACCCAAGACTCCGTCTCTTCACAAACCTACTAGGGCATGTATTCCACTTGGTAAATGATTTTTCAGGCTTTGCTTGGGCTCATTCTGTGCAAGAGATCTCCATTAATAGATGTTAGGATTGCATCACCTGAAAGAGTCCTTTAAGAACTGTGTAAGGACAAGTAAAGAGTAAATGCACCCAGAAGAAATGTATCCACAAAGCTACTTTAAATCTGATAAACAAGCAGAAATGTATGTAAGAAATTATAGAAACAAACCATTCTAATTGAGGTGTTTTGGTATTAAGTTTCCATTCCTCTCTTCTGGGGAATGAATCTATCCTTGAACCAGGGTCATCTACACAAATGCCTCACTCTCCAAATTTGCCTCAGAAACTTCTGTTGCCCTGGATCGACACCAGATCTCCATAATCTACTGAGACATGACGAACTGGCCTGATCATTTCTTGCTTTGGGTATAGGTACTCTAACCACCCAAATCTCTCAACATCTCTCTCATTTGCTTAAAACTGAGTACATAAAGCATAAAATCTTTCTGCTTAAATTACAGAGGGTTCTACATGTGCATTTCTATTACTTTTGCAGGACTCCTGTGTTTCATTAATTTCCATATGTCTCGGATCTGGTGCTGGGACACGATTGAGTTTCACTGAACCATTCTATTTCTGGGCCTAATTTCTGAATTTAGACCCAGAAACAGGGAAAATCTGTGTCTCCCGGGCACAGCGTTGCAGGAGAAGTAACCTTCCTTCGAGGAGAGCTTCCTTAGCTGTTTGCACATGTCCACAACCACCAAAGTCTTCACAAACAATTATTTTCAGGCTGAATGTAGCCTAGACGGTACTACTTTTCACATTCCCTTTTCTCTATATTTTTTCCTTATTCTTTGCTACACAAGTCCCTTGACAGTGTCCCCGTGTTACAAATACAGGCTTACCCCCAGGCCGTGAGTGAATTCGCTGTCTGTTTAATAGCTACTCCATATGGAATAGATTAACACAAAAAGCTTTAGCCTTGTACAACACTCAGATGCTTTCATGTAATGGCCGTGAGGATGGGGGTGGGACGTGAACACATAAGTGGGTGCATGTACCAAGAACAGAAATCCATTGAGTTCCCCCAGACCAGACGTCTACATTCTCGAGGGCTCTCAGCAGCCAATAAATTTGACTTGAACTTTTTTATTTCATGCATTCTGCTGTTAAAGCAAACCCTTCTTTCTAAACTAAGTATAATTGCAAGATACTATTCCGAGTGCCAAAAATGTCAACTGTAAGTTGCAAACATGGACACATTTAAACAGAACCATATGTTAGATTGAAAGGAAAAATCAGAAACGAACCAATCATTCTACCTTTTGCTTAAAGAGATAAATTGCAGGGAAGCAACCATGTCAGAAAAGAATTATGGAACTGATGATCATTATGCAATACTGTATTAATGTATTTTCATCAAAAAATGTTATCAGTGTTCTGTGAACATCATCAGCCATATAAAAACCTAATGCTTTGAAAACAGAGGCATGATTCTTGTGAAGTTTATTCAACATCTAATTAGCTTATTTCATTCTGCACCAAGGTCATTGGATGAGAGTTAGGAAAGTTTGGTTTTGTTCATGGTCTGTCAACTACCGTTGTGTCACAGCTACCCTTGTGACCTTGGGTGCTGGTCTCCTATGTCACTCAGAATGATGCTTACTATCTTGATCAGGTCACATGTCATATGTCACTATACCACCTTCCACCACTCACTTTCCTCCTTGCTCAGGAATATATTATGAGCTAGGATGCTGATTAAATTCAGGTTCTGCATATGACCAAACTGAGGTGCAGGGATTTTAAGTGACTTTTCCAAAGAGGTACAGGTAAGGAATTGCAGAGTAAAGATTGTAAGACTTAATTTTTTTTTAAGACTCTGATTTTCGGGCTTCCCTGGTGGCACAGTGGTTGAGAGTCTGCCTGCCGATGCAGGGGACACGGGTTCGTGCCCCAGTCCGGGAGGATCCCACATGCCGTGGAGCGGCTGGGCCCGTGAGCCATGGCCGCTGAGCCTGCGCGTCCAGAGCCTGTGCTCCGCAACGGGAGAGGCCACAACAGTGAGAGGCCCGCATACCACAAAAAAAAAAAAAAAAAGACTCTGATTTTCTATTCGGTCATCGGACAATCTTTTCTTTATTTTAATAAGTTCATTCTGCTTTCACTAGCTCATATGTACCAAGAGAAGTCTGAATTATATCTCTACACTTCATCTTGTAGAATGTTTTTAGAGAGGGACATGAAGCATTTTTAGGTCATCATAGATAAACTTTAGGAAAAAATAGTTACACATGCATATGTAACTAAAACATAAAACGTAAAACTAGTTTATTAAATCCAGGATTTAATGGATGCTTTTGCTTAAGATGAGACTAAATTTATTTAATATTAAAAGTGAACTGATGTTAAGTAATATTTAGAAATAATTGTATATGGGAAATGTAGGCATAGCAAATATACATATATGTGAAGCTGATGCCCAAATACTTGAAAAATTGTAAAACAATGAAGTGGATGATGCCAAATAGTTCTTCCAGCTCTAATAATTCAGGAATCTGTGATTTTCCTTCACCAGAAAGAAAATGAATATATGTTTTTAAGTAACGCCAAATGTAGAATAATTGAATGATGGAAATGCAGGAAACCACTCATATGTAATCACCAAAATAATAATACAGTGGGGATTAACACTGAGCTTTAAGGAATTTCTAGCAACTTATTTTGTAAAATAGACTCATCTTGTCACTGTGACCACTTCTCTCCATGTGAGTGTCTTTAAGCTGCACATCAGCTGTCACGTAACTGTCTTCAGACCACGTCAACTTTGGCACTGTACGACTCAGGCCCAAAGTCCACTGACAGCGAATCTGGGATGAACTTGAGTCTGGGTGATGCCTGAGTTGGCGGCAGATGAGGCATCTTTTTCACTGAGGATTAACTGGCTCTGAGGCATGAAGTTATGATAAAGAGAAGTCAAAGGAAAGTTATTGACAAGTATACTACCTTTCCAGGAAAAAAGTGGCTTTCTAATCTCTTTTAAAGTACTCACATAAATCATTTGAACTCCATTTAATGAAGTATGCAAACTAATCTTAGTGCAGCTCATAAAAATTAGGTGCTTTAGAGCATTCAGATTCTCTATTAGTAATCGGTTGGAAACGTTCTCTCTAGATAGGATGTGAATGAGCAGAAGGAGAGTGAGTTTGCAGAAAAACAGTGGTCCAGCCACTCAACATATGGTAGAAAATTTCTTCCCCATCCCCGAGATTCATTTCCTTCACTAAAATTTCTCTATATCTGCCATCATCATCACAATCATCATCATCATCATCATTGATTTCTGTCTATCAAGCAACTATCATCTATCTATCATTTATTTATCTATCTACCCATCTACCTTCCTATCTACACATACATACAAGATTACTACATAATTTGTAGGACCCCAGCACAAAATGAAAATATTAAGCTTTTTTAAGAAAATTATTGAGAATTTCAAGATGCTGATCACAGAGCATTAAACCATAGGGCCTGGTGTGACAACACAGGCTGAAAGTGTGTGAAGCTGGCTCTGTATATATACTTGTGTTTTATGATCCTCATTGTTCCTGTAAAATTCCATAAGCTCAAAACCCTTAACTTCATGTGTTTTGGGTAGTATTTTATCCCACACGTGTGAATAAAAGACTGAGTCAAACCATTTTGTGAAAGAGGCAGTCAGAGCAACTCCTCACTTAGAAAGTCTTTTTTTTTTTTTGAGTCCAGATTATAATAGACAAAATATTTTTATATCCAAAAGTTCACATTACATTTTTATTTTGCCACAGAACCATGCAAATTGCTTATAATATAGGACAGTAAATGCATTTCACTGAGTTATTTGCCAAAGTGCCTTCATATTGGCTGGTCTGAGCTTCTGTTGAGTTGGTTTGCCTCCAAACCATTGTAGATAACTTGGGACCTTTAAGTTTCTCTGAAACATAAGTGGAAATGTCTATGGAAAATGGTGAAGAATAGAAACCCATAGACATACAACCAGCCAGCCACACTAGTTCTGTTGGGTCCCCTTAGGACACTTTTGATCCTCCATGGGCCCAGCCATGTTGACTTCAGCGTTCCAGATCTTTCCCTGTTCTACCAGCCCATACCTACACCGCCTGCTCTGGAGTTCTGGCTTCTGCTCCTGGCTCCTTTTCAGAATGCCTTGCCCTTCTCAATGTGAAGTCAACTCAGCTCTGGTTCTGGGTCCTGGTTTCTGACTCAGCTCTACCCTTCCTCTGCAGAAAAGCACGTCTCTGAATGGCCGTAAAGTGTGCTTGGTTCTCTTCAACTAATGATCTTATGTGTTTATAAAGTCCTGAGGTAGAGAATCATCTTCAAGATGATTAGGAAAGGGTGGAAGGTGGGCAAAATGGGTGAAGGGGGTCAAAGGGTACAAACCTCCAGTTATAAAATACATGAGTCTCGGGGACATAATGTACAGCATGGTGACTATAGTTATTAATACTGTACTGTATACTTGAAAGTTGCTGAGAGAATAAATCTTAAAATTTCTCATCACAAGAAAAAATATTTGTAAATATGTTGGTGATGAATAGTAACTAGACTCTCTGTGGTGATCATTTCTAAGTGTATACAAACTGTGAATCATTATGTTGACACGTGAAACTGATATCAAGTTATATGGCAATTATACCTCATTAAAAAAGAGAGAAAAGAAACAAATAAAAAGATAGTTAAGAAAGGAAGCTGAATGAGTAAGCCAAAGTGATAATTGCGGTTATTTCTTACCCTGGGCTCCAAGGAGGCCGACCCAGTGAGGTGAACACTTTCCAAAGTGCCTGCCTTCAAAGTGGAGTAAGCCAGCCCTGCCCTGGATCATAGAGAATAGATCATAAAGGGACCTTAAGGATCACCTAGGAATCTAACCTCTTGACTTCATATGTGAAGAACTGAGGCTCGGGGAGATTATTTCTATCTTTATAACATATATGCAAGATTGAATTGCCCACAGGATATATTCATAAACATAGTCTGGCCCATAGATGTGTCCATAAAGTCTCAGCCTGACATTCAAAGCTTCTTCTAATTTCCTCTCAACCTCACTTTCTAACATTCCTGAGCCGTATTGAACTAATTACTGCTCTTAATCACAAAAAGCACATTACCTTCTTTTTATATTTATTCATACTTTCCCTTTTCTAATGTTATTTCATCTCCTCTATTTCCTCCTAGGCCTGGTCAATTCATTTCCCACTTGCCGTACACATTTCTGGGATTCCTTTTGCATTGTTATTTAGTCTGTCAGTAATATTTAAGGCTTTTGTTAATAAATTTTATCGAAACTTACTTTTCATACACTGACTTTGATTTCTATAATGTGCTACCTGTTAGGCTGGGTGTTGGGCATAGAGAGAGGAACACAGCATTCTCTGTCTTCAAGGAATTCAACGTGTAGAAAATTGATCTAATTTAAAGGACCTTAAACAGTGGCATGTGGGGTACAATTGTTGGTATACGCTAGGGGGGCACAGAGAAGGGGTGTCAACCAAGTCTTGGAGATACCCATGAAGGCCTCCTAGAGTAGGTCAGGCCTGAACAGAGGTTCCACAAGTCACTAGAAATTCTCTAGATTGAAAAGTTTGAGTTAAAGTATCAGAAAACAGAAAGAAGAACCCCTAATAATTCATTACTTTTCCAAGAGTTTATTCTAATACTTGCACAATTATTTGTGATTTAACAGTAAGGAGAGCTCTATTTCTTCTTGCACATGATTGCACTTCTTGCTTTCCACAACAAGAAAGAGAGCTTTAGACAAGCCTATATTCCAGTTAACTACTGAGCAAGGTAACTTGAAAGAAAAAGGTGTTGCCAAATAAAGCAAGACATTCTGAGTGTTCTCCAAGTAAAGTTCACTGCATTCCATGCACATGGACCAGCATGCCATGCTCTCAGAGAAAAGCAATACAGAATTAGAAAATATTAACATTATCACAATTCTTATAGACTATCTATACCAATTTATTTTCTTTGACAAGCCTGTGAGGTGAAGGGAAAAAAAGTGATTTTTCATAAGTCTCCAAAAAAGATGAACCCAGAGTCAGAAGCAGCCTATTGTCCTAGCACACACCACGCTGCTTTATTCCTCTTCCTGTAAGGACACTTTGAAGGTGAAATTCAAGAGCATTATTACCTAATGGTAAAAAGTCCTACTAAGGCCAAGTAATGATAAATGTGCCAATAACTTATGGAAAAACAGAAGCAGCATGTGCAGGTATTACTGACCAGGGCAAGAAATGATTGATAAAAGTCTAATACAGTCTTTCCTTCCAGTTAGGGTGGGGAAAGGATGATTGGGAAAATTGTGATAAAGTATAAATATGTGGACAGTGGTAGTGAACTCACTCACTTGGCCAAGAACCCGGAGTGAAAAATGATGAGTCTGCTCTATTGATTACATGCACATGGGATGCATGAGCCAGGTTTTACCCTGTGTAGGAACAAGTGAGGGGTTCAGCAAACATCTGTGGTCTAATGGAAGCACTCACCCTGTGTGGATGGCTAATTTGCTGGTGTGTTTTAATCATGGCGGGGGGTGGATTTTCTGAAACGGAGTAGAAATACCGTAATAATTCAGCTGGTAGCATTTTTATAAGGCTTTGGAAGGCACTCTCAGGAATTGCTATTTCTTCTCTTCTAAAATCCCTTAAAGGTTATCTTTTCATCAACAGAATACTCATACTTCATTTTTCAAAGGTCTCCAATGCCCATAGAAGGATTGAAATAATATAAGCCTGGGAAAATATGCCTTAAAAACCATGGTGACATTTCTTGGCAAACAACTGACAATTTCCTACATTTGGTTTCTCTCTGATGGTAATTAGTTAACAGTGTTTAACTTGGTTCAACCTTTGAGGAGGTTGTCAAGATAATGTAGCTCTATTGCCTTTTAATTATTTTAAGCATTGAAACATTGCACTGATAGGTTCTCATTCTGTGGGAGTCAAAGCTTGTAGAGGGAAGCTGATCTGAAGCTAATGGAGGGAGAGCAGTAAACTTGCTGGTTAACTGCACAAACCCTCATCGAGCCCCTCCCATGTGCCAGGCTCTGTGCTTAAAGATGGAGAGTGGGAAAGAGGAATTAGCCATGGTTAATGCCCTCCAGAGGCTTAGACACACATATAACTAACTATAAACCATTTCATAAGTGATCCAATAGTGCCATAAACAAAGCATTTTGAAGATGCAGAGAAGGGAGCTATCTATTCTGCCTGGTAGGGTTGACAAAGTGGCCCAGTTAATGTGCTTTCGATGGAAAATGGCCAAAAACACAGCTCAAATTGGCTTAAAGAGTAAGAGAATATTTATGGAGTAGTGATGCTAATTCTTGGTCAGCGGTAGGATGGGGTTGACTTCACAGACCCTGCTTTTCTTATTCTCTGTTGGGTCCATTCAGCAGGTGGGAGGGGACTTCATTTTCAGATCATGTCAACACATGGGGCATAATGGCTGTGTCAGCTCCAATACTACATTTCTCCCAGGTTCATGTATAGTAGGCATGACACCTACACATTTCATGAAGATCCAGAAGAAGCCTTTTATATCTTATTGGCTCTGAACTAATTAGGGGGCATGTATTATTTTGATTGTGTCAATCAGAGTTCACCCACCACACTGCTTGGGAGTGAAATCAGCTCCATCCAATACTCATAGGTTAAGAGCCTTGAAAAAGAACCTCCCTCAAAAAAAAAAAAAAAAACTATCATTTTAGCAGAAGAAATTTGAATGGAGGTTGGGTGGCAAAAACAAGTGATATGTGAGCTGGATATAGAAGCTGGAAGATAGGAAATGAAGTTAGGTGTGGACAGCAGTCTGCCAGGCAGGCAGCACTCAGAGAGGGATGCCAACACAAAAGTGTGAAAACAGGGGTTTTTCAGGAAGCAGCAAACATTTGGTAAATGAATGGTGAGTCATCAAAAATGACCTAAATGCCATGATTAACAGCTGTATTACTGTCTATCTATCTTAATTGCTTATTTCTAAGGGTTTATTTTTAGAGTATGCATGTTGTCTCTTGAGAGAAATGTACATCTAACTTGGTGATTTGGATCTGGGAGACACATCCCAGGAAAGGAAGGTAGGAAAATAGGAAGTCCTCTGCCTGTTTCTATGTACAAATCCCAAAGCATCCTAAAAAGGTGTGCTACATTCATCTTCTTTCTCTCTGCCCATTCATCACAAGATAAGAGTACCGATGAATTAGCAAGAGTGAAATCAGTATGCATTGATAATTATTGCATCCACAATGGAAAATTGTTTCTTGCCCACATGAACTCTATTCCACTTCCAGACTTTATGACACCGAAATCATTGAAAAAATAATGATTGTGTCACCATCTCTATGGTCAAGACCCACTGAATAAATTACCTGGACTCATAATTTTAAGGTCTAGTCTAATTGGTCACAGCGATCGCTGTTCCATTCTCCTTATTTGAAGGCAAACTGTGGTTTAGGGAACTTTGATAAAAACTGTGGTTAATGTAGTATTATGCAAAGAAAAAAATATATGGAAATAAACTAAATTTTAAGTCTGACTCTGCTATTTTCCAGAAGGGGATACATTATTTTTCCTTCCTGAGTCCTAGCATCCACAGGGTTCAAACAGGTTTGACTACTGAGGATCACATGTATTTCCAGCGAGGTGAAGTATCCTCTTGTGTTGTTGAAAAAAATCAGACTAGGTAAGGCACTTGGTCCTTCTCGCATACTGTTTACTTTGCCCAGGGCATTATGCTTTTCTCCCCAAATCTTAATGCTTTAACTTTGCCTGGATAATTCGTACCTATGAGAACTGACCTTAGAAATGCCACTTAGTGTTTCTCTGACCCTTCTAGGAGTTCCCTCCCTTCTTTGAACACCACAGCAGCTCACTGTCCTTCCCTCCTTAGAGCCCCTTGACTGGTCTAATTCCTAGACCACTAGTCTAGTTTCCTCTTGACTCCATGAGGGTGGGAAACATATCGATGCTTTGCACTATTGCATTATTCCCAGGGACCAGCACAGAGCCTCACCTGTCACAGGCGATCATGTGTTGAATGAATGAATGAACCAGTGAGTACTTTAATGGGACATCGAAGTCATGTGCTTAATGACTGAGGTTCTAGGGTAACAGCCTGCTGAGAAGCAGATCTGTAGTCAGTTTGAAGTTACCTTGACTCACGTGGGCAAAAAGTCTTCATGATCCTTAAAGTATATGTGCACACTATTATATCTCCATTTCTGTCAATCAACACCTTAGTTTATTGAATGGGAGTTTCAACACAGAGAAAAGAGCACCAGACTTTGAAAATGCAGGCACAAGTTCCAGCTCTGCCCTTCCTAAGCTTTTTAATATCATTATTTCACCTGTCTGAGCCTGTTTACTAATTGACAGATGAAGAATAATAATCATTGTGCATATATGAAAACATAAATAAAATTCAATTTATTTACTTTCTATATGTTAATTATTAATATATATTAAATTAAGAGTTAGTAATATGTAACTTCATATATATATATATATATATATATATATATACACATACATATGTATATATAGGTGTGTGTATATATATATATGAGCCTGGTTAAGGTATTATACAAGTTAAATAAGAAAATAGAAAGCTTTGTAAAATGGAAAGTGATATTTAAAAAAAAGTAACACCACAAGACCAAATCTGCCCCTGGAATGCATGCAGGATCTGAACCAGGAGAGTTCAGGTCAACCTTGGTAAGAGAAACTTTCCAGCCCTCTCTCTCTCTTCTCCCCTTTTAGTCGTCAGTGATCAATGGACTTTGGTTGGCAAAATGAATGACCTGTGCATAGTATTCTTTCTTTTTGGGTAAAGTGAGATGCCGCAGGCAGTGGCCCCCTAGAGAATTCTGTACCGGCAGCAGAGACCCATCTCACCACAGCTCTTTTCCTTCATTTGTAAACTTGTACATAGCTTAAGGAAAATTCATTCAACATCTTGTGATTCATTACTCTTTGATTACTAAAACATTGTTTTGCTAAATTAATTTCATATCCAGAAGGCTCACAACTTCACTGTATAGGTCTTTTTAATGTTTTTGTTCTAGAAGCAGAGGGAACAGAGCCATATTGTGAACCCCACCCAGCCTTGCATACATGTAAACAAACCCTTACAAGTTTGAGTTTGGTTTAACATTTAGAATTTAGCATTCATGCTGATTCTAAATACAGTCAAAAGAACCCAACTCTCTTTCAGTAAGTGAACTTTCAATTTCCCAATAAGAAAACCACGGTATCGGACTGTGCTAAACCTGACTCAACATTGAATTTGTTGTATAATTAATATTAATTGAATATGAATTGATTTTGTTCTTTTGGCTAATGGAGTAATTTTAAAAGAAAAGCTTGTTTCAGTAATTAAGCAGATTAAAATAGACAACACATATTTCTTGTTTAATCAGTCCAATAATTGAGTTCCACTAGTTTAAATTCACATCTATTCCCTATGTAATCAAAGTTGAATGCTATGTTTGTCCTAAAACTAAAAAAATATATGGATAGCACATTTAACCCAGAGAATCACATTTCAAAAATCACCATGAGTAAAGATGTGTTATTCTTACCTAAAGTTCATCAGGGAATAGGCTTTCCCTGAAAGTGTATGTACTGAGGTTGTTTCTGAAGCCACACTAATGAGAACAACATGCCTGGGATGACACAGGCATATCACATTGCAGGCTTTATAGTACTGTGGGCCCCCACATGTAAATAAAGCGACCACAGCAACATCAACAATGGCCCAAACACAGGAGCATGTTAGCAACTGTACAACAGAGCTCACTGTGGTGCTGTAGATCAAAACAACAGCACAGCTGGGACAGAAACCTGATGTATGCAATTTTCATTCTTAAGGACCTAGAAGGGATTTAAAACTCATAGACTGAGGGAATGGGAGAGATTCCATGAGCTTCCAGCAGCAAAATTCTTTCATGCATAGAGGAAGCTATGACCCACAATATCCAACATATTATTGGAGGAGAAGAATACAGTTAGAAAACTGATATTATCTGACTTCAAGACTTACTATAAAGCTACAGTAATCAAGACAGTCTGATATTGGTGAAATAATAGAAAAAATAGATTAATGGGATGGAAGAGAGAGTCTAATTATAGAATCACATAAATATAGTCAACTGATCTTTGACAAAGGAGCAAAGGTAGTCTTTTCAACAATGGTAATGTAACAACTAGACATTCAACTGCAAAAAAAAAAAAATGAATATAGACACAGACCTTACACTCTTTAAAAAAATTAACTCAAAATAGATCACAGACCCAAATGTAAAACACAAAACTATAAAAATCCTAGAAGATAACATAGGAGGAAACCTAGATGATGTTGGGTAAGGCAATGACTTTTCAGATACAACACCAAAGGCACCATCCATGAAATAAATAATTGATAAGCTGGACTTCGTTAAAATTAAAAGCTTCTGTTCTGAAAAAGACAATACCAAGAGAATTAGAGGACAAGCCACCAACTGGGAGCAAATATTTGCAAAAGACACATCTAATAAAGGACTGTTATATAAAATACACAGAGCACTCTTACAACTCAACAATCAGAAAGGTAACAACCCTTTAGGGAACAATTTAAAAACTGGGCCGAAGACTTCAACAGATACATCATTTAAAGATGATATAAAGATGGCAAATAAGCATAAGAAAAGGAGGCATATCATATCAGGAAAATGCAAATTAAAACAACAGTAAGTTACCACTACACCCCATTAGAATGGCCATAATCCAGAACACTGACAGCACCAAATGCTGGTGACAATGTGGATCTCCCTTTCATTGCTGGTGGGAATTGGGTGCAGCCACTTTGGAGACAGCTTGGTAATTTCCTACAAAACTAAATGTACTCATCACATGACCCAGAAATTGTGCTCCCACAATCATGCTTCTTGGTTTTTACCCAAAGGAAATGAAAAGGTATGTCCACAAAGAAATCTTCACATGGGTGTTTATAGCAGTTTTCATCATAATTGCCAAAACTTGTCAAAATTTGAAAGCAACCAAGATATAGTAGATGAGTGAATAAATAAATGGTAGTACATACAGACAATAGAATATTAGTTAGCTATAAAAAGCAATGAGCTGTCAAGCCATAAAAAGACATGGAAGAAATTTAAATACATATTACCATGTGAAAGAAGCTAATCTGAAAAGGCTATGTACTCTATGATTCCAACTATGTGGAAGAGGCAAAACTATGGAGAGAGTTAAAAGAGAATTGGTTGAGAGGATTAAGGGGAGGGCAAGGGAGGGATGAATTGTCAGAGCACAGAGGGTTTCAGGGCCATGAAACTACTCTGCATAATACAGTACTGTTGGATACCTGTCATTATACACTTGTCCAAACCCACAGAATGTACAAAACCAAGAGTGAACAATAATGTAAGGAGATATATGTATACATATAGCTGATTCACTTTGCTGTACAGCAGAAACTAACACAACATTGTAAAGCAACTATACGCCAATAAATATTAATTAAAAGAAATAATGTAAACTATGGACTTTGAGTTATATGATGTCAATGTAAGTACGTCATTCATAACAAATGTACCATTTGATGGGGTATGTGATAATGGGGGATGCTGTGCATGTGGGGGGGTCAGGGGGTAGAGGGGAATTTCTGTACCTTCCCTCAACTTTGCTGTGAACCTAAAGCTGTTCTAAAAAAATGAAGTCTACTAAAACAAGCAAAATGTAGCCACCATGCTGTGAAGAGGTAATGAGGTCCCTGGATACATCCCTGCCTGAACCCCCAGGAATAGCCACGACCCACTTGCCTACTCTGTGAGGGAAGCCTTCCTTAAAGCAGATCCCACCCCCGTGCCACCCAAGGAAACCAACAAGGCTGACTCTGCATGAAACAGGCCTGCCCAAATTAGTTGAAAACAAAAATGATTACTATTCTTTTGAGCCACTGAATTTGGGGGGTGATTTATTATACAGGAGTAGGCAACAGAAGCAGGGAATCAAGAGATAAGGGCCCTAATTTCAAGTCAGCCAACAATGTATCATGAGAGCTTGGAAAATTATTTAGTTGCTTTGGCTTTCAGCTGAATTTTGCACTAAGCCAGACTCCTTTGGCCCTCAGATCACCGAAATAACTTCCAAATGTCTTCCTTACAAATACAAGCTTGCCTTTCAGAGATGCTCCTACCTAAAATATTTTCCTCTTCTCCATGGATATATATATATATATATATATATATATATATATATATATATATATATATATATATATATATATATGAAGTACAGGCTTAAATAACGAAATACGGGAACAGATTTCTTATTCAGGAAATTCAGAGCTTTACATAGTAATAAACATTTTGCTTCCTGCTTAAAATTCTTCCTGGGGAAACTCATGGAAATCGTGCATGTGTGCATTCAAGTCAATTGTTCTTAAACTCATTCTGCTGTGCACAAGTGACAGATTGGCATCTGGAGTCACCTTCCCGAGGGAGCCTCCACTTTCCTGAAGTTGTGTAAGTTCTAAGTCTGGCTGGGTACATCCACAATCTCCAAACTGTCTGGGGAGACCTGAAGCCTTTTCCCAAGGCTGGGTCTCACCTCAGAGTCACTGAGCTTGTCATAAAGGACACAGCTCCACTCCCAAAGCAGGGAAGCTATTGTGGCAACTTACTGGGAGGGGATGATAAGACATTTAGGTGAGATATTAGTCCCCTGAGGTATTTAGTGAAAGGAGGATGCCAAGGTCTACCTTTATGATGATACTCAAGGAGAGACATAAAACTATGGGATTAGAAGTCCTTCAACTTTGCTCCCCTGGATCCCCAATTCTATGAGTTTACTGTGAAATCAAGTCATTCTCAGGTTTTCTCAAAGGGACTGTTTGGCCATTGACCTTTAAAGATCTTGCTGTGAGGAGTCATTTGGAAATCTGTACAATCTGAGCTACAACCCTAAATGCTTGGGTGCCTTCCAGTAGAAGACTACAATAGCAACAGTGTAAGACTTAACCTTGTAAAACTGTGCCGTTGGAATTATCATTAATGCTGGTGATCCAGAGATCTGATTCTGAAAAAAAAAAATTATCCTGTTTCTTCTGCAAAAATAAAGCTGATGGTTACATTATTCCAGCAGCACTGTGTGATCAAGAGCCTTTCTCATCATGGGAAAAGGAAGGAACTGCAACATCAGGTAATACTTGCCCTTTTAGCCTACCTGGAACGACCAGCAGCCTCTCTGACCATTTAGACACACGCTCTGCTGGACTGGTGTTAAAAGAAAATTACCTGGTATGCACAAGGCCATTTATGTGAATGGCAAACCTCCCCAAAGGGAAGACAGACTGAGCCCATGTGTGGGGGCCTCTCCTCCATCTTGTGCAGACCACCGAGTGGCCCCCATGTGACGCTCCCCTTGATGATTACCCTGCCCCCATGCAAGATGAACTTGCTGAAATAGCGCTAATCCCATCACTCTCCTGTTCAAAATGTGTCCCTCCTTCCCTTTTTGCCTCCAGAACACAGGTCTCCTCTCCTGCTGGCCTCCTGGCCCACCTACCATCGCAATGATATTTCCAAGCAGCCCACTTTACCTGCACTTCCTTTGTCTTATCAGTGACTTATGGTTGCTTGCACATATTTCTATGCATTCCCATCTCCTTTACCTGGCTTCTACTGTTCTCCCCACGTGGACTGCCTTTGTCTCTATCCACTTGTCCAGAACGTTGAGATGAGATCAATTGCCATTTTCCCCATTATACCATCTCTGACCCTTCTCACATGAAAGGACTCTCTAGCGATTGAGAATTTACCAAAAGTTCTCTAACTTTTCTTATACAAGGCAAGACCACCTGGCCGTGTCAGTATTGAGAGCCACATCTTCCTCTAGACTATAAGTTGCTTAAGAGCAAGGTTGTACACAATGCAACTAATGCATTTTGTGTTGAAGAACAGAATAAATCACCTTTTTTGTTCTCATCCAACCTGCAAGTACAAAATAGATGGCTTGATTCAATATAGTAAAACTTCTATTAACAGCAATCAGATGAATTGAGATTTAAATTTCATTGAATCTTCACAAAACCCTTTGAGGAAAACTAGCTAGGTGTGTGATCACTAGGTTCTATGGTACTATGGGTTAAATTGTGTTCCCTAAAAAGATGTTGATGTTCTAACCTCTAGTACCTGTGGATGAGACCTATCTGGAAATTGGGTTTTTGTAGGTGATCAAATTAAGATGAGGTCTTTAGGGTGAGCCCTAATGTAATAAGACTGAGTTGTTAGAAAAAGGGGAAATTTGGACACAGGTGTACACAGGGAGAACACAGGTAAAGATGAAGACAGACATGGGGGTGATGTATCTCTGAGCCAAGGAACAGAGAAGATCACCAGCAAAACACCAGAATCTAGTAAAGAGGCCTGGAACAGTTTATGCCTCACAGCCAACACCTTGATTTCAGACTTGTAGCTTCAGGAACAGTGAGCTAATAAATTTCTCTTGTTTAATCCACCCAGTCTGTGTTACTTTGCTGTGGCAGCCCTAATGCACTAATATGTGTAGTCTGTATATTTTAACTTTATAGAAAACCACCAAACCCATAGCCAAAGTGGACACATCACATTGTATGACAACCAGAAACATGAGTATCCAATTGCTTTCATCCTTGAAAACACTTGGTATTTTTAATTTTATCCCTTCAAGCCAGTATGTCATGATATCACATTGTGGTTTTAATTTTCATTTCCCTGATTACTATTGACTGTGACGATGTTTATTTACCACCTTCATATCTTTTTTGGTAGAGTATTGATTCACATATTTTTCCATTTTATTTATGTGATTATCTCATTATTGAATCAAAAGTTAAATTCTGTATACAAATTTTTATCAAGTGTGTAGTTAGCAAATGTTTACTCTCAATATGTGACTTGTCTTTTCACTTCTTCATCAATGTCTTTTGAACAGAAAAAGAAATTTCAAATTTGATTAATTTTAGTTGATCAGTATTTTTATTTCTGGTTCATTCTTTTTGTATAACATCAAAGAAATATTTGCCTAACTCAAGGTCTCAAAAATTTTCTGCATTCTTCTAAAATTTTACAGCTTTATCTTTTATATTTAGTTCTGTATTTGATGTTAACTTAAATTTTTGTATACAGTTCAAAGGAAGATTTGAAATTCATTGTTTTGCATATGGATGTTACCTGGGTCCAGTGTCATTTGTTGAGAAAAAAAAAATTCTTTTTCTCATTAGGTTACTTTGGCACATGTGTTAAAAATCAATTAATCTGACGTGTGGATCTATTTTTAGATTATCTGTTGTGTTTCATTGATCTACATGTCCATCCTCACACCTTACACTTTCTTTATTATTGTAGTTATATAGAAAATCTTGACATCAAACATTGAGCATAGCATTTTAGAAATCTAGGTTGACTTTTTCTTTTCTTTCAGTACTTTAAAGATGTCGCTGTCTGGTTTCTGGTTTCCATTGTTTCTGATAAGGAATTGGCTGTCATCTTTATCTTTTTTCCTTCGTATGCAATATATCTTTGTAATCTGAACTTTAAAAAAAAATTCTATTTGTCACTGTTTTAAACAATTTGACTATAGTGCTTTTTTTTCATTTTTCTTGTGTTTGGGGTTTCTTGAACTTCTTGACTCTGTGAGTTCTCATGAAATTTGAAAAAAATCAATCATTATTTATTTTTACTAGTGATTTTTTCTGCTTGCCCCTCCTCCCATTTCCTTCGGAACTCCAATTACATGTATAGTATGCCACTTTGTGTTTTTCCAAAGCTCACTCAGTACTGTTCACTTTTTCCAGTCATTCCTTTCTCCACATTTCATTTTGGTTAGAGCCTATTGTTATGTCTTCAAGTTACTAATAATTTCCTTTACCTTATCTAATCTGCTGTTAATCCTATTCAATGTGTTTTTTGAATCTCAGGAGATATAGTTTTCATGGATAGGAGTCCAGTTTGGACCATGTTTATATCTTCCGTCTCTTCTTAAAATACACAAACTTTCCTTTACATTTTTTTAGGTACCACACACCACAGTGCCAGGGTCCCAGACCTACTGTGGTCTTGATTTACTGACACAAACACACAAGTTGTGTGCACCACTGTGTGGATGCACATCTGCTTCCTGAATTGTCCTGTGTTATCAACCCAAAGGGAGCCACTTGGTCAATCCTTGAGCTGAAAACCTAGTTTAGTTTGGAGTTCTGATCAGGGCATTAGGAAGCATTTGTGAATGAACTAGATTGGTGACATGTGACAAAATATTTTCCACAAAAAAGCCATCTTTCACGGAAAATGCTAGTCTCTGAAAATAATAAGCTCATACATTTTTACAGAAGATTGTGATTTTCCTCACCATTCCCTGTGTATTTCAAGTGCTATCCTTAAGAGCACTGCATTGCATGAATATTATACCAAAGCTCAGTTAGAATCAGTAATTCCACCAAGGTCATGTGTCTGATAAATGAAAAAGTCAAAATTGGCACTCAGGTTCTCAAACTCCCAGTTACTGTGGCTTCCACTTACAGCCAACAACATCAGAATCACCCTCAAGCCTTTCAAAAGTTCCTGGGCAGATCTCACCCAAGAACCACTCTGTCAAAATCCCTAGAATCGAAACTTGGCCGTGTCCATTTCTCAAAAGTTCTAATGTATAGCAGAGTGGGTTTTTAAATGTAAAGCTTATGATCTTTCTATGACAGCATTTCTAATTCAATTCAGACACCACACTCAATATTAACTGAAATCTTTACAAACCCAGATTTAGAAGAATGACTTATTTCTCTCCTACTCTCTGTTCTGCTGGTTTGTTTCCTATAGATTGATGTGGATAATTTATATTAAGCCTCTATACTCTTTCCTTATGGATACTCTTTCTTTATGTATAGAACACAGTCAAAACTCAATAAGTACTCAGAACATACCCACTGTTAACATAGTGCTAATACCATATGCAATAACATGCTGGAGAATTCTGAATTTTATATTATCTCAAAGAATTTTTTAAAAGATGCAGGCTTACCTGTCTCTGAGGCAAAGGTCTTTTACTGCTAACTTGTGTGTAAGAAAAAATGCTGCCTGATTTCCTAGCCTTGAGGCAAGGAGATTTTTCAAAGCAAAGGTCACCAATTATTTGGGTGCATAAGACGTTAAAGTTGGGAACAATATAAATGCATGCAACTTTATTGCTTTTAAAGAACATACAAAACAAAACATTGACAATAAAACCCTCAAAGTGGCTGAAAGTCCACATACACAAGAGGATCTGGAGGGAGCTTGCTTAAATACACAGATTGGAGTGAACTGCAAATAAGTGTGTCTCACAGTGCTAAAAATAGCTCAGTCTATTAACTTGCTTAAAAAGTGACCCCGAAATCATTTTTACTCTTTTGTCTTAAAAGAAGAATTTCAAACTCATTTCTCTAAGAAATACTACAACTTTGGAGTTAGGAAGGTCCGGTTGACTGTGGTTGTTTTCTACAGCAAAATCTCTATAAACATTTGGGAAGGTCGGAGAACAGTAGCTGTGTGCCTCACCGGCAAGCCTAGTGATGTGAAGCGTGCACCTTCCAGGGAGTTTTTATTGTAGAGGTGAGTGTTTGCCTTTGTAGATGGGCTTTGCAAATGTTTTGAAGTGTGTAATGTCCACAGAGTAAACATTGCCCTAATTTACTGACACTCTTTTTGAAGATTGTCCAACGCTACCACTCACCTGTAAAAAGCTAACTTTAATGCTCAGGCCATATGACCAATATTAGTCATGAGTATGGCTTGGTGATAATTTACTTGGTAATGTCTTCACAGACCAGCTGCAGTATGCTGCAACAATCATTTGTTTTGCTGGCAAGAGTTTTTAAGCAGAATATTTTCAGAACTTCAGGGAGGTAAATATTTGATTTTAAAGAGTTAATATTGGCCAAGAATTTTTCAAATGTCTCCTTGGGTTACCTAGTGTTTATTTTGGCCACTCAAAAAAAAAATTATGAACCAGAAAACTCTTGAGCCATTTTTGTGTTTCCAATTTATTTATTTATTTACTTTTTGTTCCCAACTTTTCTTTTTTTTTTTTATGTAAAGATAGTTTATGTTAAATATAGCAGTGTGTACATGTCAATCCCAAACTCCTAATCTATCCCTTCCCCTCCACCCTTCTCCCCGGTAACCATACGTTCATTCTCTAAGTCTGTGAGTCTGTTTCTGCTTTGTAAATAAGTTCATTTTTATTGATATCATTTTTTTTAGATTCTGCTTATAAGCTATATCAAATGATATTTGTTTTTCTCTGTCTGACTTACTTCACTTAGTATGATAATCTCTAGGTCCATCCATGTTGCTGCAAATGGCATTATTTCATTCTTCTTTATGACTGAGTAATATTCCATTGTATATATGTACCACATTTTTTTATCCATTCCTCTGTTGATGGGCATTTAGGTTGCTTCCATGTCCTGACTATTGTAAACAGTGCTGCAATGAATATTGGAGTGCATGTAGCCAATTTAAAATTAGTTACAGAAAACTGTTTTGTAATTGAGTTCTAACAGTTTTTTTACTGTATATATATATATATATATATATATATATATATATATATATATATATATACACATATATATAGTGAGAGAGAGAGACACTTATAGAGCAAGAACAAAAAGCCTACATTTCCAGGACAAAGCCTAGTACTTTCTACAGCTGTTGCTCTCTTCATGCTGCTCCCCTTTCCTCTCCTCTCCTCTCTGCACACCTGGAATCCTTCCACCTTTCAGAAAAGGACTCCCTAAAGACTCCCACCTCTTCCAGGACACCGTGTTTTTCCCTCCCTTGGAAGCCCCACTTCCCTCTACACATTTCACACATCTTGAAGTCCCTGCAACCTAGAGACATCACTTTTCAAGTTAAACGTTGGTTTTATGCAACTGTGCACACATTTGCCTTGTGTTCTCTCCTGGGTGTCCAGTGTGCCTGGGGCAGGGAGCTTGCCTTTGCTGCTTTATGTTTCCTCTCATGAGATCCCCCAAAAAGACCTTTATCAAATAGCATTTCAATGCACATGAACCAATTATAAAGTCATGTCTATGTTGGTGCATTCAAAGGTGACATGGTTAAAGAGTATATTCCATACTGACAAGTACATTTAGGAAAGGGTCTATTTCTATATATTTCTCTTCAAAACTCTGAGGAAAAATGTTCTAGCTTTTGCTCTTTGCATCATTATTTTTCCACTGCTACCTTTTCCATTTTCCATTAAAAGCAGAAGAACCCCCGTTGGCAAGAGTTAGAAGATGAGTGAAGAAAACATCTGAGTGGGCCAGGCTGTAATTCTTGCACACTGGAAAGGACTGAACACATACTAATCACACATGTAGAG
This sequence comes from Mesoplodon mirus, assembly GCF_964341445.2. Lineage (NCBI taxonomy): Eukaryota > Metazoa > Chordata > Mammalia > Artiodactyla > Ziphiidae > Mesoplodon > Mesoplodon mirus. Next base: position 28,452,131 of record NC_138990.1, on the reverse strand, counting down.
CCCACCACATGTGTAAATGTCATAACTTTGTAAGCAGGCTGGGCAGAGAAGTGCACTCCTGGACACTTGCTTCATTAAGCAGAATCATCTCTCCTAAGAACAGTCAATGTCTTCCCCACACCCTGATTGCATTTTGCAGCCAAACATTGCAGGGCAGAATGAAAAGTGAGTTTGACTCACAGACATAGAAAACAAATTTATGGGTACCGAAAGGGAAAGGAGGGGGGAAAAATAGGAGTTTGGGATTAACAGATACACACTACTATATATAAAATAGATATCCAGCAAGGACCTACTGTATAGCACAGGGAACTATACTCAATATTTTGTAACAACCTAAATGGGATAAAAAATTAAAAATAATGGATATATGTAGCTTTTATTTCTTTTTCTTCTCTGACCCCTGGGCATATACTCAGAGAAAACCATAATTCAAAAAGATACATGCACCCCAATGTTCATTGCAGCACTATTTACAACAGTCAGGACATGGAAGCAACCTAAATGTCCTTCAACCAATAAATGGATGAAGAAGATATTGTACATATATACAATAGAATATTACTCATCCATAAAAAGGAATGAAACAGTGCCATTTGCAGAGACATGGGTAAACATAGAGACTGTCATACAGAGAGAAGTAAGTCAGAAAGAGAAAAACAAATATCATATAATATTGCTTATACGTGGAATCTAGAAAAATGATACAGATGAAATTATTTGCAAAGCAGAAATAGAGACACAGATGTAGAGAACAAACTTATGGATACAAAGGGTGGAAGGGGTCAGTGATGAGTTGGGAGATTGGGGTTGATATATATACACTACTGATATTATGTATAAAATAGATAACTAATGAGAACATACTGTATAGCACCAGGAACTCTACTCAGTGCTCTGTGATGACCTAAATGGGAAGGAAATCAAAAAAAGAGGGGGTGTATGTATCTGTATAGCTGCTTCACTTTGCTGTACAGTAGAAACTAACACAGCACTGTAAAGCAACTATACTCCAATAAAAATTTTAAAAAATAAATAAAACTAAGTAGGAAAACAGAAAAGCCAGAGCCATAGATTTTGATAGTGGGAAGAGAAGAAGAAAATCAGAGGGAGAATGGATAATAGACAGATTATTTCCACTTGTGTTTAAAAAAAAAAAAACAAAAAAAAAAACTAGTAGGCACTTTTCCTGTGTTTGAATGTCTGTAGTTCTCTCCTTAATTTGGGCTTATAGATGGCAGTTTTTTTCATGCCTTTCTGTTTGTTTATTTTGTCTCACTTTTAAAGCAACTCTGAGGTAATGGCATTGCTTTTTTTTTTTTAATAAATGAAGAGGCTACAGTAACTTGTGCAAACAGCTGCTGTGTGCTGAGCTACAACTTATGACAGCGCCCCCTTCTCCGCCCCACCAACCTCTTTCCCCTTTCAGACGTGCGTGTGCACAGGAAGGACCTGTGAGTCTTGTTAAACCACAGACTCTGATTCAATAGATATGAGTCTGGTGCAATACCTGAGAATCTATGGGTCCACCAAGCTCTCAGGTAGCGCTGCTGACCTCAGACCATGCTGTATGTAGCAAGGTACTATGTGCGTTACTAAAGCAAACTTTTCTGAAATTTAAGTATCTAGCTCTTCATTCTTATTTTTCTGGTGGTCATTTCTGACCCTCTAAAATATTCTTTAGAATTTCAGGGAGCCATTATTGTACCCATTTTATTATTTAGTCAACTTAGACCCCTCCAGTGAAAGTGAATTTTCTAAGTTCCCACAACAAGTAGAAGGTGATAGCATAGAAAGTCAAATACAATTCTTGAATTCCCTAGATTCAAACTATTTGCTTCAAATTACCACAGGTGTACCAGACAGTGCTACTCTGAGAATTAATCAAGGTCATGCAAATAAAGAATATAGAAGTCTTAGAACTTTTCCTACCGTGTAGGAAGCAGTTAATAAATGTCAGCATTTATTATTGAGATTGTGATAAACTAGAAACAATGGGCTAAAGTTAGTGAAATTGACACTGTTCAAGTTGTAGAGGATGATGGAGCATAAGCTGTGTAAAGAACTCAATATTTCACCGACAAATAACCCTACACAAGTCAATGGTGCAATGCTGCTGCCCAGACACAAAAGCAACCTTGGGTTCCATTAAAAGAAGCACATCACTCTGGACACTGGTTAGGAGGCAAATCACAAAGTTGTTACATGTTAACAAAGTTGATGCAAGAATCTTGTTTTCTATGGCCCCAAGGGGTTCATCTTAGCATATTTATCTTTCAAATAATATAAGAAAGCCTTATTGTAACTATTCCAGTTAGTTGAATTATGATACTAATAAACACCCATTGGAATAAATTCAGTCAATAAAGAAGAGTCTAAACACACAGTAACAACCAGTGTTAATTTGTTTGGTCAACAATGTTGATACTTTCCTATTTAAGGGAAAATTTTAATAGTTTAGATTATCCAACAATGACTGTTTTTGAAGCAGTGTGTTGTTTCCTGTCACTGAGAATTGTCCAAGAGCCCTCACATTGCAAGGAGATAATGGCATTGATTTGGCTGTTGGAAATTAATGCACAGAAGTGTCCTTTTAGATCTAAGATTCCTAATACACACTTTTTATTAGAGCTACCAGCCAAAGGCAATTCTACAGAGCCTAAAGCTAAGGAAATCTACCAAACCATTGCCCACATGTGTTTGAAAAGGAATGGGAGATGTTTGGGGAAGTCTCTTGAAGTGTCTGGGGGCTTGGCAGGGATTTTGAGGGTGGGAAATACTAAAATATGTAGAAAGGGTTTTATAGTGATTTCCAACAACCCAAGCCCTAAATTTGAAAATCTGTTTGTAGGTAATGACTCATTTGTCATGATTAGTTTTGAATGAAAACAGAAATTAAAACTACTTGGAATTATGTTTTAAAGTAGGATCACTTCTGTCAGGTGCTTATCACAAATAGCTATCAGGTGAGGCATGAGTTAATGAAGTTTTGTTCTTGTATATTTTGCTATACTCTTTCAAATCCTTCTTGTGTAACAGAGAAGAGAGGGAAACATTATCTAGCTTTCAATCTCCCAAAACATTGTGGATAAAATTTACTCTTACCCTTAGTAATGAACAGCCAAACACTTCATTGTAGAGCCCTTTGCATTTATTTTTGTCAGTTTCAAATGAATATTTGTCATGTGCCTAAAAGAACATGTTTAAATGGTTGTTAAAATTTGCTTCTTTTCAATTAAAAAAAGAATAAAGAACTGGAAATAAGTGTGAATACCGCTGCATTTCATGTTCATTAGTACTAAACAGCCTTAATAAGAACATGCACTAAAAACGTGTCATTCCTAATCTTTGTGAAGTCAATGTCTTGAATTGTATCTAAAGGCTTTTTAAGTAATACAAAGCTATTTAGTATTCACAGCATGGCATTTTTTTTTTTTTTTGACGAGGACAAAAGTAACTATATTTAAGCTCACACAGTAGAATACCTTTTACATGCTCCATATGCAGTTCTCTCAAATTTATAGCTCTACCCCACCAAACACTAAATTTAATACTCTGCTATGTGGTGAAATACAGACCCTTGGATCTGATTCATTTCAATTGCTTTTGAAAATTGAATAATAAATAAATGAGTAAATAAATAAATTATGAGTAAAACGACTTTCACCTTGCATTATAGAATTGTGAAAAAAAAGACAAGGGTTTTTGTTTGTTTGTTGGAGTTCCAAATTTTTAGCACTGGATGAAACATTTTGGGATTTGCTCTACAGGACTTTCAGGAAGATGCTTGCTTTTTGACAATTCTGAAAGTGTGTACTTTATGCATTTCATACATGTGACTTCCTTTGGCTACTTCACAATCCTCTGTTGATGATTGTCTTTATGACTTGAATCTTAAGTGCATAGCTTAGTATAATGCTGACATACTTTTAAACATCCCTGAGCATGTAGTAAGGCTTGAAATTCTCAGTGATAAAGTCAGATCTTGCAATGTCATTGACTTGAAGCATGCAACTCAGAGGTCAGTGGTGTTAAGTTACAAAATGTGGTCCTTAATGGGTTGACCAAGACCATCTCTCTCATCCTTCCCTGTGCCCTCCAGCTGCACTCACTCATTCCCTGACCTGCTCTTTCTCACTCTTGCCTCTTTATCTTGCACTTTTTCATTCCCCTCTTCACGTCTCTTCTTTCACCTCTCAGTTCCAGAGTCGTCTGCAAGAATCCCAGAAACCAGCTTCCGTAATACCACACCATTTTGTCTGCTGGTGTCCTCCCTTTCTTCCTACAGGGTCTGTGCATCCTGTGACCTCATTATATGGGACACATTGAAATCACCGAATACTAGACTTTCTCCCTACTGGTCTGAGAGCAGCTGGAGGATAGGTGCAAGTTCAATTCTTACCCCCAGGGACTGCTAGCTACATAGTTTGGGGGTTTGCTTTAAAATATAAAGAATTAGAAACCTTCTGGTCACATTTCCTCATTTGCAAAATTATCAGTTTGGCCAGTATTCTACTAGGATGTCATAAGAATGAAACAGGTGACTTTGTTTGATATCTCATTTAAAAATGCCTTTAATCATGGTCTTCGTGTCTTCACAAGCTCTTTGATGTGAACTGAAGACATTTCTTTTAATATCTTGTTGTTCATAATTCACAATTCTTTAAAAACTGAAATAAACATAAGATGTTTTTAAACATTATTTAGTAAGTCTTGACTATAGATTGGGCATTTTTCCCTCCAACAAAAATATATATATGTTCTATATATACATATATATCCATTCATTCATCTATTGAATCTCTAATAGGTGCTAAGAAATGAGTGACATGCCTGTGGGCTTACACATCCCTGTAGAAGAGGAAATTAGAGAACCCACCCAAGCCCTTCCTCCCCAAACTCTTGTCTTGCTCCATACCCAGTCTCTATAATTGTTCAAGCATGATACAGCATGTCACCTCATAGTCCCTCTTCCCGGGGACTATTCAACTGGATGCCAGGTTGCTATTCAACTGGTTCAATAACATTTGGTGAAAACAAACTCTCCTTTCCCTTTACAAAGTGGCATAGACTGTTCCCATAGTGTATTTTTCGAATTTCTCTTTGTAAATGAGACAAATGTCATGAAATAAGTTGCTGTGTGTGTGTGTGTGTATGTGTATAAAATAAGAAAGAACTTCTATACGGAAAACTGTACCTTTGGCTGATACCATCATGATAAATTTTGCTACAAATGTTAGAAAATATTTTTCCTTTCAAGTTATTCCTTGTTCTTATAAAGAAAAGGACCCCCATTGATGCATAAGGGCTTCAGGCCAAAAATGAACCAATTGTGAAGATACTTGAAGATCCATAAACTATAAGATAAATGAAACCAATTACGGATGCCAGATGCTGACCACTAACTGGCTGGCAGGTGCAGTTTAGGGCAGGAGTATTTTGACAAGCTAGGCAATCAAGATTTCAATGTGAATGTGACTATATGTAAGCAGCAGAATAACTCCAAATGTGTTCTGAGATAATCTGGCCTCTGGAATTTGTTTTTGCTTGGTTTTGGTAGAACATTTCCTTTAAAAAAAGACTCAACTTTATTGAGATATAATTTGCATAATTTGCATAGTGCACACATTTTTGAGTATATAGTTTGATGAGTTTTGACAAATACATACATGTACATTCACGATCACTCCAAAAAAAGATATAAAACATTTCCATCACTCGGGAAGATGCCTCTTGCTCCTTTGCAGTCAGCCCTCCCTTTCCTTATAAAACCAGTGATCAGATTTCTATCACTATCATGATTACAATAGGTTGATTTTGTCTGTTTTAGAATTTCATGTTAATGGTATCATTAGTACTCATTTCTGGCTTCTTTCACTCTATAATTTTTAGAGATACATCTGTGTTGTAGCATATATCATTTTTTCCTTCTTATATTGCTCAGTTGTATGATTAACCACAGATTGTCTATTAACCTGTTGCTGAATTGGTTTATTTCAGTTTTTAAATTATTTTGAATAAGGTTGGCATGAGCATATATGTACTAGTCTTTTGTGAACATATATTTTCAATTACCTTGGGTAAATACTTTGTAGTGGAATTATTGGGTTATATGGTAAGTATGGTAGACAGAATTCTTAAGAATGCCCCCAAGATTCCCTGCCTCCTGGGGAACATGCCCTTTTAATCCATTCCTCTGAGTGGGGTCAGGACCTGTGAATGCTGGATGTCATTCTCATCATTAAGTTGCAAAGATGCAGAGATATGCAGCAGTAATTAAAACTTCTAATCCATTGGCTTTAACTTAATTAACAGGGAGATTTCCGGGTGGGCCTAACCTAACCTGGTGAGCCTTTTAAAAGAGGCTCCAGAGTGAAAGATGTACCTGCTGGCTTCAAAGAACAAGCCACCCTGCTGCAAGGAAATCAATTCCTTGAGACAACTACCTTGGAAGTGGACCCTGAGCCTCAGATGAGACCTCAGCCCCAGGCAACACCTTGATTAAAGTCTTATGAGCAGTGGACTCAAGCTAAGCATTGCCTGCACTCCTAATCCATGGAAATTGTGAGATAATAAGTTTTCAACTGCTAAATGTGTGGTAATTTGTTACATAGAAGTAAAAAAAAAAACAGATAAAAATCAAAGGATAAACTAATGTGATAAATGTATGCATAATTTTATAAATACTGTCCAACGTTTCTCAAATATGATTGACTGTTTTACATTCCCAAGTTCAGTGTATCAGAGCTCAAGTTTTTCCTTATGTTCAACACACTTGATACATATATGTTTTTTTTATTTTATCCATTCAAGGGAGTGTATACAAGTATAGTGTTGTGGTTTTAATTTGCATTTCCCTTATAACTAATAATTAGAAGTCTTCCATAGGTTCCTTGGACATTGGTGTATCTTCTTTTCTGAAGTGTCCATTTAAGTCTTACCCCCGTTTATGTTAAACCTTTTTCCCCTTAATATTGAGTTGTACAAATTATTTATGTAATCTAGATAAGAACTTTTTTCCAGTTATAGTGATTGAGAATATTTTCTCCCAGTCAATGGCTTTTCTTTTTCTTTTCTTAACTGTGAACTTTTAAAGGGTAGAAGTTTTTATCTTTGAGGAACATAAATTTATCTATTTTAATGATTTATGCTTTGTTTGTCTTAAGAATTCTTTTCTTACCTCAAAATTGCAGAATTTTTCTTCTATGATTTCTACTAGAATTCTTAGAGTTTTAGTTTCCCTATTTTAAGTCCATGGTCTTTAGATCAGTTAGTGTAAATTTTCCAATATTTCCAACTCTCAATATATTTTGGATATTCTTCACACTTTGAATTTCCATATAAATTTTTAAAGAAGCCCAGTGATAACTTCAACAAAGCATGCATGGAATTTTACTAGGACCATATTGAATCTATAGAAAATTTGTAGAAAATAGATATCTTAAGAGCATTTAATATTTCATTTTATGAACATGAACTTTCTCTACGTATTTAGGCCTTTTCTGTCTTCTCTTAACAATGTTTTGTGGTCATTTTTGCACAGGCCTTAAATATCTTTCAAAAAATGTATTCCTAATTATTACAGAGGCTATTGGAAATGGTATTTTATGTTTAATTTTCCACTTGTTTGAGTTTAAGCTATTAATCATTATCTTACAACCTTGATAAATTCATTATTTGCCCCAGCAAATTCCTTAGAATATTCTCCATAGACAATCATGCCATCTGTGAAATTATTATGTTTTTATACCTTTTTCTTGCTTTATTCCAATAGCTGTGACCTACAGCATAATATTGAATGGAAACGGTGAGAATTATTACCCAAACCTTGTTCCCAAACTCAGGAGGAACGTATCTAGTCTTCTACCAAAAAATGTGATATTACCTGTGTTTTTGTAGATGTCCTTTTTTCAGTTGGATGAAGTTCTCTTCTCTTCATACTTTGCTGATAATTTTTTTCATGAATACATAGACTCTAGACTTTTAAAGCTGCATATAGATACATTTATAGAAGACTTTCACAATTAAATGAGATCAGAAGTAATAATCCTAATTGGGAGATTGGGATTGACATATATACACTAATATGTATAAAATAGATAACTAATAAGAACATGCTGTATAAAAAAATAAATAACATAAAATTCAAAAAAAAAAAAGTAATAATCCTTTGTCCATCCAGTCCCCTCAGTCAAACTTGTGGTTTGTAAGGAAAATATCAGTTCTTACAAGTGCAGGTGAGATGTTTTGCAGCCTCAGGTCATTCAGGAGGCACTGTACAGGTTAACAGTACATATATTTTTTCATACAATAATTACATAAATTAAACATCTCCATGGAACATTATACATAGAGTACTGGTTCTACATTATACTTTATAAAGACTGCAGCTGAAGGAGATGCTTGCCAGACAGGACTACACCATGAGCTCATTGCTTGGAAGAATTTATAAAAACATGCTCGGATGAAGTACTTCACCTATAAGAGAATTCATTGGAGTCAACTGATTCTTATTATAGAAAACTGAGTCTACATTCATTAATTTGGTTCATTTCTGAAAATGATTGTCTTAGACTCTTCCAGGCTCAGAGAATACATGAGTTGACACCATTCTAGAGCAATCATGACTTGGCAGAGGCAGTGCCATCAGAGGCACTATGCTTGAGGAGGACACACCTGGGACAGAAATGTCTATCTCAGCCCTGAACCTGCAAACATTTCTCCTGGTCATGGGCCACTGTTTTCTCACTGTAATAAAATTAGAACTGCATGGATTTTATCTTCAATCCTGAGAAATCCCAAGAAACAGAACTGGAGACAACTGGTCCAGTAAATTATCCATCACTGGTTGCCTGGATACCTGGAAGACAGACAACCAAAGAGCACTATGGAATCCCCACTCCCAGTGACTAGGGCTCTGGGGAAGAAATGCAGAGTCATCATCTACAACAGGAATGTTGGTGAAACGTTCTGTAACTTTGTTCATTCCAACCCGGGTCTGCACTTAAATACAGCAGGCACTTCAGGTGAATAAAGATACACAGACTCAGACCATGGACTCTTTGCAGTATTCTCTCTGTTACCTTAAGCATATTACCTAACCCCTCTGTGCATCACAGCAAGATTATAATATATTTGTGAGGATGAAATGTTAAATATTGGACATACAATATGTACTCACAGATTGTAAATATAAATAAATATTAATTCTAAATAAAATATTAGCTATTAGAATGATTTACATTATCACTCTTAATTATTTAATCCTAACAATCCAGTGATCGCCATATTGTAAGCTGGTTTATTTTTCTAATGAGGAAATTAGGCAACTTATTTGGAATCACAAGGGTCATTACATGATAAAGCCAAATTTTCTGCTCTCAGGTTCTTTCTACCACAGCCCACTGGGGAGATGAGAAACAGTGGAGTTAGGAAAGGGAGCTGAGGATGACAGGTGGAGATCCGGCACTGGACTTCACACGGTGCCAGCAATGACTTCACATCAAGGGTCAGTTACACTCAGGGCCCTTTGGAAAGCACCGAGTAGCACTCTAGCCTTGAGCCCTAAAGTGGACCTTTCCTACTGGATCCAGCCTGACAGAGAAGGTCTTGAGATAAAACTAGAAACTCTAGCTTTCCAGTTACATGCCTTTAATAAATCATCCAGCACATTGGAGTGAGATACTCCATAAATTCTCACTTGTGAGACCAGTACAAATTTCTCCCCCATTAGGCCCTGGCTGACTTCAGTACACCCCTAAGCCATAGAAATGTAATTGTGAGAGAATTCTCACCTCTAAGTTGTGGGTGAGCTAGCAAGCCTTCATGGGAATAGCCACTTGGAGAGGCTGATCCAAAATACAGCATATAATGTGGCTGAAGAAAACTCTATACTGGGACTCTGGCTCGGACAGCTGTTCAGGGGCTGTGCGTGAGAATGTGTCCTCTGTGGGACAGAGGGTGGTGCTGTGCCCTTTGGCTCACTTTTTAGCAGATCTAAGAAAGAGCAACCCTAAAGAATGACAAGCAAAACTCGTCAGTGTGTGGGCTGGGCAGACTGGAATGTCTTAAACACCCTGTTCCCCTCAACGTGTATCTTCCAGATGACATGGAAATGACTTGAGAGATGATAAAATGTTTCAACCTGAACAACCTCTCAAGGGCCTGTGGTCCAACCTCCTCCTGGTAAAGATGAGGGCTTAACCTCTGAGAGTGAGGTTAATGGGCCTGAGGTTAGATGTCACAGAAGCAAAGATGATTTTACAAACCAGAAACCCAAATCCAGTGAGGCCATGTTGCTTAGTTTTGTTTACAATGCTGCAGAAACTCTGAAACCAACTGTTATTAAAATTTGTGAATAGGTGGAAGGAGAAGCAAATAGATTGTCCAACTGTTTGGTAGATAAGGTGAAAGAAGGCGTATGTGAGTAAGAAGAAATGGGCTTCAGTGAGGAAGAAAGACGCTCCATCCTGAATTAAGAATTGTCCAGGCTCTGGGCTTCCCTTTTCTCAACCTGGGCAAACCACTACCCACCTCCAGGCTCAATTTTCCATCTTTAAAATACAATGACGCAAAGGGAGTCACAGCTACACGAGCCCTAACATCCCCTCCATGTTTAAAAATTCTCACCTCTCCAATGAGATAAAAGAGAACATAGAAGAAATAAGCACATAGAAGAAATAAAGAACAGAAAAAGAGAGAGCATGCAAAGTAGAGAGAAACAGAGAGATTCTTGTCATCAGCAGCCACCCAGTTTCATCTGAAAGCCAAGAGACCCTCCAGTGATGTCCCCAGAGGCAGCCATGCCCAGGAATTTTCCAGGGATCATGAGCAATTAAAAGATGCATAGTTTTCCATTTCCAGCAGACAGCTTCTAGGGCAATCCCCGGAAGGACCGGGGTGACACCTATGCAAGAATGCAGCTGCACCCTTCCTAGAAGGAGGTGTCAGGGCCTGTGAGACAGCTGTGGCCTGGGCCCATGCTTTCTGAGTCTCTCTTCATAGTCTCATGGCCTCGGGACCTATCAGGCATTCCTGGGTGTGGGCACAAATGCCTCTGACAGTGACCAGGCAAGAGGTCTTGGAAATGAGTGTCCCTCTGTATTTATAGCTGCTCCACAGTTATTTTGTTGTCTCCTTGGGTTGGACAAAAAGCTTCCATTCCAAGGCAATTCAGGTGCCTAATAATATTCTCAGCTGAGTTTCCAGGAGAGGCAAGAGTAGAAAGCGCCCAGGTCAGCCCTACCTGCTGTCACTGCAGGTACAGACGCTTTCCTCCTTTCCCACCACTTGGGCAGGTGAGGAGACAGGAGGTCTCTCTGACCCCTGGAAGAGCTGGGCCTGACCAAACTCCACACAGACCCACCACCCAGTGAGGACGAGAGTCATCTCTGTGGCATCGGACCTTCTGGAGAAACTGCTCTCATGGTCTGTGTCCCATCTCCATCTATCACATGCTGGTCAACCAGGGCCACCAACCTATTTGTACAGACAAAGAGCTGGGCAGTTTCACCTTCCTCAGAAGCTGGCCAAGTCAACGCCCTCAAGTCAACATCTCTGTTGTTCAGAGATGGTTTCATCAGATCCAACCTGTCACTAGTAACTGAAAAGAATTCAATGACAACCCAACCTGGTGTTTCTGGAGGAGGCGAGACAGCCTCACAGGGGTCTAGTCCTCATGTAGTCTCTACAGAGAACATCACACCACACCAAACCTCCCTACTGCAGAAAGATTGGGGCCATTGTCCTGATTGCTAAACCTGACTACCAGCTTCTAGAACTTGGAAAAGCACAGCTATTTGGTGTTTAGTTTCCTCATTTATAAGTTGAAAGAAATTCTAACTAGATGATTCCAAAGGAGACTTTTAGGGCAGAAAGCCTATGATTTGATAAAACCAACATATATAATGTGCATTTGTTATAAAAGATAGAGGGGCGAAGTTAGTTTTCTTAAATGTGAGAATGTAAGAGTAATGACCATGTTCTGGTTTCTAAACTGACTGCACTTGGAGCTGATGGTGACTTTAGTTTTAAAGCTTTCAGCAGATGCAACCAGTTTGTCTTTGAATCCAGGGTCACTGAGAATGGTGACAATTCTGCTGTGTTTCTATGTGAGGGACCAAGAAAAACTTTTGGAAAAGTGTCCATGGTGGGGAAGTTGTAGCTAAAGAAACGTTCTTGGCATTGTCTGTTCTGAGCAGATCGCAAAGGAAATAATCGCCCGGCTTTAGGCACTGAGGGAGGGGTTACTGGTATTACAGGCTTGGCCAAGTAGGATTTGTCCAACTGTTTTCATGGCCACTGTTCTGGAGATATCACACAGCAGTCACAGCAAGAGGTGAGGAAAAGGAAACTTCCTGAAGTCGTATGCCCAGGAGCAAGAGGAAAAGCTGAGCATTTGGGGAAACTGGTTTTATGAAAAACCTAAATAAAAAATGACTCCGTTTATCTGGAAAGACTTGTACCTAGTGAAACTGGCATTCTGGCTCCATCAGCTCAGCTGGCGTTCTCACTCCGGGGTGCTAGTTCCACCCTCCGGACCTTCAGGTCTTTGTGGGTCAGAGGAGGTCTGGGCCCACCTCGGTTGTGCCTCCTGCTCTCCTCCAGCTGGTCCAGGGGCGGCAGGCGTCCCACAAGCACAGCCAGCGGCTCCATCCTTGCTGCCTCCTGCATGGGAGACGTTGCGGCTGTTGGACCAGGTGGAGGGGTCAAGCAGCAGCCGGAAGGACACACGCCCATTGCATTGCAGCTATGTCCACAGCCGGTCCCTCCTACACAGGCCCCTGGGCAGGGCACGGAGGGAGGCGTCTGCAGCTGCTGGAGCCCAGCCTGGGACAGCAACCTCCCAGCACCGAGGCAAATGGTCTCACCGCATCTTCAGAGGGAGTCTCTTTTCCTGACCCTGAGCTTTGGAGGGGAGAAGATATGAAGCATGCTACAGTGTAGGAGTCACGATGCCCTGGGCACGCCCAGGATGGGAACCTGAGCATGGTTGGCTACCACACCAATCACCATCCTTAGTCCACAGATTTGTGTGCAATGCTGGGCCGCCAAGTGGACCACTTTAGAAGATCTGAGGGATGAAGGAGAAATCAGTATAGAAAAACTCATGGCGGACCATGATGCCAGAGTCTTTCTTACTCAGTTCCTACCATGCCGATTTTATGAATCAGCCAAAGCAGTTGGATGGATCAGATTCCCAAGCACAGGAAGCAGAAGCCTCCCCGATGGTGGTCTTTCCTTCCTCTCTCCCTTCTCTCCACCATTGGCCCCCCTGTCCTCTGTCCCAGAGCAGAGCTTTCTTCCTATTCTGAGTACCCAGAAGTCTTCATGCCTCAATGGCTTTGTGTTCCTGGCCCAGGGCAAGATCCACAGGGAGGGGAGGCTGGATTGTCTTCCATGTCTTTCTTGCCTCTTCCAGGTTATGCTGGTTCCTGGCGCCCCTCAGAGGCTGGTGACTTGTAGCTGCATCACTCTTGTTCCATGGCCATCTTTTCTCTGTGTCTTCACATTGTCTTCCTTCTTAAGGGTGTCTGTCTCTGTGGCTAAATTTCCCCTTTTTCTAAGGACAGCAGAGATACTGGACTAGGACCCACCCTAGTGACTACATTTTAACTTGATTACCTCTGTCAAGATCCTGCTTCCAAATGAAGGCACACTCTGAGGTTCTGGGGGTTGGGACTACAGCGTCTTTCTGATGGGATGTAATTCAATCTGGAACACAATTGCTCAAGTACTTTATATAAATGATTCCCTGTAAATTGTACTTCAATTCTGTGAGTTCTATGTCACTGTCCCCTTTGTGCACAAGAGGAAACCGACCCTCAGGAAGGGCAACAAGTCTTGGAGCCGAAGCTCTTAGAGAATGGCAAAGGAGGGCATGGAGCGCAGGACACACTGACCTGAATGCATATATTCTACCCATTACCCCACACTTTCTGGCATATTCCTATCATTCAAGATGCAATTCATATGCCACCATCCCCTCCATAAACCGTGCTCTGAATTCTATAATTAATAACTGACTTTGTGTTGGCAAACCTTTTCCCCACTATTCTATCTGCCAAGTATTTGCTTTCATTTCTCACCTTCAAAAATGACCTACCTTAGATCAGAACCCTATCCTTGTTTGTCCGTACATGTGCCAGAGTCCATGACGTTATAATCAGTATGCACTTGTGTAACTTGCTCATTATAGAGAAGAAACTGCCTTTTGTACATTAAACAAAGTTCAGCGAAGTATGTATTTTCCAAGGTGAAATAGGATGTTATTTCTGTAATCGGCTTGATTTCTTCCTATTGCTGCTATGGAAACACAACACTTTTGGTAAGAGAAAATGTAGTATGTATTAAGATAAAAAGTAGAATGTCATCAACAATGTAAATTCTCTTCCCTGGACTCCTTATCAATAACGGATTCCAGTCTCCACCCCGAAATAGAAACAAAATCCATGTTTAAATTTGGCGACTCCAGAACATCACTATTCAAAGTCAGCCAGTATGACTTTCTACAAGGAAGAAATGTAATTGCACCAAGAAGGAAATATTCATTCAACAAACATGTGCGTGTCACATACTATGTATAGATATTATGTAGGTTGGGATGAATGATGGGCTAGTCATGATTTCAACTGTCGAGATGCTGTGATCCAAAGGGGATGATACACATGGCCACAGTGTGATAGGTGCAAACAGTGTGTTAAATGCTACCCAAAGGAACAAAAGGCACAAAATGGTGATGGCTCACTCCTGAGGAGGAGCTGGGAGGAGTGTGAGGGCAGCTCCACAGAAGAGGAGAAGCCTGACTGAATCTTAATGAGCAGGAATTGGACACTTGAATGAGTAGGAAACATCCCACTGAAATACTGTCACTAGACATCACAGGAGTCCATAAACATTTTAAATCATTGCAGTTTCTGGTCCTATACTGGAATCACTTGGCTTAGCAGGAGATAGGAAGTGTCCACCCCAGAAATCCCACAGGTCATCTCAGGACACAAGCAATTGCTAAAGTTTATAACTTTATTAAGTCTTTGTTTTCTCTATAGTCAGACTCATGGAATACATACTCTTGGAAGAAAAGTCCTAGAATTTGGTGCTCCATATCCAACTGGATGAAGTTGAAGGACATCATAATAGTTCATATCTCCTGGCATTAAGTAATTTTGATTCTATGACCCTAAAAGCTAAAGATGAGATGATATCCAAACTTTGGCAAACAGCCCTTGCTCACTGCAATGTTAGTATTGGTTTCAACGGCCCATAAATCAAGGCCTCTTTGTTTTGAGATCTGGAAAAGGCGGCATCCAGTTTCAAGACTGTGTAGCGGGAGGTGATTAAGACCAACAAATGTTCTTTAAGATCAGTTTATTGCCACATCCCATTGCTTTATTGCCACCCTGCCTTCACGGCCCAAGAGGATGAAGTCACAGAGTCAAGAGCAAGAGGAAAAAAAAAAAAAAAGAACAAAAGGGAATGGATATGGTAGGACCATGGAAATGGGCTTGAAGTTCTTAGTGAAACCAGAAAAAAGATGAACTGTCAAACTTGAACAGACAGACATGATCTTACTGTGCCCACCCTGGTTTTCTTTCCTATGGTGTAAGCTCCTGACACCTTCTTCCACCCGAGGGAACCTGCCATGTCCCTTTTCGTAGAGGTCTCTTCCACTTGGAGGAGACGTTTTTCTGTCGGAAAGCTAAGCAAGAGAGGAGGGAAGCGTCCGGTGGAAAAAAGGCCAAGAACTAAAGATTTAGAAAAGCTTACCTCCAGCTTAGATCCAGAGAGTATCATTGTTTGACTGTTTGGTTTGGGGCTTGTCATTTATTCTAATAAGCCAACCGTTATTTACATTTTGTTTTTGTTTGAACAGAATCCTTGAACTTCCTGCATTAGAATTGCCTGGGATGTTGTTAGGAAAGCAGATCCTTGACTTCTCTGCTGTCCTAAATGTAAGCTTTGGGGGAAAGATTCAAAATCTGCATCTATAGTAAGTGTTCTGAGGGGCACCTCCACATCCTCAGGTTGGAAGCCTCTTTTCGGTACTTACTTCTGGCCACAATGGAGTAGCAAGACCGGGACTCCCCTCCCTCCTTAAACAGCTGGAGACCTGGATAAAACACATAAAACAGCAGTTGTCTGTCAGGCATCGAACAGGCTGTGCAGGACTTTGATTCCTGAAAGAAAGAATATGCAGAAGGCAAACCCCACAGTGGGTTTTCAGGCTATCCTGCTGGGAGGGGAAACCCAACCAGAGCCATCTGCTTGGGGAAAAGACACGTGTGGCGTGGAACAGCACAAAACCCTGGATGTAAACACTGTCTCCTCCACGCCTTGGGCTAGGTTACTTTTCCTCTCTGAGCTCCAGTTTCTTCTGCCCAATGGGGATTTAAAAAAAATACCCTTACAGAATGGATATCAGGCTCACAATCATAATGAGGTGGTATTGGGGGAAACACCTTCTATCTCTAAAGAAGTGCCACGCATGCTAATGCCTCGTGTACTCTGATGTGTTGTCCACTCTCATATCTTGTTGAGTTCAAATGTGTTTAACCAGGTTAAACAGCCACTTGCCTAAACTCCAAGGCTTTTTCAAACAAAGCCATTTACTTGACACTTTCCATATATGACTAACTTGTGCAAAGGGCCAGTGGTCATTCTGGCCCTGCCTGCTAAGGATATCTGCTGTGGGCCTCCAATAAGTCTTGTCCGAATATCTGCTCTGCCCCGGTGCTGGAGCAGCAGGCTTTTTGAGAATGAAAAAGCACATGTGATTTATTTCCCTAGTATGTCTGGCAAGCATCTTCCGATGCTGGGGGTATATGTGGTACACTATTATTAAGGTGCAACTGTGCCCAAGAACTCTCTACAGAAACACTACTGGAAAACATAGACAGTTTAGGTCTTCCAGAGGCGAGAAGATATACATACAAAGGAGAGTCTTAGAGGAGTGGGCACTTCCAGTTATGTCAGCTCAGAAAAGCAATGCTAATGCTTGCAGACATCTGAACCGAGCACACTATTGACTGTGACTATGGTACTTGTTTCAATGTCATCCTAGAGAGGCACTGCATGAGCACTGGTCACAAATAAAAGGGAAACAACAAAGCTCCGAACCCCCAGGCACACCTTGCTAGGAATCTGCATTCTAAAAGTAGAGCAGGATGAAAAACAGGAATTCTCAGTCCCAGATATGAGTGAGGATTGATTCCAAGCAAAATGGCATTGGACCAGTAACTCACCTCTGGGACATTCAAATGTTTTGGGAATAGGCTCCACTCCCTTTCCTGCAATCTAGAAGTTTTGAGTTGCAGTGAAGTATAAAATAAAACACTACCGGTGTCCAGGAAAGAAAGAGTTCACGTCTGACCTCATAGAACAGAGGACAAACAATCCTGCAAGCTCTGCAAGGTGTTGGGTGAGTGGTGGCTACTTCAGACACAGAGTTCAGAGATGTCACTCTCCCAATAAACCAACAGACAAGCCCACTGTAAAAGCATTAATATGACTATCCTTATTTCGAAAGCCTAACTTCAGGCAATATTGTCAAGCACAGATGCCTAATTTAGAGAGGTTAAGATTTCCTGCATCTATATTTGCATAGATGCCATATGGCAAGACCAAAGTGCTGTCCATCACCTCCTTGGGTACGACCTTCAACACACGCACACACACACATACACACACACACAAACGTATACATTGACACACACACACGGAGACATATATTTCTATTTCACTTCTGACCTGATTAATTCTGACCCTTTGTATTAAAAAATATATATTTTGTATGTTCTAAATGTCATAAAAGCCAGACTGGGTAAAAGATGTTCATAAAGGCAGGCTTCTTCAAGAAATATAATCTAAATCTTTGGAAATTTCTAAGAAAATAAATCAGTGTCCCACTGAATTCAGAGAGCACTGTCCATTTACCTGGCTTTCCCTGGGGACTTTCTATGAGCTGCCTTTCCCAGCGGGCACACCTCTTCTTGGGGAAGGCACAGCAGCACCCCAGGAAGTGGCTTTAAGGCTGCACTGGCGTGCTGAGGACCCAAACGCTCTGTCATTGCTCACCTCTACTTCACTTACCCTCAACCGTCTGGGTAGAGCGGCCCTTCTGAGGGGGTCTCCGGGCATTCACTAGAGTTTTATGAATCTTAGGCTGAAAGGCAGGTGGTTACGAAAGCCAGCAAGCTTGCAGCACACACCCACCCTCCTCATCTCCTTTGTAAACACTGCGTCTGTCAGGTTCTCAATTTATTTACAGGATGTGTTCGTTGTCTGCAAATGACAAGTTTACAGATCATTCACTGCACTCGTCTGTCGTCGTAGCACCATCCACACAAGGGCTGTTAGACTTTTCCTGTAGCAGTGTGCTTTCCTGTGAAATGTAGCTGGAAAGTGTCTAATTACACACAGGGATTCCAGAATACGGGCTCTGGGGCACACTTGCTGCTTCAGGATGGAGGAAGAAGGTGGCTTCCCCAGCTGGACTCCTTCAAGAGTTCTGATGTTTTTTACTTTATTACCCACTAAGATACTCGACACAACCCCCAATTACTAAGATCTCAGAAAAATTTCATCCATCATTAAAGCACCTTTTATTTTATTCCATTTTATTTTATTTTATATTGTATTATTTTATATTATTTTATATTTTATTTTAATTTTATATTGTATTTTGTTTTAATTTTATATTTTATTTTATTTTATTTTTTACAGAACATGTGAGCTAGTTCTAAGTGCTGGGAAGCTGACCATGTTTCTTTTCACTTTCACCTTTCAAGGCCTTGTCCATCATGGCCATGGTGATTATCAATTGGGAGATGCATGTCAGAATGACCTGAGACTTTTTAGGAATACAGATGCCCAGGTGATACCCAAGCCCTACACCATTAGGAGGCTTTGGCATAAGGCCCAGGCATCCGTGGTTCTAAGACACTGAGACTTGATGCTGACTGCTCTGTGGATGGCAGGACACCCAGCCCTCTGTGCCCAAGCTGTCACCTCTTGTCATCAGCCGCAGGAACGCTGTCTGCAGTCTGCAGCCCTCACAATCCACCGCTTCAGTTACTTACAATTCCTCCAGGGTCTCTGGACATGCAAGGGGATAATTGTCTGATGACTGCAAATGCACTGTTCCTTTTCAGACTATTCTTCTTATCTCCTTCCTAGAAATACCCCCCATGTCTCTCAAAAGCAGCTCCAGTCTCTGGGAGGTGCATTTAGTCAGCTGTGTCTTCATTTGGAGCCCCGGGTCTCTGTTTACACGTCTGTCCCTCCCTGCATCCTTCAGCTCTCCCTGCCACCGAAGCTCCTCATACTGTCTGCATAGATAGTCTAGGTGCAGAGTTGCTCTGGAATGAGCAGAGTCTCTGCCCATCGGAATCTGTAATAGAAGCAGCAGCTGGAACTTCAGAGGTGGGGCCCATCCTGGCAGATTTTCACTATTAGAGCCTTCCACCAGTGATGGGGGTGCTCAGACATGGAGGGGCTGGCTCCATGCGGGCTGTCAGAAGCCAGATCCTCCCCTTAGGGGCTAGAGCAGAGTGACCTGGGATGTGGGCTCTGTGCTGACTCGGATGACCAGGGCTGGGTCAATTTCCATCTCTGAAACTGTCTCCGATGACCACATGCACAGGGTCAGGGAGAATGGTTCTCAAGGGTGAACTCATGTTGGATAGAGACAAAAAGGTCTACGCTCAGCATAAGCCAGGATACACGCGGGGAAAAAGTCACACTCTGGGGCAGGGGCGCTCCTAAACCACATCTGACCGTTCACACACGGGTCCTGGGAGCAGCAGAAAGCCACCGAGATGCTTCAAGAAGGGGAGAGACATCCTCAAAGTTTCCAGCTAGGAAGCTCTCCTGGCAACTCTGTGAGAGACCGTGGATTGTTCTAATATTTATGTGTAAGAAGAAGGAGTGTTGTAGAAAGTGACTCTCCCACCCCAGAGGCCCCTGCAGTGCCTGACCGCACTTAGGTTAAGGAAATCTGGTCAGTTCTGCTCACTTTATAAGCTGGTCTGCATATTTGTCATCATCGGCATTCACAGCAGCATCTGAAAGCAGGTCTGGTCATCCTAGTTAGACACACTGTGGAAAAGTCTCCATCCTAAGCCCCCAAGGCTCCCTCTGTCTGCAGTAGACCATCTGCTCCAGGCACCAAAGATTCCTCCCCATCTGCCTGGGGGCCTCTGTTCACATTCAGCCCTGCTATGTGTCCCCTCCCCACTGCTGGCACAGACCAAGTCCAAGGGTAAAACCCAGCATTGAGGTCATCTTTTCTGGAAGACCTCTGTGCCTCCCCAGTGGAGAGGTGGCCGCCCCTCCTGTGCACCCGACAGCACTGCACCAAGCCTCTCCTGGTGATAATTAAATGCAATCTCTCCATTAGGACCAGTCTGAGGAAGGAATGTCAGAAACAGTATGGACCAGCTCAGAGTGCAAGGCCTGTCTAGATTACAGCACCAGTGCTGTGGGTCACCATGGGCAGATCTATCCGTCTCTCTGTCCTCAGCCTCCTGACGAATCATCTGACGGTAGCAGAGCTTCTTCTTGTTTGAAAAACATGATTGTGCGAATTAAAAAATGGAGCCCAGACCTAAATATTTGTTGAGGATTGAAACTTTTTAGGGTGGATTCAAACCACTTCTCAATTTTGCCTAAATCGCTGTTCTCTTCTGGGGGTCCAACATTCCTTGTTACTTCTGTAGCAGGTTTCTGGCCCCCCAAAAATATTAACTGACCACAGATACTAAAATATAGTAGGTGATCAATGACTGTTAGTTGAATGAATATATTTTTATCATTTTTAGAAAAATTATTCTTTTGAAAATGTATGTAAATCACATACGTCTCATAGCAATCCTTCATATCAATTTCTGTAAAATGTCAGAAAGTGTTTGTTCCTATCTGAAACAAACAATTGTTATTTTTTCCTTCTCACTGATTATCTTTAGTAGAAAACATGGTACGAGTATCCTCACATAGTAAACATTCTGTGCAAGCACTTTTTAATTTTAAAGAGAAGTTGTTGCCTTGCTGATGAGGTCTGGGACCCTGAAATACTATTGATTCATCTTGCTTTTGGATTATCTAGTTCATTCCACAGGGTTATATTACTTTTGTAGATTAGACTTCCCTTTCACTGTGCTCTCCATTCATTGGAAGCATATTGGAAAGGAAGCCTGTTACGCAGAGCTGGACGTATGCGTTTGTCAGGGGTGTTCCGCCCCTCCTCAGCCTTAGACCCTCTTGACAATGTGCCGTCTCCTCCTCGGCCTCCTCTAGATGATGAAGAAAGCTGAGGACACAGCCAGCTCCTCCTTTATGCTCCCGTATCTACATTAATCACGTTAGAAAACATTCTAGGGAGGTCTTTTGCTACAATTTCAAGATGCACCATTAACTACATATTCTAAGCACTTATTTTGTACAATACATAGAGCTGGGCTCTGAGTAAGTAAGTTAGAAAGGTAAAATTCCTGATTTCAATTGGGAAAGGGAAAAATGAAGAGAAATAAACTGTAACCGTTTCCATTAAACCATAATTTTCTTGAGGTCAAGAGTCTATTTTATTGACTTTATATTACCAAGGTTGAGCAAAGAGCATAAGTGAGACTAGCAACAACTGAAATAAAATAGACGTTTGGTGAATGTGTAATATGGGCCAGAATGAATAAGGGACTGTTAATAAGGGACAATGTTTAATGTTCATTTAAACATTAAAGCATCTTATGATCTGTATTAATATTGTCCCCGTTTATTGTTTGCAAAACTGAAGCTCATGGAAGAAAAACAATTTCTCGGAATCTGGGGCTGGGATTCGAACATTGATAGATCTGATGCCAAAGCCTAAAACCCTTCTAGCTCTGCCGGCTGGGTATCCACAGGGAAAACTAACTCCAGAATGAAATGGAGAAGAAGTTTAATCACAATGAAACTTCTAAATTATGCAAGATATCGTTTATATGTGGAATCTAAAAACATGGTACAAATGAACTTAATTACAAAACAGAAATAGAGTCACAGGTGTAGAAAACAAATTTATGATTACAGGGGTTAAAGTGGGGAGGGTTAAAATGGGAGACTGCCATTGATGTATACACACTACTCTATATAAAATAGATAACTAATAAGGACCTACTGTAGAGCACAGGGAAATCTACTCTCTGGAATGACCTATATGGGAAAAGAATCTAAAAAAGAGTGGATACACGTGTACGTATAACTGATTCACTTTGCTGAACAGCAGAAACTAACACAACAGTGTACATCAACTCTACTCCAATAAAAACATTTCTCTAAATTACAACAGAATGAGGAGACCCTCCGGGGCACGGGGACGTTAGGAGTCAGCAGGGCCGGTGGCCCAGTTCCCTGGGTCTGCCCTGTCCTCCTGGCCGAGGGCTCCCACAGCACAGCTCTACCTCCCTGTTTCCATCTCAGGAGCCCTCTGCTTCTCTCTCTCGGGCCTCAGAGCCCCAGCTTCCTGTCCCCTGTCAGGGACCCATCCCTCTTCCCCTCTTTTCCCTGACCACACAACCCTGCTTGCAACTGCTGCCTGCACTAGCATCTCCCCCGGCCCGCCCTTGTGACATGGCAGGCTCGGGGTGGAGATGGTGGTGGACTAGGGGCTGCTTGGCCAGGGAGTCTCACCTGGAGAAGCCACCACTGGGTCAGATCTGACCATCTCTAAGGACCCCTCTAGCTCCAGAATCTTGAGGGCACATCTGCCTGGCATCCGCAGCCCTCTCCCCACCCTCACCAAAGGGCTTTTGCCGGGGTCCCTTGCTGCTCACCAGCAGGGCCCGGCCTCCATTTGGCACTGGGGTGGTACCCACCTCCTCTGCCTGAGATCCCCTCAGAGGAGCTGCCCGGGATCCCCTCAGCTATGTGACAGCTTCCTAAAGTCTAGTGTGAATGTCCTCTTTCCTCGGTCCTAATTCAGCCCTGCTTAAGTGTTTCTCATAGAGGAACTTGGCCCAATGACAGGTGTCAAAAAAGGAAAGTTCCAGCCCTTCGAGGCCCATCGCTGCACGGGGAGCTCTGGCATCCCTTCCATTAAGCCCTAAGACGCCTGGGGTGCGGTCATGACGACCCCACGGCAGTGACCGCGGTTCCTTATCCTGCCCTGCACACAGAGAGGCAGGAACGGACACCCCATCCTGATGGCCCCAATCTTCCCAACCCAGACACTTTTCCTGCCATGCCACCCTGTTCTCCGCTCCTTTTCCTCTCCTTCTTTCCCCCGCCGTCTCCCCCGCCTTCATTTCCCTGCAAAGATTTTCTCCCTCTCTGCCTTCCAATTTGCACATCTGCGGGCGGTTCAGGAAACTAACCCCCTTACACCAGCCTCTCAGCCCAGCCCTGACTGCAGGGTGAGGTGTCCCCACCCAGGCTCATCGTTGCATTCCAGAGCCCTTACTGCCTGGACCAGATGCTTCATCACCCGGAGTTGCCTTGTCAGCATCTTCCTCCGTATTTACAGAGTAACCGGGCAGCAGGATGGAGATTATTCTTGTCCAGTTGCAGGAAGAGCCTGAAGCCAGAGGGCAGTGAACTCAGGGACTTCGTTTTACTAAAGAAAATGGGTTCAATGTGCACATGAATGAACTTTTGAAAATTAGCACATAAACATTAGAATGCCTCTGGGCCGTGAAGATGATTATGCCTTACTCATCTGCCTCTTTTTCACCTGTCAAATATCTGTAGAAATGTAGCAACACCCAAAGGATCTGCCTTTTCAGAACAGTTACCCTGCACAGTGGGGCTGGCTAGTTTAAGGGAAAAACATAAAGATGAACTGGGGGGAATGCGGATTAAAAATAAACCAAACACACATAAAAACAGGAACCCACATCTGTAAGAAGAAGGATGCTCTCTCTTACAACCTCTGTCTCCTTGACCCAGGCCTGCATCCATGGCCAGAGAAAGGGGCAAAGGGGCTGAGCATCGTTCTGAAGCATCCAGAACCATATCCCCTGTACCCCTGGTAACCCCAGTTCTGAAACTGCTGAAGCCAGACATGCCTGAGGGCCTGGGATGGAAGGGCTGAAGGGTCTTCTATCACGTGACTCCACCATGACTTAGGGCCTTGCTGTTCTTACCGGAAGCTAATGAAAGGGGAAAGAGAGCTTGTGGCGGACTCCCGCTTCTCAAATGTCCCCGTCTGATCGAGGCATATGTCGGTCCCACTTAGAATCCCCCAGGAGACCTACTCAAGCACTATGGTCACACACAGAGGCAAGGGGTGCTGGGAAACAAAGTTATTGGCACCTTACACCCAACGTACAATGGTTGAATAGGATTAAGTAAGACAGCAGTCAGGAATATGCTTTGAAAAACAGAAATCACATTTAAAACATTCAACCTTCTGTTGTGAAAAATATGGGTATCAGTTGTCTGAAACGCTGTGTGGTTTTTATTCTTATAAAAATTTTCCAAGTCTAAAACATGCTTCACCATTTATAAAGCATCTTCTTATATATCTTATTTTTTCTTCATTTATTGAGTGTGTTGGTGGGGAACACTGCTCTGTAAATTCCCAAATCTGAGCATCTGTGACTTCTTAAACCCACAAAAGGGATCCAGGTACATGATCAGAGCTCTGAGATCATAGAAAAGTCAAAGTGGCAGTAATTCTTTGACGGTGGGATATGAAGCAAAGGAGGAGATGAAAGTATAAAAGAGGGAGAAAATATGTAATTATAAAACCTGGGAATCCACGGAGACCAGAAAAATGTGCTGCTGAGGGGTTTCTGTGAATTGGCATCACTATCGACACCATACATTATCTGTTAGGATTTTAAACACTGAAGGCCTGACAAAATGTCATTTTTATTCCTTTTAATAAATAGGGAAAGGTTTTTTAGGGTCTCTTTAAGTGGTGTAAATAACAGGAGGGACCTAGGAGAAAATCCGCTGTAAATGGACAGGCCTGTTAATGAGGGGAAAGCGGGCTCCCCACCAGCCGTTTCCAAGGCAACGTGCGAATGGACAAGCACCACCGCTCTCTGTTCCTCATCACTGGGTGACCCCCCTGCCCTGAAGAGGAAAGAGCGAGAATGATGGGGACCTGGACTTAGTACAGCCAGCGGTGATCACAAAGCTAGGAAGTGAACAGATAATCCCTGGAAAGCTTCGTACAGCACCTGGGCCTCGTCCCGGGCACTACAGACCTGTGGACCAGGAGGGGAGTATCCCAGGCAGAGCTATACATTCTCTGAAGCTCTGACAGGAATCTGTTTTGGCCTTTCAGAGAGAAAGGGACATTTTCTTTCATCATTTATGAATCCTGTAATGACAGCATTTTTTTTTTAATTTTATGGAAGTATAGTTGACTTGCAATGTTGTGTTAGTTTCAGGTGTATAGCACAGTGATTCCGATATATGTATATGCATATATATATATATATATATATATATATATATATATATATATGCTTTTTCAGATTCTTTTCCCTTATAGATTATTACAAGATAATGAGTATAGTTCCCTGTGCTCTACAGTAGGTCCTTTTTGGTTATCTATTTTATATATAATAGTGTGTATATTTTAATCCCAAACTCCTAATTTATCCCCGCCTTTCCCCTTTGGTAACCATAAGTTTGTTTTCTATGTGTGAGCCTGTTTCTGTTGTGTAAATAAGTTCATTTAGATTCCACATATAAGTGATACCATATGATATTTGTCTTTCTCTGTGACAGCATTTTTTATATTTACAAGTGACATTATACATCATTGAAAGCTGAGGGAGGTGAGGGGTCTTGTCTTGGGTGGCTCTGTGAGCTGCTGTGAGAATGCAGACATAAGACCATGCGGCCCTTGCCCTTTTGAGACTGGCAGTTAGCGACAGAACGTTAGGAAGAGAAACATACCTGCTAAGAATCCAATGCTGGACAGAAAGTTTAAGCAGCGAGTCTGTGCAGAGCTTGGGGAGTCCAGGTGTGTGACTGTGGCGACCAGGACTGAAAGATGCTTCCAGCAAACAGAGGACCTCAATGTAGGATGGTCAATTAAAAGGCGGGGATAATTATCAAGAAAAAAATGCCAGGGACACAAAATAGAGCAGTGCCTTTATGGAATGGCGAAGAGTGGGCCACAGTGAGAAACACTGCAGAGATATAATGGACCAGGCAAATTTATCATCTCTTTTGTGTCTATTGAGAATTGTACCTTTTTTTTTTCTTTTTTAAGTTTAAGGTTAATTGTCAAAGGCCTGATTGCAGAGGTAATGCGATGTGACTAATGATTTTGCATAATGAATGACCTTGGTGTCAACCAGCAGGAAGCCAGCTTTGGAAAGAAAGTCTTTCTGTTCTCAAATATGTTAGGCCCTGACTTCTGATTCCAAATTCTGCAGAAGCATCTCGAAGAAACCAGGAGACTCAGAAGAGACGCCGCAGAAGTGGACACAGATCCCATATTTTCATGAGGCTTAGCTGTCTCATTCTAAGGTTATCTCACCTGGCAAAATATTGCAAAATTATAACCCTGATACCATCTGTAATTTTTTTTATCTTAATGCAAAGACTTCTCTGGGAGTTGCAACCTGTCGAAATGCAAACATAGATATAACCATTCAAAACAGAGAGTCATCCTAATTATGCAGGAAGATAGTCAAGGGCTTGATATGCAAAAAGTTTTCAAAGTTCTTTAAAAAGAAGGAGAGCTACAGATGAAAGGACTGCACGGGTTGAATGTATGCATTTCCCATTCGCTTCTGTTTGTGGAGTTTGCTGCAACTACATAGGAAATTTCAATGACAGAGAAGCAGCAAGCGAGAGGCCATTGTTGCTGGACTATTTGCTTTGACCACATAACCCAACACAATGGAAGGAGGGGAGATTGGTGAGCCTGCCCCAACTGTGATATAAGCATCATGAAACACTGGACCTCCAGCTCATAGGAAGGGGTCCAGTCAGGAAGTCTTTGCCTCACAGCCTGGAGAAAGATAAGGAATTCTTCAAGGAGCTGCAGCCAAAACATAGGAAATGTTTGACACCCAAAGGTTTTCCGAATCTTCTCTTATCTCGAAACTGGTTGCCTTTCTTTGAGTCTAGCATTCCATCATGATTTCTTTCCTAAATCACCAGAAGTGCTACCTTTATACCAGTGTTTCCTTTATCCCCTTGTTAAAATTTGCTGACATGTATCCAAATCTGCTGTCGTCCAGACACTGTGGCAAGCTCTATGTGGTGGTTGAGGCATTTCAGAAACAGCAGATGACCTTGTATTAAAAAAATAAAATACATTTTATCAGCTTATGTAGGGGGGCAAGCATGGCAAATGGTCAGGCTGGGCTCTTTTTCCACCCTTTTATTTTTACAGTCATTTTTGGTAATCCGTACTTGATATTTGAAATCCAGAACATGTGAGATTTTGCTAATTAAAGCTTGAAATAATATTTGAATAAAAGAGAGGAAGAGAGACCGGAAACTTTTACCCTTTGTCACAATACCAGGTGGAAAATACGTTTCTTTTTAAACACAATCGGTGTTGGGCATCCAGTCTCCCTGAGTGACATTCTGCCTCATTTAGCCACGGAAAGAATCAGCTCCGAATAAAAAACCAGAGAATGTGTTTTTCTGATCACTTGAGGAGAGAGATTGACATTTAAAATGGCTGCTCTGATACTAATGTTGTTAAACTCCCTTCCTTTGTAAGTGGCCTGTTTGAATGCAGCGGCTGTCAGTCTGTTTCATCTTCCCCTGGCAACATTTATCTCGTCAAAGTCCCCAGAAGCTGGCGGAATTGACACAGTGAGGGACAGGTAATTGAGAGGCCAGAGACAGAGCTCTCTGGAGGAGCTGTGTGTCTGCGCTGTGACCAGCCGGCCCCAGCGGTGGCCTGTGAGTGCCCAGGGCCAGGGTTGCTGCTGAAGGCCTTCTGCTGGCATGCTGCCTCAGCCACTGGCCTCTGCAAACTGGTCAAAGCCTGCGAAAAATCGGAAATCATGGCGTCCAAACCCATTATTCCCACTGAGCCCCCTATGGAGAGTAAACTTATACTTTGAGTTTTCTAAGGCAGTGATAATTGTATGATTTTCTTTTAAATAAATGCAACGTTTAATATAATAATTTCTTCCCTCGTTTGTGTCTTTTTTTCTAAATGCTTATTATGTTTCCCATTACAAAATACCCACCCAGTACAATAAATTTGGAAAATGAAGAAAAGCAGGAAAAAGAAATTTTCAAATCACTTCAAGTTCCACACTCCAGAAACAACAACTCTTGGCATTTTTGTATACTACCATCCCAGTTGTGTGTATAGATTTACTGATATTTAATATGGATGTCATCATACTATAATTTTGCCCCCTGTTCCTTTATTTTTGATTACAATGTAAATTCTTCTTTAATATTATTA
Organism: Mesoplodon mirus; assembly: GCF_964341445.2. Taxonomy (NCBI): domain Eukaryota; kingdom Metazoa; phylum Chordata; class Mammalia; order Artiodactyla; family Ziphiidae; genus Mesoplodon; species Mesoplodon mirus. The sequence goes on along the minus strand of NC_138990.1, from coordinate 28,423,759 downwards.
CAAACTCATTATAAACATTATTTTAATGACTGCCTAACTATCTCCCATAATTTACTTAGCTATTACCCATTTTTTAGACATTTAGACTGTTCCAAATTTTTCACTGTTACACACAATGCTGCAATAGGCGCTTGTTCATAAAGCAAATTCAGTTCTTTGGATTATTTCTTAGGATGGATTCCCAGCAGTAAAACTATTACATCAAAGTTTTTAAAATTTTCAATAGATTTTGGTATATATGGCCAAATTGCCTTCCACAAAGATTGCATAAGACAACTGATGTATAAACACAATTTCTACATTTAATACATATTATGTATATATTTAAGTATCAAATATATAAGTTGTTATATGTATATACATATATATATATATAATTAGCAATACGTATAATTATTAAATTAAAACTTAAAGTAATATTTTAGTAAAAAAGTGAAAGGATGCAGGATCACACAAACAGTGAAAGGGAAAGCTGTGAAAGTTAGGGGTTTGGTTTCTCTGTGTGTGTGTTTTAGGTAAAGGATAAAAGGGCAGTGGGGCTGTTCCAGGCCCAGATTTCTCCTTCCTGACACTGAGATGCTGCTTTTAGGAACCTGAGTGAGATCTGCATTACTCACCTCCCTCACCATGATTTCTGCTGTGAGCAGTCAAACATCCCTATAGCAATCATTCCTCTGGGTTATACGTAAAATTAAAAAATATATTTTGAACGGAGACTCTCATTCTGCCCTAAAACCACACTTGAGTGACAATTTAGTAGAGATGACAGAAAATAGTACTCCCCTGGCCTCTGTACATCTTAACCTCTTTAGGTTCTTTCTGGAAACATAAGCTTTTGACCACCATGTTGGTACCTGGAACTAACTCTTCCTTATTCCCAAGTTGGCTTCAAGGTCCAATTTCATTCATGTGGAAGAAGAATTTGTTATTGGAATCTTATAATGAGACTAGCCAGATACTCACTGTTGTGAGTTGAAATATATCCCCCCAAAAGGTATGTTCAATTCCTAACCCCCATACCTGTCATTGTGACCTAATTTGGAAATAGAGTCTTGGCAGATGGAAGTTACTGGGATCCTCTTATCCAAGATGACTGGTGCCCTAATAAGGCAAGGAGAAAAGAGGCAGGCAGAGAGAAGATGGCCATGTTTTGACGGAGGTAAGAGATTGGAATGAGACAGCTGTAAGTCAAGGAATGTTAAGGATTGCTGGTCATCACAAAAAGTTAAGAGAAAAGGATCCAACACATTCTCCCCAGAGCCTCTGCAGGAGCACACCTACAACACTTTGATTTTAGGTATCTAGCCTCCAGAATTGTAAGAGAATACATTTTTGTAGTTTTAAGTCACCCCATCTGTGGTACTTTGGCCGACCCAGGAAACTAATACACTCACCAACCAAATTTCCTCTTCTTAGGCACAAAGAAAGAAGGAGACTGTCCCCCAGGGCTTCTTTCTAGTTGGGTAGGGATTCTGTCTGGGTTCTGGCCAAAAGGGTGTGCACCAAATCCATACCTGGAGGTAACATATGATACGCTGCCTTCCAAGTGTTCTCTGTGAAGACAGCTGTGCCCTATGGTGGACGGGCCCTGCCACCCTTGAGAAACCTGCTTGAGACACAGCCAAGGAGAGCCATCTGACTTGCACTGAACCATGACACAAGCCAGCAACAAACTTCTGTTGAGTTAAGGCATTGTGATTGCCAGGATTTTTCCTTTTCTTTCCCCTGCAACATTATTTCACTGCTGGAAACTGACACACTGGAATGCAGGGCTATTATAATAAAAAAAAAAGGTAATATATGTGCCACATATAAGTATTCAAGTAGCAAGAAGTTGATGTTGCAGACAGGAAAGATGGAGACAGGGTGAGCAGTGGGAAATCACTTGGTTAACAATCACCTGCAGTAGCTGCAAAGGCAGGCCGCGTGTGACCCCGCATGTGTGTGCTGCCTATAATTGGCTGTGTGTACAAGGTGTTACCAGAATGAGGTGAGCTCAGGAAGAAATCAAGATGGATAGAGGTGAAATATATCAAATACAGTCAACTGTTTATGGAATCTAGATGCTGAGTGTATGAATCTTCACTGTAAAATTCTTTCAACTGTGCTGCATGTTAGACATTTTTCATAAAAAAATAATATTAAAAAGAGGAAAAAAATAGGCAATTTGCAAAAGAAATGAAAGGGACTGGAGAGCATCCAGAAACTCATAGGCTTTTGAGTTGAAAAACCTCACAACTATGTCTTAAAACATGAGACATGAAATTTAAAAGACTTGAGCAACAAAATCCCAGGAAAACTTTTAAGATGTATATAGTGACTCAGTGAAAAACTCAGATTAAAAATTTATCTCAATCTATTATTGCAGCTGGCCTCAGAGTAAAGACATTAAGTTAGAAGAGAAACACACCAGGGTAAACACAAAGAAATGAAGCAGATTTGGGGTCTATATTTGGGGAACATATAGACGTAGTTCTTGACAAATGAACTGACCAGTAGCAAATAAATCAGAAAGAAGCCAACTAAATTTTTGAGAAAATTTACTGCCAAAGACACCATAAGTCCATTTAAAAAATATTTTACTGTGCAGGACAAAACAGTAATCCTTGGACCTCTAGTTTTTCACCAGTCATAGGCAGGATTTGGAGATTATAGACGCCGCAAGATGGCACCCTCCTGAACACCCACTCCCAGTGTGGCCCTGGAGACTCACGAGGAGGAAGGGACGCACAGACAATGGAGTTGAAGGGCACTTCTCCCAGGAAATGCCAATAGGCCTGATCTAAGGGACCCTGCCCCCAAGGTGAGCAATCCACACGTCTTCTCAGCGGGTTACCCAGCTGTGCGGATGCAGAGCGTGCCGTGTGTCTCTCATCTCCCCCTTCTTCTGGTTTTCCCGTCTCCGTTCCATTCTTGTGTATGGGGTATGTTGGGACAATTTGTATTTTTAATGAGTTGACAACTTGTATTTTTTGTTGATCTTTTGACAAAACCAGAAGAGCCCATCTGGGCCTGATAGGAAGAGCTGAGGATGCCCAGGACTGGATGGAGAGTTGGGGTGTCTCCTTGGGAGGGGGTTTGCTCTGTCCTGTGAATTGGGGCAAGAGTGAAAGTGTGGCCAGAGGAAAGGCTGTGACAGGGGTTGGATTGGTGCTCTCCACCCACATCCTCCCTAGATACAAAGGGAGATGGCATTTCCAGACCTCCTTTTCAATGGGGTTAGAGTCACGTGGCTGAGTTCCAGCCAATGATACGTGGGCAAAAATAATGTATACTGTTTCCAGGTCTGCACTGCACAACCTTCTGTGCCCTTTCTTTCTTATTCTGGTGCCAGGGAAGGCACACGTTGAAGGAAGCCATGTCACAGGGTGGAAGGACCCTGGATCTCTGAGTCACTGCTCAGAGGAGAGCAGCCCAGAATATCCCTAAGCCCTGCATCGGACAGTTCTGTGGGCAACTTATTATATTTGTAAGGTGCTTATTATATTTCAGTGTTGACTGATGGCCACACGGCTGCCCAGCCTGAAAGTCACAAGCTGAGTAGTCCTTCCTGGAAATGCATTTGTGTTGGCCATTCTCTACAGCTACTGGGCCCTGCTGACATGTGCATACACACCTGAATCCATCACAGACAGTGTCCTCGCCGTGACCCTGGGCCACATGCCAGTCAGTTCTGGCCTGACTTCATCCCACGAGCAAATTCCAGGACCAGCTCAAGGCCAGCATAATTGTGGCCACTCAGACATCACTGCACACTAATCCTATGAGGTAGATAGCAGTACTGCCAGTCCGTGGGCTCTGGGAGTTTTTGTACCTTTATTTCTTACTTTGTGTAAGACTTACAGATAAGAGTGGCAGAACCAGGATTCCATTTAAGGTATGCGCACTGCAGCCAACGCTGCTTTCTTTCTATTGTTCTCAAGAGTCGTCCCTCTCCATGGATGATGTTATTGACCGAGCCCTTCTGACCTTCATGAGGCCCCCATCTCCTCACCCTCAGCATATATGGCAGTGACTTTAAATTACTTATGGTCCGTCAGACGATTAACAAAACATATACACCGTTTGAAATACTTCCAATAAAAGCCACTTGTTATATGCATTTTAACTATTTTTAACTTTGCTCTTTGGCTATGAGCCAATTTCCTAATGAGTAAAATATTAAACATTTTAAAAGATGAGTTGTAATCCCTAGAAAACAACCTTTCAAAACTTTGAAAGGACAGGAAGTGTGTAAGCAGTAACCTGGAAGCAGCCAGCTGCTAAGCCCTAATGAATAATTAAATCTTTCACAGTCCCCAGCAAGACTTGACCCTCACAGAAATTTACCAGAAAATGGAGGAGGAAGGCATGAAGAGGATTTTTCAATAAAGGAAAGAGAAAAATAAAGACTTGAAATCATAAAAGTTATTTTTTACCAGTCTGGTCATTTTAGGTCAAATGTTCCACATATCTGCCAATGCAGTTTTTGATCCTGGTTGGTTTTGTCACCCTCTGTCTATATTTTTTTACACAAAAGTGGGGTTCAATATTTTCTCTTTGGAAAATTACAATTTGGAGTAGGAATTGCGAGTTGCCTCCACTCCTCACTAGAGTATTTTATGTGTAAGTTTAGTTGTTGTCGGCTGCCATAACAAAACACCACAGATTGGGGACCTTAAACAGGAGACATTTATTCTCACAGTTCTGGAGACTGGAAGTCGAAGATCAAGGTGCCAGTAGCTCTGGCGAGGCCTCTTCATGGTGTGCAGATGGCTGCCTTCACACTGTGTCCTCACAAGATGGAGACAGAAGTGGTCTCTCTTCGTCTTCTTATAAGGACACTAATTCCATCGTGGAGACCCCACCCTCATGACTTCATATAAACTTACTTACCTCCCAAAGGTCCATCTTTCTAATACCAGCATATTGGGGGTTAAAGCTTCAACATACAAATTTTGCAGGTACCACATATTCAGTCCGTAACAATGTCTAATTTGACCATAGCTCTCCTCTAAATGAACAATTCCGTGGGCATATTTTCTACAATCATCAGGTCACACAAAGGAAAAGGCATACTGAGCCCTCCATGAAAAAATGCTATAAACTATCTTCTCCTATACAGGAAATCATTGTCTCCTCTGCACCTTTAACCACCTTTATCTGTACACGTATCCCTGCGAAGTTTCGGGTAGAAGGAAAAAGCATGGTGTGGGCTGCTTGTGTCTGGACTTCCCAGCAGAGACTGTATTCCTTGCTCCATGAACTTTTATTGTTGACCTTTAAAAAGCATAGCCAAAAATCCATTTGAGATCCTTTACGTTGAAAGTCTTTTACAAACTCTATGATAGGTCCCTATGGCTTGAAATGCCATAAATTGGCTTTGCATTATATGTAGGACTGTTGCACGTTAACAGCTCGGGATTTACTGTTTATTAATATCATGAAGCATCAACAGGTAAGAAGTGGAGATGTGAGCCTTTGTCTCTCTCATCTCAGATTCAGTCTGCCTCTCTCATGGACAGCGACTCTTGCTAATTAAATGCAGCTCAGAGGCTCCCACCTGTGGGTCACCTGGGACATGGGGCAGGGTCATGCAGATCTAAGGCTAGGCTTTTACGAAGTCAGAGACCCTTGTCTTTACCACTCCCAACTCTCTGTGTCGATTTCCTTTCTTTCTTCAAACTGCTCCCTACCTGAGTATTATCCTTAAGATATTAAAATGCTTAGTGTCTAAGAAAGGCAGTGAAGTCCCCAGGCTGATGGAGGGGAGGTGTCTGTTCCCCCTCATGGTCCAAATTGTTCTCCAATCCCAGAATCCCTGAATGATCATCCAGAGACATTCACTGCCTTCAACCCTGAGAGATGACTTGGAGGCCCAATTAGATGGATTGTTTGAAGAAAAGGGAAAAGAAACTGAAAAAAACACACTTGCAAAAATCTCAGTGATTTGGACCAAAGCAGTAGCAACAAAAAACAAATTCCAGAGGCTATGTTGTAGTCAACATATTCTGGACCATGATTTCTACCATCTGCATCCCCAGACACAGTTCTGGACAGCCATGACTGAGGTTAGATAGAGTGCCTCTGAGGCCCTGCATATGCCCAATAACTTGCAGACTTTTCTGACTGAGATATCAATATCAGCCCAACTTACCACTGGCCTCCGCTCCACAGCCTAGACCATTTCCGGAGGACCTGCCAAATCCCTCTCTTGGGTACCAGGCTTCCCTCGAACAGGAGTTTTAACAGTGCACTAAGTGATACATAATAGGGCAAGAAAGTGGGCAGATGAATTTGAAAAGTATTTTCAAAATCAAAGGGCTAACATTGATAATAAATCACGGAAACAATGGTCAAATTAATTTTGCCAGAAATTCAGTTATTCATAATGCTTCTGGGCAATAGAGGTTTTGCTGGATTTCCCAGAGAGAAATGGAACCATGTGTAGTCCCTCTTCAAACACTCTGCCCCAGCCTGTGGGGCAAGCAGTGACCTATGTGTGTTAGAATTTTTCTTTTTTTTTTCTTTTTTGCAGTACGCAGGCCTCTCACTGCTGTGCCCTCTCCCGTTGTGGAGCACAGGCTCCGGACGCACAGGCTCAGCAGCCCTGGCTCACGGGCCCATCCGCTCCACGGCATGTGGGATCTTCCCGGACCCGGGCACGAACCCGTGTCCCCTGCATCGGCAGGCAGACTCTCAACCACGGCGCCACCAGGGAAGCCCAGAATTTTTGATCCTCTTCTGGTCTTACTCTGGGTTTTAGTTCTACCCTTTGACTTGGAGTAAGAGAAAAGTCTTCTATTTTTAAATTAAAAAAAAATGTTCCCGCTTTACTGAGGTATGATTGACAAATAAAATTGTAATATATTTAAAGTGCATAACGTGATAAGTTGATATACATCTACATTGTGAAATGATGATCACAATCAAATTAATTAACACATCAATCACCTACCATAGTTATCTTTTTGGGGTTTTTTTTGGTGAGAATGCTTAAGATCTACTCTCAGCAAATTTCAAGCATACAATACACTAGTATTAACTATAGTCACCTAGCTATATATTAGATCCTCAGAACTTAATAATCTTATAACTGCAAGTTTCTTTGCTTTGACCAACATCTCTACATTTCCCACCACCATTCCCCAACCCTGGCAGCCATTCTACTCTTTGAGCCTATGAATTAGAATGAGTTGTTGTTTGTTTGTTGTTTGTTTTCTGTTTTTAGATTCTACCTATAAGTAGCACCATACAGCATTTGTCTTTCTCTGTCTGGCTTATTTTACTTAACATGATACCCTCCAGGTTCATTCATGCTGTTACAAAAGGCAGAATTCCCCTCTTTTTTAGGACTAGGACTTCCCTGGTGGTCCAGTGGTTAAGATTCTAGGCTTCCACTGCAGGGGGCACGGGTTCTATCCCTGGTAGGGGAAGTAGGATCCCATATGCCATGCAGCACAAAAAACAAACAAACAAAAAAAGAGGCAGAATTTCTCTTTTTAAGTTTGAATAATGTTCCATTGCATGTGTGTGTATACACACACACACACACATAAATTATGCATATATATTCATTCTTTATCCATCCGTCAATGGACACATAGGCTGTTTCTATGTCTTGGCTGTAGTGACTAATTCTGCAATAAATATGGGACTACAGATATTTCTTTGAGAGCATGACTTCATTTTCTTTGGATGTATATTCAGACGTGGCACGGCTGGATCACACAGTAGTTCTATTTTTTAAATTTTTTGAGGAAGCCCCATACTGTTCTTGTCAGTGGCTGCTCCAAGTTACACACTCACCAACTGTGTACAAGGCTTTCCTTTTCTCCATATCCTCACACACATTTGTTATCTTTTGTCTTTTTTTTTTATAATTGACACTCTAACAGATATGCATTGACATCTCACTACAGTTTTGATTTTCATTTCCCTGATAATTAATGATGTTGAACATCTTTCCATATACCTGCTGGCCATCTGTATGTCTTCTTTAGAGAAATGTCTGTTCAGATCCTTTGCTCACTTTTAATGAGGTTATATATTAATTATAGATATATAGGTGTAGAAAAGATTCTTAAAGGATGGACTATGTATATTACTAATCGAAGAGAGACAATCTTAGAAGATAGGAAGGAAGGATGGAAGGGAATGAGACTAAGAAGAGAAAGGACTGCATCAACTTTAATCTGCAGGTTTGAGTAATTAGTAAGTGAGAGATAGGCTTGTTTAAGTGGTGCAGATGGAGCACAGGCACTGTCCTCACACATCCCTGCAGGCTCGTTAAGATGAAAGCAAAGGTAGTGAAAGAATGGAAGCTACATGATCTACCAAGAACAAGGAGAAGTGGAGAAAAGGCAATGGCAACTCATACTGGGGAGAAAAGGATGTTGGGAAACTGATGGGCAAGAGGTGATGGATATAGAAGACTCAAAATGGCAGAATCAAGTCAAGAAGTAGGATAGACCACAGAGCAGGTCGCCATGAAAATCGCAGGTCTTTGGAGGTGCAAGGAACCTGGAAGTGCTAGGGAGCTTGGGGCAGGTCGAGAGGACAGGACAAATGGACTGAGAGAGGACTTGAAGTGGCTCCATGTGCTGGTGTCCTCCAGCAGTCCTGCCCCTCTCCAACCTCAGAAGAAAGAAAGGTTAACAACGCATACTCTAGACACAGAGATGTAAGGGACAGGTAAGGGCAGGGTCAGTACCAAAATGAGGATGATCAAGTGAAAATCAAAATACCAACCTGTGAAATCTAATCCTTGTCTCCTTCCTGGAGCTGCAAAACTACTGGCATCCAGCATTATATACTCAGAGTATAATCTTCCTCCGGGAGAAGTGGACCTTTTGTCCAACAGAGACCTTACTGTTGATAGCTGCTTGGAGAAATGGACCCCCCAGGGCAGAGCAGAGTCTGACATTCATCACCCAACAATCTCAACCATATAACAGAGCTTCCAGTCACCATCTTAGTGCCTTGTTCTTACAAATGTGCAGCTAACATTTCACCTAACATTTGAAGACAACAAGTCCTTTGCACAGAATCATAAGTTGCAAAAATGTTGGACTTTCTTAAAAACAACACAGGAGCTGGAAGACAATCAATAGATGCCTTTAAAATTGGGGAGAAATAATTTCCAGCATAGAATTCTTTACTAACCAACTCTCAAATCAATTGTGAATCATAATGCAAACTAAGAAAGTGAACCAATGAGGAGGACAGCACAGGCTCCAGTAGCAGATCTGGGAGAGCAGAGGTGAGGGACACTGGTCCAGCTTGACGCTCGCCGAGGCCAGCTGAGCAGCCATCCGAGTGCGTGATCATGTCTACATAGCATCAGGAAGGGAAAGCCCCATTAAAAAGAGAACAATGATAGAATCCTGATGGGGTTACATTATTACAGAGATGTACATTCTGGGAAAAGTTTGTAGCTGAATTAGTAACTGGTACATAAACAACCAAGCAAAAGAAAGAAGAAAGGGAAATTATTCATTCCTGGAGGTGGGGGAACATCATAAACATGTGATCACTACAAAACATAAATCGGCTATAAATAATATAGACATCATAATGTAAACACTGAATACTGATATAAGTAAAAATTGACATTTGCCATTTTAAGTGCATTGAGGAAAGGAAATTAGGTGGGAATGTGAGAAAGGAAGGTGCCAGAGCTTTCACTTTGAGTTCTGTAGTCAAGACACTCAGTGATCCTTAAAATAGAACAGAAGGCTGATGTAAGCATGAAATTCTAGAAATATTGAATGGAAATAATGACATACAAAACTTAAAATGTGGGACTCTTTGGGAAGCTGAAACAAGAAGCTGGGTGGACCTGAAAATGGTGTTTGGTTTCTTTTAACTCTACCTGCGTAATTTTGAGAAACTAAAAATTAACCACCCACCTAAAAAAAATAATTAATCACAAATAAATAAAATGAGGGGTTAGAGTAAGAAAAAAAAAAAAAAGAAAAAGGTGAGGTATCATTGGGTTTGAGTTACGACCTTAAACATGTAATAACGGAGGCTGGCTGAGTGAGCAGACAGATACACAGGAGGAAACGTTCATGTATACCCACCTCTGCTTCAAGCTTCCTGTCTGGTGCTTTCCTGAAACAAGTTTTGTAGTATTAGATGCCATTGATGCAGGCTGGTCTGACTGCTCCATCATCTACCCTCAGACCCAGAGCTCTACACCACCCCACAGAAGCGCAGGAAGCTGGCTGTGCCATGTGAAGGTGAACAGGTGTTTCTAGAAGGCCAGCAAAAGGAGCTACTCAAAGAAGCATTTGTTGGAATATTGTTTAAAGAGGCAAGATGCTAGGTAATCAAGTGATGGAGATAACCTACCAGGCATGTTAAGAGCCCTCATAAAAGACTATTTATAGAATTGTAATTCTGAAGGGGGCTCCTTCCTCCTGTGGGTAAGAAAACAAGCCCCAGCAGGCTTAGGGCACTTCTCAAGGACACAGCACGACTTAGCAGCACAGGCTAAAGGAGAGAGAAGCCAGACTTTCGGGGCCCTGGGCTGACTACTATAAAGTGTCTTAAACTTCTCCTCAGCAGAAACTAAGTATATAAGGAAAAACTCTAAGGAGTGGCATTTAGGTATTTATAGGGTCATGGAAAATGAGAAAAATGGTCAGATGTGATGCAGAGGGAAGTAGAGACTCATGGCATGATTATTGAAAGGCACTCTAATTAAACAAAGAATTATTATCTTAGAAATCCTGCTGACTGCTCTGGAAACCTCGTGGTTACTCATCTCTGGGACCATGTGATTTCCCCTCACTTAGAGCTGCTACAGAAAAGGAAACGTATTAAATACAACCTGTTGCAAAATGTTCTACATTGAATGAATAATATATGAATACAGCTTGACATTTTTAGGGAATTATTTTGTGAATTAGGCTATATTCTTTATGTAATGAAATGCAACACTTTTTTTTAAAATTTAGGATATAAATGTTTTTAATATCACTAATAAATGTCATTAAAACTTATTTAAAAACAAAACTTTTGGCAGGAAATTTACCAGATTTTCTTTTTCCATAGAACCAAGAGTCAGGGATCTCTCTAAGCAATGCAGTTGCTTGCCTCTTCAACCTACCTGTTCACTCCAGACCTGTTTGTCAAGGAAAGGGTTTCATGGCCTCAATAGTGTATCTGGCCATAAATTCTAACTGTTGTGTCTTGTGGTCAGCTGCAGTGGTCACAGTGTGCATACTGAGCTGGACCATAGTCCTGCTTTGGTCTGTGGTTTCACCTCCCTCCTGGAATCCTTTTCCCTGCTCAGTTTCTGAACCTGGCTGTCCCAGCTTCCTTGGCCTTTCCATGAGCTCCCAGAGTACATTCACTACATATTCTGTCTAGTTAAGTCAAATATTATCGGTTTCTCTTGGATGCCATCAAGTGTTTTGCTAGATACAGAAATTCGTACCAAGAGAGCTTATAAATAATAGACTCAAGGAAATAATAGAAACTAGAAATTGATACTTTGGACTGTTGTGGTTACCTAACAAATATTCAACTGGTGTTAAGAAAGGACTCTGGCGGGACATTATAAAACCCTTGATGAAATGATTAATTGTAGGCACCAAGAATGAGATGCACATTCCCACCAAGGCTTTGGGAGGAACAGCGGTCGTTGTCACAGACGTATTAGAGAACATGAGGGATTCAAGTCCTCTCAGGCTGCCTGGCCACTTAAAATGGTGCCGGTTATTCTCACTTGAGAAAAGAAAGTGAAAATTCCGAAGGAGTGAATACTTTGGCCAAGATGTGGGCTGAGCACCGGGGAATTCAACAACCATGTGAAAGAACAATTGTCCAGTGTGGCTGCAGGGATGTGTCAGGTAAAAACCAAGAGACTTTAATCTTCAGGTGGCTGGTTTATTAATATCAGGCAATTTACTTTCCCAGCCAACCAGTGCTGGCCCAGTAGGCTGAAGGTAAAGGTGACTACTTGGGCACTGATGGACAGGATCATGGACTCGGCAACATGAACATCCTTCACTAAAGCTGACCCAAATACAGCTATTTCTCAGTGCGTAGTCGGCCAACAGCAAAGATAAGCCATGAACTCTCAGAGGTTAGCTAACCACATTCAACTCTTTCTTATAGAAAGGTTGTGACTTGTCATGAGTGGAAGATGACCTCATCTGGAGAAGCATGTGCTTGCTTTCTCATCATTATCCATGAATTCAATATATCATCCAGATCCACTGAAGTTTCATTCTTGAGCAGTTCTAACAATGTGTAAGGATAACTCTCTCATGGCTTCTATTTTTTTCTTAAGATCTCCCAAAGAACAAAGAGAAATTTTACACATTTTTAAAAGATAGAATAAAACATTCTACCTTGCAATTATCATATGGGTCCATTGGATCCATTTATAAATCTAAAATACAATATGTGATCTTCGTCATCTTATTTTTCTTAGTCTGTGAAACATTTTAGTGTTTTATTGTCCTAGGAATTATTTCATCACATCAATTATTCGCAGCTCAGCCAAAAAACACTATAGTGATAAGAAATCATTAGAAAGACAGAATCGCTTAGAAAGATGATACAATGGTGAAATAAATTGTCACCCTTCAGGAATTGCACCATCTTTCAAGAAGTAATAAAATAATGTTGGAGATACCATCTATGTAGTCTACTTATAGCTTTCATTGAACATAGACAATAATTCAAAATGGTTCATTTTGCCACTAATGACTATCAAAAATCATAAAGGGTCTAAGATTCTACCAAAATTGTGAGCTACCAAGTTGGCCGACCACAGTTTCATGGTCGCTTGCAGAAGACATAGGACCCTAGATCCCAGACAAAAGACTATTCCTCAATGGAGAGAACACAGCATAGGTCATGATTGTACTGGCTCCCCTTGCCCCCTCACCCCACAGGCATTGTGGAAGACCTCAGTAGGAGCATCAGAGCTTGGGAACGCCAGACTCTGGGAAAACAAAGCCTTTATAATAATATAATCAAACCCAGCTTTGGCCCCAATTACCTTTATCACCTTGAACAGTAAAGAAACTTGACATTTTCTTTGGTGAAAGAACTCTTTCTGTCTTTCAGGGTTGTTCACTAAAAACTATCCCTGAGGGATATATGTATACATATATGATTCACTTTGCTGTACAGCAGAAACTAACACAACATTATAAAGCAAAAATACTCCAGCAAAGATTAATTTAAAAAAAAATCTTTGAAAAGTTAGATTTGGGGAACCCAACCGATGCCTTGGTTCACAGGCCTTGAAGAGGTCCAATAGATGCATGGAAATTTTCTTCCATAAACAGCAAAGAAAAAAAAAACAAATACACAATTTTTAAATGAAGCAGAAAATACGTGCAAAACACAGGTAGCAGAATTCCTCAGCACTACTGTACAATAGGGCTTTTGCTGTGAGAAAAACGTTCCATACCTGCACTGGCCATAAAGACTCCACGGGCCATTTAGAGTTGTCGGCACTTAAAATTTGAGTAGTGTAACCAAGGAACTGAATTTTTATTTGTATTTAAATAGTTTCAAATAATTTAAATTTCAATAGCCTTATGTTATTAGTAGCACAGCTTTAGAGTCTAATGTTGATTGTGAAATGGATTGCATAAATGAAAGCTCATAGTACAGACCCTTGGGTGGAAATACAATATCATAATTGAGTTATTCATAAACAGGGAAGACTTCAGCACCTAGATTTTGTGCCAAAAGCCTGGACTATCTCACTTTGTTAGAAGATATATGACAGTATTCTTTCATCTTGTATGATATTCTTGGGCCCAATTCACTTAAACAAAAAAGCGGGCTATGTTTAAATTCTTACAAAGATTGTCTTTCCTTATCCCTTTACTCTTACTTCTAACAATTCTTTCTTCTGACTTAAATCTATATATATCTTATATGTATATGTAACACATATATACATATGTATGTATATACACACACAATATATGTATGTGTGTGTGTATATATATATATATATATATATATATATATATATATATATATACACATACACACACACATATATAAACTGTCATTACTTTATGCTACCTGAGCAGAGTGGAACTTCAAAAAAATATGTGTACATATTTATATACATATATATGGATACACATACATGTATATGACTGCTTTTCTTGGTGTACACAGGGTTTAACACCATCCTGTTAGGCCTCCTAACATTTCTTCAGCCCAACAATATACTCCATGGTGAGACAGAAACCATCAAGTTAATGCTCATGAGATTGACTAGTGTTACCAAATACCCCGTTCCCAGTAGCAGATGCTTTTTGAAGCTGGAATGAACTGTTGCAGTTGCAAACCTTGTGAGGGCAGCGAGGGTCTCCTCCATAACCAGTACAGCTGTTTCCCCACGGCCAGGACACATGATTCTAGGAACCAAGGTGGAAACGGGAATGAGGACTTCATTAGCACATTCAGTGATGCACCGAAAAAAATGTGATTCGTCACTCTGGGACTCTGGGTTCTGCTTAGTTCAAGGTTTTAGTACCCAAGGAAGGAAAGTTCCCAAAAGGAGAAACAATGATATCTGAAATGAACTTTTAGCTAGATCATTTAGGGGTCCTTGTAACCCTGGATGAGTCAGCCAAAGCTTGAGGGTACTGTGTTGGCTGACTGTTCAATTCAGACAATCCATCTAGAGACCTCTCCATAGAGTCCTTCTCTTCTCGCACCAGATAGAGTCGCTCTCTGCTGATTTTGACTAAGCAGTATGACTGACGTAATCTTCCAAAATTAAACTCTGAGTCTATTCCACTGCCCAGCGCTACCTGGTAGTAAACCACAAGCAACTAGAAATGACAATGAAAATGTATGTTTTTACAACATATTATACCCTAAATATCAATGGAAAGCATGCTTTTAAGAACTGAGCTCTACTCTTAGTTTTGCATTTTCCATATTTATTTTATGCCAAACATCCCAAGCCACATTTACCTCTTTCTTCACTAAAGGATATGAACTGTTTTTTCCTCCTGCTTTACTTCTATGTCCTTTCCTCCTGCTTTACTTCTAAGTCCTTTCCTCCTGCTTGTATCTTTCAAATCAATTCCCCTAATCAATTGATTATATAAACAGAGTTTTAAATTCTCCCTATGTATATTGATTTCTTTCTTTCAATCTTCAGCCTATTGATCAAACCATTTGATCAACTGAATAAAGGAACAGTGTCATGTGACATATTCCA
Source organism: Mesoplodon mirus (assembly GCF_964341445.2). NCBI lineage: Eukaryota > Metazoa > Chordata > Mammalia > Artiodactyla > Ziphiidae > Mesoplodon > Mesoplodon mirus. The sequence continues at coordinate 28,408,557 of NC_138990.1, read as the reverse complement.
CACTTGGGCACTTTTGCTTGAAAGAGAAGAATGCAGATGTTTGTTTTTATTTTCTAAATGATTACAACCTTAAATGCCACATTGGATATGCACATCAATAAACCTTACAAAGGTCTCTTTTCCAGGCTGTCTTCAGAGCCCCTAGGCCCAACCAGCCTGAAAACTAAATGGAAATAATATGCTATTTATACAGAGAATTTCATTTTGTAAGTAGCAGGCTCAATCCTTAACCTTTTCTCTGCCCCCTTTATAGCACTCACCACATGGTACTGTGTACCTGTCTTTCTATCCTATTATCCTGTGAGCTCTTTAAGATGCTCAACATATGTTATAGAGTGAATGATGTATAAAAAAGAAAGAAAGAAAGAAGAAATGGAGAGAGAGAGCAATGGAAAGAGGACGGAAGAATTTATCGTAAGAAACATATGGCATCTGGAACTTCCCTGGAGGTCCAGTGGTTAGGACTCTGCCCTTCTACTGTAGGGGGCACAGGTTCGATGCCTGGTGGGTGAACTAAGATCTCGCGTGCTATGACAGTCTGAAGAAACAAACAAGCAAACAAACAAAAAATAAATACAACTCTCCTTTAAAAAAGAGAAATATATGGCATCTATCCTGATCAGTGACATTTAAGAACGTGTGAGAACTCTAAAACACTTTAAATATGATTTTTTAAATATTTTTATTCTAATGTTTTTATTAACACTATTGTGCCTTTCTTTCAAATAACACTCCTCCAAACAAAGCTTGGACAAATATTAAGAGAATATTGGTTGAAGGGAATTCATATTACAAGCATGTGTCTCATTCTAGTTCTGGCCCTGGTTTCTCTAAAGAATGCGGATGAGGATTGTGCCAGAAACGGCCACCACTAATGCCTAATGAATTACATTTCCCCTCAGAAGGCAGAGCTATTTGGGACCCACAAAGATCTCCTCACTGTGTGCTCCAGGGTGGATTATTCCAGGAGGACTGGCCTTGGATCCCGAGCCACTTCTATATTATCCAGAGATTCTTGTGTTGCATTTCAAATGCCCAACATTCAGCGAAAGCCTAGGAGTCAACAACCTCTGTTACAGAAAAATATTGATTCTTTCTTTTGTTCACTCACCCAGCAAATGTTACCTGAGCCCCTAGTATACTCAGGTACTGTACCCCTGACTTCTCAAAGCTTATATTCTATGGAAGAAGACAATAAACAAAATAGTAAGTAATATATACATATTGTTAGACATCAATCATTTCTAAAGAGGAAAACAAAGCAGGGAAGGGAGTCGGGAAGAGTGTGGGTTAGCGTGGATGTAGCAAGGGCGGTACTTTAAATAGAGTGTGAGACAGGCTCTCCTCCCGTGTGGCTTTCTATGTGAGACACCCCTCCCACGTGCAACAGGCAGCCCCCAGGGGAGGCCCCATGCTCATTCGTTCAGCACAGGTGTATTGAGTTCCTAGAATGTTCCACACTGGGCCAAGTATAGGATGCGGTCAAATGAATGAAGTCCAGGCTCTGTTCTCAAGGAAGTGACAGTCTAATGGGGGGAGGGACATGCAGACAGATTAAAACGTTGTAACGAGCATCCTGCAGAGAGTGGCACAGGATGGGGGAGGGCTAGGAGGAGGGCCCCTAAGTCGGCCACACTGCTCTCCTTCAGGTACACAGGGATGGGTCTAGGCTGCAGGTAGGGACCAGGGATCCCAAGTTCTTCTAGAGCAGTATTCTCCAAACTTCAGGCCTTGATCCAGTGGGCCATGAAGTCAGTTTACTGAGTCACGACTAGGATTCCCTAAAAATTAAATAAAATAGTGTATGAGAGAAGAGAGTAGAATAAAATAAAATATTAGAGTGCATCACAAGATGGTGCAGTTGTGAAACATTTGTTTGCGTTTGTGTACAATGGGTTAAAATGTAGAATTTTTCTTGTCCTGGGTCTCCATCAAAATGAGTGTATAATCCAACGTTCTAGAGAACATAGTGGTTGACCAGGAACCTAGAACATGTCAAAGAGGCAGTCTGAACCTCAGAGATCAACTCATTCTGCTATGAGGGCTGCTCTGGAGCCTCAGAACCAGTGGGAAAGTAATAGATGCAGCTGGAGCTGCCTGGGAGGTTCCTCTTCCCCCCTCTCCTCCCGCTGCTCTAGGTGTCTCCAGGCTCCCATTCCAGCAGTGATGCAGACCAACGCACAGCACCCAGCTTCACCCCTGCAGAAGCCCCTCAAGGGCTGCCAGGTCAGTGTGCCCCACCCCGGGGGCAGCTCCTGGCCACAAGGACAACACATCTGGGACAAACCTTATCTGTCAGAATAACCTTAGGGTTTTTCAGCTGGAAATGACTTAAAAAGCAAGAAAATGATCAGTTCTAGCATCCAGGGGGATAACATCATTTAATTTGTTAAATCTAATTTGTTAAATCTATCAATGCTCCCTGAAGTTGGGTGGCCCTATGTACAATAGAGAAAACACTGGGTATTAACTAGTGAACTAGGGATTGAACCTCCATGGCTCCCTTTACAGAGCTTATGGCTCTGAGAAAAGTATTCCAGCTCTCCAGGCCACAATGGTTTTATCTTGTAAAAAATGTGTATATTAATAACCAGCTCATAGGATCTTTATGAAAATTAGAAAAAAAATAAGTCTAGACATCTCTGGGTATAGTGTCTGGCAAGCAGTAGTCATGCTAATTTAAGTTCCACTGAGTCATTTAGGGTGCATTATCTTACTGACCCTGTAATAGTTAGAGACTTGCAAAAACTCAGATTCAAGATTAAAAGGGGGCCAGGAACACCAACCGTTCAGGACAAAGACCCGTGATATTATTTAACACGATGCTGACATTGGAAAGAGAACTTCTCAGCTGGACTTAATTGATTTGAACAATTCAAGTTCACCAGACAAATCAGCCCAGGATGGCTGACCACACTGGCAGAGTTCAGTTTTCAGCATGGTTTTCACACGGCTGTGATGTTAGGAGGAGAGCAGGGACTCTGATGCAATCTCACTGCGAATGTTCTGCGCTGAGGTAATTGCCTTTCCTGGTACCAGGGTTTAAGCAGCATGATGCATTTAGGTCACATCTGGGCAACGGCATCACCCCCACTGTGGTCATTGTCTCTAGAACTCGACATGTGCACATCTCGGCAAAGACTGGACCAGCATCCCCTCGCACCACTGTGACACTCATCCCTGTCCTTTGCTCTGTGTCTGTTCTCCCGCTGCCACCCCATTTCTCACCTTCCTTGGAGCCAGACCCTGTGTGGATGCTGAGAGGACGACAAGGAGAGGGAATTCTGTGAAGTTCAAGGACTTGCTCAAGGACACGCAGTGGGGAGCTGACAGGGCAGGATGGGAGGAGTCTCCTGAGTGCTAGCCACAGGCTCCTGGGGTGACTCTCAGATACCCAGACACAGAATAAAAGTCAGAAGTCCTTCTGGGCTCTCTCTTGTAGTTATAATTTGGCAAACATACATATTTGGAAGTTTGCTCTACACCACTTTGCTTTTAAGAAAGACCCACACTAGTACCTGTTTTAACTAACCGAAAGAAATCCGAAGAGCATTTCCAGTTTTACGAAAAAAGGAGAAAAGGAAAAATAGCATCCAGTGTGTGTTTTGCAGGAAGTGCTGCAGAGGCATGCCACCCATCAGGGAGTGAGGCAACGCTGAGCTCCAATCTCCTTCCCGTACACCACACTCAGCATCCAGCCACCAGAGCTGGGAACTGTGTCCGTGAGCATCTGTGCTTTATCTCGATTTGTTCTGTGCATCCCTTAGCAAGATGTGCCCTAAGGTAACTGCTTCTTGGCTTTATGCCATTTCGGCACAAAAGGTCTCATAGGAAAGCTCTACTTTCAGAGAGCAGAGGAAACCTGTAGTAGGTCTCCATCCAAATCCGAATCCTGGAGACTCCTTGTCCTGTTATGCTCTGGCCTTGTTTCCCTTTGTGATCTCACCCTTTTCCTCTCAACCACCTTCTCCCGGAGGGTTTCTCCTCCTCTTTCCCTCCTTCAAGACCTGGCTCATGAGAAAAGAAGAAGAAATATTTTAATACTAATTTAGAAGTTTGGAAATTAGATGTGTGTTCTTTAATTATGAGTTTTTTAGTCATTTTTTTCTAGGGGACTATTTGTTTATTATAATAGAACGGTCCTTATAAAATAAAGACTTTTGAGGCTTATTGTAAAAAAAAAAAAAGACCTGGCTTATAACTTCTCTTCTCTGGAAAGTATTCCTTTATCTTCCCACGTTTGACCTTGTGCTCCCAGTGACACTTGTATCATTTCATTCACCAAACGGGGCTGTCAGATTCCCACATCATGGTCTGCCTTCCCCACAGCACGGTGACCTCCTTGAAGACTGGGATCTCATTTCTCTCCCTGATTGCCTAATTGCCACACTGAGCACATAGTAGGGACTGAGTCATGACTGCTATTTAAGTGAATGAAGTTCACATGTGTTCATTCATCTTTGAACGTATTTAATATAGAAATAAAATAAGATCAAATCACAAGAGTTGCATTAAAAGTAAAAAGAAATAGAGTTATTGCTCCAGTATGTCATGTCAGCTTGGCCTAGATGAACTCAGATTTGTTCTGAATCTGCGGTTCTATGCTTCTCAGCACAGGGCGAGGTTTTCCTTATTCTTTAATGTGATGGAATTGGTTTTCTCATTATTTTCAGCAGAACCAAAGACTCGGCCTACTTTAACAGTTTACTGAGTTGGTAAAACATTTCAAATTATGGAAAACAACACCTGACAATTTATTCTCCTGTGGCATAAAAATGGCAATATTATCTGTAGTATACACTTCTGAAATTACAAAATATGTTTGTAGTTAATGTTTAACTTTTAAAATATCACATGGACAAAAAAGTACATAGAACATATATCGTTTAAGAATAATAGTAAAAAATGAACACCTGAGCTCTAGAAAGAGCCCAAAGTTGGAAAGAAGTCTGGCCAATGATTTGAAGCATCCCGTTGCCCCTTTCCAGTCACAAATACCATCTTCCCGTCAGAGAAGGGATGACATATCATCAATTATATTTGAAAGTCCTTGTTTTCTTGCCTGATTTTATTATGTGTCTGCTATCTGTCTCCATGATTGATACATTAATTTTTCATCTGCTTAAGTGGGAACTATACTATTATACCTTTTTCCACTCGGCAGTATTTTATTTATTTATTTGTTTGTTTGTTTGTTTGTTTGTTTTGCGGTATGCGGGCCCCTCACTGTTGTGGCCTCTCCCATTGCAGAGCACAGGCTCCGGATGTGCAGGCTCAGCAGCCATGGCTCACAGGCCCAGCCGCTCTGCGGCATATGGGATCTTCCCGGACTGGGGCACGAACCCATGTCCCCTGCATCAGCAGGTGGACTCTCAACCACTGCGCAACCAGGGAAGCCCTCGGCAGTATATTATTGAGTGCCACCCACGCTGACATGCATAGCTGAGGTCCACGCAGCTTTACTGATGCACACAGCACTCCCAGTGTGTCACGTGCTTCTGTGAACATCTTTGTTCCTGTTTCCTTGGACATGTGCACCAGTTTCTGGGCAGGTACCCAGAAAGGAGTTGCCTCATCAGCTTTCTAGAAAATTCCAGAAAGCCCTCCAGTGATCGTGCCAACGTGCACCCAGCCAGCTGGTAAGACAGACACCACTGCTCCACGAGGTCTGAGGTACTGGATTTTGTTAGAAGCGTTTTCTCTCCACCCTGGTGCTTTCACTGTGGTTTTAATTTGCACGTCGTCACTGACGGACGAGGCTGAGCACACAGCCCTGTGATGGGACAGGATTGGGAGCCTGTTAAGTCAGTGGCCTGGGCCTGAGGCCCTGTGTTCTTCCACCACTCACCTTTACAGGTGGGAGGATCTGAATTAAATGCAGTGGATGTGAGTGTGCACCGGCTCCGCCTCTCACTGGAAACGTAATCTTGGCAAAGTCCCACATTCTTCCTAAGCCTGAGGAACTATAAAATGAGAGTAATAATCCCTCATCTTTCATGAGGAGGAAATTAGATGACATACATAAAGCCCATGGTGGTTACTATTTCTGGTTGTCACAACACTTTGTACGTCCCTCACTTTTTACCCCACGCCCCTAACTCAGGACAAGTCTTATCTGATGGACAATGGTTGGATGTCCAAGATACATGTTTAAAATATTTTAATATCTACTCAGTGATGTTGGAAATTTCAGCAGCTCTACCTCAAACCAGGACCTTTTTCTAAGTTAACTTTCTTGGCCAAGGGAATCTTAAGCTGCTGTCCATCTCTCTACCTCTCAAGATACAGATCAGAGAGAAATGGTGAGAAGGAAATGCTAGTAACCCAGGAGGAGGAGTGGTACCCAATGCCTTATCTAGCTCAGAAACATGTGAGGTCCCCACACGTAGGAGCAAAGCAAAGATGAAGACAGGGCTGGGAAGCCCAAGCATCATGGAGAGCGTGGGCCGGTGGTTAAACCCAGGAAGTTAAACTAAGGTGAAGGCAGAGGTCCACAGGGGTCAGATGCTGAGTCAATGCAACAAAGAAGCAAATCTTCCCAGGGGCTGGCTGGAGAATCTGTCACTCAGAGTCAGCAGGGGCTGACAAGGGGTAAGGCAGAAAACCAGTCAGGAAATATTCTTTGAATCCCAACTTTGTGTCAAGTGTCTTCCTAGGTCTTAGGAATCTAAAAACATTCTTGATCCCCACTTCCTGGGACTTAGAGGATGGCAGTGAAATTGAATGCTAAGCAAACAATGACAAATAGTATAGAATCAGTTTACAACTGTATAAAGTGACAAAAGAAACTAGAGGGTTCTAGAAGAATGTGGAAGAGAGATACTTGACCTAGTGAAGGCCTTTCTAAGAGTGAACAGGAAGAATTCAAGTGTGGAGGAACATTCCAGGAAGCAGCCAGCTGACAGCAGGCTTCATAAAGGAACTGAAAACAGTCCAGTTGGCTTAGAGAGAAGGGACCATAATGTTTGGTGAGGCCGAGAGGTAACCGAGGCCAGATTATAGAGAGCCTCTTAGGCAGGTACAAAGATTTTGTGCTTTATTCCAAGAGAAATGGAAAACCACTGGTGATTCTGACATAGAGACATCTCTTGCTGTGGCCTGTATGTTTAAGAGAGTCCCTCTGCTGAAGTACAGGGACACCCTTTTAAAGGTGACATATATATATATATATATATATATATATATATAGGTGACATTATATATATATATATATATATATATATATATATATATCTGATATAGATAGATATAGGTATAGGTATAGGTATAGTTGTAGATATAGGTAGAGGTAGAGGTAGAGGTATAGTTATAGATAGTGATGTAGATATATAGATAGGGCTTTACATGCTATAAAACATGATAGACCTGTAAAATAGTGTGCTTGAATTCCCCTTAAAAAATGAGTGTATTTCCTCCTCCTGCATTGAATTAAGTCATTACCAAAAGCATCATGCACATTTTATTTGCAGTTGAAACTGCATGTGTCTTTGAATCCAATCACACCTGGACAGAGTGTAAAGGCTCTGTTAGCAATAAAGACAACTGCCTGGGGAAGAATTAATTTCAAGTGAAGATGAGTTTATAATCCTAATACGAGAAAGACACCCCCGAATGGAAGAGAGGAGCAATTCTGAGTCAAACTCACTAGCTACCATTCATTCTTCTCAGGTCCATATGCCACGAACTCACATCTGGATCCTTGGAAAAGGAGCTGTGTGCTAAAAACTGAAAGAACGGAGTAAAATCTCTGTGGTTAAAGATTGAGACATTAAGGACACAAGGCAGGCCTATTTGTAGACTGTGTGGTGGGACAAAAAAAGGTGATGCTCCCCCACCCCAGGGCCACTGGGGGATCCTGATGGGGCACAGAAGGGCCATGGCTGCTTGAGTGTTGTGCCAGCGGAAATCTGGAAGGCAGAGGAAATGTAATAGGGAAAAACAAATCTGACTCCATATTAGATCTGTTTCTTTTATTTTAACATTTGTATTCTATTGCTTTGAGTTAAGAATGTTGCCTATAGACTGAAATATAAAGGACAGTCCATTCATGAGGCTCTACCCTTTAAGGGTATAACACTTTTCCATTCATTTAGAGATTAAAAAGTTGCAGAACAGAGAATAACATTTGTCTTGCTGGAGTTTACAGGAACATTGTGACTTGACCCGCATGGACAGCTTCAAGAACAAAGGATTCTGACACCATGACATTGGCAACAAGCAACCACACCACGTCCCCTTGTCGTATAAAAGAAGCCTGAATCCTGACGGGTGAGATGGCTCTTTGGGAGAGTGGTCCACCATCTTCTCCGTCTCTGGCTTTCTGAATAAAGTCATTAGTCCTTGCATCAACACTTCGTCTCCTGATTTATTGTCCTATGGTAAGCAGAATGAGTTTGGACTCGGTAACAGAAAGGGCAACTGAGAGGTCAGCCAGCAGGCACCAGCAATGGAAGGAGCATCAGCTGTCTCATCCCTGACCTGTTGGTACCTTTGACCAGCATGGACAGTGGCCCCATAGAATAGGAGGCAGACCTGGGAGGAGGAAAGGATGGATGTCCTGTGAGGACAAGGCTTCCTGCATCTGTGTGGGCAGGACACCATGCTGGGCTTCTCAGCCTTTGTCGAGGGCAGCTCTGAGGGTGAACTGGACTTCCAGCCCATCCCAGAGGGTGCCAGGGAAGTTGGCTTTCTGACTCTTGTTTTGACTGCCCAGGCTGAAATGGGTATTAAACACTTATGCGTATTTGGCACCAAGTTCTGTCTTGATCTTATAAGCCTGAGGCCTGTCCTTCTTTCTACCCATTCATATTTACCCATTCACACTAATCACATTAGCTCAGTTACAACTCCCCTTCTCATTTCGGTCCCGGTCTTGGCCCCATTCTCAGCTCAGTCTAATCTCTGTTTTGATATAATACCCAGGAGCTCAGAGCTCAGAGGTGTGTCATCCATGCACAGAGGAGGTTACTGCTGCCCGTTTCCTTTCTGACTCATCCTTGCTGTCATCAGACCTTCTCATGGAGGATTGATTTTCATTTCTTCTGGGTCCTCCTTGAAGCAGGCTTGTCGACACCTTCCCTTTCTCACACCCTCCTCCCTGACCAAGCGGGGGTCTTCAGGATCCCCCATGTCTCCTTTGTTCTTGTCTCCTCTTCTCTTTCTTGGTGTGCTCCAGGCACCAGCTGATCTGTTAGCCTCACCTCTGGAGAGGCATCCTGCTGGCTTTCTCCTCTCCTCTCAGCTGGGTCACTTCCCTATGTGGCCCAACGTTGTCTCTACCAAAGCATTCCATTCTTTCACTTAATCTTTCCCTCATTCATCCACTTAAGCACATATTTACTGAGCACCTAACTGTGCTGGGCTATGTATACAGTGAAGGAAGTAAGCTCAGCCCTACCTCTCGTGGATGTCACAGTCCATGCACTCATGGCATAAATATTTATTGAGCACTTAATTTGTGTTAGCCTCTGTCCTCACCTCTAGGAATATAACAGTGAATAAAACATTCTGCCTCCATTGACTGGTGAGATAGGTTAATCAAATATTCATAGTAGGAAATAGGTGATTATCTTTCATATAGATAAACGCTCTGAAGAAAAATAAATTTTCTAGGACACCTTATGACAAGCATAGGAAGTCTAGGAAGTATTTTTCTGAGAAAATGACACTTGAGCTGCTGTCTGAAGATGAAGTAGAGTTAATTAGACAATGTAGCAGGTCAAGATCTTCCCCAAAAGTCGAAATGGTTTGTTCAAAGACCCTGTGGTGAGAAGGACCCAGCACATTAGCATAACTGAAAGGAGCTCAGAGCAGCAAAGAGGGAAGAAAATGGAGAATGAGACTCAGAGGATGGGCAGCAACAGAGTCAGCAGGGCCAGACCCACTGTTAAGAAATTTGGTTTCTTTCTTAAAAGCAGTGGAAAAACACAGAAGAGTTTTTATGCTGCAACACAGAAAATGAGTTAGAGGGTACCATGGTAAGACGCTGGTACACTCGTTCTAATAGAAATACAGGTGAGATGGGAAACTTTTATCAGGGAATTGGCAATAGACAAAAATTAATGAATAGATTTTGAGTATGATTTGGAATTAAATTCGGACTATTTTTATAATTAGATATGAGTGAATAATAAATCAAAATATTTCAAGGTTAATTCCTAGATTCCTAGCTTTTACAACTGGGAGGTAGTGCCTGTATCATGAAGACAGGAAAGGTATAAGGGGACCAGGTCTAGAAGAGATTATAAATATGCTATCTGGTATGTTGCTTTTGAGATGTCCTTGAGAGATCCAGCTGTGAGTAGGGATTTGGATATGTAGAGCTGGAGCTTTCCTTTTAGAGGGAAGTTCTAGGCTGAATATATAAATGTGAAAGAGGTTAGTGGCCTATAGATAGCACTGTAAGTTGTTAGTAGAGATAAGTTTCCCAGAAACTATTACAATGAGCTATTTCTATTTCATCTCGTCCACAAGCTTCTCTACATGCTTGAAATTAGTCTTATTCTTCTTTGAATAGTCAGCTTCTATCACCTTACCCATCATACATTGAATAATAAATTACTAAAAGAATAAATACAAATAATACTATTATAAAGCAGGGTATTATACCAAGCACTTTGCAAAAAACCTAATCCTCAAAACAAGCCCATGTATAAAATAATGCTAACTTGACCATTTTTTTCTGATGAGGAAATAAACAAAGGGAAGAAGGTCAATAATTTTCTCAAGGTTAATTCCTTGGAAACAGTCAAATAGGAACTCAAAATAAGCTCTATCCAATGGCAGACTCCATACTACAACTCCTACACTCCAGGGTTTTTGTCCTGAATGGCAGCGAGTCAGGAAACCAAAGGAAAAACAAGAGTACATTTTCCATGTACTGAGGTAACTTTGTTAACAGTCAGTAAAGATAGCCTAAGTTGAATTCTGTTCTTCACTGAGTCAGACCAAGTGGTGCTCATGTCGGCCACAGTCTGTTAAATATAAAGTTCATTTGCTCCCAGTGAAGTAATCAGCAGGTACTGATTTCATCCTCAGGAGCTTCGGGGAAAGTCAACCTGTTTTATGGATGTTTAAAAACAACTGGTTTTAAGAGCTTTTTCTTCAAAGTTCACCTGTCACTGAAGAACTTTAATTCAGTGCTGGCTTTAGGATAGGTTTAATATAACAGAACTAGAAAGGTACTCTCTTTCTGGGCACAGATGGAAGACATCATCACCCTTTTCCCTCATTCTGGTCATGACTTTGCTCCAGTTACATCCTAAGTCAGTTACTTATTTGATGTCATCTTTCTCTTATCGCTCCTCTTAATGCACTCTTTTTTTTTTTATTAATTACATTATTTATTTATTTTTGGCTGCGTTGGGTCTTCGTTGCTGTGTGCGGGCTTTCTCTAGTTGCGGCGAGCGGGGGTTACTCTCCATTGTGGTGCATGGGCTTCTCATTGCAGTGGCTTATCTTGTTGCAGAGCACAAGCTCTAGACACACGGGCTTCAGTAGTTGTGGCTCGCAGGCTCTAGAGCTCAGGCTCAGTAGTTGTGGTGCCCAAGCTTTGTTGCTCCATGGCATTTGGGATCTTCCTGGACCAGGGCTCGAACCCATGTCCTCTGCATTGGAAGGAGGATTCTTAACCACTGAACCACCAGAGAAGCCCAAATGCACTGTTTTACTTAGTTACCTATACGATACATTCATTAACACATGGAAAAGCCAGATGGAATCCAAGAAGTCTTTGAATCGAGTTCTGGATATCAACCCAACTCACTTCTTACCAACTGAGTGTCCTAAGTGAATTTTGTTAAATGCTCTTCCTTCCTGATCCTTCATCTGCAATGGAAAAAAAAAAATGAAACAAATTTAAAAACCTGAACATCCAGAGGACTGCATACAATATGTGTAAGTCAGCTAAGACAGCATTTGACTTATCGTGGTAATTCAATAACTGATAGCTGTTTCTATTTTGCTGTCCTAGGATTGGCCTTCTTGGAAATTGCTACAGTAGAGTACATTATTTTTCTCCCCCAAAACCTTCACAGCTGAAGATGTTTTAAGCAGATGTTATCATTGCTCTTAGAATAAGAAATTAGATAAAAGACACTCATAAAAATGATTGTCTTGTAAGTAAAAATTGTGAGTTGAACATATGCATATCTATTTCTGCCTTTTTCCATTCCTCCTCTAAAACTACATTTAGTTTTATATATATTAAGAGACATAAACCTGCAAAATTGGGGAGAATAGGAGAGAAGTCCACATTTTGATAGCTGGAAAGCCAACAGATGAGAAATAACTGACTTAGCAGATCCAAGAAAGCCAAATCCTGAGGCTGCAGCCAGGAAAGATAAAATCTACATTAATCTACACCAAGAATCCTCAGAAGGTTCAATAACTCACAGGACCTTGTATCCTCCTCCGCATGCCTCTGAGCAACGGCTCTATTGCCTCCATGGAAGGTTGGAGAATTTTACTCTCTGAAGATGGTAAAAGAGAGGATCTTGGGATGGCAGAGGCACATTTACAAAACAAGAAATCTGGTGGAGAGAAGCCTACTGAATACGACCCTTTGAGACCCCAGCTCTCCCTCAAGACTGTGTGTCTGTGAGAGCTGGACCTCCCTCTCCAGCCAGGAGATTCTAAGTCTTCTCAAAAACACCCAGCCAGCCTAAGAAGAAATACCTAGAAGTACTGACACCAAGGGTTTTCCAAGAAATGCTCAGCCACACTAGTTGACAAACCCTGTCTAAGCACCCAGTGTTTGCACCCAGATGCAAACCAGAATGGCTTCAGATTTCCCAAAAGGAAAAGGGAACCCAAAAAAGCAATGAATAATCCCTTTGAATTTCTGAAGGAAAATTATTTCCAACCTAGATTTTTTTATAATCAAAGTCATTTCCAAACATGCTAGGTCTCAAAAAATGTACCCACCATAGCTGCTTCCTCTGGAAATTGTTGAAGAAAATGAAACAAGGGAATGAAGCAAGAAAAAGGAAAACATGTGATACAGAAAAGAGGAAATCCAACCTGAGAGAAGAAAAATGGTTCTCCAGAATGGTGGTGAAGGGAGATCCCAAGCTAACACCTGTTCACAGACATAGAGGGCAGCCATACTTTTAACTTGATGAAGCATCTGGAAAATATCCCCAAAAAAGTAAAGGAGACAGAAAAAAAACATGAGATTCAGAACTCAAGAATCCTCCTCAAGAGAAGGGGGTTCTGAGGATGACTATGATGGGAAGCCCAGGACAAGATTTGTGCAGCTTTTCTAGAGAGCAATCTGACAAAAAGAGAATGCAGTTCTTCCGGAGGGACTCCTAGAGAGAAAATATGAACTCATAACTTCCTTGATATGACTGACCTTGCAGGAATGGTATAAAGAGGAAGATATGGAAACAGTGAGCAAAGCATATAACAATCTAAAGAAATGATAAACAGTTGTTAACTTCAGGAAAAACATAAAGGAAATGTAATCACAATACAGTACAGAGCTCAGATATGAATAATATTGCATAGTCCAATAAGAATACTGAATATTGATTTAAACAAAATTTTCAAAATTGCAATTTGAGATGATTGGGGAGAGAATGGGAGGGAATGATATAAGAAAATAAAATGGTAAAGAGAATAAAATTTTCATCTGCCATAATAGGAATTAGATAGATAACATCAAAGACTGATTAATGAAAAGATAGTAGGCATATAAAAATTTGCTGAAGTTTCAGAAAAAGCTAAAAAATGGAAAACAATTTTCTCTAAATATGAGATGAGATGACATAAGGAGTAAGCTATATTTTATCATAAAACTTTTAGTTATATTCAGTAAAATGTAATTTAACTATAAAACATTTTTTTTAAGTTGCAAACATTCCAGTTCTCTAATCCAAAGGTACATATGACATAGTGTAATGAATCAATATTCAGTCCAGAAATGTTATTTAGGTTGTGGATGCTGAGTTAGTTGTAGAGTTTGTGAGTTTTGTGTTTTAATTTGGCAATCATCTCACAGCTAAGGAAGCAGTGAAATCAGTACTAGAATCTTCTCACTCTCCACAGCACAGTCCGGGTCCCACCATGCTGTTGTAGCACAGGTTTGATTGAAATGAATGGCCCTGATTCCGGCCTCAGAGTGGGCACCCTCTCTGTTGTTTTTGGAATGGTTAGCAAGGACACATAGTCGTGTTTTTCACCTGTGGATTGAACCCTGCAGCTTCATGGGGCCTCAGAAATTCCCACTAATCCCAAACAGCTGCTTTGCAAATGTATCATGAGCTCTTTATGAATTCTCTCATGCAACAAGCAGTGATTTAGCACCTGCTATTCTTCAGGCCCTTTACTATGAATTGGGAATTTCAAAAAAATGATTTAGTTGCAGAGAAAAGAGAACGGTTCTCCGTGAGAGTAGGGGAAAATATCTTGAAATTGATATCCTATGTTCAATTAACAAAATGCTTTTAAATTTACTATTTCATCTGATTCTCACCAAAAAAAAAAAAGACTGTATAGTACATACAGTATGTATTTTCTACCCTCCTTTGACAGACGAGATAACTAAATCTCAGGAAGGTAAAGTAACAGTTAAGTTTACAGAGCTCACATAGGATAGATCTGAGGCTTTGAATTCATCTTTTCCGAGGCCAAGTCCAGTCGTTTTCATGACACTAAACTGCCTTTGAAAATGATTTACTCACCCTTCTCATTCAGCAGATCAGGAAACAGAAATGATGTAGCCTGGCCACACGATAGGCTCAGAAATCTGAGTCCAGCTGTTGAGTGACTACAACAACAACTCCCTTGATTCCTATTAGCTATGCCCCTTGATAACTTCAGTGACCCCCCAAAGATTAAGCATGAGTGGTGTACAGGCTCTAAAATGCCATCACAGTCCACTGTGGTCAGCTCCCTGGCAATCGTTTCTTAAGCTGGGATAATGATGGCAGCCTTGGCTTTCACTGGACACAGCCCTGTTCTTTTCCAAGGAACTTAACATGACTAAATGGGCAAATCTGTGACCCAAGATGGAAAATTAATGTTGTGATTAGATGCATGCTTGTTCTATGTATGGTTGGGCATACTTATTTCAATATTCCCGTAAAGTTTTAAGTTTCAGTCCATTGAATTGGGCAGCTCTGCAGGCCGGGCCTATAAGACTCGCTGAATTCATGATGAATACAACCCATTCCTTATCCTGGTTCTAGGAGTTCATGATCTAGACTGAAGGACAGACAGGTGACCTGAATACAATGTGATGGGGTCTGTGCTAGAGACGTGAAAAGGGTTTCATGCATACATGGAACTGACAACATGGAAATGACAGAGCAAAAAGGAAGGAACATCCTTTTGCCCAGTTATTTACTACTTACCTGAAATCTGCTCCTGGATACTTTCACATTCATGTTTAGTGTCTACCATTCTAAGTGCATATATTTTCCCTTTATAGAATTTTTATCACAAATTTTATTTATATAGCCATTTGTGTTTTATTTAATGTCTTTCTTTTATACTAAATAGCTACACAAGGGCAAGAATTATGCCTGTTTTATTATCCACTGTACCTAATTCAAAGACTTGCACAGTGCCTGGCACGAAGCTTGATACACGCTTGTTGAACGAGCCAGTGAATGATTAAGAGTGACTGTGTGTGTTTATTCCTTCTTGTGAAAAAGTACCTTTTCAAGCCACAGGATTTTGAATCTAATTATTAGGATTATGAGTTAAATATAAGTTACTTTATCAGAAGACAATCATGACAAAGTGATTCATGAGGCTATAAACATTGCAAGCCTCAAAACTTCATTTTCAATTAAACAAAAGTCTAATTCCTTCTCTAAATGCTGTAAATCATTATGTGCAGAGTTAGGTATACACCAATTGACACTGTATCTGTCTGCACTGCTGACATGCCTCTGATGTTGAATTGTAAAAGTTGGTGAAAACAATAAAATGGCATCTCCAAAATTAGTTTTTACCTCCCTTGTATATAGGTTGGTTTTTATTTAATGATCATGACTATTTCAAGGGAATACATTGCTTCCCCAAATTCAAGGGGGGGGGGCGCTAACTTAATGACCCCAAAGTTCCCTTGCTCACCCACTCAACAGTCCTCTCAAATCAATAAGAAAATTACAAACTGGTCTCAGCTTCATCCCCATTTTCACAAAATAGCAGAGTAGTGACACAATGCCTCAGGAAGCTCTGGTGAACCTGATCAGAGTCTACTTGGATATCTCAGAGTAAAATCTAGGTTGCTGTGAGATGGACAATTCCCCTTTAGAAGGAATGCATGCTGGGAATTCCACTGGGGCCTGTTCCCCACCAGCCACACCTCTGCACCAAGATTGAAGTGACAGGAAGGGAGTGAGGGCCATTGGTGATGAGATGTGCTGGACCACCATTGCCCAAATTCTCTGCCCCAGGGAAATGCCCATCCTTCCCAGGGTAGACTGTTAACCCTTTTGAGGCCTCGGTCTGTTGCTGGGGAGAGAGGGCGAGGTGGGGTGGTGGCTACATTAGGAAAGTGGTTGAGGCTAAGCCTCCATTCCAGGACATGGAAAAACCAGAAGGAAAAGATACTAAAAATGAAAGGGTTTTCAAGGGACTGGGGAGCCTAATTCAGACTCTGAGAGATCATCTATTGAACCTAAGCCTTTGGACTTTTGGTTCACCAAAATTCAATAGCAAATACTTGAGATGCCAACTATGAAGAAGGAAACTTCTGGAAGAAAGGGACACAGACTCTAATAAGAGCAGTTCTGGCTCCCCAGGAGCTCCAATCCAGCAGAGGGTGTCAGACAACAGATAACCACAAAACCCAGTGATTGCCAAGAGGTAGAGAAACAGGCCGCGCTGATGACACAGAGGGACAAATGTTGACGAGTGTGTGGGTCGGGGAGGGGTGGTCAGAGGAAGCAGCACCAAGAAAGCTTTAGTCTTTTCTTATTCAAACCAAAACAGCTTCTAAGCACCCTCCTGTGCCTGAATGAGACGGTGCAGAGGAGAAGTGGAAAAAAGGGACTACAGTTCCTGCTCATGGTGGAGTCATTCATCATCAAATGCTGAATGAAGTAGAAAGGAAAACTTTCCAAACAATGAAAGAGCAGGTGTCAGCAGAAGGACACAGATGTTAGCTCCCAGAAAAGTCATAAGGAATCTACTGCTGCCTCAGACACACAAAATTCCCAGGGCTCCCACGTAAAGGGAGCCATTACCATTTCTACAGGAATGGAGAGAGGTTGCCCAGGGGCTGCCCTGTCCGTCTCTCGGCCACCTGGCCCTTCACATCCCCCAGTGTTGGTTCCTGTAGCACCAGAGACCAACATGCTCCATCACATCTAACCCCTTGTAACATATTCACAAACCCTTCTTCCCACAGACAAAATTGAGGTACAGGGTCATGAAGGAAAAGTTCCAAAATCACACACATATGTAGTGGCAGAATCAGAATTCACATCCAGGAGTGCATAATTCCAAATCTTATGTTTAACTCATTTTTCCCCGCTAAGACCATCCAGCTAGCACCTACTAGCACATCAGTCTTTGAAATTTTGTTCTTTTATGTTATCAATGATTTAACTCTGGAATAAACAATGATGAAAATAAGGATCAAAAAATACTCCCTCTCAGCTGTTCTGCTATACTACAGACAGTAATTATTTATAAATCCAAATCTAGAATCCAAGTTACAGGTTATTTGAACACTGTGAAACTGAGTACTTGAAGTCAATGAACATGAGTACTTCAAGTCAATGAAACAGACATGGGATAAAGGAAAAAATGATAATAGGAAAATCAGGTTTTGCCACTTTTGAGCATTTAGAATCTGAAGATTAGCCAGACTCGCTGCGGTTGTGAGAATGTTTGGCTAGTATGTCTCTGAATGGAGTCTTGATTTTCTTTTCATTTTCTCACGCAGAAAAAAGAGACACTACTCCCCAGTAACCCCTGGTCAACCAAAAGAGCAAATATTGATTATGCTGGTTCACTTTAAGGGTTTATTGCAGAAATTACTGGCATCATTAACTTTATTTTTTTTTAATATTCGCACAAGGCTTAAAAATCTACAATTCCCTCTTCGATGTAATGGTATACAATATATTAAGTGCGATTAAGCATTCCAGTCTAGGGAAATGAAGTGGCATTTGGCAAATTACTCCTACATGTGGATAAAAATACCTTAGCATATCAAAAAGGTAAATTTATCTCAGCAGTGCAAAAACAACTTCCTGCTTTCCTCAACAGGCAATGCTTCCAGGGAAGCAGCAGTTCTTGCCACGGTTGCTTTTTATGAATTTGTTGCCAATCTTTGAAATCGGGCTCCTCTTAAAAGGTAAAATGATCTGGCAACCTTTGTCTGACATCCCCCCTTAGCAGCAATCGGCTGCCCCTGTAGAAGGAGCTTAGGCTCTTTGGTTGTCCTCAACCTCAGCTCTTCTCCTTTGCCTTATACTTGGCCCACTTCTCCGTTTATCTTACCTACCCAGCCCTGGGAAGCGTTTGTGTTTGTCTTCCCTGGTGCAGGGTCTACTGAAGAAGAAAAAGACTACGCTATCGGGGTGTCTGGGGCAGCAGCAGTGGGGAGGCAGAAGGAACCCGGGAGAGAAGACAGGTTCCCAAGTATATGACGCAAATCCCAGAAGACTTCCAATTGGAAGAGTGATCACGGGATCAACTGTGTGGGCAAAGGGCACAGAGGAGCAGGTAGGATGCAAAAGCCCACGACATGTACATCACACAAATATTCCCTAAGCGCCGACCACGTGACCAGATCCGCACTGGGTGTGCCCCGGGAAGGAATGATCTATCGTCTGCTGGAACACTTCCAGTAATAAGGGGCTCACTTCCCATCAAACTCCCTCTTCCACTTATAGACATTTAACCTTGTGTAAAGAGAAAAATGCACCCCATTCCTTAGCATGTATAAGACAATGCTAAGAGTTTCGCATACTGCCTGATTTAAATATTCAGAGTTGTCAGATAAGTTAAACGTTTTTCTCTTCATCTTATAAGGAAAGCTGGGGAGGCTTAGAGAGGTTAAGGGATGTGGCCAAAAAACACAGCCAATAAGTATCAGAATGAGCACTTCCTAACTGTCTGACTGCAAAGCCTGTCAGTTATGGGTCTGAGACCCAAGGCCCCATAATTTCCTCAGAGATGGACTAGGTAACCAGTGTGTTAATTCCTAACAGGCCAATTCACATTAGATCAGTAACGATTGGAAATGGTTTATTGGGTTGCTCACTGAGATATGGACCCTGAAAGAGGAGGGCTCCTGGATTCACGGGGCTTTACACACAAAGCGCTGTGTCTCTGTGGCAGGGTTTTGGGCAATGGGGCTCTGCTTAGCCTGCATCAGTAGGTCAGACCTCACCCTACAGAATTCCACTCTCTCTGACCACTAACTGTACCCACGTCCTTGTGCAAATGACACCCCCAACGCAGGTTCAGGTTTCCATTTGTTTTAAATGAGGAAACTGCATAAGATTTTCCCCAGGAAGACTTGCAGGTCAGAATCTACACAACTGCAAGAATGGGAAGAGAAGAAGACTAAGGCATAAAGAATATGGCAGTTAGTGAGCATGCGGGGAAGGGCATGTAAAGTTGTTAGTATGAGATGGGAGAAGAAGCCAAAAATGGAGATTTGGGCTAGAAATACAAAGATCTAGTCCAAATGGAGTTTTACATCTCAACACCTGTTTTGTATGGCTCCGCAAGGAGAAATCCATCCCCATTCCCATCCCCAAAGCACAAAGAAAATATGCACACACACCCTCCTGTCATTTCTATCATTTAGACATCAGGTGGTGGCATCTGAGTAGGAGCAGATGTGCTATGCTTGATGGAGGTACATACGCACAGAGAAATACAAACATGCACACGCTACACAAACCCCGGCCTGCAGCGCAGTATCCGTATGGCCATTTATGGGACTTTTACAGAGTAAGCAGTAGATGAAATGGCAGAGTCTATATAGGTGATTTGCACAGAAATAATTGGGACCAGATCTAGCATTTGGGAAGCCAAGTGTATGATTTCACTAGGCTCTGCTCACCCTCAAACTCCTGGTGGACCCCATTTCTATCCAGTACCCAGGCTGCCCCGTGAATATCGGCAGAGAGCCAGCTCTGCTCAGAGCAGGAGCTCAAGGAAATGTTTGAGCCTGATGGTCCCTGATGTCCTGCTGGTGCTGGCAGTCAAAGCTGGCTGTCAGACAATAGGGTTATTGCAAATATTTAAGGAGCCCATCCACACTTCCTGAGGAGGGTCTGCAGGGCGGCCTTGAATTCCAACAGCCTGGCTAGTTAAGTACTTGTGTACTGGTCCCTCACAGACAGGATTTTACAGGTGTTTCCACTTTAATTTTCCTTTCAATATATGAGTTATCTTATTTAAAATCAATTTTTGGAGAAAGATGCTAGGTTACTTGCTCTCCTTCCTTTTCCCAAAGTCTCTTTCCTGACTTTTGTTTTGTTTGTGTGTGTGTGTGTGTGTGTTTTGTTTTTTGCTTTTTTTATGTCTAATACTTTAATGGGATTGTTTTTTGTTTGTTTATTAATTTTTACTGGAGTATAGTTGCTTTACAATGTTGTGTTAGTTCCTACTGTACAGCAAACTGAATCAGCTATATGTATACATATATCCCCTCTTTTTTGGATTTCCTTCCCATTTAGGTCACCGACTTTTGTTTAAAAGATCACTAGTCGGGGCTTCCCTGGTGGCGCAGTGGTTGAGCGTCCGCCTGCCGATGCCGGACACACGGGTTCGAGCCCTGGTCTGGGAAGATCCCGCGTGCCACGGAGCGGCTGGCCCCGTGAGCCACAATTGCTGAGCCTGCGCGTCTGGAGCCTGTGCTCCGCAACAAGAGAGGCCGCGATGGTGAGAGGCCCGCACACCGCGATGAGGAGTGGCCCCCGCTTGCCACAGCTAGAGAAAGCTCTCTCACAGAAACGAAGACCCAACACAGCCATAAATTAAAAAAAAAAAAAAGAGCTGGTGACACGTACGTGCGCTGAGACAGCGCGAATTGGAGAAAAAAAAAAAAAAAAAAAAACCTCAATAGGTTAAAAAAAAAAAAAAAGATCACTAGTCATTTATCAAGAACTATTTCAAATATGGTACAAGTAGAAAATGTACTATTATGGGCACCTCTGTGTCCTACCCTCAGACTGAGACTTAAAACACTGCAGATGAAGCTGAAGGCTGTTGAAGGATTCTGTTTCTCTCTCTGACTTCCAGCCACAAGTCACCCCTGTAGTGCATTTGATGTTGACCTTTTCCTTGTATCCCACTCTATTTTAACTATGTATATGCATGCAAATATGCACACACATTTTATGGGCTGAATCAGGCCCTCCTTAAAATTCCTTATTGAATCCTTACCCCACAGTACGCTAGAATGTGACTATTTGGAGATGCAGACCTTTAAATTAAGGTGATTAAATACAGATGAGGCCGTTAGGGTGGCCCTAAATCCAATATGACTTGTGTCCTTATACAAAGGGGAAGAGACCCCAGGAGTGTGTGCACACAGAAGATGCAGGAGAAGATGACTGTCTGCAAGCTGAAGAGAGAGACCTCGGAAGGAACAGACTTCACTGACACCTTGATCTAGACTTCTATCTTCCAGAACCATAAGAAAATGCATGTCTGTTGTTTAAGCCACCCATTCCATGGTATTTCTGTTATGGGAGCCTGAGCGTACTAACACAATCCACAAAATTAGAAACAGTATTATTTTCATGGTTTCTGTAGGTGAAAGTTTAAACAAAAGCATGTTATTTACATAGATGCCCTCAAAATAAACATTTATTATTTAAAAGGGAAAAATGTAACCTTACCATGGAGCAACCTGGCAGACAACCCCTTAACCATATGACGAAGGTTAATAACGCTAGTGGTCAGTCATATGGACACCGTGTACCCAGAGGCAGTGTGCGATCTCAGTCTGATCCTGAGAAAACTTTGGGCGAACCTAAACTGACAAATGTTCTACAAAATACCTGGCCAGAACTCTCCTAAAGTGTTAATGAATCTCATGAAAGACAGGGAGAGAGAGGGGCTGCCACAGGGTGGAGGAGACTAAAGGTGACCAGGGATCCTGCATCGGATCTTGGAACAGAAAAGTATTAGTGAAAACACTGGTGAAATGCAAATCAAGCCTGTGGTTTAGTGAATGCTCTTGTACCAGTATGCATTTCTTAGTACGAGCATTGTGCTGTGATAATGCAAGATGCTAACATTAGGGAAAGCTGGGTGAAGCGTGTATTGGACCTCTCTGTACTGTTTTTGCAACACTTCTCTATGTGTATAGTTATCTCAATATAAAGAGTCAGAAAACCCCAAACAAACATAATTCATGGGCACTTGCCACCTCGACTTCGAGTTTTCCGAGAGCTATGGACAGAGCAGCCCGCAGGCTTTGCAGTCAGAGAGAAGCGGCCTCCCTTCCTGGCTTCTCCCCCACCAGTTCCTGGGTGACCTAGGGGCCAGCTCCAGTGTGAAATGGATACCTCCGATACTGGCCTCACAGGTTAGTATGTGGATTAAATAAGTGAGTGTGTTCTGTGCGAGTACAATATGTGAGAGGTTCCAAAAAATGTACATTTCATTCCCCACCCATATCCTCTTGTGTTTACATTCAAGTGAGTAAATAATTGATCAAACTTCATCATTAAAACAAGAGGGGATGATTACATAAGATGAGACTTCAGTAGAACCATGGTAAATGGTGTCAATGCAACAAAAGCAATAGAGGTGAAAGAACTACCAAATGTAGCACGCTGAACAGTCCCCAGTGCCCTCCCCAACCTGCTCAGGGCCTCCAGAGCTGTTCTTAGTAACCTGTCTCACCAGGGGTCCTCTCGGGCTTCAGGGCTCAGCCAATGCGAGGCACTGGCAGAAACTCAAAAGAGAGAGAATGAGTGTATTTTCACTGTCCTCTCCCTCTGGGTCCCACACTTGTTGGGCAGCCTTCTCTCCAGGACATTCGAGAGGCTGCCAGCTGGGTTCTGAGAAACACTCTTTCTCCTTTCCCTTTAGGTGGTGAAGGGTTCCTCTTGTCACAGGCAGGGCTGCTTCTCTGAGCCTTGCTTCTCTCTTTAATCCCGACAAACACAATCAAGACCTAAGAGAGGTCTTGCCAAAAGGGTTGATTTACCCTGGATTAGTGCAATGTTTTCAGCATTTTCCAACAACTTCTGATTACCTTTTCTCCTCCTGGTGAACTTGACAATGGATGGAATTCAGGTTAAAAATAAATATTAATCTAGCAGATATGTCTGGCATCAACCTCAAACCTCTGCAGTCTTAATATTCCAATGTTGGCAACAGTGAAGAAAGGAGGGGCGGGATGGTGGCTGTAGAAAGCATGCTCTCAGGAGAAGGTAGAAATCTCTAGATGTCACATCTGTATCCAGTTAGTCATTGGTTGAATGCAGCAACCATAAAAAAGACTTCAGCATTTCCATCTGTTGGGGGGCCTTATGTCTGTGTTCTTAGATGACATCCTGAAAATAATTGTTCATTTTGTCTGAAGATGCTTTTTCTAGTGGAAGAAGAGGCATTTATATCCTCTTAGCTGTTGAACAATTGTGCTCAGGTTTATGTACTTTAACTACCATTTACTTAACAGAGATTTTGTATGGGGAAACCTAGATGCTTTGAATATATTATGCCTCTCACCACCACCCAGGAAAGTAGAGATTAATGTATTTTTCTTTTATTCTAAGACACCCTTTTATTTAACATTTCTGAATTTGGGCTATGTTTTATAACTAAGTTATTATAAATTTATAATAAATATAAAAATATTCTATCTAGTCCCAGCGAAGTGATAAAATATATTCTAATAAGAGTTGTCATTGCCATCACACATGAATTTTGTCAACTTTAAAAGGGAACTATGCAACCAATTATTATTTCAGTTCTGATATTTCCATTTATAGAGATAAGACTCAATTTTGCCTTAAACTTTAATCCTTAGATGTTACTTAAAATATCATTGAAATATAACACCTTATTCTAGTACTGGCATTAAAAAGGCTTGTACATATGGAAGATTGCATATCATGTACTAAGCAATGCAATTAAAGATGGAAAAAGTGGCCAAATATCTCAGAATAAATCATAGAATTTTCAATGCTGGGAGAACTTGATGAGACACTGAGGGACCAGATATCTAGGTTTGAAAAGTTTCCCCATAACTATTTATTTTCTGCATTGGAAGGAGTGTGGACATAATTGTCTTGAAAATTTCTACTGTTTTTCATTGAAGTCCTTGATCAATGTTTTTTTTAATTTCCTGAGACATCATTAGTTGACTAATTTTGGTAAAGTTTTATACATGCCTGATTAATGTTCAGAAAGAATAAATATACCCTGTTTATGGAATATTTATTTCTCCATCTTTTATCTGTGTCCTTATCCATTTCATATCAGATTGACATCCATATAAATTTAACTTCAACATATATATCCACATATATATAATTCATATATATGTATATATATATGTGAATTATATATATGTATATACATATATATGCATATACATGATTCAAATATTAGCATACATTAAAAAGTCAAGTTGTTAAATGTATTAATCAAATCTCCTGTAGCTGTAGTGAATTATTATCTACTTTGTTGGTCTCTGTACTAAATTGTACCTCTAGTAATTTGCTTTATATATTTTGATGTTATATTGCTAGTAATAGAAAGTTCATACCTATTTTAACTTTCCAAATAAATATTGTTCTTTGTTCCAGTTAATGACTTTTACATTGGATTCTCTTTTGGCTACACCACCTATGCTGGTTGCATTTTTATTAGCATTTGTCTAATATATCTTTTTCCCTATTCTTCAGTTTTAAACCTTTCAGAAATTTTGTTTTAGATATTTCTTTCTGACTTTAAAATGACTTTAATCCTTCCAAATTTATCATGGTTCTTAAATCAGGACTTATTTCTGAAAACTTTGTGTTTTCTATTTACCATGCTTATTAATTGTTCCCCCCCCCTTTGGTCCCATTTTTTTCTTCCTCTACAGGTTTGAATTAATAACCTCTATTTCTATTTTTTTCTAGTTGTTACTCAAACATTTGCAATAAACACTTAACTGATACCTTAAAATCTATTTGCTGTCTGCCTCACAACTGCTGCCAACAAGTGCTGCCAGCATAGCAGCATCAATTTTTTTTAAGTCCAGTGTGATTTACTCTCCTCTAATAGTAATTATTCCCCTCTAATATTTCTCAAATAGGAATTTTTCTTGTGGTGCCTATTCTTGTTTTATAAGCTCCAGTTTTCCTTTCATGGATATCTCTCTATTTCTCCAGTGATATCAAATTCACTTCTTTTCAACCACATTCAATATTTCTCTTTTGTTTGAGGTTTTTTGTTTGTTTGTTTGCTGAGTGTGTTTCCTTTATTTAACGCTGTTGGCTTTCCTCATATATTCCTGTGGATTTAGGTCAGAGGAGAGCAATTTCAGCTCCTGCTCATTCTACAACTTGAGGCTGAAAGTCCCCTCTAGCTGACACTTAAGAGCAGCTGTTTAACTGTCAGTAATACATAATCTCATTAAAAGAAACATTAGAACTGTAAATGTAAAAAAAAGTAGGCAAAATGCTGATATTATTCATTTTGCCTCAAATTAAGTTAGCAACACAAAAGTGTTGAAAAAAAGATTATTAGTATGGGTTATAAACATGTATCATGATGTGATGTACAACTTCCTATAAGAAAAATAATTCTGATGCATCTTATCACCTAATAAGAGGAACGTTTAGATTCATCATATTTTGATTATGATGTTGTAGAAGAAAGTGGCATGGGACATTATAAGTATGTTATCATTGGTTGAATGTGTGTGTGTATTATGACATACTCTATTATTTGACAAGATACAATATTAAATCTACAATATCCCTTACAATTAATGGCTTTTTCTAATCAAGAAAATGTGATATCATCCCAATTTTAAAGATGCAACACTCAAATACAAAGAGGTTAATACATTTGGTGAAGGTCACACAGAAAGAACAAGAATTTGAAATTAAGATGTCCAACCACAAAGTCCCTTTTCTTTTCTCCATGTGGGAGGTCACTTGACCTTTGCAAGGAAGGTTAACATGCTCAATTTCTTTGCAGAGAAGGAGAAAATATCTTGGGATGTGAGTGCTAATTTTCACTTCACTTTACTGACCACCCCAAGACTGAGCTAACCATCTCTTCTAAAGCTTTCAAAACACCCCCATTGTCCACTCTTGTAGGTCTTCCTAAAAAAAAAGAAAAAAAACAACTATATAATTGTTGTCATGTATTTGTTTTCCTTTGATGTTGTTCAAACTCTGGAGAATGAGTTCATTATTGCATTTTTAGTATCAAGCAGTGTCTAATATATAACAGAATATCAACAAATATCTTAATGAGTTAATACCACAATTAACACAATGCAAAATACACATATTAATAAAACATTAGGAAATAAAATAACAGTATTATGGGTGCCCTTTTTTTCTCTAGTTTCTAAAAAAATGTAGGATGAGATTTCAATATGTTGCGGGATGGGAGTTAGGGAAGCAAAAATACAGAGATGGTTAGAGTCGGGGAATCTGGGTCCATGTACTACATCTTCTACAAACTTAACATCTGGGGACTTAAGTAAAAATTAAATTTAGGAGGTTGTATTAAATGTTGTCTAAGGCCCCTTTCAGCTATCATAGTAAGTAATATTAAAAATCAGATCCTTTTTCATTGGTAAAATTAGAAATCTCTCTTCTCCCTAAGCATGTCTTATAATATTCTAATAGGGAGAAAACGGCAGCCAGAAAGACATGCAATTACAAATTTCATGATCATCTACTTTGTCCTCTTCATGAACATTAATCAAACCTATAGATGAAATTGAAACCACTATTGCACTTACACATGTCAATAGAATACCACAAGAATAACTGTCAAAGGATATCTAAGGGCATGATTGGCACACGCTTGGCAAGTAATTTGGTTCTCAAGGACCCATTTAGGGTGGAACTGAGTGTATTCACAACATGATGGTTCTCACACTGACGGGACAAGATCTAAAATGGTTATCTTCCTCATCCTTTCTTGACACAGCCAGTGAAGGGAACTTCTGAAATCATTCAATACATTTTCTGGCTTCCAGGCACTATTTCCGAGGATGATTAATCTTCTCCTTAAGTATTTACAGGACTCTTTCTTCTGCTCTGCCTAATACACATAATCGTTACCTTACAGAACATAATATGCCTCTTAGGGGCTAACATACTATAGGAAAAATGCTTAAGTACTCAGATTTCAGACTTGTTTAATGACTGGAAAGATTAAAGAGGTAAAATGAAGTCACGTAAGAGAATAAAGAACACTCAAAGAAAGATCAGACTGTTCCTACAGAGAAAAATGATCCAAACGATTGAAACAGGATCCCCCATAACTGTAGTAGTTTTGTATTCGGTTTGGAATCTCATGTGTGTGAATGCTACTTTGCCTGGAAGGTAAAAGTTATAAAACAGGAAAATCTTGCTTAACCAGAAATGTAACTAATTGGAAACCCCAAATAAGCTATTAGGGACTGCTCTCTATTCTAGAAGGAAGTAAGTCATAAGAAAAAGTCCACTTATACAGTACGGGTGGGCTCAGTAGAGTACAAGCCCACTTGCACCCCGTTCCACATATACAGGCCTATGTTCTCATACTGTTCTTTATAAAGATGTCCTGAGACCTTTTAAATTCTGGCTCTGTCCAAAGATTTGCTGTGTTCCTTAGAGCTGAAGTATTTCTGGAGGAACGTAGACTTGGCAGAAAATTTTTCTTTCAGGTTTAAACACTTAATGACTTCTTGTGAATCCTTAATTAACTCAAAAAACAGGTGTCCCAGAATCCTTTCCACACACTCCCCACCACCAAGGACCTTTATTTTAACCCAAGATGTACTGAAAATAAGAATAAATGGGATAAAATAATGACAACAGTGACAGGGGAATGATGCGTTAATTATGGATTGTATAAAAAATTGGTATTTGGAACTAGTACAACTCAGTAGCAAAAAACCAAAACAATAACCAGATTAAAAATGAACTAAGGACTTAAATAAATATTTCTCAAAAGAAGACATACAGATGGCCAACATGTATATGAAAAAATATTCAACATCACTAATCATCAGGAAATGCAAATTAGAACCACAATGAGATACCATCTCACACCTGTCGGGATGGCTGTTATGAAAAAACAAAAGACAGCAAGTGTCGGGGTGGAGGGAGAGAAGCTGGAGCCCCTGTGCTCTGTTGCTGGGAACAGGCAATGGCGCAGTCGCTATGGAAACCAATATAGAGGGCCCTCCGAAAATGAAAATAGAGCCAACATGTGACCCAGAGATCCCACTGCTGGGTATTTATCCAAGAAGAATTGAAATCAGGACCTCCAAGAAATATTAGCAGCCCCATGTTCATTGCAACACTGTTTACAAATCCCCCTAAGATGTGGAAACAGCCTAAATGTGTTTAGCTGCATACAAATAAATGGATAAAGAAAATGTCATATGTGTATATGTGAGATATATATATTTCTTTTCTTTATCCATTTATCTATAGATGGACACACATATAAAGAAAATGTGATATGTATATTATATATATATTTTTTTCTGTATCCATTTATCTGTAGATGGATATATATATATACACACACACACACACACACACACACACACACACACACAATGGAATAGTATTCAACCTTCACAAAGAAGGAAATTCTGCATATACAGCATAGATGAACCTGGAGCACATTGTGAATATTAGGCCAAGTGAAATGAGCAAGTCACAGAAAGATAAAAACTTATCTGAGATATCTGAAATAGTCAAATTCATAGAATCAAAGAGTAGAATGGTGGTGGCTGGGAGCAGGCTGGGGGGTGGAGGGGGAAGCAGAGAGTTACCACTCAACTGGCATAAAGTTTCAGCTAAGCAAGAGGAAGAAGCACTAGAGCTCTACTGCACGGCACTGAACCTACAGTTCACAGAACTGCATTGCCCACTTACATTTTCATGAACAAAGTAGATCTCAGAGTTGATGGTCACTCACAAACTACAACAGAAGTCAAGAAACGAAGCAGCTGTGGTAGGATATTGCATCTTAGAAGATGTAGTACCAACACGCAAAGACAGACTTCACCTTTGTATTCAGTTAGAGAAAAAGAAAGGAAGAAGAAGGAGAAGAAAGAAACAAAACAAAACAAAACAGGACACCAAAAGATTAACATGGTTCTCTATGAATACAGAAATTATTTTTATTCATTCACTGTGTATTTTTAACAATTTTCCATAATGAGCTTTGTAGTACTTTCTAACCTGAGAAAACACATTGTAAAATTTTTCTGAGTAAACAGAAAGCTTCCGAAAAGACCAAAAAAAAAAAAAAAAAAAAAAAAGAGGATGCTAATACTCAAATCTGAAACTTGAAAACCAAAATCTTTGAAATATGATTCTGATTCAGAGACTCATGAAATCTTCCATCCTGAAGTCTTCCTCCTACTTCCTACAGAGACACGTCCCCTCCCCGTAGCTGCCTGTCTTCCCAAGTAGGTAAGATGTACTGTCAGGTTGGGGGCAGGAAGGAAAAACGTTGGGAGATATTGATTGCAATTCACTTTGCCACTGATTAGTGGGTGACTCCAGGTGGGCCCTGCTATTTAGTAAATGGGGGTGAAGCTCAAGGATTAATGGAGTTTGTCAATAAGGCAGTGGGCTCAGGCCCAGAGGGTCACATAACTCCATTTTTCCCACTTTGAAAGTGAAATTATCAGGGAAACAGGGAGAGACGTTGTGGGAGCAAAGAGAATGATCAATGCCACTGATCATATTCCCATTCTTAATCACTGCGGCTGAGCTCAAAGAAACAAGGCTCGTTTTGTTGACGTTCAGAAGTGCAGGGCCTGGATGCCTTTTGCAATTAAATATAAATTGCAAGACTCTGCTTCCTGCCCGATGTTCTCATTTCTGGCTCCTGTCGATGGAGGCGTGGGCCACACTCTATCACTGTCATCTATTCACTAAATGCTTTTGTGTGGATGTCTTGGAGCTGACAAAATAACTGCCCCAATCAGAGGGAAAGGGTACCTGAGGAGGATGCTCCTACATGCCCTTACGTCACATCCTGGGTGTCCCCGCAAGGAAGGGAGGTTAGTCCCACTGGAATCGATCAGATGGAAGTCATCTCTCCTGAGACTCAGAATAGAATCAGGAGATAACTTATGTGCTTCTGCTCAACATTTCTCCAGCACTTGGTAACCCACGACTCCTGATTGATTAACTCATGTGAAAGGCCACTGTGATAAATGCCTTAATTCTCTGAGCTGATTCAAGAAAAAAGGAAATCAGAATAGCGATCACGGTGATGAAATTAAAAAGCACAGATTCCAAAGATGGAACTTGTGCAAAGTAACAGAGCAGCAGAAAATCTCAGGAAATAAAAGTTTTGGGCAGGTTGATGAATTCAAATTAATTTTAGTCTCATCATCCAGGCCTCCCATAACAGGCCTTTGTAACAGGGATGCCAGTTCCCCTAAATCAATATGTTTTCTCAGGGACTACGGTGCCCTCATAAATCATCATTTGCACGATATACTTGTGCTAATAAATCTACCTCAAAGGGAGACAGAGAAAGGAAAGTGGTTAACAATACACCACCTTTCTAAGCCATAGGGAGAATGACACAAAACCTGGGTTTCTATGGACACACAGATTTGTGTGGCTACAGGCAAGTTAAATGTGCTGGATGGCTGTGGACCCAGGCCAGCACAGAATGAGCTGGTGCAACGTCTCCTCCCTTTGGGGCCAGGGGACTGTGGGATATTCATGTGGGGGAAGAAGACCGAAGAGCAGAGCCATGAGAAAGCCAGTTGTAAGTTCGTTTGCCTTGGATGCTTCTCAATTGCTTTTCCTAAAAGGACAAAAATGGAGCAAGTTTATTTAGTGGTTTGGATAGAAAAGGAAGACATGGATTACTCAACAAACTAAAAATTTCCTCTTGAAGCTCCAGTGAAGGTTCAATGACCAGGAACAGTCCTACCAAGTCTGCACTCAGTTAACAAGAAGCCAAAATGGACGAATGACTTAATGATGATTAAAACATCTTCATAGTTTGCCCATCTTATTTGTTGTTTTGTGGAATGATAGTTTTATCCCTTCCTGAAAACTGTTTCATGTTAAATGCAGAGAATTACTGAAGATGATGGTGAAAA
This sequence comes from Mesoplodon mirus, assembly GCF_964341445.2. NCBI lineage: Eukaryota > Metazoa > Chordata > Mammalia > Artiodactyla > Ziphiidae > Mesoplodon > Mesoplodon mirus. Next base: position 28,377,305 of record NC_138990.1, on the reverse strand, counting down.
AAATGTGGGCTATGGAGCCCGACAGACTTGAATAGGAATTCTTATTCCATCCTTTATTAAATGTGTGTGTTAGTTTCCTAACCTCTATCACAGGGATAGTAACGACCACTTTGTGTGAGTTATTATGAGGATGAATTGAGATAATATATGTTAATTAAAAAAATACAAGAAACAATGACAATACATAGTTCAGAACCAGATGCATACTATATGTTCAAAAATGTTTATTTTCCTTTCCATTTTTTAATGAAATTATTTCATTTTCTTTTCATTTTAAATCAGGAATCATAGAGCTAAAGGGAACTTGAGAATTCACCTATTCTTTCACACATTATTTTGCAAATGGCTAAAAAGCTTTCTCAAAGACTTAAGAGAATTGCTTAAGGGTAGAGCAGCATAAAGAACTCTGAATTTCTAATTCAAGTTCTGCCCACAGCAAGTCTTTTTTTTTTTTTTTTTTGGCCAGGCCACACGGAGTGTGGGATCTTAGTTCTACAGATCAGGGATCGAACCCATGCCCCCTGCAGTGGAAGGATGGCGTCTTAACCACTGGACCAACAGGGAAGTCCACCAAGTCTTCCTTTTAAAGAAGAGTTGATTTTTGGTCTGTTTACCCAAGTAAAACTTGTTCATAGTTAAACATTTGAAAAATTGAAAAATAGAAGTACATAAAAATAACAAAAATCACCATAACACCTGCTTCCAAAGATAAATGCTGCTTCTGCTTTAGTATGAGAAATATAGGATCACCCAGCACAAGTCCTAACAGTATCCACGGGAAAGAAATGGCCTTCTTCACATGCAGAAACAGAACCAAACCAAAGTCCTTTTTCCTTTTTGGATGGCAAGCATTCTGCCTTATATCTCATCCCTTTTTGACAACGTGTCTCTTAAAAATCGTTACGTTGTTTCACATGTGAAAGCAAAAGCAGCTGTTTCTACCATCTTCTTTTCCCTCCATCCAGACAGAGGGCAAAGGCCACTGTTGGCCCAAATGCACCACCAGCCAGACTCTGCTCAATTTGGAATTAATAATGTTTTCAACCAAACTGTTATTTTATTACATGGTGGAAAATATGCATTGATTCAATTGCCCAAATGTTTAAATTGTTTGGCCCCGTGAAAAGCCAAGTTTAAAATGGGAATTTTTGGCAAGAAGGACTCTCCTGATAAAAAGCATGTGTTGAAAAGAAAACAAAAATATAGCAGGGGTACATGCTTTCACTCTGGGTTGGTCGACCAATAATTTATCCCGATCTATGTTATAAATCAAGCCCCTCAATTGTGATGCTTACCTAAAGAATAATTTGGCCCATTTTTAGAAAATTATAGGATTAGATCATACAATTGCACATAATCCTATCCTAGTTGTGTATGTGTATATTTTCAAGGAGGCATGTGTAAACACTTAACTTGCATACATGTGTGTGTATGTATAGATATAAATATGTATGTAGGAGCATTGTGTGTGTATTGAGAGTGAGACAGGGCCATTGACATTTGTTTCTAAACCCAAAGATGACATTGAAAACTAAGGCACTGTCTGTAGCTAAAAGGGATCAAGGCAGATCCAATGATGTGACACCAACGTCATTGATCATGTGCTAGATAGATACTGCTCTATGCAATATCCCTAATCTTCACAAAAACTCAAACAGGGTGGTCTCATTCCTTTAGTTTCACAAATGGGGAAACAAGTTTAAAGAGAAATGTTAACAGAGTGTCAGGCGGACAACTAGAATTTAAACCCAGGTGCATGTAAATTCAAATATTCTCATTCTCCTTCATTTTTCCCCTCCACTGCTCTACCTCTTGCAGTTGTGGGAAGACTTTGAGCAGAAGGGAAGGGAGCTGCCTCATGCAGGTGAAGAATAAGCAAAATAATTTTGTCCAGATGGGACTTGGGCATGGAGAGAAGTTCTGAATCTGCAGGAGGTGCAGTGAGAATCCTGTGTCTGTAGGTGCTTCTCAGAATAATCGACAGTTTCAGAAGAGAGTTGGACGGACCATGACGTGGAACTTTCCTTCTACCCAGCAGTGATAGACTTGGTGTCTTCGACTCCCGGGGAGGATCACTTTTAACTCCTCTCTCCTCAACAGGACAAAATTATCTTCAGTGTCAATCATGTAACAATCAGTAATAATCATTATTTCCTTGCCTCATTCTTTGTTTCTAAAACAAACAATTTAAAAAGACTTTTTTTTTTTTTTTTTTGGCGGTACGCGAGCCTCTCACTGCCGTGGCCTCTCCTGTTGTGGAGCACAGGCTCTGGACGTGCAGGCTCAGCGGCCATGGCTCACGGGCTTAGCCACTCCGCGGCATGTGAGATCTTCCCGGACTGGGGCACGAACCCGTGTCCCCTGCATCAGCAGGCAGACTGTCAAGCACGGCGCCACCAGGGAAGCCCGAAAAATAATTTTAATTTTAAATATATACAAATTCAGTAAACAATTATAGGTATGAACTACAATCCTCATTTGCCAAATAAAAATACTTCACCTCAGGGTTTGCACCGTCTCACTGTTTTAAATGGTTTACACAAATAGGGACCCTAATGCTCGCATGGAAGGAAAGAATTGGAGAAATTCAAGTTCCATTTCTTCCTCTTTCCAGTCACTGTGATGGATCTAAATTTAAATCTAAATATACTGTTGTGACAGGAATGTACAGGACCCCATCTTGGGAAAGAGCAGCTGCGCCTAGAGTGAGCCTGCTCTATTCTAAAGCACCCTGGGCCTGCTCAGATGGCAGCATGCAGCTGAGTCCACATGTGGGGACAGACCCAAGGGCAGGTCCTAAGGCTCCAGCCCAGGCCGGCAGCTCATAGCTGTCATAATCCCTCACTCCCAACTCAGCTTTGTTATTATTACTGCTATCGTCTTATTTTTCTTGCCACCTATAGGAACACAAGGAGGGAAAAGTAAGTCTTTGCACATCTCAGCCCCTGGTCAGTTTCCACATCTGGGGAGGTGTCAGGTCTCCTTTTTTTTTTTTTTTTTTCTTGAAGTATAGTTGATTTACAATGTCGAGTTAGTTTCAGGTGTACAGCAAAGTGATTTAGTTATACATACATATATATATTGTTTTTCAGATTCTTTTCCATTATAGGCTATTACAATGTATTGAATATAGTTCCCTGTGATATACAGTAGGCCCTTGTTTATCCATTTTCTATATAGTAATGTGTATCTGCTAATCCCAAACTCCTAATTTATCCCCCTCTGTCCGCTCACCCCTTTGGTAACCATAAGTTTGTTTTCTATGTCTGTGAGTATATTTCTGTTTTGCAAATAAGTTCATTTGTATCATTTTTTAGATTCTACATATAAATGATATCACATGATATTTGTCTTTCTCTGTCTGACTTACTTCACTTAGTATGATAATCTCTAGTTGCATCCATGTTGCTGCAAATGGCCTTATTTCATTCTTTTTTATAGCTGAGTAATATTCCATTTTATATATGTTCCACATCTTCTTTATCCATTCCTCTGTCGATGGACATTTAGGGTGTGTCCATATCTTAGCTATTGTAAATAGTGCTGCTGTGAACACTGGGGTTCATGTATCTTTTTGAATTAGAGTTTTCATCTTTTCCAGATATATGCCCAGGAGTATGATTGCTGGATCATATGGTAGCCCTATTTTTAGTTTTTAGGGAATCTCTATACTGTTCTCCATAGTGGCAGCACCAATTTGCATTCCCACCAATGATGCAGGAGGGTTCGATTTTCTCCACAACCTCTCCAGCATTTATTATTTTATTTATTTATTTTATTTATTTATTTTTTTTTTGTGGTACGCATGCTTCTCGCTGCTGTGGCCTCTCCTGTTGTGGAACACAGGCTCCGGATGTGCAGGCTCAGCGGCCATGGCTCACAGACCCAGCCGCTCCATGGCATGTGGGATCCTCCCGGACTGGGGCACGAACCCATGTTCCCCGCATCGGCAGGCGGACCCTCAGCCCCTGTTCCACCAGGGAAGCCCTACCACAGTTTATTAAACAAAACAAGATTAGGCCAACTGTGGGACAAGTATGAACTGAAGGGTAAAACCACTATGGGGGAGACCAGATCTTTAACAAGAATTTCTAGAAAAAATGTAGTTCTACTTTAGAAAAAAGGTGAATATGACTTCAATAGTCAGGCATTACTTTGGCCAACCAAACCCATTATTAGCTGCCTTCCACTCTAGGCTGGGTTTTTACTCATGCCTGACTTTCTGTGATTCACTGGGCCTTCCAGGGAAAGCAGTAAAGTCAATTAGATGCTTGTTTACTGAAAAATAAATGCCTATCAGTTGCACGGAATGTTTTTGTTCTAATTGACATTCCTAGAGCCCTCTTGCTGGCTGGACGGGCATCCTCCCAGCTTCGCCAGAAAGATGAACCCATGCGTGCATCACGGGTCCTTTGGGGGCAGCTGTATCCCATGTAGCCAAGTGTGCCCCACATTTGGAGTGGTGTTTCCTACACTGTTTTTTGCTGATTATTTTTCATCTCTACATTCTCTGTATCTGCCAAAAGGCTTCTTCGCTTAATTAGGAAAGCAGGTTTGGGAAACAGAATTGCATGAACCAACAGAAAATAATTGCATCTTGGATGCAGGATGTGTGGAAAATTTTCTGCTCATCCCTCTCTCTGTCTCTGTACCTCCAGCATCTCCCAGCCAATATGTGTCCACTGGAAAGAATATTTTAAAAGACAGCGGGTAATTAAGACATTTTTGGCACTGAGTAAGAGTTCCAAATCAGTTTTCATAGTACAATGGGCTTGAATGCATCCCCAGTGCCATAAGGATCATCCACAACTGTCAAGTAAACATGAAGATCAAGTTAAAATTGATCTTAAAGAATAACATTTTAAAGTAGGAAACCACCTTAACAATTTACCTTAATCTCCTCATTTTACAGATGAGCAAACTGAGGCGTGGAGGGGTTAACTGACCTTCCACAGAACTAGCCAGTGCCAGAGAGGAGAATAAAACCCAGATGCCTGGCATTCTGAGGTCAGCTATTTTTCTATTTATGGAAGAGGAATCAAATCTGCTTGTCTTGTATTTCACATTGTAAAAAGGTATGTATTGCAAAATGAACTTAAACTTGTTTAAGAAAAAACATTTAAATAATGAGCATAATTATACTTATAAAATCACTACACAACATCAACATAATAGATTTATACAATAGTAAACTAGTTCAACAATAAATAAAAAGCAACATAAAATTGAGGAACTCAAAGGGAGAGGAGAAGCTATGAAGAATGTGGAAGCATGTCATTCATTCATTCTTACTTTCTTTTTTTAAAATTTTATTGAGGTATAGTTGATTTACAATGTTGTGTTAATTTCTAGTGTACAGCAAAGTGATTAAGCTATACATATATATATACTTTTTTATATTATTTTCCATCATGGTTTATCACAGGATATTGAATGGCATTCCTTATGCTATACAGTAGGACCTTGCTGTTTATCCAGCCTATATATATTAGTTTACATCTGCTAATCCAAACACTTAATCCATTACTCCTCCACCCCCCTTCCCCTTTGGTAACCATAAGCTTGTTCTCTATGTCTGTGAGTATGATTCCGTTTTGTAAATAAGTTCATTTGTATCATTTTTTTAGATTCCACATATAAGTGACATCATATGGTATTTGTCTTTGTCTGACTTCACTTAGTATGATAATCTCTAGGTCTATCCATGTTGCTGCAAATGACATTATTTCATTCTTTTCTACAGCTGAGTAGTATTCCATTGTATATATGTACCACATCTTCTTTATCCATTCATCTGTCCATGGACATTTAAGTTGTTTCCATGTCTTAGCTATTGTAAAGAGTGCTACTATGAACATAAGGGTCATTCATTATTTATTTATTCAGCTACAGGAACCTTCGGTTTGTTGACAATGATGTAAGGATGGACGGCCCTGTTTTCAACAGGGAAACATAACCCAAAGCAGGAATGTGATGTGGACCCTCATGGCAAAGTTCTGCAGAAACCAAGAAGACTCCATCCTGGAAAGCCTCTCTGGAAAAGAGTGATCTGGGCTGGGCTTCAGAGGTTTAATCCATGCCTCCAGGGTCCCATGGGGTACCTACACTTGGGAGGTGAATAAAATCTCATTTCTGCTCTCAAGGAGTTTGCAGTCTAGAGGGGGAGGTAGTGATTTGAAGATAAAATGTATATCATGCATCTCCCCCGAAGAGACCACATGCAAGGCAGTCTGAGGAGAGTTCCAGAACCACTTCCTGGAAAAGGAGCAGCTCCCAGGGAGTCTTGAAGAACACGGTGTGAGTTAGGGCACATGTGCTTCTTCTGGAGAGAGGCTGAAAGGGCAAAGGGAGCCGCAAGTCTTTCTGGAACTATGGGAGCTGACATGAGAGGCTAGAACCCAGGGCGGGGACTGGGTAACAGGGTTTCCTGAGAACGAGGTGCAACCGAAGTTTGGGTCAGACAAATGAGATTTATACCCCAATACAGCCCCTTAGATGAGTGAGAGGTGTGCTGGGAATGACAAGGCAGCTCCTGAGTAGGGAGGCTTGGGGACCAGTGGACAGGGAAAACGTTCAAGCATGATGTGGTGAAACCATGAGGAGAGCAGTGGCAATGCAGATGGAAAGGAAAGAAGAGATTTTAATTAAAACAAAAAAAGTGGTATTTGATAGGATATGAAGGAAGCAGGATTGAAGAGCCTCTGTATATTTCCCACCTGAGCGATTAGATGAATATGGGGTCATCAACTGAGATGATTAAAAAAAGGTATATTTGGAAATAAGATAAAGGCTTTTAGTGATTAAATCAAGTGCAGGGCAATATTTATGATTTAATATGACAAATTTAACAAGGTTTGCAATGTAAAAGGTAATTTTCATGTACTATAAGGAATTGTTATTACCAATAAGAATAAGGTTAATAATTAATTTCAATAAGTATTAAATGAAATAAAACATTTTACTGAGCATCTCCTTTAGGTTCCCAGACACACAGGACAGTGGTTTGATACTAGCTCAACAAGTGTCTTCAAATAGATGGCCAATGTTTGAATGAGAAGACTCAAAATCCTGAATCCCAAGTTCCTTCCACACATTCTAACATTGAGTGTTTTAGTGTCGTATGTGTCTTTTTTTCTTTTCTTTTCTTTGTCACAGCTTACCCTTCCCCCTCCCCATATCCTCAAGTCCATTCTCAAGTAGGTCTGTGTCTTTATTCCTGTCTTACTCCTAGGTTCTTCATGACTTTTTTTTTTTTTTAATTCCATATATATGTGTTAGCATACGGTATGTATGTGTCTTTAGAAGTTGTCACACCTGTGTGACGTGACTCATAGAAGCCCCTTTAAAGACCTAACCCCATACCCCATTTGTCATGGGGTTCCACTATCAGGAGGGAGTAAAGCTGGCCCCGGCTGCCACACTAGCCCTCGGATCTTCAGATTCCAAATTCGGCATCGTCCCCATGGGCTCTGGATGTCACCAGGGCTTGTGTCCCATGGGCTCACAGTCTGCTCTGTCTGTTTGGTGAGGCCCAGAGAATACCAGCCTGGTGCTGCTGATGTTCTCCAGAGAAACCTCTTCCCCAATCTCAGCCAGGTTCACTAGAACAGGTGTGCTGACCTTGACCCAGGTCGTGATCACACCTGCCTCCCCCTTCACTTAGAAGGCACTCTGTCCCACATGCATCCTGGGTCTAGGTCTGCAAGCAGCACCTGCAAGCTGGCTCCTGCTTCTCTTACCTCCTACCCAGATTCTAAATTTATGCGGCTCCACAGGACTCCCACAGGTCTATGCTTACTGACCGCCCTTCACAATCACCAGCTCCACCCCCAGCCTTGTCCCTGTTCCTCTGCAGCTTTCCCAGTGCTTTTTTTCCCCATATCTCTTTGCTCCCTCTACCATTTCTCTCTATATTATATTTGTTGTGTGTCTTCTCCTCTTAGAGTGTAAACTCCATGCAGGCAGGGCTTTATGTTTTGTCCACTATGGAATCCCCAGTGCCTACTGAGTGCATCAGACAATAGATGCTCAATAAACATGTGTAGATGCTCAATAGATATTCCATCACACTGACGATGATGGAATTGAACCCTACAGGTGGTCAATACACGGAATTGATATAAAGAGTCAGAGAGCTCCCAGTTCGTTGACCTTCAAGTACAGTCAACCCTTGAACAACTCAGGGGTTACAGAAGCTCAACCCCCATGCTGTCCAAAACCCAAGTATATTTTTTTAATAAACTTATTTATGTTATTTATTTATTTTTGGCTGCGTTGGGTCTTCGTTGCTGCACACGGGCTTTCTCTAGTTGTGGTGAGCATGGGCTACTTCTTCGTTGCTGTGTGCAGGCTTCTCATTGCAGTGGCTTCTCTTGTTGCGGAGCACGGGCTCTAGGCGCACAGGTTTCAGTAGTTGTGGCTCACAGGCTTAGTTGCTCCACATCATGTGGGATCTTCCCGGACCAGGGATCGAACCCATGTCCCCTGCATTGGCAGGCAGATTCTTAACCACTGCACCAACAGGGAAGCCCCCAAGTATAACTTTTGACTCCTCCAAAACTTAACTACTAATAGCCTGCTGTTGACAAGAAGCCTTACAAATAACATAAAAAGTCGATTAACACATATTTTTTATGTTACATGTATATCTACACATTTTATGCATTTATGACATACCTAACTTTTTCTCTTTTGATGATATTTCTAGGCTATGCAGCTCATTTGCAAGTTTTTTTTCAAATTGTAGCAAATCTCAAAAATATTTTCCAATCTCTTTATTGAAAGAGCCACATATATATGTGGAGCCACATAGTTCAAACCTGTGCTGTTCAAGGGTCAACTCTACATTGTTCTGTGAGACCCTTACGAGCCCTGTTAGGGAGGTGGGTTATCTTGGATGCCCCAGCAGTCATGAGGTTTAGACATTTGCACTAACTTACCCCAGCTTCCCAGCCCTCGATGGGCCCCTGGCACATCCACTACTGAATTCAGCTCTTCTGGAGCCAGGGTTCTGGATTCAGGAATTACTTTGTTCCAACCATCCTGCCCTAAATGACGTTGCAAGGTCACACAGCTAATTAATCAGTGGCAGAGCTCCAACGCTGTCCTTTTCGTGGTGGCCCTCGTTCCACTACCCCAGACTGCTTCCCAAGAGGATTCAGCCCCAAACCAATGGGAATAAGTAAAAATTTCCAGAAAATACCCAAACCAGACACTCAGGCAACAGGAGAAAAAGGACATGTTATTTGACATAAACAGTTGCTTGTGATGCCCCCCCCCAGCTGTATGCATATCACCATCTTAAGTATCATTTATTACTAACAGGTAACAACAAAATCTGAGGCTGAGGAGGGTGGCGCCACACGCAAATGCTGAGATGTGTTTCTGCTTGCTTATATTTGCCGTCTCCTAAATAAATCCTCAGCTGTAGGATCTGACTTCCCTGAGTGATTTTGCCTGGCCTGGGGCAGCTCCCTTGACCTGCTCTTCGAAATGTCTTCCAAAACCATGTCTCCATCCCAGGGAGGGTAGGTGGCGAGTTATTAAAAAAAATCTTCACTGTGTCCGTTTTTCCCTTTGCTGACTTCACCTAAATTGCCTCTCTCCTCTGCCTCTAATCCTTTGAGCAAGCAAGATAAGAGTACTTAATATAGATTATTTTACATTTGAATTTATAGGGTGATTGATTAGGATGTACGGATGTGTATTTCCTTGTCTGGGCTTCTCTCCTCTTTGGACACCTTCAGATACAAGATGTTACATCTCAATGGGATTCTTTTCCTAAAACCCGTTAATAAATTTTTGTAAAAAGTCACGTTATATAGGCTTGCATGGTCTTTTTATAGTTCGCTGTAAAAGATTTTAGTTGTCTCTTCAATCCTTTCCCTGGTCTTTCCATTTCTAATTTCAAGGTTTAAAAGTTACTTTTGAGAGCCAAAAGAAAACACAGTTAAGTCGAGGATGAAAGAAGGGGAGAGATATGGTCCCGTAAATGTAAGTGATGGCCAGATTAGGTCTGACAGAGCTGTTTTCTCTTGTAGCAGCGTTTTACAGCCTTGCTGAATAAAAAGATACTACAGCGTCCCCAGCACATGCTGCTTGCGCTTGTGTTTTTATGGGGCTCTTTCATCAAGAGCACGTAAACCTCACATGCTTTCTCAGGAAGCCTTGCCTGGGCCTCTCCTAAGCTGCACTGAGAAGTCAAGGGGAGTCTGCCCAGAGGAGAGGGCAGGGGTGACTTGGATAAAGCCGCCCCAGGCTGGTGTCACTCTGCAACCCAGCCCAGAAGGGGGAGCAGACAAGGCCTCAGGAAGATGGCTTCCAAAGCACTGCCAGCCGACCCCTCAGGTCCACCAGCCTTAGCCTCTGCAGAGGGAGAACCCCAAAGAAGTAACTCAGGGGCGTGGAGACAGGAGATCCCGCCATCCTCGTGAGATGTGTAGCTGATCTGTCTGTAGGCTTCCCCAGACTGGCAGCTTCTTCTCTCTGGGAGCCTGTGCAGAGCCCCTGCCTCATTTATCTTCCATGACCAGGGCTCACCCAGGTGGATGCGCTCCAGGGGCATTTCATGCAGATGCTTACCACATGCTTCACCTGCCCACTTCACAGATGTGAAAGCAGAGATGCAGAGTCACTACACACCTTCCAAACAGACAGGGGGAAAGAACACAAAGGTGACATCTGAGCTGGGCTGGCCGTAGCCAAAACTGGATCCTGTGAATTCCCATGGTGGTGTGTATGGAGAATGGAAGGTCGCTGACAAGCTCTTAGTGAATTTGGAGGCAATATTCTCTTTCCCGGATAAAGAACTTGAGTCTGAAGTTGACTGAGCTGGCAGTTAATGGGGAAAGCTGGGCAGAGCCCAGACCCCCGACTCCCAGCTCACCACCCTTCCTGCCTCACCGCTGCTTCTAGAAGGTGGCAGCCTCCTCGCACCTCGGGAACTACCTTAGATATCCCCATGTGCACCACGCACCAGATCCTGCATACAGCAGGTGCTCAGTAAACGCTTAGCACGTAAATGAATACATAAATAGGTGGATGGGCAGATGAACCACGATGACTATAAATGCAAATGAAACGGGATCCTAAGACGTACAGAAGCTTATCCTTCACCAAAATCGCTTCTCAGATAAAATAGAACTTAGCCAAAATATGTCCCTCTCCTCCCTCACAATCCACCTGGAACAGACAGGTAGCCAGAATACAGACTGCCTCTCCCTCATCACCCTGGTCCTCCCCACACCTGCACGTTAAACACACAGAGAAGCAGAAACAGTGGGTAAAGAGCCGTAAAATGAGCGGAGGGTGCGATTCCACGCGCCTCTGCGGGGTGCACGCTCACGGCAGCAGCAGGCTCCGCGGGCTCTGTTCGTTACAGGAACGTAAATGGGAAACAGAATGCGTGCGCTCTGGCGTGCCGCCAGCTCCAACCCTTCCCAGCCAGACTGCAAGTGCGTTCAAACTGTGATACAAGCGAGTGGAATCCCTGGACATCAGCGCATCTTCCCCGACAGTGCACCCTTAGGTTTCCCACCTCAGAGAGTTTCCTTGAATCTTGGTCTCCTTTGTTCCCCTCGGCCAATGCCTTCCTGAAGCTGGTGTCTTCCTTATAGAGAACACGGCAACATCTGTAACCTGTCCTTGGAAAGGTTCCTGTCTCTGCCGCATCCGTCTTCAGCACTGCTTCCAGAAGATCTTTCTAGAGCACCATTTCATCCCACCACTCTCTTATTCAAAATTCTTCTGCAGGTGCCCACAAGAGCACTTCAGAACATGCGCAGAGAGTAAGAATTAGCAGAAACGCTCCAGTTGTGTTCGTTTCTACTCAAGAGGTAACAAATCAAAGACTAGTATCTAGATGGTGAGGCCAGCCCACCTGATTTCTAGTCTCAGTTCTGCTGCTCGAAGCTATGTGGCCTCGGGAACATCTGTCTGCACCTGGAGGATGGGGAAGTAGCAGAACCTACCTGCTGGGTCATGGGGAGGATGAGCTGCGTCCATGCCCCGCAGGGACCCAGCACTGTACTAGCATTACCGTGAGAACCCCTGTAGTCATCCTAGTAAAGAAAATTTCATTTCTCTGAGTCCCATCCGTCAGCCAGGCTAACAGAATTTTCCATCCCGGTAATTGCTGGGGCTCCCTGCCACAGTCTAGGGCTCTGTGAACATGCTGGGATTGTGCATCTAACGGAATGATAGGCTCCCTGGCTCAGGGCTACAGATGCCCTTGTGTTCACAGATCCATCCTGCCCAGCCGCCTGGGGCCCGGCCACCAGCTCCACTGCCCCTTGGCCTGGTTGTGAGCCTCCTCTGCCTGACCCCAGCATCTTCTTTCCCTCGCTCTGTAGTGCACACTGTCACTCCAGTCAAGTTCAGCCCACTCCCTGGGAGGCTGGGAGGGGACAAGACTGACCTCTCTATTTGTACAAGATACACAGGACCTTGGGACTGGAGTTGATACTCGATTTTACCTAAAGCCTTTTTGACCCAAAGACCTATGGGTCCTTGTGAGAAACTCTGTTGCAAATTGAGAGAAGAAGAAAGAGTTCTTTCATTATTTCAGATTATTCTACGGCAACAAAAAGAAAATACAAATTGGCATCTCTGGTCCTATAAAAACATCTGGGTTAAATCCCAGGGCCATCCTCCAATGCACACCCACCACACCACTTACCTGCCCTTCCTGAACACCAGGAACTTGTACCATCACACTTGTGATGCACTCTGCCTCCCCTTCTCTAACCAGTGAACTCCTGACCATCCTTCAAAACCCTTAGCAAATGGCCCACCTTCTGAAATTTCTTCCCAAAGAATGATTTCCTTTCCTCCCCTAGACTTTCCTCCAAGATTACTGGTAGACAAAGCCAAGGACAAGTTCCACAGCTTACACAACTGTCTCTGTCCAAACAAAAACAGTGAGCGCCTGAGAGCAACACCCTCCTAACTGCAGGGAGCCAAGCTTCCCAAACAACTCTGCACCCAGCACTGACTAGGGCAAGCGGCAGTATCTCTATTCCCTTCGTTCTCAGTTTCTACCTGACTAATTTACATCCCTGACCTCACAATGCAACTAAAATTGCTGAGGAATCTGCTCTTTTTATTACTGGAGATAGCCAGTTCCAAACATTCAATTTTCACAGGGGTGATATGTGTATTCTAAGAAATGTGGCTTCTTCCCCTGGTGTCATTGGTGGGTCCTGAGGCCTGAAGTGACTCCCTTTGCCCCTCCCAGCCTTTACCCCACCCCCATCAGATGCTCGGAGCCAGGCTACCTGAGACAGTTTACGGAAGGCAGGTAGGAAGCCCTCTGTAAATGTTAATGTCCCTTCCCTCCCCCTGGCCAAGTGGATTGGCTACCCCTCACCTCCCACCATCCCCAGATTGTGCCATTATTTTTGTGTTCAGGGCCAGGGCAGCTTTGTCTGTTAACAACCCTAATAAAGAAGACCAGGTCCAGCCAGGATAGATGGGGGGATATTTGCCCTGCGAAGAGGCCCTGGTGGTCCTTTCCCAAGCGGGCTTGTTCTGGCTGCATTCAGGCTGCCTTGACTTGAAAGGTACTTGATGACTTGACGGCTTTTTCTCACCCTGAGGCTCTGGAGCAGCCAGTCTTCAGGAAAACAATAACAGGGTAAAACAAAAGGATCTTTCTTTTTTGAATATTTGTTTCCAACAGTCTAATAAATAAATGATGCTCCTGCTAATAGACTAAGAACTATCACCCCCTATTTTCATGCCGCTCATAACCATTTACACCAGGCTCTGGCCCCCAGGTTCTCAATTAATTCCCACCACAACCCTGCGAGTCAGGCAAGGGAACTGTGTCTGTCCTCATTTCAGAGAGAAGGAAACTGAGGCACCTAGTGGTCAGGTGACTTGTTCAGGGTGATAGCATTCATGGAAAAGCTGGCAGGGAAAAGTAGGTCCTCTAGTAGTTCCTGATTTTTTTCTAATTATGCCAGGCTGAAATGAAAATAGCTGTCTTCTAATCTATACAAAACGATTTTTCTGAAAAATGTGTTATAATGGTAATAGTGACCTATACTATAAGGGCCTGCTACAAACCAGGTACGTCTTTTACATGATGTCTCTTCCTCAGGAACATTCTAGAAAGTGGATATTAAAATCTTGTAATAACCTATAATGGAAGAGAATGTAAAAAACAGAATATATATATATATATATATATATATATATATATATATGTATGTATAACTGAATCAATTTGCTGTACAGTTGAAACTAACACGACATGGTAAATCAACTGTATTTCAATAATAACATAAAGTAAAATAAACTCTGCAGGACTCTGAATCTCAGAGAAGTAAAGCGACCTGTTGAAAGTCACAGGCCAGCAGAGGGAGAGGAGTTGAGCTTCTAGATGAGCGCCTGCAGTCCCCCCGCTGCCCCCCTCGCAGTCCCACCCGGCCCCATGCATCCTCAGCCTCAGGCAGGCCTGCTCACCTGGGAGTAGAGGCGGTGAGACCCAGGACACATGTCTGGTGACAGCTTGGGCCCTGGCACTGGCCACGTGAGCCCAGCAGGTTTAGGGCTCTGGGAGTCCAGTGGTGGACAAAGCCATCAGCAGCCCCTGCCCTCCCAGAGTTTATGTTCTAGTAGATCAGATCTTGGTGAGGGCCGTATTCTTTACAATAGCCACCAGGTGGATGGATAAACAAAATGTGGTCAATACACGCGATGGAATATTATTTGACCTTGGAAACGAGAGAAGTTCTGGCGCACATTACAGCATGGATATACCTTGAGGACATTACGCTGCATGAACTAAGCCAGACACAAAAGACAAACACTGCATGTTTCCACTCATATGAGGTCCCTAGAGCCATCAGATTCATAGGGACAGAAAGTAGGATGGTGATTGCCAGGGTCTGGGAGAGCGGAAATGGGGAATTTTTGTCTAATGACAAAAATTTTCTTCTTCTGCAAGAAGAAAAGAGTCCAGGACACAGATAGAGTGGTGGTTGCAGAACAATGTGAATGCACTGCATGCCACTGAACACTTCCAAATGGTTGAAATGGTGAATTTTGTATTATAGATATTTGATCACGATAAAAAGTATTGACATTTTAAAGCGTTTAAGACCAACTCTTCTACCCCGAGCCTTTTCCATTGTCTTTGCTGCTGGAAAACCCTTTTCTCTGTCAGTGGGTGTCCCAGACTCACCTCTTCTTTGACGCCCAGCTGAAACTCTGCCTCTTTTCTAAACCTTTCCTGGTGCCTCAGGAAAAGCAGCCTCTTCCGACCCTGAACTTGTGTTACTCGAGGCCATATTCCTGCACCTGTTCCATCCTATGTCCCTCATGTTCTAAGGTCACTTTCTTGAGGGTGAAACCAATCTGTTACAGTTTCTAACCTGAAGCACCCAGGAGGAGACCTGGCATATGGAAGGTTCTGGATGTTCCAACGAGCAAGGGACCCACGAGCAGCTGTTAGCTCATCTTCATGTCCTTTTCCACCATGAACCCTCGGAGCATCCCAGCTGGAGAGCCCAGGTCAGAAAGGCCTTTCCATCTGACCTCCAGACCAGAGACAGAGGCAGCCAGACCAGGAAGAGCCATCCTCTGAGCAGCTACTTGCAGAACCTCGCGAGGCCTGTTTTCCCTCACTGCGGCATTGCACCTGCTTCCTGAAGCTGTAAGCTCATTCCTGGCCCACAGCTGCGCAAAGGCTAAGGGTAGCACATGTTCCATCCAAAGTCCAAGCCCAAGGAAGCGGCAGAGCCAGGATTTGAATCAAGTGGACGGGACCACCTGCGTCTGTAGCTCCTCTCGCGCATCACCTGTCCCACGTGTGGACTTGGCCAATCAAACGAAGTTGGCCGCATGGCCTCACCTAGGTGGCCTCCTCTGGGATGCGGGATCAGCCTTGGGGCAGAAACACACGTGGCTTGAGTTCGAGAACGTTTGCCTTCAGGGTGACAGCAGCCCCCGGCTAAGGCAGGCTGGCATCTCTTCCTGGGGGTGGGGAGTACATGGGGGAAATTACGTCTCCAGTCAACTGGTGTTAGGCCCTCATACTGTGAAAATGGCAGCTACTTTTTATCACGTTCCTTGCAATTTGTATAAAATTATTTTTAAATGCTAAGAAGTCTCAAAATGACCTTTCCTTGTGGCAAAAGTGTCCAAAGCTAAAGCGTAAGAAATGTTTGGTTTGACGCCTGGCAGCCAACCTTGAGAGTCAAAGCGAAGAGGATTCATGATATCTGCAGAGCAACTTCGAAACCTGTTTGGGAGGGAGGGGCTGCCCCAAGCAAAGAGTGTTGATGGTGCCAGTGTGTGAAAGGACGAAAGGAAGTCCCCCAGAGGCAGTGGGAGCAGCACTGTCCGACAGGCCAACTGGGGAAGCGCCAGCCTCCCCTCCTGGCCAAGAACCAAAGCCCTGCTTTGCTGAGTACCTGAAGGATGAGGTCTGATGCAGGGGCCAATGCAGCAGGAGAGCTTTCCTGACTCTGACCAGCCAATGAGTACGAGACCTGGCCTCTGCGAACCTGCAGGGCCTGGGGGCTGCCCCTGGATGGGTTGTCATCCAGGAGCCTGCAGCTACGCTTGGCAAGGAAGGTGGCTTCAGCCAGCTGACCAAAGGCAGTTACTGAGGTCACGCCTGGAGCAAAGGAAAAGTGCCCACCTTCACCTGGCGGGAGGTGGGCTCTGGTCACCTTCCTCCCCTGAGACTAGACCGAATGCTGCGATTCTGTTGGAAAACCTTCAGGGTATTCAGCATCTGAGCTTTGCCACTGGTGCAGGCCCATGATGGGAGCTGCTCACCACTGGGCCCCTTTAGATTCCATAGAAACGCCTTCATGAATCTATCCCACAAATATTAACCAGACACCTAATAGGCATCAGGCCCTAATCTGAGCTCTGTGAACAAAACACACAGAAATACACACAAACAAGTAGGAGAGAGAATAAAAAAGCAAATCAGAGAGGAAACTGGAGTGGAAAATGCTGGTGAAAATAAGGCAAAGAGAACAGAGTCCAAGTAGGGAGGGTGCAGCTTTAAATGGAGTGGTCGGGGCCTCCCTCCGGGTGGAATGTGGTCAGACCTGAGGAAGGGGCTGGGGGGCATTTGAGATGCCTGGGGAATGTGTCCCAGGGGAAGTGGTGGAGAGGACAGCCGCCCCGAGGTGTCCCTGTGGCCGGCACATTCAGTGAGCGCACAGCAAGGAGGTCCGTGAGGCCTGAGCCACCAGAGCAAGGGCAGCCTCACAAGACCTGAGGTTGAGATTAACAGGGCACAGGGGGGCTGAGGGCCCTGTGTGGACTCTGAGGGCTTTTCGGGAAGGGAACGTGTTTCAAACAGAAGGGTGGCTTGAGGCAACTTTGGTCTTTACAGATCACTTTAGCTGCCTGCCTTGTAGGGCCTAGTCAAGAGGTATCAGGGATAATCCAGGCAGGAGATAACTGTGACTTGGACTAAATAATGGTGGTTGAAATTTCAAAATACATACTGAAAACACAGCCAATGGGACTTGCCCACAGACGGGTTGAGAAAATGAGAACTCAAGCATTCAGTTTGGACTTGACCAGCTCCATAGAGGGAGCTGCTGTTCCATGAGATGGAAAAGCTGCCGACGATGCAGGCCTGAACAGTGGAAGGGGAGGAATTCAAGTTTGGATGTGTTAAGTATGAGATGTTTGCCAGAAGTTCACGGCAGGGGAGAGATCAAGTCTGCGGATGAACATATAGAGCTGGATTCCAGGGGAGAGTGGAGCTGGAGATGGAAATCTGGGTGTTGTCAATAGATGGATGGGATTTAAACAGGTGGAGAGAGATGAGATGGCCAAGGGCAGGGCCATGAACCGGGAGAGAGAGGTCTGAGGCTGAGCCCGGGGTCACTCCAAGACTAGGGGGTTGAGGGGATGAGAGAAGACAGCCAGGACCCTGAGAAAAAGTGAACATGGGGTCCTGGAAGCCAGGGGACCAAAGCGTTCCTGGGACAGGGAGTGACCGGCTGTGTCATTTTTCCACAGGGACATCAAGATACAGCTGGTGAGCCAACCGTTGGATCTGCCATGAAGAGGCCGTTGTGACTGGGATCCGTTCCAGCAGGTGACAGCAATGATGAAGCTGAGGGGCTAGAAGAAGGGGCTGGGACTGGAGCAGAGGAAGGACAGGAGATGGTTGTCTGGAAGAGCAGGACAACTGGCCAAGGCTCACCCTGGGCAGCTGGGGGTGCCCACTGGAGGTTAAAAGTCATAAACGTAACTGGAGCCAATCCAAGCCAGCTGCCCAGGCCAAAAGAGTATCCAAGAAAAACCTAGAAGCCTATAGGTTTCATAAAGTCAAGAATGGATGGAGAGACCCGGGAGAAGATAGCGGAAGAGTAAGACGCGGAGATCACCTGCCTCCCCACAGATACATCAGAAATTCATCTACACGTGGAACAACTCCTACAGAACACCTACTGAACGCTGGCAGAAGACCTCTGACCCCCCAAAAGGCAAGAAAGTCCCCACGTACCTGGGTAGGACAAAAGAAAACAGAATAAACAGAAACAAAAGGATAGGGCCGGTACCTGCACCAGTGGGAGGGAGCCGTGAAGGAGGAAAGGTTTCCACACACTAGAAGCCCCTTCGCGGGCGGAGACTGCGGGTGGCGGAGCGGGAAAGCTTCGGAGTAGCGGAGGAGAGCGCAGCCACAGGGGTGCGGAGGGCAAAGCGGAGAGATTTCCGCACAGAGGATCGGTGCCCTCAGGCACTCACCAGCCCGAGAGGCTTGTCTGCTCGGTCGCCGGGCGGGCGGGGCTGGGAGCTGAGGCTCCGGTATCAGTATCGGGTTTCAGTCGCAGCGCAGGGAGAGGACTGGGGCTGGCGCGGGAAGAGAGCCTGAAGGGGTTAGTGCACCACGGCTGGCCAGGAGGGAGTCCGGGAAAAAGTCTGGACCTGCCGAAGAGGCAAGAGACTTTTCCTTCCCTCTTTGTTTCCTGGTGCGCGAGGAGAGGGCATTAAGAGCGCTGCTTAAAGGAGCTCCAGAGACGGGCACGAGCCGGGGGCAAAGGCGCGGACCCCGGAGACGGGCGTGGGACTCTAAGGCTGCTGCTGCCGCCGCCAAGAGGCCTGTGTACGAGCGCAGGTCACTGTCCACGCCCCCCTTCCGGGGAGCCTGGCAGCCCGCCACTGCCGGGGTCCCGGGATCCAGGGACAACTTCCCCAGGAAAGCGCACGGCGCACCTCGGGCTGGTGCAACGTTATGCCGGCCTCTGCCACCGCAGGCTCGCCCCGCCTCCGTGCCCCTCCCTCCCCTCTGCCTGAGTGAGCCAAAGTCCCCGAATCAGCGGCTCCTTTAACTCCGTCCTGTCTGAGCGAAGAACAGACGCCCTCCGGCAACCTACACGGAGAGGCGGGGCCAAATCCAAAGCTGAGACCTGGGAGCTGTGAGAACAAAGAAGAGACAGGGAAATCTCTCTGCGCAGCCTCAGAAGCAGTGGATTAAAGCTCCACAATCAACTTGATGTACCCTGCATCTGTGGAATACATGAATAGTCAACGAATCATCCCAAATTGAGGAGGCAGACTTTGAGAACAAGATTTACTATTTTTTCCCCTTTTCCTCTTTTTACAACGAATTATCCCAAATTGAGGAGGTGGACGTTGAGAGCAAGATTTACGATTTTTTTTCCCCTTGTTCTCTTTTTGTGAATGTGTATGTGTATGCTTCTGTGTGAGATTTTCTCTGTATAGCTTTGCTTCCACCATTTGTCCCAGGGTTCTATCCATCCGTTTTTTTTTTTTTTAAATTTTTAATAATTATTTTTTATTTTAATAACGCTACTATATTTTATCATACTTTATTCTATTTTACTTTATCTTCTTTCTCTTTTTCCTACCTTCCCTCCCTCCCTCCCTCCCTCCCCCCTCCTGTCTTTCTTTCTCTTTCTTTCTTTCTTTCATTCTTTCCTTCCTTCCTCCCTCCCTCACTCCTTTCTTTCTTTCTTTCTTTCTTTCTTTCTTTCTTTCTTTCTTCCTTCCTTCCTCCCTTTTTTCCTTCCTTCTTTCTCTCTTTCTTTCTTCTACTAATTCTTTCTTTCTAGTTTTTCTCTCTTTTATTCTGAGCTGCGTAGATGAAAGGCTCGCAGCCAGGAGTCAGTGCTGTGCCTCTGAAGTGGGAGAGCCAACTTCAGGACACGGGTCCACAAGAGACCTCCCAGCTCCACATAATATCAAGCAGCAAAAATCTACCAGAGATCTCCATCTCAACACCAGCACCCAGCTTCACTCAACGATCAGCAATCTACAGTGCTGGTCACCCTATGTCAAGCAAATAGCAAGACAGGAACACAACCCCACCCATTAGCAGAGAGGCCGCCTAAAAACATAATAAAGCCACAGGCACCCCAAAACACACCACCAGACGTGGACCTGTCCACCAGAGAGACAAGATCCAGACTCATCCACCAGAACACAGGTACTAGTCCCCTCCACCAGGAAGCCTACACAACCCACTGAAACAACCTTAGCCACTGGGGACAGACACCAAAAACAATGGGAACTACGAATCTGCAGCCTGCAAAAAGGAGACCCCAAACACAGTAAGATAAGCAAAATGAGAAGACAGAAAAACACACAGCAGGTGAAGGAGCAAGATAAAAACCCACCAGACCTAACAAATGAAGAGGAAATAGGCAGTCTACCTGAAAAAGAATTCAGAATAATGATAGTAAAGATGATCCAAAATCTTGGAAATAGAATAGACAAAATGCAAGAAACACTTAATAAGGACCTAGAAGAACTAAAGATGAATCAAGCATCGATTAAAAACACAATAAATGAAATGAAAAATACTCTAGATGGGATCAATAGCAGAATAACTGAGGCAGAAGAACGGATAAGTGACGTGGAAGATAAAATAGTGGAAATAACTGCTGCAGAGCAGAATAAAGAAAAAAGAATGAAAAGAACAGAGGACAGTCTCAGAGACCTCTGGGACAACATTAAACGCACCAATATTCGAATTATAGGGGTTCCAGAAGAAGAAGAGAAAAAGAAAGGGACTGAGAAAATATTTGAAGAGATTATAGTTGAAAACTTCCCTAATATGGGAAAGGAAATAGTTAATCAAGTCCAGGAGGCACAGAGAGTCCCATACAGAATAAATCCAAGGAGAAATATGCCAAGACACATACTAATCAAACTGACAAAAATTAAACACAGGGCCTCCCTGGTGGCGCAGTGGTTGAGAGTCCGCCTGCCGATGCAGGGGATACGGGTTTGTGCCCCGGTCTGGGAGGATCCAATATGCCGCGGAGCGGCTGGGCCCGTGAGCCATGGCCGCTGAGCCTGTGCGTCCGGAGCCTGTGCTCTGCAACAGGAGAGGCCACAACAGTGAGAGGCCCGCGTACAGAAAAAAAATAAATAAATAAACACAAAGAAAACATATTAAAAGCAGCAAGGGAAAAACAACAAATAACACACAAGGGAATCCCCATCAGGTTAACAGCTGATCTCTCAGCAGAAACACTACAAGCCAGAAGGGAGGGGCAGGACATATTTAAAGTGATGAAGGAGAAAAACCTGCAACCAAGATTACTCTACCCAGCAAGGATCTCATTCAGATTTGATGGAGAAATTAAAACGTTTACAGACAAGCAAAAGCTGAGAGAGTTCAGCACCACCAAACCAGCTTTACAACAAATGCTAAAGGAACTTCTCTAGGCAAGAAACACAACAGAAGGAAAAGACCTACAATAACAAACCCAAAACAATTAAGAAAATGGGAATAGGAACATACATATCAATAATCACCTTAAATGTAAATGGACTAAATGCTCCCACCAAAAGACACAGATTGGCTGAATGGATACAAAAACAAGACCCTTATATATGCTGTCTACAAGAGACCCACTTCAGACGTAGAGACACATACAGATTGAAAGTAAGGGGATGGAAAAAGATATTCCATGCAAATGGAAATCAAAAGAAAGCTGGAGTAGCAATTCTTATATCAGACAAAATAGACTTTAAAATAAAGACTATTAGAAGAGACAAAGAAGAACACTACATAATGATCAAGGGATCAATCCAAGAAGAAGATATAACAATTGTAAATATTTATGCACCAAACATAGGAGCACCTCAATACATAAGGCAAATACTAACAGCCATAAAAGGGGAAATCGACAGTAACACACTCATAGTAGGGGACTTCAACACCCACTTTCACCAATGGACAGATCATCCAAAATGAAAATAAATAAGGAAACACAAGCTTTAAATGATACATTAAACAAGATGGACTTAATTGATATTTATAGGACATTCCATCCAAAAACAGCAGAATACACATCCTTCTCAAGTGCTTATGGAACATTCTCCAGGATAGATCATATCTTGGGTCACAAATCAAGCCTTGGTAAATTTAAGAAAATTGAAATTGTATCAAGTATCTTTTCCGACCACAATGCTATGAGACTAGACATCAATTACAGGAAAAGAGCTGTAAAAAATACAAACACATGGAGGCTAAACAATACACTGCTTAATAACGAAGTGATCACTGAAGAAATCAAAGAGGAAATAAAAAAATACCTAGAAACAAATGACAATGGAGACACGATGACCCAAAACCTATGGGATGCAGCAAAAGCAGTTCTAAGGGGGAAGTTTATAGCAATACAATCCCACTTAAGAAAGAGGAAACATCTCGAGTAAATAACCTAACCCTTCACCTAAAGCAATTAGAGAAAGAAGGACAAGAAACCCCCAAAGTTAGCAGAAGGAAAGAAATCATAAAGATCAGATCAGAAATACATGAAAATGAAATGAAGGAAACAATAGCAAAGATCAATAAAACTAAAAGCTGGTTGTTTGAGAAGATAAACAAAATTGATAAACCATTAGCCAGACTCATCAAGAAAAAAAGGGAGAAGACTCAAATCAATAGAATTAGAAATGAAAAAGGAGAAGTAACAACTGACACTGCAGAAATACAAAAGATCATGAGAGATTACTACAAGCAACTCTATGCCAATAAAATGGACAACCTGGAAGAAATGGACAAATTCTTAGAAATGCACAACCTGCCAAGACTGAATCAGGAAGAAATAGAAAATATGAATAGACCAATCACAAGCACTGAAATTGAAACTGTGATAAAAAATCTTCCAACAAACAAAAGCCCAGGACCAGATGGCTTCACAGGCGAATTCTATCAAACATTAGAGAAGAGCTAACACCTATCCTTCTCAAACTCTTCCAAAATATAGCAGAGAGAGGAACACTCCCAAACTCATTCTACGAGGCCACCATCACCTTGATACCAAAACCAGACAAGGATGTCACAAAGAAAGAAAACTACAGGCCAATATCACTGATGAACATAGATGCAAAAATCCTCAACAAAATACTAGCAAACAGAATCCAACGGCACATTAAAAGGATCGTACACCATGACCAAGTGGGGTTTATTCCAGGAATGCAAGGATTCTTCAATATACGTAAATCAATCAATGTGATACACCATATTAACAAATTGAAGGAGAAAAACCATATGATCATCTCAATCGATGCAGAGAAAGCTTTTGACAAAATTCAACACCCATTTATGATAAAAACCCTGCAGAAAGTAGGCATAGAGGGAACTTTCCTCAACATAATAAAGGCCATATATGACAAACCCACAGCCAACATCGTCCTCAATGGTGAAAAACTGAAACCATTTCCACTAAGATCAGGAACAAGACAAGGCTGCCCACTCTCACCACTCTTATTCAACCTAGTTTTGGAAGTTTTAGCCACAGCAATCAGAGAAGAAAAGGAATCCAAATTGGAAAAGAAGAAGTAAAGCTGTCACTGTTTGCAGATGACATGATACTATACACAGAGAATCCTAAAGATGCTACCAGAAAACTACTATAGCTAATCAATGAATTTGGTAAAGTAGCAGGATACAAAATTAATGCATAGAAATCTCTGGCATTCCTGTACACTAATGATGAAAAATCTGAAAATGAAATCAAGAAAACACTCCCATTTACCATTGCAACTAAAAGAATAAAATATCTAGGAATAAACCTACCTAAGGAGACAAAAGACCTGTATGCAGAAAATTATAAGACACTGATGAAAGAAATTAAAGATGATACAAATAGATGGAGAGATATACCATGCTCCTGGATTGGAAGAATCAATATTGTGAACATGACTCTACTACCCAAAGCAATCTACAGATTCAATGCAATCCCTATCAAACTACCACTGGCATTTTTCACAGAACTAGAACAAAAGATTTCAAAACTTGTTTGGAAAAACAAAAGACCCCGAATAGCCATAGCAACCTTGAGAACAAAGAATGGAGCTGGAGGAATCAGGCTCCCTGACTTCAGACTATACTACAAAGCTACAGTAATCAAGACAGTGTGGTACTGGCACAAAAACAGAAAGATAGATCAATGGAACAGGATAGAAAGCCCAGAGATAAACCCACACACATATGGTCAACTTATCTTTGATAAAGGAGGCAAGGATATACAATGGAGAAAAAACAGCCTCTT
Source organism: Mesoplodon mirus (assembly GCF_964341445.2). Taxonomy (NCBI): domain Eukaryota; kingdom Metazoa; phylum Chordata; class Mammalia; order Artiodactyla; family Ziphiidae; genus Mesoplodon; species Mesoplodon mirus. The sequence goes on along the minus strand of NC_138990.1, from coordinate 28,352,790 downwards.
CAATAAGTGGTGCTGGGAAAACTGGACAGCTACATGTAAAAGAATGAAATTAGAACACTCCCTAACACCATACACAAAAATAAGCTCAAAATGGATTAAAGACCTAAATGTAAGGCCAGACACTATAAAAGTCTTAGAGGAAAACATAGGCAGAACACTCTATGACATAAATCACAGCAAGATCCTTTCTTACCCACCTCCTAGAGAAATGGAAATAAAGACAAAAATAAACACATGGGACCTAATGAAACTTAAAAGCTTTTGCACAGCAAAGGAAACCATAAACAAGACCAAAAGACAACCCTCAGAATGGGAGAAAATATTTGCAAATGAAGCCACTGACAAAGGATTAGTCTCCAAAATTTATAAGCAGCTCATGCAGCTCAATAGCAAAAAAACAAGCAACCCAATCCAAAAATGGGCAGAAGACTTAAATAGGCATCTCTCCAAAGAAGATATACAGACTGCCAACAAACACATGAAAGAATGCTCAACATCATTAATCATTAGAGAAATGCAAATCAAAACTACAATGAGATATCATCTCACACTGGTCAGAACGGCCATCATCAAAAAATCTAGAAACAATAAATGCTGGAGAGGGTGTGGAGAAAAGGGAACACTCTTGCACTGCTGGTGGGAATGTGAATTGGTACAGCCACTATGGAGAACGGTACGGAGGTTCCTTAAAAAACTACAAATAGAACTACCATATGACCCAGCAATCCCACTACTGGGCATATACCCTGAGAAAACCGTAATTCTAAAAGAGACATGTACCAAAATGTTCATTGCAGCTCTATTCACAATAGCCAGGAGATGGAAACAACATAAGTGTCCATCATCGGATGAATGGATAAAGAAGATGTGGCACATATATACACTGGAATATTACTCAGCCATAAAAAGAAATGAAACTGAGCTATTTGTAATGAGGTGGATAGAACTAGAGTCTGCCATACAGAGTGAAGTAATTTAGAAAGAGAAAGACAAATACTGTATGCTAACACATATATATGGAATTTAAGAAAAAAAAATGTCATGAAGAACCTAGTGGTAAGACAGGAATAAAGACACAGACTTACTTGAGAATGGACTTGAGGATATGGGGAGGGGGAAGGGTAAGCTGTGACAAAGCGAAAGAGAGGCATGGACATATATACACTGCCAAACGTAAGGTAGATAGATAGTGGGAAGCAGCCGCATAGCACAGGGAGATCAGCTAGGTGCTTTGGGGCCGCCTGGAGGGGTGGGATAGGGAAGGTGGGAGGGAGGGAGACGCAAGAGGGAAGGGATGTGGGAACAGATGTATATGTATGACTGATTCACTTTGTTATAAAGCAGAAACTAATAAAAAAAAAAAACTAAGTTCAGAACACTGTGGGAAATGCAAAATATGGAAATGACCTCTTCCCACTCAAGGAAATTTTCCTAGTGCTACAGGAATCTCTTGCTAATGGCTTCCATGTAATTTACCACTAGCATTGTTTAGGAAATACAATAAGATAAAAAGAATGGATTCTTAAAGTCTACGATACAGTAAGAGAAACCTAGAACAGTCATCCACTACTTATTTAATCTTTTGGTACAAAAAAAAAGAGTTCCTCTCCTGAATGATCTGTTTTAAACTTACGCAGAAGTTTCCTCAAGGAAGCTAAATAATTGTCATCAGGGTACAGAAGTTAATGCATAGTCAAATTGTTGTTTATTTCTTCTAGTCTAAAAACTTAAGGACTGAAATGTTTCCTTATAATTTCTATTTATCTTTCCTAAGATTAAACTATACCTCTCCCCTGAATTTTTGTTTTCAATCACAATTTTTCAAGCTATGAGTAAAATGCTTTTTTGTGCAAAAAAAAAAAAAAAAGAATGGATGGAAAAGGATGAAGATGGCTAGAGCTTTAAAACAATGAATCTTGATTCTGGGCTTAGCTCTTCATGCACATTGAATGTGAGTTCATTTTACATGCAGCGGACATTGATATGTGTGGCCATCTCATAATTCTTGCTTCAAAATTGACACCAAAAATAGTCTGTCAAATGTACAATTGCTAGGATGGACACTCATGGACAAAATATCAAGCCGACTGCATGAAGACTGTGGTTTCCGTTGCAGGACTGCTCCTCCAGAGCAGTGTTTCCCCAAACCATCCATTTGGCATCTCTGAGCTTCACTGCCTTATCTGAAAATGAGAATCATAACGTAAGGTGACCAGACCAGACATTTCCCTCTACCGGGGACCATCCTGGGTTTATCAAGGGAGATCCCTGAGAGACTGGTCAGCCAGGCCAGCCTGGGATGTGGGGGGTCACCCTTCTCCAAGAGGTCTGACTGAGAGCAAAGCCAGGGCTGGTGAGCAGGTAGGGGTCCACAAACCCCAGAAAGGTGTTCCTCCAGCTATACCACGGTTACTGTGCGCCAAACCTTCCTGCTCTTCAATGTTTCCTCCCGACCACCTTGAAGGAAGTTACCGAAGAACATCGTCTCTTTGCTGTGCTTCTCAAACATTCAATGAACTATAGAAAGAATAGTGCGTTTTTCCAAAGAGAAATGCATTCCATTTTACATGACAATCCTCTGCTCTAAGATTATAACCTTCCTCTTAACAGTGTAAAAGCTCCCTTCTTTTATGAAAAGGTGATGGGCAGTTTCTTTACTGTCCCTTACATGACAAAAGAAGGAGTGGCTATGTTCAGCTCTGAGCCCTGACTTCTTTTGGACATTTGAAGGTCCCATGAGAACCAGAGGCTGAAGCCCTGCCCTGGGGACAGTCAGGCAGCTTGGAATTTGCACTGACCACCTGCCAGCTCCCCGGGGAAGCCCAGCCAGCCCTTCAAAGCCGTAAATGGCTCAGGTTTGCTCCCTGTGGCTCCAGCCTGGGCTTTTGAAATTTCAGGAGGGTGAGGTCAAGTCACTTTCCATAAAAATACTTATTTCTTTGACATCCTCTTTTCGGATGGACCTAACAAGGGCGCCTTCGCTGGCATTCATCAGAAGCTTCCAGACCTGACCCTTTGTCGTTTGCCTTTATGTTTGTTTTATTGTTGTTGTTTTCAGGTGTGTTAGAAAAGTTTGTTAAGTTAATCAAAAAATATGTTAATTTTCTGCCTTTAAATAACTTTAAGGTTCACCTAAGGTAAGGAGAGCCCAGAATTCCTCGAGGATTCTCTTGGGAAGACAAAGTCCTCCCTCTACAGCAACCTTCAAGGAAAGGAGAAAAGAAAAAGAAACCCCCCAAGCCCTTGAGTGCTGACCGGATGCCAGGATGAGCCGTACCTTTTACACTGAATCTTTCCCTTGATCTTCAGGTTCAAAGTGCAAGCCAGGCATCTTTCCTCTTATTGTCCAGACGGAGGTCAGGAAGTTTCAGTAATGTTCTCAAGGTCACACAGCTAGTAAATGGCTGAGATGAGAAACCAATAAAATAAAGCCCTACTCAAGCATGGGCCTCTCCTGTGACCCGAGACATGGCTTTACCTGATGGGCTTTCCTGTTCCCTGAGCATTTGGGTTTATTTCGGTTATTTGTCCGTCTCTCAAAGCGAATGGGATTGACAAGCACTCTGAGGTAGCGAGGGATCGGAGAACACCTTTTCCATTTTAAAATGTTCTCTGGATTCTGACGTGTTCAAAATCCCTGGAGAAGGTATTTCACATCCAGCCAGTATTTAGGTAACACTCACCCTAGGCCTAGCATTCCACTGAGTGGAGTGGCATCTATAACAGCAGGGCTTTGAGGAGGTTTGGATAAGTCGTTTTTGTAGACAACATAGCCTGCTAACTCTAGAACACCATCCAAACTGTAGAAAACCTCATGGATTAAAAGCCCACCTGGGCAGGGTCCATCCCCAGTCTATAAAACATATTAGCCCAAACAGACCATAAAGAAGGAATGGAGTCTATGTTCTCTGCTTTTCCTTAACCCTCATGCTACCCCACCCCCTGTTACAATCTGGTTTCTGAGCCTGTCATGTCCCGGAAGCAGCTGTGTGTCACAGGTCACCTCCTGCCGACAAATACCATAGCTGTCATCCTACCAACCCACAGTGACCAGCGTCTGCCAAAGGCCCGCTCCATGCCCCATGCAGAGCGCTTTTCCCACTACCTCAAGAGAGCGCTGACCTGCATCACCCTCACTCTAACCCTAAGAGGTAGGCACACATATGCGACACAGTTTACAGATAAGAAAACTGAGGCTCAGGAAGGTTTGTTAAAGTGCCCAGAGCTCACCGTGGGAAGTGCAGAGTGGCTTCCTCCCCAAAGCCCACTGCTCCATCCACAATCAGCCTCTGCTCCCCCATGTGGAGACCCTTCTTCCTCAGGTCCTCGGATGGCCACAGTCCTCCAAGGCAACACTTCCATCAGGTGTGTGCCCCGGACAGCCCCTGGGTCTCCTGGGTGCTGATGGGCTTCCCGCATCCCCCTCCTCCGGGCCGGTCCTCCATCCCCGGCTCCGGCCTCTGCACGACTCCCGCGTCTCTTTCCAACTCAAGCCCTCTTCAGGTTACAGGGCCTCCCCACCCCCAGCACCCCTGCAGCCTCCTCGCCCCCGTTCACAGTGCTACTCTCTCTTGAAGCTTCTTCTTTGCTCCTGCTGCAGTGATGAGACATGGTAGAGAAACAAGGTTAGAGAAAGGGGCCCCAGTAAGAGATGGTTGCATCCCCATCGCAAGTCAGAGAGCAGGACAGGCAGCCTTGCCCGTCTGCACCAGAGAAATTTAAGGGCACTTGTGGGTTGGTTCCTACTGGGGTTGTAGGACAGGGACTGGACAGCAGCGTGGGGTCTTGACGCCCTCTGTACCCCTCCCTGTCCTCACATCAGGGCCCTTGGGCCAAGAAGCTCCATCTTAATGAGCAGACCAGGTGAAGCTGGGGGCACAGCACACTTTCTGAAATACTCAGGCCCAGGTGCACAAGAATCCTGCAAACAGCAAATCAGAATGACTGGACAGATGGACCGGGTACCCAGTGCAGGTGGTTTTTAGGCAGGCTGAGTGTGGGAGGGCTGCTTAGGGGGGAGAAGGTACCAGCAGGCTGTCTCAGGGGCCCGGGGCTGAGAGTCAGGTCCTGGAGCCCGGATTTTCTCATCCGTGCAGCCTATTCCATATCCCCTAAGAAAGTGAGTCATAAACATTAGAGAGCTTTGCAAACCCCCTTGCACCAGACCTGCCATAAAGAAAGTCTTTTTAAAACCTTCATCAAAAGAATGAAGAAATATCTAGCGCTCCATACATGGTACCCTTGTGAATCAGATTTAAAATGATTAATGAATTTTATCGTTAGTAATGGGAGGTGACATTCAAGTGTGTGTTTGGATTTGAGAAATAAAATAGGAAAGTCTGTTAGAGGAAAGAAAGAAAGCTTTGTGTTATAGTGACGATGAGAGAAACGAAAAAAGCAACATTTTGCCAAAATCTCTCACATGGGAGAAGCTGGGAAAAAGGCACAGATTCCTGTAAAGAATGGGCTTCTCTGGGCGTGTCCGCATACCGAGGGTCTAACTGAGAGAGGAGTTTTGTCGTGTCAGAGAAGAAGGAGAAAAATCCCTCCTCTCGTTTTGGCTTGTGCAACCAGGCAGGGTTGGGATTTTGGAAAGAAAGTCTGTATTTATGTACGACCTTAACTTGATTTACTGTCATTGACAAGCCAGCCTGAAGCCAGGAGCTCTGTCTACCCAGGATCCACACCCCTCTCCCCCTGCTTCGCAGGGAATAGAAAGTGTCACCCGTCAGATGGATTCCAAACGCAATCTCAGGGCCTCTCATCCTCCCCTGGAGCAAGTGGGAACCTAGCCTGGTGGCTTCAGAACGTTTCCTGGATGCGGGCAAAAGAATGGGCTCCCGTGTCAGAGGAGGTGACACAAGGTGCAGCCAGATCAACCACAGACACAGGCTGCAGATTGGGAGCTCGCTTCCGAGAAACTGTGCTTTCCAGGCACAGCGACATGAGTTACCCTCCATCTGGGGAAGATGTGAAACCGGGGAGAGGAACATCTCTGTCCCCTCCCACCCCTTCAGGCTCGCAGTACCAGAACCTGCCCTGGGACCTGTCTCTAAAACAGAGATGGAATTTCAGATTTTTGCCTCTCCGTTTCCTGTCGTTTCAGCTGCCTTCATGGTCCTCTGGAAAAATGAGTCTTGTATTCACTTATTCATGCGTTTAAGCAGACGTGGGTTTGTTTGCACACTCATCCATTTAAGTCAACTGGGCCGGGTCTGTGCTGGGCTCAGAGAGCACATGGTGGTGAAGAGGAGTGGGTCTGCGTCTCCAGGCTCACCCTTTGCTACGGGCGTGGAGCTGCTGGACGAGCAGTGCACCTCAACGTGACACGGGAACCCACAAAGGTAAGCGCGGGTGCCACCAAAAGCCAAAACCACAGTGGCCAGGCCAGCACGGGGACAGGGCAGCCTGGGGTATTTCTGGACAGATAACATAAGACTTGGAGGACAAGTATGCATTGGGCGTTAGCCAGACCGTAGACAAAGAAAAGAGTAAATTCTCATCTTCAATTTTTGCATAACTAAGAAGGTTCATCCTGGTGGGAGCAAGGCTGCCTTATGGACATAAAGCTGGAAAGGAGCCTCACTACCAGGATGCAGACTCATCAGTCTCAGGAGGGAGCTCGGACCCGGGGGAACGGAGGACCTGTGAGGGGCGACCAGCCGGCGAGTGGCCTGATGAGATGTGCATTGGACAGGTCGCTCTGCAGAGCGGGAGGAAAGCAGGGGCAGGATGGAGGGGGGTGGTTACAGTGCTGCAGGGGGCTGGGACCTGAATGAGGATAGGATGATGGTACAGAGAGAAAGAGGAGGAAGGGGGAGGGGAAAGGGAGTGGGGGCCCGGCTGACGGGGCTCTGCCATGTGTGGGAGGAGACAGCGGATGAGGGAGGCTTGCGGATGAAGAGTTTTCAACTGCAATGCATTTCTTTTCTTTCTTTTTTTTTTTCCATTGGAGTATAGTTGCTTTACAATGTTGTATTAGTTTCTACTGTACAGCAAAGTGAATCAGCCACACTACATATATCCCCACTTCTTGGATTTTCTAAGGAGCCTTAGCTAGGCTGATGGAGAGACCAGGAACACAGGTAGCCCCTTAGAGGAGCCCCGCCTGGGAACTGCACGCTGGGCACCACCAGGGAGAGCGTGGCTGGCACGAGCACCAGTGTGGGCCCCAAGGCCTGGCAGCTGGGGTGACTGCTAAACACGTTCTGGGCAGAGGATGTTCTTCAAGGGAGACCCAAACGGTAAGCTTCCTTCCAAGGCCATCCTCATGACTCAGGTCCCTACCATGAACATCGAGGGAAGAAAGGGTGGCATTTGGGAGGTCGGGAACAGTAAAGAAAAGGCAGGTTTTTCAAGGGACAGAGAACTTGGTGGTGAGCTCAAAGTTGAGTATGATGGGCTTGGGGATGCCTTTGAGGAATCCAGGAGGAGAGGCCGTTAGAACCTCCCGGAACCCAGAGGACAGAGAAGTCCAGGCTGGGAAAAGATCTGGGGCGTGCTCAGCTCTGTGGGACTAGGGTGGTATTACGTTCGGCGAAGGTGCAAAATGAGAAGAGAAGAGAGTCCTGTGGGGTGGGGAGGGCGGGAGGGAGGCTCAAGAGGGAGGGGACGTGGGGACTTCTGTGTGCATACGGCTGATGCGCTTCGCTGTACAACAGAAACTAAGACAGCATTGTGAAGCAGTTATATTCCAATAAAGATCTATTAAAAAAAAAAGTGAGCAGAAAACAGAGAAGCAATAAAGAGGGCTTGAGGAGAAAGTACTAGATAAGAAAATATAACCACTAAAAGGCACTATCAAAGGAGGCAAAATAAAGTCTAAACATTGAGAAATTGGTCCGATGTTCACAGCAGCCAAGAAAAATTAAGGTTTAAAAGTCCCTGTTGGGTTTAGATACACAGAGAAACCTCCACCACTTTGGCAAGAACAGAGTCAGTGTGTGGACTGAAGGGAAACCCCGTGAGTAAGGACTGGTGCAGAAGCCAAAGCAGAGTGTAGGACACGGTGTAAGAATGCATCAACAGGGGATGAGAGAGACGGTGGTACCCAGATAGGGAAGGAGGTCGAGGGAGTTTTTGAGGGTTTTTTTTTTTTTTTTTTTTTCCAAGTTTGAAGATGCTTGAGATATTTGTTTAAAAGCAGGAAGGAGCCAGTGTATGGGAAAAGTTGAAGATTTTGGAAAAGGGGCATCAGGTAGAGTAAGGCCACGGAGGCATCTGGAAGGGTAGGATGGAGACCCCAGATGGGAGAAGCCACCCCAGCTAGGAGGAGACAGGAAAGACGGGTACCTGCAGGGATCACACCTTTGCAGTTTTGGGGACAAGAGATGGACAGATGTTTACTTTATGGTCCCCAAGTTCTGTGAAGTAAGTGAAGTGGTCTCTTGACAGTGTAGGTTACAGGTGGCCAGCTCTGCTAGTAGATGAAATTGGAGACATTTTTGCACAGTTCTGGGGGAGCACAGGAGTGGGGGCCATCCAGGCCAGCCTGGAGGATGGCAGACAGCTGTGGAAACTAGGTGGAAAGCAACCATGCCTCCATCTACACTGCAGGCAGGAACCATGCCTTTGACTGGATCTGGGTTCTGTGAGTGGATGTCTTTTAATACTCATGAAAACTTCAAAAATGCCCAACTCTGCAGGCTATCATAAAACCCAGTATTCAAGGTTGTTACCCTCTTTTCCCCTTAAAAGGAGAATGCCACCATGCCTGTGAACTTGTAGTATGAGTTGGTGTTGAAACTGGCTAAAGTACCTCTCAGCTCTTTTAAGGAAATATCAATGAAGTTTTTGAGATCCTTTGATGATACACATTGAAAAGTTCTACCCCTGAATCATCCCAGCTCCCAAAGCACCCACTTGGTTGACTCCCTGTAAGCACCCTGCATGGCAAGTACACCACCACCATTCGTTTTGGTCAATCAGTCAACCTAACTCATGTGCATCACCTATAAGACAAGTCATGGCCTCTGGGCCCCAGAGGAAGGGAGCAGTGCTTAGAGAGGGTAACTTCCATGTGAGGAGATGCTGTAGATTAAGGGATATTGCTTATAAGGATCAAGCCAAAAATTCTGTCTATTTTGTATTTCCATTTGTGAAGCATTCCATGTGATTTATCATGGATTCTGGATTCTCAGAATTGATTCTTTGTTCTGACTAATATATTCCTGAACACAAATCTTCTCCAAGTTTTTAAAAATGATACAAAGTCTTAATATTTCTCCTTAAATATTGAACCGTAGACTATGTTGGAATGTTACTCAAGAGGCCCTCAATAGTAGAATTTTTTTCTAATGCAGTAAAAACAACATTCCAAAGGTAGCCAGTGCTCATATTTGGTGTGCTCCATTAAAGAAGGAAAGCTGCCTGTTTTAGAAAACAGTTGAGTCCAGTCTTGTCATTTTTTTAAATGACATTGCAACATTTGCCTTCTTTTCTTGGTCATTTTCTTGTCATCTCCTAAGACATTACAAGTGTGTAATCAGTGCAACAGGTGAGGTGAAGGGCACTTTTGTTTGTTTGTTTTTGTTTTTTCAAGACTCAGGAATTTATCAGAAAGGTCAGAGAAAGGAATAGAAAGAAAAGGAAAGAAATATTGATTGATTCATGTAGAATGTTCCACAAAGAGTCAACAGCCACCCTTGGATACGTGCACGTGGTATAAATAGACTCCCGTGTGTCCACTCCCATTCCAGTCTGTGCCACAACTGTGGGAGCTGGGCCGCTCCCCGTTTACAGATGAGGAGACCAAGGCTTACCCAGCTCATAAGTATAGAACCCAGATTCTGTCTGACACCACGGACCATGATTTTTCTGGAATATCTTGCTGTCTCCTGCTAGTTTTTTTTTTTTTTTTTTTTTTTTTTTTTTTAGCTCATTTAATCCTCCAAACAGCCTTGCCGATTAGGAATGACTCTCCCCGTATTTGCAGAAGTGGCCTGAATGCATTCCTTCTCAATCTTTGATATTCAGTTAAATCACAACCTTCTCTGGAAGCCTTCCTTGATTACCTCTGCCTTTCCAGGTTAGGTGGACTTTATCTTGTATATAATATACCTCTATTATTGCTTTATCCACACGGTGTTGAAATTACTTGGTTTATGTGTTAAGTCTGTTTTCTACTGCAGCCTGGGTACATACTTAAAGATTGATGAATGAATGTATATATTTATTTTAAACATAAAATACACAAAATTCAGTAAGAGTAAGAACTTGATAAAATTTCTTTACAGATGAATTACTGGAGCCCACCCTGAGAATGGTTTGTCTAATTATGGTTGAAACACACCATGAGAATGACTCTTGGGGTGTCATTCATTCATAAATTCTTCCTCAAGCAAATTCCAAGTACTCTGTCATGTTTAGTAATAAGCCTAGTGCTTCTGGTTGCCTTCAGCAGTTTACTTTAGGAGCCTGGCTGCTTTTATAAAGTGAAATTGAGTAAGAAGTGTACCTACTTCGCATCCCCGAATCATGCTGATAATTTTATTCAGATGCAGCTTTCTCTTTTTCCTGGATATCCATATTATTTTCTGAATGTCAGCTAATTGTGCAATGCAGTCTTATGCTCTGAGAAAACCTGGGTCATCACCTTGAGTAAATCTTAAAAAAAGCCAAATACGTCTATAGAAGGCAAACTAATGACATGTGCTCAATTTTTAGGAGAAAATTCAAAAGATGTCTCATCTTCCATTATCTCTAAAAATTAGCCACCAGGACAATAAAATGCCCCACCTACCACATTTGTATTAAATTGAGGACGTCACCTCAAGGGAAGGACCTGGTGAATTTTCCTCTGGTCTTGGTTTAGTGCATGTTACAGGCGCCTCATTGCCTCCCAGATCAAGCCATTCCTGAAGGTGCCCTCAGTTCTGGCTCATCTACTTCTCTTCTCCATGCCTCCTTCACTGGCCCTAGTTAAGTGCATGTTACAGGGATACAATATTGAGCCTTTAAAGGTCTGAGGAAAGGACTCTGGATTCTCGTGTGCAAGGTTCATGGGCCCTTGGGCTCTGATTTTTCTGTAGTTTATAATGTACATGTGCGAACACACCATAAAACGCTGTTGGTGTTTACCTACTCCTGGAAACAAATGTCCCTTTTACAGAACACTCTTAGTTTTAATGTCAAGCACCACAGTGATACCTACAAATGAGCAGTAATTGCTAGTCATCCTGACATGATAGCTCTTCAACAAAGATTGAAGGCTGGGGTAAATCTCTCTCTGTCTCGGTCTGTCTATCTCTCTCTGTCTTTTTTTTTTTTTTTTTTTTTTTTGCGGTACGCGGACCTCTCACTGTTGTGGCCCCTCCCGTTGCGGAGCACAGGCTCCGGATGCACAGGCTCAGCGGCCATGGCTGACGGGCCCAACCGCTCCGCGGCACGTGGGATCTTCCCGGACCGGGGCACGAACCCGTGGCCCCTGCATTGGCAGGCAGACTCTCAACCACTGCGCTACCAGGGATGCCCTCTCTCTGTCTTTTTAAACACGATGATGTTTCACAGTTTCCACAAGAAGCCAACAAGAAGCCTCTGTTTTTGCAAAGCAGTCACATTAACATGCACAGAAGAAAGGAAATAAATGGATTCACTTTACATCCCCTAGAAGTTTACCACCGAGATGGACAACAACACAGGTAAGAGAAATGGCTTTGTAAGTAGACTTGTTAAACACACACACACACACACACACAAGAAATAAAAAGTACTCACGCTCAGAGGTAGGCATTTTAATCTAAAATCTGCAGTAAAACATCACCACTCTGGTTGCCCTGGCAAAGGCTTTGGAGAATCCTGACTAAAATTCCTGAGGCTCAGTCCTGGATTTTCATGGAGAGAGTGGACGGCCTGCTGGGAGCCTCACCACACACAGGAAGACAGCAGTGAGCTTGGTAACAAGATTTTAGCTGCTCCAGTTTCCCAGGACAACAGCCCAAGTCTTCCAGTGGCTGCATCAATTTCCAAAGTATTCACCCCAGTTATGAAATCACTAGGACTCCATGAAAATGCACTGAGTCAAATCAAACCTCTTATTTTATGATATGCCCCATTCACCAGTAGAGAAGACATTTTTAAAAAGTGAATAAAAGAAAATAAAAATGACACAAGAAGGTGGATGGTGAACCCACTGCCTAAGACAACACCTCCTAGGTCCCTGGTCTAGGGCACCTGGACATTCCTTCACAGGGTCCCACCTTGTGGGATCACCAGGGAGCTTGGCACGTGTTCCATGGGTAGTGAGCGCTCAGTTTCTCCCCCGCCCTCTTGGAGCCCCCCTGCTCTCTGGGATCTGTGGTATTAGGGTTGTATTTACAACTGAGTCAAGTGACTACAATGAAGCAAATATAAAATACAGAGCTATTTGCACCTCTGTTAAAAACCAGGGCATCAGCATACATCGGCCTGCCCTTAATGAGGAAGAGCCACACAGGGCAGCAAAGCCAAATAACCACACAGCAACTCTGAAGACGCCAGCCATAATAACTAGAAGAAGCGTAGACTCACGTCCAGGGTGCAGATTACTGCAAACTTGCTATACAATTGATTCCCAGTGTAACAGGGTCTGGGTCCCTTCCAGCAGACCCTCAGCTAACAGCTAGTCCCAGAGCCTGGGTCCCTGCTGCAGGTGCCAGGCCACACCGACCTTTGTAAAAGCCAGGATGAAGCAGAGCCGTCCCTCCTTCAGGGCTGGCAGGGCGTGCAGACCTTGCTAGCCCCCCAAGCCCACAGCAGAGGATTCTGAAGCCCCAGGGGTCTCAGGCTGGGAGTGGGAGTAGCAAGGTCAGTGGAAGAATAAGCCCCCTTGGGTCATTACGGAAGCAGTAACGTTCAGTCTTCTCATGAACCTGCCTGTTGTTTAGACTTCATCGCCCCTTCCTGGCCCCTACACCTGCCTCCCAGATCAAGCCATCCCTGAAGGTGCTTCAGTTCTGGCCCACCTTCCGGGCTCATTTGTTTCTCTCCTTCATGCCAGAGCCGCACTGAGCCTAAGACCTCTCACTCTGTCCACCTGCCCTTTCTACCAGCTGGGGCACTGAGTGCCTTCTGCTGAGAGTTTTCTTTCCCCTTCATCCCCCTGGAAAATGCCCTCTGTTTCTAGATGGGATCCAATGTTCTCTATGTCAGTTTGCTGAGGCTGCAGAGAAAGCACCACAGCCTGGGAGGCTTCAGCAACAGAAAAGTACCGTCTCATGGTTTTGAAGACTGAACGTTTGAGATCAGGCATGGGAAGGTGGGTTCCTTCTGAGGCTGTGAAGGAGGTTTGTCCCATATCCCTCTTCTGGTTTCTGTTGGTTTGCTGCCCATCTTTGATATCCCTTGACTTGTAGAAGCATCGTCCAAACTCTGCCTTCATCTTTCACCTTCTCCCCACGTGTCTGGATCCAAATTCCCCTCTTTTTATAAGGATACAGCCATACTGGGTTGAGGCCCACCCTAGTGATCTCATTCTTACCTGATCATCTGTGAAGACCCAGCTTCCAAATAAAATCACAGTCGCAGGCACTGGGGGTGGGAGAGGAATTTAACACCTCTTTTGGGGACACGATCAACCCATAAATCCCCTCTTCACATTGCATGTCCCGCTCCCATCCCAGCCAGGCCCCCCTTGATGTGGCCCACAGACCCCCATACATATACCCCGGCTACACCTAGGCTCCCAGGAGACGGGCTATTTCACTTCCTGATTCCTGCCCCACTTCTCTGAGCTCCTTGAGGGCAGAAGCAGTGAAGACATCTTTAGGCTGGGTCCCGCCCACCATGGTCCCAGAGTAGGGACAGAAAAGAAAAATGGCTGTCAGCTTGACAAGTTGTTCCGAGTTCTCCTAGTCTTCAAATCGATGAGGGTTGTCTCTTCTCTGAGGCTGTAAATTCCATCGGGGAGGGATCCCCGTCGTCCCTTGCACCTTTCCCACAGAGGGTCCTGGAGGAAGCCAGAAAGTACTGGATTTGTCCCATCAACATACCCATGAGGATGCTGGATCTACCTGGGTGCTTGTCATGAGAAGTTTACAGAGGGAACAGGCTTGAGTGTTTCAGGACCACATCTGCATCTTTCACAGGAAGAGACAGAGAGGCCCGATTTCTCCCTAAATGCATCCACCCCTGAGAATAGAATTTTCATTTCTGGAACTTCTCATTAAGTGTTATTTGAGAGCACGTAGTTGGTATTTCTCTAAATATATTTGGGTTGCTAATCTCTTGACCCTTGAAGGGAATCTCTTAGTAAATATTTTTAGCATTCAAATAAAAGTAGCAAGTATCACTAACTAATTTTAGGCCAACCCTCAAGAATAAAACACATGCCTCTTTGGAGAAAAGTTTCCTGACTGTCATGAACCAGTTGTTTCTTTTCAGCAACCTCTGGTTTCAAGTTTCAAGGTGTGATTAAGAGTTCTACAGAGCAAACATCCTGTATTTTATCCTATGGCTGCACCTTCTAATCAACCTAGACATGACACAAAGGAAGCAGTAGCTCTCCTTATCAGCCGAGGGAGATGCAACAAATGTGCACTCCCTGCTGGCAGTTAATGTGGGTTAGGCATCTTCCCTCCTGGCCACAGAAGCCTCCACTTTCCTATCCACTGTGCCTGCATCCTTCGTTGGATTGAACACGCCTGGGAGAGGACAAGACGGGCAGCTGGGGAAAAATGGTGGAGATTTCCTGTATTATGGTTGTTGTTTTTAAATAACAGCTTTACTGAGGTACAATTAACCTACCGTAACATTCTAAAATATACAAGTCAGTGGTTTTCACAGAGTTGTGCAAACACCACCACTGCCTAATTGCAGAACATAATTCATCACCCCCAAAAGAAATCCCATTCCCATTAGCAGTCACCCCCATCCCTGTCCCTGGCAACCACTAATCTACTTTCTGTTTCCGTGGATAAAGAGGAAGATTAGCTTCAGGGATCGGCTTGTATATTTAATGCTTTGCTCAGTAAAAAAGGACAAAATACAAAGACTCAACAGTAAAATTCAGTTTAATTTTCTGGGGAACTCATTCTATTTTATTAAAAGAAAAACAGTGACTTTTCATTAAGACTGATGGATTTATTTAGTTCCTGTCCTTGCGGGACAGACGGGAGGGACCGAGGTGTCAGGAAGCTTGGACTCACCCGTCCTAGTCTCTCAGGGTGTGACCTGGCCTCGTGAAGCTGGGGGCTCGTAAACGTTGAGTGAGTCCATGACGGACCAGAAGCGGGCACTCAGGACAGCACGGCGGGGCTCATCCTCAGAGCGCCGTCAAGTTACGACAGACTGTGCAGGTGGGCGGCTCTGGGTCCACAGCCCCTCCATCAAGCCTGAGCCCCGGCTGATTCACAGCTCAGTGATAACGGAGCTTGAGTGGACCAGTCCCCTGAGGGGTGAGCTGGAGGCAAGACTTGAATTTCTCGTTTCTTTGGGCATCCCTGCCCTGTTCTGGGCTGAACAAAGTTAGTAACTGAAAAAATACTTTCTGATGATGGACTTGGCAGGTAAAAATCATAACTCAGAGAGCACAAACACTCACAGATCCATGTGTTTACTCAACAGACATTGACGACTGTCGTTGAAAGCACGCCCACACCACTCTCTCGAGAACAGAAGACTAGCGTGGATCTGGACAGTGTCCTCAGGAGCTCACAGCCACTTTGGAACATGTGCAAAGGGGGAGAAAGAGAGGGCACACTTACCAACAGCCACGTTAGGAGTGAAAACTGACCAAGTCTAGGAACCAAGGCCGGAAGGAATGACAGGTTTGGAATAAGAAGAAATTGCTTCCACCAAGCTGGCGAGCCCTGTGACCACCTACCCCTCGCTGTACGTGGGCGTGCAAGCTTACACACACGTGTTCACACACACACACACAGACACTCATAATGAGAAAACTCCCTGATCACTGAGCACTCACTCTTGGTCAGATGCACTGCTCATAGCTTTATGTGCGCAGTTTCCCTTTGCCTTTTAATAACCTCCAAAGATAGAAATGCAGTTATCCCCTTCTGTCCTCAAGGAAATGGAGACATTTCAATATCATAGAGCTCGGACAGTTGGAACCCAGGGCCGTCTGACGTTTAACATGTGCTCTCATCCAGGAAGCCGAGTTGCCCCTCTGACCCTTGAGGGAAGGGACACTGGAGCCAGCTCTCAGTACAGGTGGCAGTTGGACAGGTTACCGTGAGGAGGATGTCCAGCCACGTGGGAGAAACAGAGGGCGCGGAGCCGGGGGCATGGGGTTGGGACGCAGGAAGGGTAAGCAGAGTGTGGCAGGACAGGGACTCTGGCTCAGATCTGTCCACACAAAGGCCTCCAGGCTTACATCCCACAGCGCTTCCGCTAAGCTGTAGAAACTGTGTACAATTCTCATCTGTCAGAGGCCTTTATAGGATTTGGGTACATGAAAGGCTTTGAAAACCCAGCAACCCCCGGGCAAGGGACACGAACAGAGCTTCCCTGTGGTAGCCGGGAGCTAATCCTCCTGTGGAACGAGCGCATCCCAGGCCCTCGCCCTGTGCAGCTCCGTGTCCAGGACCGCAGGGTGAAGGGGGAACCATGGGCTGGGCCAGAGACCTGGGGGGAAGGTGGGTCAGCCTGCAGAGTTCAGGTCGGAGGAAAGCGAAATGAGGGCCTTCAAGGAACAAAAGAGCACTTGCTGGGGGATTTCAGCCGGATCAAGTAATTTCCAAAGAAGAATAAAGATTGGTAGATTGCAGGGGCTTACCTGGTGGCACAGTAGTTGAGAATCTGCCTGCCAATGCAGGGGACACGGGTTCGAGCCCTGGTCTGGAAGGATCCCACATGCCGCGGAGCAACTAGGCCTGTGAGCCACAACTACTGAGCCTGTGCGTCTGGAGCCTGTGCTCCGCAACAAGAGAGGCCGCGATAGTGAGAGGCCCGCGCACCGCGATGAAGAGTGGCCCCCACTCGCCGCAACTAGAGAAAGCCCTCACACAGAAACGAAGACCCAACACAGCCAAAAATATAAATAAATAAATAAATAAATAAATAAAAATTTTAAAAAGAAAAAAATGGTAGATTACAGCACTTTCAAATCACCCAACTTTGTAGCTTCAACCGGTATCCTTAGGTGTGGGCAACTAAAAGCATAGACCCGAAAGGATGGGTTTGAGTTTTCAAGCTGCTGCTCATGAGCTGTGTGACTTTAGAAAAGTTCATGAACTTCTCTGTGCTTCGGTTTTCTCATCTGTACAGCATGGCTAACATGACAGGCTCGTGAGGATTCAAAACCTTACACATGTGAAGTGAGGACAGTGGTCCCGGGGTCATAGAGAGCCCCAGCAGATACTAGTTTTCTTTCCATGGCCATGGTCGCTTCCCAGGGTGTCTGGCAAAGCACTGGACACGTGTGCTTTCCCTGGCTGCTCAAATAACCAGGGTTCTTAGAATAGGAGACGATTCTTCAAAGGGAACATGAAAGCTTATCAGTAAACATCAGAAAACTGGGTAGCTTTTAATAGTTGCCAAGTGTGAATGTATGGGATAGTTCAGGAAAAGGAGAGTAGATTCTGGAGACCCCTTTCTGAAACACTGATTCTCCAGAACCCACTTCAGATGAGTAGTAGCAAACCTCACCGCTAAAGGGAGAACAGAGGGCAGGGTGAGCGCACCAACACACAGGTTACTGGGACAAGTACCAGCCCTCTAACTAGTCTGTGTCCCTAGTCATCCACCCACTGATTTTATAAATAATGCTGAAGCCAGTAGTCACCTGTGTCTGACACTGTGGGTTATAAAAGAAGGAAAATCAGGAAGACTATTTTTTTCAGTCACATGCAGTCTTATAGGAGAAATTCTACATCACTCTTAACATTAAGAGACTTCACATAATTTCCAAGAGAATGAAATTTTCACCTGTGTGTATTCTTCTCCAGAATGTTTAACTTGAATCCATTCAAGCTTTTAGTTAGAGGTAGTTAAGCAATGCCCATCCTGACCATCGTCTCTCCCACCAGGCAGTGCATGAGAAGAACTGTTCTATATTCAAGGAGACATGGGGCTTCACTGGTGATTTGGACGGGGTGCGGTTTGCTCACACAGAGACAAACGGGGAAAATGCAGGACCTGGGTACGCAGTTTAGATCTACTCCCTACAGCTATGTGTGTGCATTTCATGTCAGTAAAAGGGAGACTGAATTTTAAAATGTGACCTGAGCAGTGTGGGTAGTCAGTGCTAAGAGTTTAGAGGAGAGAGCGGTGACTGCAGATGAAGGGGTCAGGGAGGTGACGGAACACGCAGGACTTCTACCGTTCCTGAGATGGAAGGCAGAATCCAGTGTGTGAGCAGGACTTGCGGGGTGTGGTGGGTCTCGTCTGGATGAGGGTCTGATTTAATTTGAATGCAGCTCAGTGAAGATGTCCTATGCCCGACACTGATGCGCGGTAGTGTGTGTGTGGGAAACTTTGAGTACGGTGGCCTGCCAATAAGAGCAATTAAAATATTCATAGTCATTCATGATCAAATCTACTTTTTCCCCTCACCAAAAACACTTCTCCAGAGAGAAATGAAGCCACATAGCCTAGTGGATGAGAGCACATTGTCTGGTTTCAGGATGCTCGGTTTTGAGTCTCTCTTCTGCCACCCACTGCTGAGTAATCTTGGAGGAGTTACTTAACCTCTCTGTGCCTCTGTTTACTTGAGTAAAAATGCAGGTGATAATAGCCATACTCAAGTCATTAGGTTGCTGTGCTACACGACTTACTCTGGGTAAAGCTTAGAACGGTCCCTGACACATGTAAATTCTAAAGCAATCTGTCAATGCCTTGGATTTAAAATAATAATAATAATAATAATAATAATAAATTCACACACAGTCTAACATCAAATTCATTTAAGTACCGAAAGGGGATAAACAATATATTTACAATGGACTGTGGAACTACACGCTACTTTCATTGCTTTTTTTATGCTTATTTATGTTTTCTTTCATTTGCCGCAATTAATAAGTGGAATTTTTACAACAGAAGCAAAGCAATGCAAATTATATTAGATCTTTAGCTATGAGGAATAATATAGCCTTTGTTTATATGGTATTTAAAGACAGAAAAAAATTGCATATATTCTTGGATCTGAATCTCATATTATCTTCATTATGACCATGGAAACAGTGAACCAAGGGTCTGAAGGGTTAAATTTCTTTCCAAGGTCTCAGCATTAGAGTTGGCCTTCTGCACTACAGCCGAAGTTTCCCCTTTGCTTCTTATCTGTAATGAAAAATATAGGAATGCAATTGACAGGCCTCCTTAGTGATATTTCAGAGCCCCTTGTCGGTACCTGCAGTATGCTCTTGGGTCCAGGAGCACTTGGAATTCCTAAGCCCCTAAACAAGGAGTGTTTTTGAGGAAGCCAGCACAAGTCTGCTGCTTTCTTATGCATGCTTCCGCACTAATTCTGAAAGCCATGACAAAGGGAGCAGGGCGTTGGCAGGCAGGGGTCCTGTGGGCCCATTCAAATGCCTCCGACCCAGTTTTCAATCTGAGAAGGTCGGCAAGGTGTGGAGAAAATGCCCACGCCACGCAGTGGCAAAAGCTCCAAGTTGAACTCTGCCAAATCCCACAGCCAGATCCTGAGAAGTCACTTTTTCTTTCTCTTTCCTGAGGCCCTTTCCACTTCCAAAGCTGCTTTATTGTTCTGAGACTGTGTTTCCCTCCCGGCCCGTGGTCCTTAGGAGAGAGGCGAGAAAAGGACTTGTTAATGAATGATTGCTGGCTGATCCATCAGGGGCTCTGACACCCACCTTGGTGAGCTGGAGCCAGGATCTCTGCTGGCGGTGAGGCAACCCAGCACTGCTCAGAGGAGCATTTACGACACATTGGTCCCCTCGATTCTTGCAGGGTGACCCTGCTGCCCTCCATTTCCCTTGAAGTTTTGCTGATTCGATATTCTTTTTCCCCCTAAATTGTTGCTTTACTTTTCTGCATTCCTTGACTTGATTGTTCCATGTTACTACTGTGGGATTTCTCTGGATGTTTGGGGCAGGGGTGGGGAAGCTATAAAAACATAAAAGGATTGAAGACTCCTGGGGGGAAAAGTGATTTGTAAGACTTAAAACAATATCATCAACACAAAAGACATCGTTGAAATGGAGAGGGCGGAGGAGTGATGAAGTGTACGCCTCATGTACACATTAGTCCCCAAGGAGTCCTGGGACTCAGCAGCAAGAGAAAAACGGAACTTGGGAAAAGTTTATTGCGTCCCAGGCGTGGACTAACTAAACTCTTTGCGTCAGTCATCTTCTTTAACCCCCATTAGAACTTTTAAGATGAGGACTACTATTCCCTTCTCACAGATAAGGAAATTGAGACAGAGGAAAGCTAAGTGACTTGCCCAAGGCCTAAGTAGCACGGCCAGAACTCAAGCCCAGATTCAGTTTCCTCGACATCAGAGCCTTTAGTCCAGACATGACACACAACCGCGTCAGAAGGCAGAACCCAGAGCAGTTCGGTGCTTAGCCAGGGACCACGCAGCAGGCGAGTGGTTGAATAAGGAGAAGAGCTCAGGCTTCCCAGAATTCCGTAGAACACGTTTCACACGTGCACACGCACACGCACACACACGCACTGACCAAATCCACTCTTTCACTGCACTCAGTGGGTAAACACCACCACTTGTTAAAAATGAGTTGGTATCATTTGTTAATAACTTTTGACTAGAACCTACACGAGTTCAGACAGATAGGCTGACGGGCTAAACAAAGTGGGAGGGACACAGAAATCCCCTGCCGAATGCCAGTCCTCTGAGAGGCCTGATGTGAAGTGAATGACACAGCCATAAACGGAGAGGACACGAACCCGTAATCAATGGGCTCCGTTGTATAAACACACAGGCACCAGTGATAAATGCCGTTTGGAAGGGCAAAGTCCAAGGGTTAACACTCACTCCAGAGGGCAGGCGGGTTGACCACAGGGGCAGCAGGGAGCCCTCCGGGTGGAGCGGTCACCGC
This sequence comes from Mesoplodon mirus, assembly GCF_964341445.2. Classification (NCBI taxonomy): domain Eukaryota; kingdom Metazoa; phylum Chordata; class Mammalia; order Artiodactyla; family Ziphiidae; genus Mesoplodon; species Mesoplodon mirus. Next base: position 28,331,842 of record NC_138990.1, on the reverse strand, counting down.
AGGACTCCTGAGGGCTGGGTGGCCTGTCCAGCAGGCCAGGGTGCAGCAGCTGCAGTGCAGGAGCCCAGAGGCATGGACCTCGCCTGGTGCCTGGACACAGTGCACTCAGAACAGGACCGGCGGGGGCTCTGGGGGACCCGAGGCGGTGGCAACTGATGTCACGGCCAAGCTGGGCAGCCTTTAGAGTCAGCACTCACATTAACTATACGTCACACTTCCCCCGTAACAAACAGCACCGAAAGCTGATTTTAAGCGGTTATTCTCAGTGTTGACCTAATTGGATGACCTCATTCATGAATTCTTATTTAAGGCTGAGGTCTAGGTGTTTAATGAACAGCTGTGTTGGCTCAGTAAGAAGGCATAGTGGAAGAATCAAGACCAGAGACGGCTGGCTACAAAGAGTCATTTACTAGCTGAATTTCCTCAAGTTAGCTACTTAACCCTTCTGCTCCTTGGTTTACTTACTTACTTTACATGGGAATATCTCCATTACACCCACAAAAGAGCGGTATGTGGAGCGGTATGAGATGGTGTCTTATAGAGTGACTAGCTCATAATAGGTATTCAAGATCTATTCTAGGGCTTCCCTGGTGGCGCAGTGGTTGAGAATCCGCCTGCCGATACAGGGGATATGGGTTTGTGCCCCAGTCCGGGAAGATCCCACATGCCACGGAGCAACTAGGCCCGTGAGCCATGGTCTCTGAGCCTGCGCGTCCGGAGCCTGTGCTCCGTAATGGGAGAGGCCACAACAGTGAGAGGCCCGCGTACCGCAAAACAAAAAAAACAAAGACAACAAAACAAAACAAAAGATCTATTCTAATATACTAAATTAGGTATATTCTAATAAAAAAGCTAACAAATATATGTATTTCATTATAAATCTAATAAATATATATCTATTTAATAATTATATATTTCTGAAATTTATTAGACTTTAAAAAACAAATAATTTATTTAAAAATGGTAACTGTCTTGCATTTTATCTAATAAAGTCACCTTTAAATTATTTTTTCCCTTTTCAGATCTTCAAATTCCATGTTAATTTCATAAGACATCCCCATTCTAGGAGGGGGGAATTAAAGAGGTAATGTTTTGTAAAAGTGATTTGATTCAATATACCCATAAGCATAAAATCCCCTTGTCTATTTGGCTTCAAATGTGTGTACCAGTGATTAAAAAATATGTAATAGAAAATTTCCAACATACAGAAAAATAAATACAATGGACCTCATGTTTATATTATCCCTCTTCAATAATCAATACTTCATGGCCATTCTTTTCATTAATAACTCATCTACTAGATTATTTCTTATTTTTTTTATTGAATTATAGTTGATTTACAATGTTGTGTTAGTTTCTGGTGTACAGTAAAGTGATTCAGTAATATAGATACATATAGATACATATATATGTATATAAACATTCTTTTTCAGATTATCCATTATAGTTTATTACAAGATATTGAATATAGTTCCCTGTGTTACAGAGGAGGACCTTATTGTTATCTACTAGATTATTTTGAAGCAAATCCCAACATCATATCGATCCTGTGATTTTTAAATAGTTCTTTTTACATGTTTATAATGATACAGAAGAACTTAGTAACCAGTGATTTTCTTGAATTAATTTATGTTACATTATATTGTAAAGCACAGATTAGATACGACTTGATTTCCCATCCTTCCACAAGATGGATCACTAGCAGGCCTCCTACCATTAATCATTAATGAATTAGTAGTATATTAATAGTAGTAATAAGGACTATTATTTACTGAGCATCCATTCTATGCCAGCGCTGATCCACACCACATATTTTCCAGGAAAATAAAGCCCAGATGGATGAACTATTTTGCCCAATCTTAAGCAACGGGTAAATGTCTGAATGGAGATTTGATCTTAAGCCGTTAGAAATCCACGAGCTTTCAGTTGTATTATTGGGAAAACTACTACTGAGATTGCACATTTCCTTGGATATGTCCCCATGTGTGTCTTGATAACACTTAAAGATGTTCATCAGTGCAGTGGTACCATGACTTTTGACTTCATCATCGTTTCCATTCAAATGAGATATTAACTTTCACGGTCTTTAGAGGTGAGTTGTTATTAACAGAAACGTGAAAAAAGAACGCGAGCAGTGACTCCTGGGCTTCTGGGTGTAAAGCTGAGATTTGTATGAACACTTGCAGAGTTAATGTGCACCTTTGCTGGGAAATCTAAGCTGCTCACGCCCCCAGCTCGCAGCCCTTGGTTGATCCTGGGCTGGATGTGAGCAAGGTGCAAAATTCCTCTGTAACCTCCCAGGAGGTGTGAGCCCGAGGAGAAGTGGAGCTGAGCAGAGAAGTTCCCATCACCTCCAGTTCATCAGAGGAAGAGGCCAATGTCTCCTTTCATGTAGCAAGAACAATGTGTGACCCAGAAGCCTGGACCCAGGTGAAGGCTCCTACCTTCCAGTGATTTCCAATGTCACAGGCACTCAGGACCTCCAGCCCAAGAGTGTAATTTACATTTCGGAAAATGCCCACATGGTCAGATGTAGATTACTGAGGAAATCTTATCCCTTTGCCACAGAAGCCAGCCCTTCATTGTAATTTATACAAAACACTGAACTAAATAAACATCTATTTGACTAAATTGACCCTAATTGTCTAATAGTAAGTTTCTGCCTTTGGGCCAAGTAGAGGCTTGATAGGAAAAAATTGTGTTCAGTGACAGAAAACAAAGAAAATGATAATGTTTGCATAAAACAATTGCCCTATATAATCTTACCTGCTTATTAGTAATACATCATGTAGGCTTTAATCACAACCTTTCACTTTATGAAGTAGCCATTATCTAAGTAACATATTAATCATGAATGTTGTTTCTCAGTCCATATGTGCAGCTTTGGACCTTCTGATCACAGAGATGCACTTCTTGGACCAGAGTGGTTGGGCGGGGCCATGTGACTAGTTTTAGCCAATGACACGTGAGAAGACTTGACATATGGAATTTCTGGGCCAAGCGAATTTGCTGCTGCTGCAGACTTTCTGGAGTGACCAGAGACGTTTCTAGCAGTGGCCTGGGTTCTGGAGTGACGTGTGGAATAGTGGCCCTGGCTGATGTGAATCATGCAATATGGCAGCCAGAAATAAACTTCCTTGTTTTTAGCCACTGAGGATCCAGAGGGCTTTTCTTGTTGGTTGGTTGGTTGCTTTTTGCTTTTTTTATTTTTATTTTTTTAATCACCACACCATAGATTATCCTGACTAATTCAGGTAAATTTTCCCAGTAGAAGAAACTTAGAAAGCCTCTACCCTTTCCTGAAAATTCTGTGCTACAAATTTGGAAACAACCAAAAGAAACCGCGGACTGCTTCTTTCATTTCATTTCACATAATATTTAAATGTATCCATAAATGTTTTAAATAAACCTCAATAGGACCAGTATGCTTTAAAAATTGCCGCCTTCATTTCCACAAGAAAGAAAAATACCCTCTGGCAATGCTGACTCAGGTAATATGGTAAATACTGCATCATAAGAAGTGGTATTCCTGTTGCCACTTTTTCACTTTGTGAAATGATTTATTTGTGGTACGGACCCTGCTTCTCTTCTGGATGACGTCAGGTTTCTCACAGGCTTCATTTGCAGGGAGGCAGTAACAGGATCCCATTCAGGTCCTGTCTCACTTCCGTGCTGTCTCTCATCCCCACAGTGTATACAAATCGCCCCCTTATACAGTAGGGCTGTCCCTGCAGAGGCAGCATCTTTGGGGGATGCTGCACTGAAAGTGGCAGAAAAGGTGGCTTTCTGACTCCCGTTCCAGTTGTCATTCAGCCTCTATGTCTTAAACCACTTCCCGGGTATGACAAGCGTGACAACTTGATATCATTCACACATGACACATCTCTTCCTAGGAGACTGCTACAACTTTCCCAAGCCCAGATTCTGTTCACAGGAACATAGTAGCTCTGTGGTGAGCAGGGGGCTCTTGCACCACAGACCCCTGTCATGTGTATCCTGGGTGCTGCTCTCTCCACATGGCTTCATCTCGCTGTAGGTCCTTTTTGGTTTCCCAAACATATGATAAAATCTCCGACCCACCAGTGCATCTTCCTCCAATGTTCTTCACATAATTATGGTTGTACTTCCTAGGTACATAGTAACTGTCATTTCTGCGGGATTTGGGAGAAAGGGGAGGTGAGAAGCTGAACACACCAAACCGAAAGCATTCTGTTATTAAAGAAAATGACAGGTAAAATGGTAAATATACTGTATTAGTTTGCTTGGGACACCGGAACAAAGTACCAAAAACTAGGCAGCTTAAATAACAGAAAATTCTCATCTCCCAGTTCTGGAGGTCAGAAGACTGAGATCAAGGTGTCAGCACATATGGGTCCTTCTGAGGTTGTGAGGGGGTGTCTGTTCCAGGCTCTCTCCTACCTTCGGGGGCTTTGCTGACAATCTTCGGCATTTCTTGGCTTAGAGATGCTTCATCCCAAGCATCTAGATTTCTGTCTTTATCTTCGCCCGACATTCATTCTGTGCACGTGTCTGTGTTCAAATTTCCCCTTTTATAAGCACACCAGTCATATTGGATTAGGGGTTCACCCTACTCTGGTATGACCTCACCTTAACTAATGACATCTGCAATGACCCTATTTCACAATAAGGACATATCCTGAGGTACTTCAGGTTAGAATTTCAATGTATGAATTTGGGGGAGTACACAATTCTACCCATAATACATACCGATTTCTTACACCAGAAAATTATTATTTGCGTACTGCTTAGAGGGGTTTTATAAACCTGTATGCCATCGAATTAAGTCAGCTTTGGTGGGAAAATGATAACATTTACTCTTTTCCAATTTTTGTCCTTTCCATCCCCAGACTGAAACTTAACCCAACCTAGGGATGTAGCTTCAAGCCAGTGATTTAAAAAGAAGGAGTTCATGGGCAGATTTCTTGGAAACAGGAAATGATACTAATTAGGAGGGGGAAGGAGCAGTATAGATGTAAGTGGGGCGACAACACGGACAGAAGGAAATCTAGCCAGTAACACACACGTCTTTGCAAACTCGCCAGCAGGAAGCAGGAGAGTGAACTGCATGGACCTCTCTGAGTATCTGAAAAGGAGGGATACAGATTCTAGCCCTGTTTTGCCTCCCAATTATGTTTTATTTAAAATAAAAAACATACAAGAAAATGCTGCATCAGCCACAGCATGTGACACACTGTGCTCCTCCAACCTCAGGGAAGAGACCAAAACTCTCTGGTTCTGTCTGTTTCACTGAGCACCCATTCAGGTGTTCAGATGGTGAAAATAAGTGAATCAACATTTTTGAAATAATCATTAAGGTAGTCTTAGGGATGAGATGTACATGCCTATTGGTTTCTTTGTGCCGATTTTTATTTTCTGCAAGTTTACATCTGAGTGTACATTTATGTCATCCCTCTTATCCGGCATCCCTTTCTCTAGCACACACGTGGATCGAGGTATGCACATGGGTGTATTTCTTCACAGAGGCTGCATCAGTAAGCTTTTCTTGCATAAAGACCACTCTAAAACTTGTTGGCCTCAGCCATCCACCTTGCAGTTCAGGGTGGGCTCAGCTGGATGGTTCTTCTGTCTCCTGTGGACTCCTTCACAGGTCAGCCGTGAGTCAGGCCCGATGACTTTAGGTTGGCTTTCCCTTCTATCGGTCACCTCAGCCGGGATCACTGAGCTGGCTAGACTCTGGTTTTGTAGCCTCATGAGCTCCAGGCTCGCTTCCAGGGTGACCAACCAAGGTTCCGAGAGGGCAAGCAGAGACACACATGGCTCCCCCAGGCCAGATGGGATCCGGTACAGCATCATCTCCACTGCATTCTACAGACCAAAGCTAGTCGTGGAACAATCCAGCTCCAGGGGTGAGAAAATGGACTCCATCTCTTGGAGGGAGGAGCTGCTAGGTCAAACACAAAGGGCCTTGATGTAGGGGCAAGGGGTCACCAACACCCTTAACTTTAAAACTGCCATGTCCTTCTCCTTAGGGAAACAAAGGAGGCGCTGGGTACAGGAACAGAGCCAGGCCACCTAACCCTCGGGGGGATGCAGCCGTGCTCCAAAGGTCGATCTGCTTGTCAAATCTGGAGCTTTGAGAAGAAGCTTCAAGAAACCCATTCTTAGTAGTAGGGCAGAAGCAGACTCATGCTGTTGATTGTTAGAATGCATTTCATCAGTTTGGAGACATTGTCTAGAAAGTATTGCAGTGTTATATACTTATTGGTTTATGTGTATAATTGTATGTATGTATGTACAAATACACTGAGGCTGACATTGTTAGGAATAAGGATTTCCATGTCAATGAATTTTTCAGCAATTTAAGATTATCCTTTAAGCATTAAGTAGTTTAAATAAAAGTGAAACCATGTTGGGTAGAGAGCCTTCTAAGACACACGCAGCATCTCCCTGTTTCTTTTGTTTTGTTTTGTTTTGTTTTGTTTTGTTTTTTGCGGTACGCGGGCCTCTCACTGTTGTGGCCTCTCCCGTTGCGGAGCACAGGCTCTGGACGCGCAGGCTCAGTGGCCATGGCTCACAGGCCCAGCTGCTCTGCGGCATGTGGGATCTTCCCGGATCCGGGCACAGACCTGTGTCCCCTGCATCGGCAGGCGGACTCCCAACCACTGCGCCACCAGGGAAGCCCTCTTTTCTTTTTTTAATTTATTTTTTATTGAAGTATAGTTGTTTTACAATGTTTTGTTAATTACTGCTGTACAGCAAAGTGACTCAGCCATTCATATGCAAACATTCTTTTTCATATTCTTTTCTATTATGGTTTAATTGCAGTATATTGGATATAGTTCCCCTGTGCTGTACAGTAGGACCTTGTTTTTTTATCCATTCTATATAAACCACTTTGCATCTGCTAATCCCAAACTCCTGATCCAACCCTCTCCCACACCCCTCCCCCTTGGCAACAATCAGTCTATTCTTTATGTCCCTGATTCTGTTTCTGTTTCATAGATGGGTTAATTTGTGTCAAATTTTAGATTCCACATATAGGTGATATCATATAATATTTGTCTTTCTCTTTCTGACTTACTTCACTTAGTATGATCATGTCTAGTTGTATCCATGTTGCTGCAAATGACATTGTTTCATTCTTTTTTGTGGCTGAGAAGTATTCCATTGTATATATGTACCACATCTTCTTTGTCTATTCATCTGTCAGCATCTCCCTGTTTCTTAATCAAGGTACAGAGTTACACCTTTTATCTGTAGCAAGATGGTGAACCGTGGGAGGTGATGACACTAAATTATTCATCATTTTATTCTCAAAGTCTGGCATAGTGTCTCACATGTAGTAAGGGCTGAATAGATGCTTTTGGAATTGAAACACATTGAGTGCTGAAAACAAATAGAAACTCATAATCATAAGTCAGCTTTATCATACAGATAGCAACTGTATTGTACTCTGTACAATAAAGTAGCCCCTTCAGAGGGACAGGAGGGGCATGGGACAGTTTAGACCAACACTAAGTGGCTCTGAATAGCTATTCTTGCTAGGTTCTAATGTCTGTATCTGACAGTTCTTCTGTCTCCTACCGTAAAGGCTTTTTTTGTTTGCCTCCCTTCACAGCCACATCCTAATCCCCGAATGTGTTATTTCCAGTCTGGAGAGCTGTCCTCGCTACCCCTCACATATGCCAAGTGCATTTCCACCTCAGGGCCTTTGCACTCACTATCCCCCCACCTGGCTCTTTCACATCAACTATCTTCATGGTTTGGACCCACTCTCCACTCAGGTCTCTGCTCCAGTGTCACCTAGACAAAAGGACTTTCTCTGGCCGTCCTGTAGCCCTGTGTCTTACATCAAAGCCCACCTTTTTTTTGCACAAACCCGCTCCCTTCTCACACCCCTTTTAAATTTTCTTCACTGATGGATATACGTGCATCTGTTTATCTAGTGTTTCCTCCACTAATTCCATGGGAAGAAGGACTTTGTTTTGCTCCCTGCTGCTTCCCGAGCCCAAGATGGCACTTGTCACAAGGAGGTCTGTAATAAACGTATGTTGGCTGAATGAGACACATGAGATTGTGAGACTTTTCCCAAGATTAGAGTAAATATTAATGTGGGGCTTCCCTGGTGGCGCAGTGGTTGAGAGTCTGCCTGCCGATGCAGGGGACACGGGTTCGTGCCTTGGCCCGGGAAGATCCCACATGCCGCGGAGTGGCTGGGCCCGTGAGCCATGGCTGCTGAGCCTGCACGTCCAGAGCCTGTGCTCCGCAACAGGAGAGGCCACAACAGTGAGAGGCCCACATACCGCAAAAATATATATATATATTAATGTGAACTGAAGAAGCCTTCCAGAAGCCATGGTAATTAACGAGGGACAGGCTTTGCATTATCTGTTTCAACTTGCCAGAGGCTTGGGCAAGTAGGGAGCTGGGACCTAATGGTTCCCTCTGCAGGTTCTGGGTGGTGCTCCAGTAGCTGAGGTTAGAGAAATAACTTACCAGGAAGAGGAGCATTAGTGCTTGTATTTATCAGTATGAACCCACCTTCCAGGCTGATCTTGTTTTGTCCTTTATAAGCACTTCAGTCCTGTCAAACGTTGAAAAACACATGTTTTTGACTAAAAGATGTGCAGGCAATGGTTTTCTAGGTCTACAAAAGTCAAATTTATGGTTTCTGATTCTTCACCAGCTGGTATGCCTGGAGGATGGTGTCCCGACCAAGCAGCCTGAAGGGCTTCCGTCCGTCGCCACTGTTTGGAGCCAGCCCCCAGCACCCAACGGTCAAGGTCCTCAAACCTAGTAGGCGTTCCTCAAGGTCATTACCGCTGCACACAGTGGCTTTCTCAGCACCTTCTTTTTAAAGAGGAGACAGCAAAGTCTCAGTGATGTTCAGGGTCTTATTGGGGCTACTGGGGCAGAACTGGAATTTGAAACAAATTTGAATAAATGTAGGGTGGATTGCACCCTGGGGGAGCCTTTCCTGGCACCTGGATGGAGTGAAGCTCGGTTACCCCTGTGTGCTCCTCCAGTTTTCTCAACGTAAATGTAGTCCATAAATTATTTTCAGAGCTACATAGTGAATACTGTCTTCCCAGAATAAACTGCACATTTTATTCATCCCTTTTTATTGCTGTACTCCTCCCGATTTTGTTAATGAATTAAATAAATGACTTGATACGTTAAAAAGAATCCATTGGGTCACCTAGAAAAGTCTGAGTGAGCTAAAGGAAACTTTACTGTCATTGGCAGGCAACACAGTGCCTTCAGGGGCTGGTGGATGCAGACGCCCCTACGATTAGCATCCCTAAACCATTCTGGTAGGATCTCATGGAGGAGAAACATTAAAAAAGACCTCTTTGTCAAAACTATTGCCTAGCAATAGGGGAAATGTTAACTAGTTCAAAGTGTAAACATATTATGTTAACGTTTTGAAATCATTCTTGAAAAAATTAACAATATCAAAAGCCTACTTTACAATATTAGGTGATTAAAGGCAAGGACAAAAGACATCAAAATAAATCTGTTTTACTTCTATTTCTCTTTCAAGCCAACTCAAATAGTAAAGGAGTTTCACGGGAGAATTCTGGTGCTAGTTAAACTCTACCAGACTATACAGAATGAGCACCCAAGTTCTTTTCACAGATAGAGAATAAACGGATTTAAGAAACCTGACACATGATAGTATAAATCATATATCTGTAATCACCTGAATCTGTGTGCTTGTATATGTGCCGTCAAACACACACACACAAGTGTATATATGTGACATTTGCTTATTTCTCCCAGCATTGAAGTCCTCTTACCATCTTTGGAAAATTTCCTACCTTAAGTATTGCTGCCTCTCGTTGTAGAAGCTGAAAAAGACCAAGACACATTCCCAGCCAACTAGATGCACCTCTTCTGAACTTGGAATTACAAATGTGGAGATATGCCCTGGGTGGCTGCAATGGAACATTTCAGGGGGGGTCATAGCTGCAGGGACAGTGGAAGTGTCCCCTGCGGAGTGCTGACACAGAAACCACTGGATGGCTTTTGGGGCATGGTTTTTTGGGCTTGGTGCTAGCTGCTACCCAGCCTTCCTTGTGTCTCTGTTTCCAAACTAGGCTCTGCAGCCTTCCAGAAGATTCTACCGTTCAGGACGTTTGTCTATTTGTGTTCGTGACCAGAGTTGATTTCTACTGCTCGTATCTAAGAGCCTCGGCTGCTTGCTGTATGTGCTACACAGCAGTGCCTTGGGTTCAGTGCCAAATGTGACCTTGAAAAGCACATGAGAAAACAGTTCAGAAAATATTGCAGACATCATATAGGATGCCAGGGTCCTGGCTTAGATGCTAAAGAAATAGAACTTTCCATTTAGGAAGCCTGAGTCCATTAGCGAACTCCACTAATAGGTCATGAAAATTAATTGCTAGTAAATATATTATTAGCGTTTTTTGAATCTTGCTAATGGGAAAATCAACTATTTCAAAAGTAGCAAGAGTCACATTTGGCACCAGGACATTACTCAATGCTTAGTGTCTGCTCCTTCTTCTGACTTCTTGTGAAATAATTAGAGAAGTTCAAATAGAATTATGTGAGCAATCATGCATGTTTTTATTTTTGTATTATAAACTATCATTATTTTCTTACCTACATTATGTATTCAATAGTAATTTTCTATCTATGGCATAGTAAATTTATGGCTATGTAACTATGTTAATATTTCTCCATCTAGAAAATGAAATGAATGATTCTTATATGTTTTGTTTGTGAAATATTAACTGCAAAAATTCATTAAGTATAATGATAAGACTCATTACATAGTATCTTTCATCCTGAAGATTATTAGAAGCCTTTACAAACTAAAAGAAAAATAATCAAAAAAAAACACAAAAAAAAACCCCAAAGCTAATAGAACCACCATCCATCACTGAAATAGAGCTATGCAATTGTTTGCTTAGCGTATTTGAAGTCTTACATCTCAGTGAAAAATAAATATATATGAAGCTTAAACTACTAAAAACTTACCAAATATTTTTCCTAATAATTAATATGATTTCCTGATTGTCTTTCAATTAATGTGTTTTACCTAGTTTGGGTTTTCAGGAATGGAATTAGTTGGAAGAAGGAGAAAATATTTATGGGTATTAGGATTTGGAAATAGGACTGGGGATCTACATTAGCCAGGACTCTCCAGTAGGATACACAGAGATGTGAAAGAGGAGATCCAATATGGGAATTGACCCCTGTGGTCATGGAGGCTGAGAATGCCTCGATCTGCCATTTGCAAGCTGGAGACCCAGGAAAGTTGGTGATTTAATTCATTCTGAGGCCAAAGACCCGAGAAACAGGGAAGCTGCTGGTGTTAGTCCCCAAGTCCAAAGGCTCAAGAACAAGGGGCTCTGACGTCTGAGGGCAGGAGGAGATGGACGTCCCAGCAGAAAGTCAGGCAGAAAACACTCCCAACCTTCCTGTGTCTTTTTCTTCTATTGGGGTCCTCAAAGAATTGGTGAGGGTGGTTCTTCTTCACTCTGTCAACTGATGCAAATGCTTATTTCTTCCCATAAAACCCTTGCATGCACACCAAAAAATAATGTTTTATCAACTATTTGGGCATTCCTTAGCCCAGTCAAGTATTCATGAAAATTAACCATCCCAGTGTCCACTCTGGGCACCCCAATATTTTTTCCAAAGGTTTTTGATTGGCCTTTCCTATTAAATAAAGTGCTGTGGTCGATGGTTGTCAGCATAGTGAATAATCACACTCACCCAGGCACACAACCTTCAGCAGTTCGGTCAGTCATTCATCACCCTCTCAGTTATAAACCAAACTCCAACCTCTCTTTTCCCTGGGGATTTAACTCTATGTAATAAAAGAGAGACATGGTATTCCTCAGCTCATTCATTCATTCCACAAATGCTTGTTAAGAACTTCAGAGTCACAAGGGCAACAAAAAATATAACAGGCATAGAAAGTTTAAAAGAAGTAACACAGTCACAACAGCTAGATTATTGATTAGGGCATGGGGACTGGTGGAGTGCCCTAATGCACAGGCTCTTGGCCTGAGAAGTCAGAGAGTTAGATGTTGGTGCTGCCCCCTTGATTACCTGTGCTGCCTGGCTGTTTCTGGGACCGTGGACGAGACAAACATTTAAATTGTTGACTTTTCTTTAAGGAGATTGCTCTCCACAATATGGGTGGGTTTCATCTAATTAGGTGAAAGCCTTGAGAGAATAAAAAAACGGGTTACACCCAAGTGAGAGGAGTTCTGCCCCAGAGGGTCCTCAGGCTTCAGCTGCAGCCTAGCTCTTCTGCTGTCTCCAGCCTGCTGGTCTAACCCTTCAGATGTTTTTGGACTTGCCAAGACCCCACAACGACCTGAACCAATACCTCATGATATATTTCTTTCTTTATACATACACATTCCATTAGTTCTGTTTCTCTGGAGAATCCTGACTAATACACCTTCTAATCCAGCTGCTTGGTAAGAGTAATTCTGTAAGTGAAATTTGATCAGGGGAACAGTGGCCAAAGCAGTACTAAGATGCATCCGTGGCATCCCTGTAATCCTCTGACGTGTCCAGTTTGTTACTCTCCCAGACCACTCTCTGGGCCAGCTGTGCAACTTCCTCTGGCGTAAGTTCCACACAGGAACCACCTCTGGCCAGGCTGAGTCCTGGAAGGGCTCTGACTGTGTCACTCAGTGGGTTTCCTGGGTCTGGTCAATTTCTCAAGTGCTTTCTACTTTCAGAATTCCCACCACCCTTGGACTTTAGCATGAACCATCTGTCCTTTGGTTCTTCTTTAGCTACCTTCCTCCCTGGCTCAGGTCTGGTCTAGCCAATGGGTAGCAGCCTCCCCTTGCAACTAAACTTGGTTTCCATTCTTCTTTCTCTCTGAAGTATACAAACCCCACCTCTCAGCATCGAATTAGCGTGATAAATCATTCAAGTGTACAGTACCATATCCTCCTGTTCTTCCCATCTCATTTATGCATCTCCATCAACGTTTCAACTCTGTGAAGTCTTTCATCAACAGTCTCTTGTATCCAGGAGATAATCATTCCCCTGACATTACACAGGGGCTAGCTGTTTGTTTTTTTCTTTTAATTTTTAAATCTGTTCCCTGCAATTATGTGGGAAATGTCCTGTTTTTGTTTTATCCTTTGTTATCTCTTGCAGAACACCTCCACCTTCTGTTTTATTTTGTATGTTAAAACACATAACAAACCGTTGGTCCCAACCTGCATTTTTTTCCTTTTCTTCTCTCTCCTTTTGTACCCAGTCCCAAGGTTTTGTATCTTTGGAGGCCAGTTTTAGTGCCAGTTAATTTAAGTCAGCAGGCCTCACAAAGCTTTGCAAATGTTAATGAAGCAAGGGAACACCCTTATGAAGCAAGGATTTTGGTCCTCATTTCACAGGTAAAAATCAAAACCTACAAAGTCTGAGTGACATTGACACCTGCCCACCATTTGAGAACCGCTATCGTTCTCATTGCTGTGCATCACTTTCCAGAAGATAAAACGGACTGAGAGGTTAGGACAGTGTTTGAACTATGTTAAATACTCAGTCTGCTCATTATTTACAGCCCTATAGGGTTTCCCATTTTTCTTTTTTCTTTTCTTTTTTTGTTTTTTTGAGAAGATATTTGCCATGTATTTCTTCTTTAGGTCTTTTTTTAAAATTAATTTATTTTTATATTTATTTTTGGTTTTGTTGGGTCTTCGCTTCTGTGTGAGGGCTTCCTCCACTTGCAGCAAGCGGGACCCACTCTTCATCACGGTGCGCGGCCCTCTCACTATTGCGACCTCTCTTGTTGTGGAGCAGAGGCTGCAGACGCACAGGCTCAGTAGTTGCGGCTCACGGGCTTAGTTGCTCCGTGGCACATGGAATCCTCCCAGACTAGGGCTCAAACCCGTGTCCCCTGCATTGGCAGGCAGATTTTCAACCACTGGACCACCAGGGAAGCCCCAAAAGTACTTTTTGATTTATAAAACACTAGCAAGTGAAAAGGACTTAGGCAAAAGTGATTCTTCTAGAACATTCTGGTCTGATTTAAAATGATGTTGAGTATAGAAATATTTAAGACAAGATTTCCTACTTCCCAGCTTTATTAAATAGGTCATAAATGAACACAATTTAAACATTTTTTAATGACTCAGTGACACTACGATAAACACTGATTTTTGTAATGTGATAGAACAGTGACACACTCAGAATCACCTGAGTCAAGCTGTTTATCCTCACACAAAATGACCCTAGAGTTTTGAGCTATTTGTTTTTTTTATAGATTCCTTATTAATCTGTCTTCTCCTTCTCCCTCTGCCTCCCCTCCCCTCCCCCTCTCCCCTCCTTCTCCTCCCCCCTCACCGCTGCTTCTTTAGGTCCTGCATTCACTCCTCTAAACTTGTGGCTTTTGATATTCTATGAGTTAGAAAATCAAAAATTTACCTATGAGGGACAAAGTAGGATGAATAGTTTTTGAGGACCTCTTCTTTTTGAGAGGCCATCAACTAAGTCAAATGAACCCTAATCTAATGTGACAGTGAGGAAGATTGTGCCTGAGGGACCAGGCACCTAGAAGAGCTGTTTCATGGCAAATGGGTCACCACACACTTGAGAGATGAAGATGAATGAGGGACATTGTGTCATCCTGAAGCTGAAAGGCTCTACAAATGTGAGGCAGTTCTCAAACACATCTTGGATATAAATGTTTCTTAAAAATGAATCTAAACTTTTGGTGGGTAAATCCAATGTCCTGTGTTACTGTGAAAATGCTTGACATTTCTGTCTTTCCCTCTTTACCATTTTTTAAAACATTTTTTTCACTTTTATGTATTTTACTAAACTCTATTTTCCAATGTTTAACACACTATCCTCACTCTTTGGCTATTTAAGCTGTTTTTAGTTGTTCTCCCTGGGTTAAAAGAAACACAGATCTACTCAAATAATGCCAAGGAAATGGGGGTTCAGTGCGGTTTGGGTTTGGCCACATTTAGGAGAAAATCTGAGGAACAGCCGCTCACTCCAGCATGAGCTGTGGTTGGCAGTGATTGGCTGCTGGTCAAGGACTCTGGAATTCCTTTCCCCTCTGCTTCAGGCTCACACCTGTGGCTCCAGCCATCACGTCTATATCCCAAATGCAAGGGAGGAGCATTTGCAGAGAGGCACGTGTCCACTCTATGTGCTTCCCTGCAGAGGCATTTTCTTGGAGGTCTGACTAACAGCTCCCTGCTCAGGACCGTGTCACAGGTCACCTCTCTGCAAAGGAAGCCACCTTTCTGGCTGGTCATATTGTGATTCAGGCCAAAATGAGTTTTTTAGTAAAGAAAAATGGCCGAACAACTATTGGGTAGGCTGCCAGTGGCTGCTGATTTACTTGGTAAACCCCACTGAACTGGGGCCAGAAAGCCACCAGGGATCCCCCCTCCATGGACACTGGGATTCCCTCATTCAGGAGTCCCAGGATACTCCCTCATGATTTCTCTGCTTCCCATTTCTGTTTCCTAGGTTTTCCATTTGTTTTTGACCTCCTTTCAGCCTGTAATGCCTACTCCAGCTCTAAGAGCCCCTCACGACCTCCCCACCCAAATCCTGCAGAGAACTAGACCAATCTGTATGTTTTTCAAGTCCAAATCTGGGGAGGAGGAGTCTGATTATTAGTTCAGCTTAGCTCTTCAGAGAGACCAAATGATTCCGGGTTTGAAGCATGCCTCTTATCCATAAGCTATCCTTTCTTTTGTTGGTTTCGTTTGTTTGTTTGTTTGTTTTTGGGCCACACTGCCATGTGGCTTGTGGGATCTTAGTTCCCTGACCAGGGATCAAACCTGGGCCCTCGGCAGTGGAGGTGCAGAGTCCTAACCATTGGACTGCCAGGGAAGTCCACATGAACTATCCTTTAGTTTGGGGGCCACTAGGCCAAATTAGCCCCAGTCAGGGGCACCGGGCAGAATGCAGTCATTTAGTGCAGCTGAAAAGGGGAGTATGCTAAAACTGGCAGAATGGGCCACAAATGATTGGCACCTATGGTATGCAAACTCAAGCTATATATACACTGGTGATTATTTCATAGAAAGAGAAATCGAAAGGGTCAATCTTATCTCTCCTAATTTTTTTTAGATCTACTCAATGTGCTACCTATTATGATGAGATCCATCTTTCTGTCTGATCATAGAAGAAACAATCTGTAGCTCTGCAATTCAGTTCTAGCAGTTGACAAAATAGAAAGTGATAGAGAGCTCTCCTGCTATGGCCTTCTTCCACGCCCACTATTCTCAAAAGATCAAAGTACATCTCATTTTTAATGAAGTCATATGTGCTTTACCCAATGTCAAAATCAGGATTCAGTGATGTCAAAGTCACCAGCTACACATATCATAAAAGTATTTACTTTCAGGTAGAATCAGTCTATCTTCCAACAAGAATATTATCATCCATCCTTTTGTCCAGGTATACTATTTTCACTGCCCTTTATAGATAAGCCAGCACTGGGGTAGGGTACATCACCTCTTCCTTTCACTCCCAGATTTCCTGGGAGAATAGCAAAGTCAAACTTCACATTTTATGTTTTTTTACCAGTGATATTTTAGCCATAGATGTCTCTTCAATAAATTTAACCACTGAATTAAAAAAAAATGTTTTTCTATTTTTATGAAACCCACATCATTGAAAGGCAAGGAGCATAACAAACAGCACAGGGTGTCCCAATGAGGACTTTGAAACACATTCAGGGTCCTTTAGTGTTAATTGCAAGGAATGTTTTATGCCAGGTATAATTTACACAGGCTCTATTTTTTGTTTCCTTTAAAATATAAATCAAAATAAAATTCTACCCAAGTGAAAGACATCCTAAGATATTCATGAATGAAGCAAAAGCATCGACTATATTATATCAATATAATGATGAGACAGTGTTGCCATAGATAGCTCTGTTATTTGTCCTTTGGTTCGTAGTGAAAATTCGTACAACTAAAAGCCTATGGGTGGTTGTGTTAATTGTGTGCTTGGAGATTTCTTACAACACAAACGTTTCTACAAAAGCAAATTTAATATACAACAAACACTCACCATGTAAACACATCGTTTTAAAAATCTGATAATAATTCCAAGGATCACTTACAGGCTTCCATAAAAGTATTTTATATCAAGAATCTCAATACAGAACGATTTCTATGTCAAAATACATTTACACTGTAAATTGTTATAGAAAAAAAAAAAAAAAAGACACAGAGAAATGGAGTTTGCTGGTATTGAATTCAACAGCAGCAACTGCCCCTGATTTTTTTCCTTCATTTTCTACTTCAAGCATTTCTGACAATACATGTTCATCTACCCTTCTATACTTCGTCTATGCTTTGACTCACTCAGTTAAAACTCTTGAGACATTATTACCATGCTTATTCAAACTGTCAGCAGCTCTCAAACCAGAGCATTTTTAGGGGGCCTATTCCTCTCCAGGCTGACACCCAGTATTTTCCAAAACCTGTCCATAGTATCAGTATGGAGGGCAACATTTTAGGAACTGGACAGTAGTTATCAAAATGCAAAACTGGAAAAAAGTCACATGAAAACCACAAGTGCAGATCGATCACACAATTTTATTAGAGTCTTTTGAAGAAATGTATTCCTCTGTGAAAAACTCTTGCAAAAGAGACATTGGGGTATACTATTTTCAACCCTGAGCAATAGCACTGCATACCAAGGGGGTGAGGCAAGAAGCTGGTTCCATTGAAACACAAGCACAGCCACTGATATGCTCTATGTGATCAGGTTTTTACAAAAAAATACATAGTTTTCAATAAATAATGCTTAATTTTACAACTTTGATACAGCAATGTCATACACTGTTTTAACACACGAAACTCTGCATGCTAGACAGGGTACAGAAGACGAAACTTTGCCATGCATTTTCTTTTCCCCTTAGTGCTATCAGACACACGTCATCCTCCAGCGCATGGCCTCGGGGAGCGGTCCCCTCTGTTTCACAGCCTTCAGGCATGCGCTGGCATGCAAACTCTAAAAAACGGTCCCCCCACAAACCACTCAGACTTCTAAACAAAAGGGCTTTTCAGCTTTCCTGCTCCCAAACCTGGAGTGGCTCTGAAAATACAGACTTGGACAGTGTCATGCTGGAAACATCAGGTGGCTCTGTCCTGGTGGCCTTCAGGAAGCACTGTGGAATGCCATCACCACTAGGAGTCCCAAACCGGAAAAGCAGGCCTCCCTCCTAAAGCAGTCCATTCAAAAAAAGGTGTCACGGAACAAATGCCAAAGACTCTTAAACCCATCACATATGTACAAGAGTAAAAATAGACAAAATGGGAAATGAAGGGTAATGGCGTAAAATGTTTCGCCCGATGTGATTCAAGGGCATTGTTTCTGAACAGAAACTGGATGAAGAAAAATGTGTTAGAGTGCCCTTTGTCAATATACATTTGATCAAAATTCTTTACGTCGTATATTATCAGTATTTCCAGTTGTTCTTTTTTCTTTTTTTAAAGAGGGAATGTAATAGGTCTAATAAAATAAGGTTAAGCATCAAAATCACTTCAAGGACCCTAGAGTACATTTTTTTTTTACACATTTTCAAACTTTTCATCATATTGCTTTATTGTGTCATTTTCACAGCAGAGAAAATCCACGTCTATGTGACTACGTAAAAGAAGTTTGATCAAACATTGAGAAGGAAGCCTCCATGGCTGCCCATCCAGGTTGTCTCAATTCATCGATTGCTCATGTCAAAGCACATCTCGGCTCGACCATATTGCTCTTAGTGGTTCGTTTTTTCTCTACAGAGAAGTGATCCGTTTGCAACAGAAGTTCCCAAATCATGTAAAACAGTCCTATCTGTGCACTGGCAGAGGTATTGAATCTTTTCAGAGTATCTCTACCCAATAAAATTATTACTTTTATACATGGAACACTATGAACTTATGTTTCCCTTTGTAAGCCATTGTATACTTTCTGCACTTTTGTGCTTTTATTGAGTACAAAAATAGGTCTCCTTTAAAATTGTTTAAGTTCACTAAAAAACTACTTGTTTGTGAAATTCTCTTAAAAACTCACTGCATCCACATGGAAGAGATAAAACTAATCAGGCAGCTAATTGATATAGGTAGTGTTAAAAAAAATAACTACAGTGAAAAAAAAAAAAAGAACCTATGTTAGGATTCAAGAAAAAATCCAGTAGCAAAGTAAAATGGAAGAGAGCTGAGTTTAACAATTGTGTTTAATCTTTATTGTGATTGAAAATGTGGGCTCCACAGAAAGGGGGGGGGACGAGTTGTTATCAAAAAGCAGTATTCGCCAGATCATCAAATAAAAGGGGATATGGTAGAATAAATCCAATAAATGAACAGTGAGAAAGAACTAATGATTAAAATAAGCCAGATCTGTGAAAAGCATGTGTAAGAGTCATTACATGGAGACGTTACTTTGGGAGCTTGTGAATTCCCGTGTTGGATATATAAGGCTCAGTCTTGGTATCCTCACAGGCCTAGGCTATACAAAGGGTATTTGAAACTGACATTCCTAATGGAAATTTTACAAAATTTGGCCCTTACAATAACTGAGAAATATCCTGAAAAATCTTCCCTGAAGCTGTAATAAAGAAAGTTTCTTATCTACTGATAAAATCGACAACTCAGTAAACTATTTTTGCTGGTCATCCTACATAAGAAAAAAGCACAAATATATTGGCCTCAGAAATCTGTTAAAAGCAAGGGACCACACAGTAAAAGAGTATAAAGATTCTATAAACGGGAGAGTCCAAGAAAACCTCTCCAAAGTGTTCACAAGGATACATATGCCCATTAGAAGAAAAAGTAAGAATATACATATTATTAATCATATCAGAGAATAAAAAAGTTAAGACTGATATAATATATTCATATTGAATGACTACTTTTAAAGAGAGCAACTTATTCGCTTTATTTCTCAGATTCCTTGGGCAAGTCATTTAAATTCTGAAGAGAAAAACAAATGTAAGTTTCTCGAACTATACCAATATCAAGTGATTCTGGTTTCAGCTCCCAGAGATGGGAAAAACAAGTCTTGCTTTTTGAGTCTTTTTCTTTCTCAAAACAAACAAACAAACAACAAAAACCAACTAAATCATCCTGACTGCTATAGGCATGCATATTTAAATCACTTCCCCTCCATTAACATTAAAAAGAAACATCTCTGCCCAAAATGGTTTTAATGACTTTTTTTATCCAGCTAAAGGATATTCTTTCTACAAATAATTTGCCCTGTGACTGTAGTCATTCATAACATACATAACATTTGCAAAGCACAGTTTAAATACACTGCCTTCATTAGCATTATATTTTTTTAATAAAAGGGATGCATATCAGAGTGTAAGGACTGGAAGATTATTTCCACAGTTTAAAGAATTAATAAGAGAATGCTGGTTCAAGTTCTTAAAGATGGAAATCTTAGCAAAATGCCATCATAAGTCTGGGAACTACTTAAAAACAGCAGGGTACCCGCTGGCTAGGCTGCAGTGCACTCAGCGCCTCCCCGCCCCCGCCCCATGTTACTATTTAAAAATATTCTGTCAATGCTTAGTTCAAAATAAGACTTACTTAAGAGACCAAAAAAATGCAATTAAACTTTTATTGAAGACTATCCAGTGGCAAGAATATACCTTGTGTATTATATTGTTTCAGACATTCAATAAAGAATTCATTAAGAATGACTTTCACAATGCATTCATCAAAACAGCCTTAAATATTGTTAAAAGCGCATTCAAGCGCCTGTCCTGAGTTCTAACAGGTTTTTAATTTTAGATCGCCGATCATCTGTTTTTCTCTTCTTTTACTATCAAGAACTTAGGCTACATAGCTTTTTAAAATTTTCATCCAGACTATGTGTTTCCATTCTGAAGCCAAATCATTACATGTTACTAATTTACTTAAAGTTTCTACCTCACCACAGAAAATGTCCGATTCATCTATGATTGAAACATAAAGTACATGCAACGTTTTCAGGTTTTCAAAGTACATAGACTCAGTCTTATAAACGGGTTTGTGTTTTCAACAAGTTTTAGAACTGCAGCAGAGGGTCGCCACGTAAAATCCCCAGCACAGAGAAGTGTCAATTGTAAACCGCTGGTTCAATTATTCGTGGCTAAAACGAATGTCCCACCAACGACTACATCAGTCTATCATCTGGGGGGGAAAAAAAGAAAAAAAAAAGGTAAACAATTCCAGAAATCCAGTTCTAATATTGAGAAGCTTGTTAACACCCTCAGCACTTTCTCCTCCCAAGCGGTGTTCTACTGAAATCTGATGGTTCCTAGAAAGGAAAACAGCCACAGAAAAAAAATCTGTCCGTCTACTGCCAAAGCTTGCTGGCTTCGCATCGCAGGGGTGGGGTCTGGGGTGGAGGCTCGAGGCGAAGAGGAGCGAGGCTGCGGGAGGCCGAGCTGGGAGAGCAGGGGCCAAAGAGGCAGGGGAGAGGGGAAGCGAGGCCCGAAGGGCGCCGGGGACCCTCTGGCCTAACAGCTAGCGGTGGTGTGTGGCCGCTTCCCTTTGGTCTCGCCAAACCTCGGCAGAAATGGAGACCAAACCTTGGTAAATCAATTCAGTAGGTTAGGAAGAGAGTCGTGATGATTTTGCACCGAGTTTTTCAATTAGCCACGGCAAGCGCCTGCGCTCGGAGAGGCAGAGCTGGAGGGCTGGCTCTCGGGGCCCTGCGCGGCCTCCCCGCAGCCTCCCTGCCTCCCTCGGCGCGGCCCCCAGGGCAAGAAGGGCGGAAGGCACGGAAAGGGAGCCGGAGCCAGGGGCGCGCGTGCCGGGCCGCGCCCGCCAGCCGGGGCCCGTCGCGAGGGCTCGGAGATACAGGCCGGGTCTGGGAAAACGAGAGTGCGGGGAGAAGCGGGTGGACTGGCCAGGCAAACAGTTCCCAGCGAGCCCCAAGGCGGCAGCTGCAGGGGGATAACAACCAAGAAGCCGAACCCCCTTCCCTGAGGCACCCCCCGCCCCAGGCACGTTCCAGGGCGGCCCTCGAGCCGGCGCGCAGCGAGGGAGCCGGGGGTCCGGCTTGGCTTTCTCGCTCCCGCCCCGCAGCCCGGCGGCTCCCCTCCCCACCCGGCGGCTTCGGGGCACAGGGGCGGCTGTCCCCGCGTGCCTCCAGGCCCCAGGGCGCGGTGCGCCGAGGCGCACGCGGCGGCCGCGCAGGGAGAGCCAGGCGCCCGGGACCCGGGCTCTGTCCCTTGTGTCCCCGGCCGCCACGCAGGCGCCCTCGTCCCCCCTCCCCCGGCCCATTCCGGCGGCTCTGCGCGCACAGACACCCCAACGGCCGCGGCTCCGGCCGCAGAGGGCCTGGCCGTACCACGTTCCTCCTCCGCCCTGAGCCAACCCTCCGCGCCCTCCTTCCCCAGCCTTGGACCCGCCGCGCCCCGCGCTCCCACCGAGAAGGGGGCGCCGGAAAGAGACGGACACCGACCACCTCTCCCCTGCGCCGGTCACCGCTCGAGGTCAAGAAGGGTAGCGGCGCCTCCCACCAGCGTCTACCTCTGCGCACAGGCGGAGATGCAGCGTCAAAAAAAAAAAAAAAAATTCAAAACTGGAAACGGCTGTCCCCACCCTCTAAGGAGGGAGAACGGCAGGGATCCAAGCGTTCTCAGCGTTGGCCACCCACGGGCGGCTGTCACCGCGACGCGCAGCGGCGACGCGGCCCCTCGCAGAGAACGCAGACCCCCGCGGGCGCAGGACGCCGACCGCGCGCTGGCACCGCGGTCCTCGCCCAGCCCGCCCCGCCCGGCCCGCTCCCCGCGCCTCCCCGCGCCTCCCCGCTCGGATGGGTAGGGAGAGGAGGGCGGCAGCCGGGGAGAAGGAGGAGGTGAGAAAGGAAATGGGGGGTGGGGAGGAAAGGGCAGGAGGAGAGAAAGCGTCCCCGGATTTTCCTAACCGGCCACCGAGTAAGAGAAAAAAGAAATCGGCCTGCCCATTGACCACTTTCAGCCTAAGCCCCGGAGTGTGGGATCCTCTTCTGCCACCTCCCACCTGAGCACACACCGGCCTTGTCTCTGCGCTGCGACTACAGAACGGCCAGGATGACTTCCATAGAGACTATGGGCGATGCGAGTTTCTATCAGTTCCAGCTGATTTATTAAAATTGTCAAGATACAGACTTCCAGCACCAAAAAAAGAAAAAAAAAAAGGAAAAAAAAAAAACAGGCAATGATGTCGACAGTGCATTGAGTCTGCTTTGCCACCATTTGCTACAAAATATGCAGATGGTCTGTACTTTATTTAGATTATATTGCACAAAATGAGAAACTTTTTAAACTATGTGCCTTTTTTTCTTTTTGCTAAAAATCGAGAATCCAGTTTCAAACCTTCCATCTGGGGCCCCATCCACATATCACAGCGTATGAGATACATAAAATCCTACTATAGTACAGTACATATACAATCTTTAAACTAAGATAACAGCTCTGAGGTCTATATCACCATTTTCAATAAATCTTTACCTACAAATATTGAACAAATCTCTACTATAGCTGTACAAAAAAAAGTTTGCTTTTTTTTAAACCACAAGGCCTTTAGATGCAAGGATTATTTTAAAATTTTAATCCTTTTTAAACCAGGACGTAACGTACCAACATACTTGCATGCTAAAATAAAACAGAGGAAAAAAAGAAATCAAAAGGGAAGAAGTGCCTGAAAGTCTTACTGAAAAAACACAGCAAGAATGTTCCCTTTTCACTGTACAAAAATACGCCTGAAAATATATTAATTTTTAAAAAAGACTGAGGTCTGTTATGTATCAAAAATGTTTCAATACCTTTTGTACTGAGGTCTAGGCTGTCTGGTATTCAATCAAGGAGGTATAGGGAACAAGTTACAAAAAAAAAGTTGGCAAGTAGAAATCACATTTGTAAAACCATAAACAATTTGATCTGAAAAGTAAACTCTGATCTTAAGTCAGTTCACAGTTTTTTTTTCTTTTTTTTTTTTGTAAGCGTTTGTACAGTCTGCATTTTTTCAAGCTCCCTGCAGTTTTGTTAAGAATCGGATGCATAGAAGACATCAGTTTTCTCCCTCCAAAAAAATAAAATAAAATAAAAAAATTTGCCATGGTCCCTTTTTGTTTTTGTGTTTGTTTAAAAAAAAATCACCAGTTCTTTAAGATCTCTTAAGGAAAAAAAAAAAAATTCTCCAACCAACTCCCTAGCGTTAACAGTCGCGCTGCCAAAGGGTCCTCCGCAGGCGTCTTCCAGACTTCAAAGCCCGACCAGCTTCACACAGCGCCTTCCGGAGCGGGTCCTCCCTCCCCTCCCCCGCCCCGCCCCTCCGCCTTTGTTGCAATCGCGAATTTCAGAAAAAAAGAAATAGTAATTACAAAAACACATTTGAGGGGGAAAAAATCACAACTCCAGACTAGGTATGCAACTACCTTGAGACACGATCAAGGAAGGGAGGGGGGACAAAAAAAGGACAGGAAAAATGTTTCAAAACTACTCATTTCACTTTAACTCCACCAAAATTTTCATCATCTTTTCCAATTTCTTTGTGTCACGACATATCAATACCAGCATCTTCTTCTCTCCCCTCCACCCTACCGCCACCACCATCGACACCTCCTCCCCCCCCCCACGACCACCACGACCTCCTCCCAAGGAACCCTGCTCTGCACCCGCCGAGAGAAAGAGCGAGAAGCGGGGCGCCCCTCTCAATACGTGAACACCAGGTCGGAGAAGTTCGCCTCCAGCCAGTCCCCCGCGATCATCTCGCTCAGCTCGGGCGTGCAGTAATCGGGGAACTCGAAGTGGGAGCCCAGGCTGCCCTCGCTGAACGAATCCAAATCCTTATCCACCAGAGACAGGGACAGGTTCCCGGCCGCCGCGCCGCCCCCCAGCTGCTGCTCGCTGGCGCTGTGCGCGCTCTGGGAGAAATTCAAGCTCAGGTCGAACATCAGGTCGTCGGCGTCCTCGCCGCCGCTGCTGCTGCTGCTGCTTCCGCTGCTGCTGCTGGACGAGGAGGACGAGGAGGAGGAGGAGGTGGAGACGGAGCGCGAGGACGCGGGCGACAGCGCGGGCTGCGCCAGCGGCGGCGGGTGCTGCTTGGTGATGTTCTTGAAGCTGTAGTAGAGGCGGCTGCCGCCCCCGGCGCCCGCGGTCGCGCCGGCCCGCACCTCGTCGTAGAGGCTCGCGCCCTCGGGGGACTCGGCCGCGCTGCTCAGCGTGGGGCTGGCGGGCACTTTGGCGACGTTGTAGCGTCTCAGCAGCTGCGGCGGCTGCTGCCCGGGCGGCTGCAGGAGCTGCGGGTGCGGCGGCTCCTCGTCCTCGTCGTCCGCCTCCTGCTTGATCCGCAGCTGCAGCTCGTCGTCGTCCTCATCGTCCTCGTCGTCCTCGTCCAGGAACACGCACTTGACCGTCTTGCCCGCGCCGCCGCCGCCGCCGCCGCCCGCGCCGCTCCCGCGCAGGCTGCCGAGCACGTAGTCGTCGCCCGCGCCGCCGTAGTCCCCTGGCTGGGCCGCCTTGCCCGCGCCGGCCTTGGCGCCGCCGGCCGCGGGGGCCGTAGGGGCCTTGGGCTTGCCGCATTTCTTGCTCGAGCCCTTGGAGGTCTTGGCGCCGCCCGCGCCGCCGCCCGCGCCGCCGCCGCCGCCCGCCGCGCTCTTCTCGGGGCTCTGGCTGGCGCTGGGCTTGGCCGAGGGGTCCATTTTGGGCTTTTTCCGGGGCCGGTACTTGTAGTCGGGGTAGTCGGCCATGTGCTTGAGCCGCAGCCGCTCCGCCTCCCGGATGAACGGGATCTTCTCGCTGTCCTTCAGCATTTTCCACCGCTTCCCCAGCCTCTTGGAGATCTCGGCGTTATGCATGTCCGGAGACTGCTCCATGATCTTCCTGCGCTCGATCTTGGACCACACCATGAACGCGTTCATCGGCCTCTTGATGTGGCCCGACGCCGTCTTGCACCAGTCCGGGTCGCTCTCGTCCAGGGCCACCGGGCTGCAAGCCATGAATTCGCCCTCCTCCGTGTCCAGCGCCTCCCGGGGCAGGTTGCTCTCCGCTTCCAAGCTCTCGGCCTGCTGCACCATGATCCGCTGCGGGGCTGGGCGCTCCAACCCGGGCCGCTCGGTCTCGTGCGGAGCTCCCCCTCCCCCTCTCGCCCCTCCACCTTCCCGGGCAAGTTGCAAAGTCCTCGGCACCCCGCGTCCGCGGCTCCCCCCCTCCCCCCCGCCCCCCCTTCCAGGCTGCACACAGCGGCTGCGGCGGCTTCGGCGGCGACGGCCGCCCGCTCGCGGGGAGCTGCGGCCGCGACTGGAGAGGCGGCGGCGGCGGCGGCGGCGGTCGAAGCAGCCCGGGACCCCTCTCTCCGGCTCGTGGCTCCCGCCGCGAGCGCCGGACCCCGAGCACTTCCAGGCGCGCGCGCTCCTTCTGCAAAAAGTTGAGGGCTCTCTCCCAACTAGTTATCAGGGTGTCATATGGGTGACATCACTCCCCGGGCCAGCCAATGGCTGGGGGCCGGCTCCGCCCATCTGCCTTTATTAACTCCGCGGCCCCTCCCCCTCCCCCGCCCTCGGGGCTGCTTTGCAAAGATGGGGGGTGGGGGAGGAGGAGGCCTGTCTGGAAATATGTTATTTTTAAAAAATCCGCGTGTGTGCACAGATGCGCCTCTCCCCAGGATGCTCGGGAGCCGCGCACGGCCCCGCGGCGGGCCGGCGCTCCCGGGGCGAACCGGGCTAGTCCCGGCGTCGGAGCGAACCTAGGACCAGGTCCCCGGAGAGGCCCGGCGCCCTTTTGTGCCGGGTCCGGGGGAGGCCGGTCGGAGTGAGCAGACGAGGCGCGCGCTCGCTCGCCGCGGGCGCACGCTCGGGCACGCGCACAGCCCGAGACGGCGGGTGCGGCCCGGCCCGCCCGGTGGGCGCAGCTGCTCCCCGGCGCGCCCCCGGGGGCTCGGCCGCTCCCCGGCGCTGCGCGCCGCCCGAGTCCGCCCGCGGCGCCCGCCGCACCCCGGCCGACGGAAGGTGGCGCTTTAACACAACAACCTTCCCGGGGCACGTGGACTCTCTCCTCCTTTTCCCTTTCTCCTTTTCTCTAAGGCATAGACATCCGTTTAAAGCCCGAGAGGCTGGATTCCCCCTCCTCCGTTTGCGTTTTCCGTTTTGTCCTTTTCCCCCGTCTGTTCTTCCTCCTCCGCGGTGTTTGGAGACGCCGCGGTGCGGGTTTGGCGGCGCCGGGCCCCCGCGCGCCCCGCCCCGGGCGGAGGCCGGAGTAACGGTCCGTGGGGCTCAGCGGGGGCCGGGTCCTCGCCTTCGATCCAGCCACTCCCCGGGCTGGTGCTAAACCGGGTCCGGGACGCTAGAGCTTCGGCACAGCCCCGCCCCTGCGTCGCTCGTCCCCCCTCCCCTCTCCCGCCCCTTTCCCGTCCCCTCCCCCCTGACCCCCTCCCCCTCCTTCTCAGTCCTCCCCTTCCTCTTTGTCCCCTCCCCCTGTCTCGGTCACCAGCGCCCTCCAGAGCAGCCTCGTCCTGAAATCTCGCCCCGAGCTAGCACGCCTTATGGGTCACTCGCTATTGTAGCTGAACAACCCAGACCAAAGAGAAAACCAGGAGCACCCCAAGTTTCCAGTCGAAATATTCCCTAAATCTGTGGCAAGGTGGGACCGACTGCCCGTAGAACAGAGACACGGTGAGCAGGCTAGCTGATGTCAAGCCCGTGCCCCGTCCGTCTCACTCTGATATTTCCAAACGCGTTTTTCTTTGTGTGTCCCTGTTACCCGTCTCTGGATATTCTGGGGGCAATTTAGAGAAAACCGCCGCTTCCTATGCATTCTCTGTTGTTATCATCACCGTCTTCACACCCTCCGGCGTTGGGGAGCTGGCAACTTTGAGTAGTTCCTAAGATGCTGCCCTGAGAATTTCACAAGAAATGTCAGCTGCTCAGGACTAGTGAAATTAGCCAAACCTGCTTCCTTTCAGGTGCTCTCTCTGTGAAAAAAAAATACTGCATTACCTAAGCATTGCAGTTTTTCTGACGTCTTTAATGACACAAAATGGTACCATGTTTTCACAGATCCGTATTATTATTATTTTAATCTTCATGGCCATACCCTCCCCCACCTACGTTCATCCTAAAGAAAAAACACTGCATCAAATACTTGTAGTACTCAGGCCAATAAGGCTGGTGGTTTGTTTTTTTAAGGGCCAGAGGAACGGTAAGAATTTACAGTCGTTCTTAGGGGGTAACCTGAAATCTGGAGATGTATGAAACCCAAGGCAGTGTGTGGAAATTCATCTTCGCCCCGCAAGGCCAGCCCTGCATCTTGTTTTTCTCCTGCCTCACAGGCTTCCCAGCTCTTCCAGCCGTTGGGAACACCACAGGAGGGTAGGGGTGGCCTGGGTAGTGACCCTACCCGTGCTGCACCCCACACTCCGGCTAGAGGGCTTGAAAGAATTTAGCTCGGTTGCAATATTTTCACGCAAACTACGAGGGCGCCTAGCATTTTAGACTCTGAAAGAGGACGCATTTGAAAATCTTTGGCGAATTCAGTATTTATGCGCCTTCACTCGACAGCAAAAATCAGGTCTAACTTCTTATTTAATATTTTATGCAAACACATTTAGATCTTTTAGTTTTCCTTTTCTCTTGACCTTTGTTGCTGAGAGTCCAAAAATATAGACTTTGGAATACATAAGTAAGCCACATTCCTATTTTTCTTAAAGCATTTATTTCTTTTTTCAACTTTGTTTTTAGAAATTAGGTTTAACCTTAGAATGAGAATTATGTGGGGGCTGAAAATAATGGGCTTTATTCTTAACAGTACTGGGATCTTCTTAGAGGAAGTATAAGGGAAAATTTACTCTTTCAAATAAGAAGTGTAAGTTCTGTTCAAAGAAAGATGGCCATTTGTTGGGGAAGTTAAAGGTGGAGGAAGGAGGTTGTTTATTAGAGAGGACCGGAAATGATGAGAAGAGGTGAGTGGGTGAGGGTAAACCCTGTGATGTGACGAGGCTTTCAATAAACAGAGATTGGAGGGGGGAAAGCAGGCATTGCCGGTGTGCCCAGGAATGTGGTAGAGCGGATTTCTCCCTCTGTGCCCTGGGCAAAAGGCAAAACACAATTTTCAGGAGGGATTAACCGGATTGCTATTGTGTATCATGTATCCATCCCACAAATTTAATGTTAGCTCATTTAGTGAGGGGAGTGAGGAAAGAAAAAAGAAAACTAAATAACTTCTCTGTATACTTTTTTTTTTTTTGGTTTCCTAAGGAAAAATGTTTTAAGTAAGTATAACATTAAAAAAAAAAAAAAAAAGAAGTGGGCACGTGTTTGAGACCTGCATGTTTCTCACAGGAAGAGTATTTATGCGTGGGAAACACATGTTTTCAACACCAGCAATAACCAACTATTTAAAGGAATTTTAGGCTAACAAAAAATGCGGCCTTCTCTAATGATACACCTCTTGGAAGTCTCATTTGGTAAAACGGAAATGTATCTGCTATTTTTTAAACCCCTGAATGTACCTCAGGATTAGACACATCTTCCGTCTTTTAATAGTGAATATACACGTCCTATTTGTGTGTATATCCACCTAGGTACTTGTTTAGAAGCAAGATATACAATCTTCTTACTAACAATAAACATTGTTGGATATATAATTAATGTTCAGAGTCTTAAGATTTACTTTTGATTATCAGAGCTACAAATGACTATTTTATGGTTATTATTATCTTTTTTACAATTGCATCTTTAGTAAAAAGAAATTATAAGGACTGTTATATAAGAGGGTAAGATATTCTACAAAATCTCTCAAAATTACAAAAACGCAATTAGAACAAATATGAAATGTCCCTTTTTCCTTTGAAGAAGAAACATTTTGCTAAGTAAATAATACACTAAAAATATCACTGGGTGAATATCTGACTCACTGAATGGAACATGCCATTTTTAGAAGTATTCTGACTCCATGTGTGTTCCCATTGCTGAAAGGATGCCGTGCAAGGTGGCTCTTCCTTTTTCTTCTCCTTGGACCTACTCTCCCAAGGTGAGTTCTCAGCTCTTCTGCATTCAGCTATATCAGACCTCAATCCTGAGTTTGGACCTGAATATCTTCCATCTACGGGACCTCCCCCTTTCATGTCCCTCCAGCAGGGTAGTAGGTATAAACTGAACTCTACCTATTATCCAGACACACATGCATACACACACACACACATGCACACACACACACACACATACTACCCTTCACTTCATATATTTCCTACCTTGGTGAAACTTACCAAAGCATACATGTTCACTAAAATAGAATGTGGACACCATCTCAGAGTCATTACCCCAGACACATATACTTAAACTCTGAAGTTTTCATAAGGTGAATATTTCTGTTGCAAAGAATTCCACAAGGTCAGCATGATCTGACACCCGCCTAACTCTCCAAATCCCAGCTTGCCCCAGTCTTCTCATGATGCACTGCCTTTTGCATTTATTCTACCCACTTGGAACTTTCCTTTCACCGGATCTTTGCATTTAGAGCCCATTCACTGCATTCAGACCTCAGGTGCAATGCCCCTCTCCCAACAAAACAGGCTGCCAAGGACTGTCAATACCCTGCTTGGTCCATCACATGTCCAAAGCTAAAATAATCTTCTTGTAATCTCACTTGTTTACTCTCTGAATCACCCAGCCAGAGAGTATGCTCCATTAAAGCACGAGCAGTAGGGCAGTATGGCACAGGGCAGGAACTCTGAAACTTATAAAACACAATTTTACATCACGGGCAGTACACACCCTACAGAAACCAAAGTGTCACAAATTAATATCTCTCCTTATTAAGTAAAATTGTTGGCTAAAACCCACTGAATTCACCTATTAAGGAAGTGCTATTGGAGTTTGATAAACACTGACTTAGGGTTTGAGAGCTAAAACTCAGAATATTCTGCCTTGGATTGAAAATTCTGGTTCTGGTGTCTTCTTTTTTTTAATTGGGGACCTTACGTACTCTTTGAATTTTATTTAATAATAGCAAAAGCATTACACAAACTGCCTCTGAAATTAATGTCTTGCCTTTTTTTATTAATAATATGAGCTGTGTATTCTTTTTTAAATAAATACACATTTTTTTTTTAGGAGTAGTTTTAAGTTCACAGCAAAATTGAGTGGGAAGTACAGAGAAATCCCATGTGTCCCCTGTCCTCACATGTGCACAGCCTCCCCTCTGTGGGCGTCCCCCTGCCCCCGGAGTGGTCCATTTCTTAAAAGTGATGAACCTGTATTGACACATCATAATCACCCGAAGTCCATAGTGTGTTTACATTAAGGTTCACTCTTGCTGGTGTACATTCTCTAGGTTTTGACAAAAGCATAATGACATGTATCCATCATGATAGCATCATATAGAACAATTTCATTGCCCTAAATATATCCTTTGTGCTCCCCTGCAAAAATCATCCCTCCCTCCTCCCTCCAACCCCTGGCAACTGCTGCCTTTTTTATTATCTCCATAGTTTTTGATTTTTCCAGAATGTCTTATAGTTGGAGTCATATAATATATAGCCTTTTCCTACTGGCTTCTTTCACTTAGTAATATGCATAGAAAGTTCCTCTATGTCTTTCCATGGCTTGATAGCTTCTTCTTTTTCAGCAGTGAATAATATTCCACTGCATGGATATACCTCAGTGTAATTTATCCATTCATCTACTCAAGGACACCTTGGTTGCTTCCAAGTTTGGGCAATTAGGAATAAAGCTGATATAAACATTCATGGCAGAGGGTTGTGTTGGCATAAGTTTTTTATTCTTTTGGGTAAATGCTGAGGATCATGGCTGGATCATATCGTAAGAATATGTTTAGTTCTGGATGACATTGCCAAACTATCTTCCAAAGTGACTGCACCATTTTTCATTCCCATGAGCAATGAGTGAGAGTTCCTGTTGCTCCGCAACCTCACCAGCATTTGGTGTTGTCAGTGTTTTGGATTTTAGTCATTCTAATGGATGTGTGGTGGTATATCGCCACTGTTTTAATTACATTTCCCTGGTGACATATGATATGGAGCATATTTTCATATGCTTCGTTGCCTTCAGTATGTCTTCTTTGATGAGATGTCTGTTCGGGTCTTGTGCCCATTTTTGAATCAGGTTGTCCATTTTCTTACTGTGGAGTTTTAAGAATTCTTTGTATATTTTGGACAACAGTCCTTTATCAGATGTGTCTTTTGCCGATATTTTCACCCAGTCTGTGGCTCGTCTTCTCATTCACTTGAGAGCATTTTTTTAAGTAAGTTACTTAACCCCTCTGGTACTTCAGTTTTCTCATTTATAAAATGGGATTGTAGTCACTACCTTGCCGAATGGTTGTGATGGTTACGCACAGGTGTCTAGAATAGTGCCTGTACTTTGTGGGATGACCACTAGTGTCACGATTGTGCCTGTACTTTGTGGGATGACCACTAGTGTCACGATTGTTGCTATGGTTCTAATCTTTTATTCTCCAATGTCTAAAATAGTTCTTGGCACACTGTAGCTATTCTGAAACTGTCCTCTGACTGAATGAATTTTCGTACTTGTTCACACAGCCCAGTAAGCTCAGTTTTTCCCCCTAAATCACTCCTGAATCGCTTCTCTTCTGCCTATTTCTACCATCACTGTGTGCATGTAGGCTGTCCTCAATACTCTAGTGGAATTTTATCACAGACACGAAACCCCTGGCCTCCCTGTTCCCACACCACCACCAGACTCTTCCTTCCGGCATGAAACTTGGACACAGGGCTCTCCAAATTCATGTTCAATGAAGCCCTTCACCCTTGATCAAAACCCACTCCCCTTTGCAATTTGAGTAAGGCATGTGTGTTTTCTCTTTCTGCCTCTCCAGCTTCATCGGTTTCACAATTAGCAAAATCACAGAGGAGCGCTAGGGCAGCCAGCACAGGGCAGTGGCTTCCAAACATATATCTGGATGGTGACCTGCCATACGAAATACATTTAACACCACAACCTGGCACGTGCACCCTCTGCACAAAGACAAGTGAAGCTAACTACGGGGTGAATGTTTGTGGTTCCAGATAAAGCATTTTCACATATTCACACTGGTCCTAGTAACCAGCCATTTGCTACAACTTGATTTCTTTTGCAATTTAAACAAACTTTACTTTCATTAAAAATATATTACTCCAACTTTTTTTTTTTCTTTCTTTCTTTCTTTCTTTTTTTTTTTTTTTTTTTTTTTTTGAGAACCTGCTCTGGAAAAGGCATTCAGTTGGGCACCCCAGGGATTTTATTATATATATATATATATATATATATATATATATATATATATATATATATATATATATATATATATATATATATAAAGAAGGTGAATAACTGTTTCCTCAAAGCATGTGTTTTTAGTGTCAACAAAGCTGCCCTCTTACATTGCCGGCTCCTAGGGGCTGTCCTTCTCCAGCAGCTGGCATGTTGCTCCGGGAAAGGAAGGACAGGGATGGGGGCAGGGAGGATGGCTGCTACACAAGATGCTAATCCTTTACCATCGGAAAAAAAGAGAGACACAAGCACTGCAAACATGCCTGAGTGCGCTGCCTAGAGTTGCCGTCTGTAAGGGAAGGAGAGAAGACAATTGTCTGCCCTCCCCAGGATGGAGAAGCCTATTCTCCTAGACTGACTTCACTCCCTTTTGTATCAACATCCTTGTCTTACATACCGAAGAAGACAATGTGTATGGTTGTGTGTGTGTGTGTGTGTTTATAGGAGTGTAAAATAAAAAGGAATGGATAGACAATTTTGAAAGTACAATTTTAAAATCCACCAAATCTGATTTCTTCACACATGGCTACTATCCTGGTTGTTGTGTCGTAATCTCATCTTAGAGAAAACATCCATGTCCAGAGCTATGACCGTGTCATTATTTTTGGTGATGTGTCCCAAGGGGGGCGTGAGAGAACTAGTGACTGTCTTACAGGTGAGCATCCTGTCTATTTCTGGGATGCAGTTGGCATAGCTGCGGGAGGGAGATGCCTACAGAGGGGCCTGACCGGGAAGGTGAGATCATCAGTTATGTCAGATGCAACACCTCTGTTCTCCCCCCTGGATGTGATGAGGCAAAGTCCTAGCAATGACTTTTTCTGACTAAGCAACTTATCCGAGGCCTGTGCTGCATCCCTCCTCTCCCCATGAGTCCTGTAATCAACTAAATCTTTCCTTAATTGACTCCTGAACTCAGGTGTCTACTGCTGTTTTCTTTTCTGGCCCTTGCTGAATCAATCACTCTCTCTGTCTCACCGTCTCTCCAGGCGCTGGTTCTCTTTCTCTCTCTATCTCTCTCATCTTTTTTTCTTTGGTATAGCTGAGATTCTTTTTTTTTTTTTGCCTTGAATTTTTGTATTATCTGTGGTATCCCCATGCTATAGGCCGAGCTGTGTGCAGTACAAATAATTATTAAATTCTAAGTAATCATAGCACGAACAAGAAATGGAGTGAGATAAAGCAAACCTGTCGAGAGGATGGCTTTTGTCACTCTCCTTGAAGAGGGCATTCACGAACCTACCTACCTGTGGTCCCCATCAGAGTAGCTGTTAGCTGTTGTGCAAAAGTAGAATAAAGGGCGTCTCCTGCCAGAGGTGGTAAAGCATGGGCAGCAAGAGGCCTCTCGTGTACACCTGTGCGGACAGCAGAGCGAAAAGGCTGCATCCTGGGTCGGGAGGACCTGCCTCTCCGTGGCTAACAGTAATGAGCTGTGTAACCTCTGGGCTGATGGGTAACCACTTTGGGTGTTTTTTTTCTTCACGTCCAAGACAAGTTCAGACCAGATGGCTTCCAAGGTCCTGTCTGCTTCTTACCACTTTATAATTTTTACATGACTAAACTCATCATTCTTACAGAAATCATAAACTGAGGGGCATCATTTTGGTTTCATTCTCTAAAATCATACATCTGGCATCTACAGATTCATTATATTTTAAATATGTTCACTTCATAGTGACTCCAGTACTTTATGGTAGTTATTGTTTTTTCTTTTTCATTTAAAGGTAGCATATACAGGCACACCTCGTTGTATTGTGCTTCACAGATATTGCGTTTTTTACAAATTGAAGTTTCCTGGCAACCCTGCATGGATCAAGTCTATCGGTGCCATTTTCCCAATGACAGCATTTTAAAATTAAGGTCCGCACATTATTTTTTTTAGATATAATGCTATTGCACACTTAATAGACTACAATATAGTGTAAGCATAAGTTTTTTATCAATTATTACTTGCTTTATTTTTCTTTAATATGGGATATACTTATACTGGAGATACTATCCAACCAATAAAGATAATGTAGATATACATTTATTGACATGGAAAAGTGTCAGTGTAAATAAATACAGTCATGTATACATATATACTTGCACATATGTACACATATAAAGGGGAAAAACTCTAGCAATGAAAAACAGGGTAATATGTTATTTTTTAATTTTTAATTTAATTTTTATATTATACTGGAGTGTAGTTGATTTACAATGTTGTGTTAGTGTCAGGTGTACAGCAAAGTGATTCAGTTATCCATGTACATATATCCATTCTTTTTTGCATTCTTTTCCCATATATGTTACTAAAGGGGAAAGATGGAGGGATAAATGACAGGTTTGGGATTAACATCTACACACTACTATGTACAAAATTGTTAATTAACCAGGACCTACTGTACAGCAGAGGGAACTCTACTCCATATTCTGTAATAACCTGTAAACATAACTTTTATATGCACTGGGAAACCAAATAGTT
This sequence comes from Mesoplodon mirus, assembly GCF_964341445.2. NCBI lineage: Eukaryota > Metazoa > Chordata > Mammalia > Artiodactyla > Ziphiidae > Mesoplodon > Mesoplodon mirus. Next base: position 28,296,165 of record NC_138990.1, on the reverse strand, counting down.
GTGTGATTCTCTTTTTTGCAATATTTGCTTTATTCTGATGGTCTGGAAACAAACACACAATATCTTCGAGGTGTGCCTGTATTCACTGCAGAAATGTGGAATCAAAGAAAAGCAAGTAAAGAAATCAGAGTTACCTGCATATACCCAGGGCTAACATTTTGGTGCCTCTCCTTCCGTCTCTATAATGTTCTCTCTACTTCCTTTAGCTTCTGTTCCTGAGGACTCTGCAGAGACCGCATCCTCTTCCTCTGCAGCCTGGCGCCCTTCTCTGTTGTAGGGATGACCTGTCCTGACCCTGGGGCTCCTTCCCAGCTGCTGCTCTCCGCTGAGAAAACCCCATCACTCTCAAGAGTGAGCACAGCCCTCTATGACTGGGTCCTTCTGGGGCAGCCCCCATCCAGCCTCCTTCCTCCACGGCCCCTTGATTCATAGAAGCATCTATAGCACTTGCCCGACCAGATACTGGGAGACCACCAGTTCCGACACACCTCAGTCTCCCCTGAGCTCCCTCCCAGGATGGGGACTTCACGGGGTGATGCTGGCCCACCTTTGCTCCCAGACATGGTCCCCATAGGTTGGCAAAGGGAAGAGGAAGGCCCTGTCTAGTTGGGCTAAGGACAGAGAATCTGGGCAAAGAGGATTCTTCTCAAACCTTAAAAATGAATGGAATCATCCCTGCTGGGCTTTCGACTTGGTTGGAGCCCACAACCTCTATTTTCCTTCTGGTTTCTCCCACCTGGAATGGAGATGTCTATTCTATGCCGGTCCCATCACTATATTTTGGAAGCAGATAACTTGTCTGGTGTCACAGGTTCACAGCTGGAAAGGAATTTGCCTCAGGATGATTCATACCTCCAGTGTCAACCATACCTGATTTACATGGTATTTAGATGAGATTTGGAGCTTAGAGTTCATGCAGGAATCGGCTAAGATTTGGGGGGTGTTGAGATGGAGTGAATGTATTTTGCATGTGAAAGGACATGAATTTTTAGCAGCCAGAGAATTGACGGTTAGGAGTTCAGTCTTGTTCCCCCAAAATTCATGTGTTGAGGTCCTAATCTTCAGGACCTCAGAATGTGACTATATTTAGAGATAGGGTGATCACAGGTGATCAAGTTAAAATGAGGCCATTAGGGTGGGCCCTAACCCAGTAGGACTGGTGCTCATAGAAAAAGGGGAAACTTAGACACAGAGACACACACAGAGGGAAGAAGATGTGAAGACACAGGAAGAAGACCATCATTTACAAGCCAGGGAAAGAGGCTGGAACAGACCACCCTCCAGTCCTCAGAAGGAACCAACCCTGCCCACACCTTGATCTTGGACCTTCCAGCCTCCAGAACTGGGAGTCCATACATGTCCATGGCTTTCAGCCACCCTGTGTATGTGGTGCTTTCTTAGGGCAACCCCAGGAAACTAAGACAGAGAGAGAGAGAACAGAAAATCACAGAGCTCACTTCTTTTACATGTTCCATTGAAAGAATTTTCCCCTTTAGTGAATCTCTAGTAATTAACTTAAGTTAGTTTGGGACTGTAAACTGTGCTGTAGAGGTGATGGCTCCCATTCTCTCCTCTGAGTACCGCAGGAAGGAAATACCGGTGAGGTATAGGGCACTGGGGAAGCCAGACACAGCACGTTTTTAATCACACTTCCTGCCCACGCCTTAGCATGGCATGACCTCTGCCCTCAGCAGGATCGTTCCTTCATCATTGCCGGCCCTGTAGCACCTTGTGAACACTTTTATTACAGGATTTATCACATTTACACCCCAATCTTCCCCGTGACAATGGGTTCTGTAAGGGCAGAGACAAATCTATTCACTTGGCCACCAGGCTGCCTGTAGAGGACATGTGAGGGACCGACCGAGGTCTACCATAAAGGAAATCCTTCAGGGTTATTTATAAAAACCTGTTTCAGTGCTGAGATGCAGCTATACAATGAAGTTCCTCTATCCAGTTTCCCGGGTATATTTTGGAGACAGGAACAGCTGACAAATACAAGAATAGTAATGAGCATTTCAGTTTAGAAATCTCACCATCACGGTGGGTGTTACAGGTAGAATAATACAAACAATACCAAGGCTCAAAGAGAAGGCTTTCCTATCTGACCATAAGTTCCCTTAAAAGTGAGCCCATTTATTTCCCCTTGCGTGTTCCCTGAGGTTAACAAGTTGCCTGCTGCAGAGTGAGGGTCCTCCCTTAAATGAACAAACAAGTAAAAGAGGAAGGAAACCCAGAGGTCACGGTGGCTTTGAGAGGGTGGCAAGGGAAAGAAAAAGAAAAACCAAGAACAAGAAAGGGGACACACGGTCCCCCTTCTGTAGATCATTGTCCTGTTTCTGCCTCACAGGGTGACCCTGCTCACGGCCACTGCACCTGGCATTCATTCCAATGATATTCTTCACGTTGAACTTGTCTCTTATCTTCCCATCCATGCAGTTTGGTGCTGTCAATATCTTACCAGCACATTAGTGAATTTGTTCTCTCAGTCTTTGTTGTTGTTGTTGTTTTCCCCTCTTGCATGAATCTACAGGGGTGACCTAGAGGAAAATCCAGGGTCGCCCAAAGTGCACTGTGTTTAGATACATTTCTCGTGCATTTTCCAACAAAGTTTTCATGCAGAAACTTCAGCTCTTTGACTCTCTTTCCCAGAGGATGACTTTTCCAGGCAGATTTCTCCCTCTTTCATGAAACAAGATTCCTGGGGAAACTTGCAAGTTGTAAAGATCCATACAATCCATTTACGGATTACATGTCATTATAGAATTTACGTATTACATGTCATTATAGAATTTTCAAGTTCATTCTTGAACTTGAAAAGTGGGCCATTCGGGGACATCTCACAGAAGTGGGTGGACGTGCCCAGGATGAATCTGAAATAAGTCCAGCAAAGTAGGAAGTCCTAATGCCCACCCATCCTCTCCCGCACTGTGCTCCATCGAGCCAGGGGACACAGAGACCACTGATCTGATTCAGGCTGGAATTATTAACTTACAGACGTAACAGCGATAATTCCACAGTGTCTTGTCCTTCATCCCGCTCACTCCATTTCTTGGAGCATCGACATAGTTTATCCTGCGTCTTTGGTATTTTTCTCAGGACTTAGTTCTGTTATGTCGACACTGATGCCAGGCCTCTGTCTACCTTCTTATAAGCACAGAGCAAGGGGATAGTTAATAGTATTCCAGGCGAATACATGGCAGCATGAGTGAGATACTGCTGTGTATATTTTTGGTTCTGGCAGTGAAGAATAGGATCTGAGGCATAAAAGGAAAGATATTTATAGTATTTCCTGGTCGTGCATTTACTTGCCCAGCTACCTCAGCTGTAGCTTGTTTATTGTGTTAATGCTAATTACAGCCATGTGACAAAATCCTATTACGCCCTGTACAAAAATGGTTAGCTGTTCTATATGACATATTCAAGACCAAATGCATGATTGACATAAAAAGCCCTATTCCACACACATAAATCAAGTCTAAGCTTGGCCATATTTTCCATGAAATATGAGAATCATGCAAGCTGCCCCCCTCCCCATACACACACAGAAGTGATCTGCCTTAAATCCAAAGACAATGTATGGTATCCAGGTTGCCTATTTAAGAAAGAAGCAGACTACATACATATTCCCTTTACAACAATATTCTTTATGAACTGGTCGGAACTACTGCTTGCATATTTCAGTGCTGCATGTTCTGCAGTGTCTAGAGGGGTCACTGTGTCTCTGAGTGTGATATCAATAGCATTACAGGCACATATTCATGCACACCACATGCTGAGTATGTAACACACACAATTTTGAATCACAAGTTCTGACTTTATGGCTTAGAATCTCCATTTACTAAATTATTCCACTTACCCTATCTGAACCTCAGTTTCCTCCTGGAGAAAATGGCTCAGTGCCTCTGACCTATCCCTAAGGTTACTGAGAGGTTGAGAGGTACTTTCTGAAGCTCCTGTATGATTATAAAGCATTTTTACAAAAATGAGCCAAGACACTTGGGAAATTGAGATAGCATCTGGGAAAGAAGGCAACCACATCTTCTGGAGATGTGGTTATTCTGTGTTCATCATGTAGGCACTATTTGTCAGAATGTTCTCTGGATAGAAGGGATGGAAAGCAAAGAGAGCAACATTTAAATCCACCTCATTAGCATCAGTTAGACAAAGTTTTCTCGCTAGGTTAGGGGTTAGGGGTCTAGTTGAAATTAAGATGTGGAATTTCAAGAGCATGGAATCCGGTAGTCATCACTGCAAGGCTGCAGGGTCCTTGTCAAGCTGGGAAGAGCAGGGGTAGGTGCAACATTGGCAGGGAACAACAGGACAGTGTTGAAGTTCAACTGTAATGGTGCACTTAAGCCAGGCCAACTTGGTTCTTCCTGTTGTTCATGCTATTTATGAAGTTCTGCAATTTCAACTGTATTAGGATTTGACAGAATATAGGAGATCATCAATAAGTGGTAGAGTAAATTATAACATACCTTGATGCTGATTAATTTTGTCTCCAGGGTCTCAGAGTCAGAAGAGAAGCAGCATGATGCCAAGCTACACAGTAACCATCTCAATCTCAGAAAATACGAGTCTCTCTTTTTCACCCACATATAAACTGAGAGAATCCTACTGCAAAAAAACATTTTCCAGGCAGCACAGTGAGGATACTTGATTTGTTATGTTTTTTTCTGCCCATAAAGCATGTAACCATGTGAAGACCAAACTAAAGCTCAGGATTTTCCATCATTTGCTCAATCTCACCGTGGATTAACTGTTGTTAAAGTTCATGTCAATTAACTGTTGCCACCATGATGAAATTACAGCTTCTGCTTAAAGGACACAGTCCCCACCGATTTGTACAGTTCCATCAAGAGCCAGTCATGTTTGGAATGACTCAATACTCGCTGAAGTCACTGATCAAAGCCAGTGGTATTTGTTCAAGATTCTGGGTTATTTTGGCTATGGAAAGCATATTGCACATTTAAAGAGCAAAGAGGCCAACTTATCTGTCTGATCTATTACAAAAAAGATCATTTCAGATCACGTTATGTCTCAAGATTTTCTGTTAAGTACCACTATCCTTTGATTATGCATACACCTATTTATATATTTAATAACTATTTATGAAGCATCAGTTCAGTCCCAGCCACCATGTTCAGATTATTAATGAAGAAGACACGTTTTTACTTCAGCTGAACATGTATTTAATGAGTGCGTGTAACGTTCCAGACACTGGTTCGAGTGCTGGAGATGTAAAGGGAAACCCCTAGTCCTGTGAGGGAAACACATACACACTCAGGATTTTAGTGCCATTCGTTAAACAAGGAGATACCTGTTAGAAAGAAATACTAGGTAGAAGTTTTTGGATCACAACTTTCTTCTAAGAATCACTTTAGGATATTTTCCACTGTGGTGAGGTAAAGAGATTTACTCATTTTGAAAGGGAATGTGCTTGCTACTCTTCCCTTTATGGAAATACAGTTGTTAAGGAGAGTGGGCAGTTTGTTTGAAAGAACACAAGCCTTGAAGTCTGGGAAACATGGTGCAACTCCAGGAGCTGTTTGTCCTTAACGGTCTGTCCTGGAAGTCTGAGTCCAAGAATCACAAAGGAGTCACAAGTGTACTGGAAGTAGCCTTCTTACCTGTCATTACCTCTTGCTGAAGGCGTGACCTTGGGAAGGTCATATCATTGCCTTGAGACTCCTTATCCACAGGATGGAAGTGATGAAATCTTCCTTGTCTATCTTCAGATTTGTTTACAGACCAAGGTGACAACTGCTTGTAACAGGATCGTAAAGTATAACGTGACATAGAAAATGGAAAGTATTTTCTTCTTCTTCTTTCATTGTCAAACGACCTTTATCTATACCAAGTTATATAATCACCACACACGTGTCTGTATGTTTCCAAATGGGCGCCAAGAGAGTTAAGACCTATGATGAGAGGCCTGTGTGTGCGTGTATGTAAGTTCTATCTTTATTCAAAAAAAAATTTTTTTTTTTAAACTGAAGTAGAGTTGATTTACAATGTTGTGTTGGTTTCTGGTGTACAGCAAAGTGACTCCGTTATATATATATTTATATAATGTATATTCTTTCTCAGATTTTTTCCATTATAATTTATTATAAGGTATTTATTTATTATAAGATTTATTATAAGACAATAAGACATTTATATAAGATATAAGATATTTATTATAAGATAATATAATTCTTTGTGCTATACAGTAGAACTTCATTGTCTACTTTATATATAGTAGTTGGTATCTGCTAATCCCAAACTCCTAATTTATACCCCCTTTCCCCTTTGGTAATGATAAGCTTGTTCTCTATGTCTGTGAGTATGATAGTGTTTTGTAAATAAGTCCATTTGTATCATTTTTTTTAAATTTTAGATTCCACATATAAGTGACATCGTATAGTATTTGTCTTTCTCCGTCTGACTTACTTCACTCAGTATGATAATCTCTAGGTCCATCCATGTTGCTGCAAATGGCATTATTTTATTCTTTTTTTATGGCTGAGTAATATTCCATTGTGTATATGTACCACATCTTCTTTATCCATTCATCTGTGGATGGACTTTTAGGTTGCCTCCATGTCTTGGCTACTGTAAATAGTACTGTTATATTCAGGTGATTTTTAAAAAGTTGGACTAATTTCTCAATGCATCTGAGTGCATCAACAACAAGCAACGTTAAAAAGAAAAAGTGTTAACATACCGATAGCTTGCAAGTGTGTTTCTTCCTTCGGTACACGTGCCCCCAGCCTCTTGAGGCCTTTTGCTCTCTCCTGAAGCTTTTAACAGAAGCATCGGAGAAGACCCAGCAGAGTTGTCCCAGATTCCCTGAGGTGGGGCAGTGGAGCTGGGCTGAGTGGGGCTCAGGTCAGCGACATGAGTGCTCCTGTGTCACGTAAGTCACTGGACATACACTGTGTCCAGCTCTGTCAGATTCACCTTTCAACTTTGCTCCTCTTTTGCAGGGTCACCAATCTGGCTTCTTCCCACTACTATGTACTGCATACTCTTCTGGGTTAATCCTGAAATTCATCATTCATTCATCTCAATGTTTTGACTGACTCTGTAACCTAAATAAATAACGCAAAACCTCTTTTTCTGATATTTGAGAAATTTCTTCTTATATAAGAACATGGTTTTAAATAATCAATAACATGAACGTATTGGTGTCAATGTGCTATTAAGTCTCAGACGTTTCTCTCCCAGGACTAATTCAGGTCCTCCAACCAGGGGCAGCCTGACCTGATGGCTTGTAGGAAAAGACAGGAAGTAGCCATGAGATTAAATCTCAAGTGAAATCTCCATGAGATTTGTAGCAAATATTTAATGTTTGAACAACGTTGGACCAAAAATATATACAGATTTTTTTTTAATGTCAGAAAATAGTGCTGAATAAGAAGATAATTAATTGTACCTGATTAAACTTGGAGCATATGCCCATGCAGGTATGTAAATTACCTACCACTGTGCCTTAACACTTGTGTATAGATTTTTTTTTTTTTTTTTTTTTTTTGTGGTACGCGGGCCTCTCACTGCTGTGGCCTCTCCCGCTGCGGAGCACAGGCTCCGGACGCGCAGGCTCAGTGGCCATGGCTCATGGGCCCAGCCGCTCTGCGGCATGTGGGATCTTCCCGGACCGGGGCACGAACCCGTGTCCCCTGCATCGGCAGGCGGACTCTCAACCACTGCACCACCAGGGAAGCCCTTGTGCATAGATTTTATGTGAATAATCCCACACGGCATTCAGGATGACTCATTCTGGAGTGAATGGCTTTAAAAATCACAAAAAAAATTCGGTGGCTTAAATGAATACAGGGGAAAAAAAAGCATCTAAGTAAGACTTTCATTGAAATGAGAAAAACTTGGCTTTTTAGCAGCTCTTAAAACATAAACAAACAAACCAACCCTAAAATACAATCCTTTTCTCTATCTGCTGTAAAGAAGAACCAATTCTATTTCAGTTTAACTGTTAGGGTGCTTGCTTTAGATGAAGGTCAGGGTGCCTTTTTGGAGACGTTCATTCCAGGAAGCTTTCTTTGCAAGCCTGGCCGCCCTTCTGCTCAGCGTCGGGCTCCAGGCTGGGCGGTGAAGACCGCCTGCCCCCCTTGGCTGCCCCTTCAGACGGCGCCTCCCTCTTCTCCGAAAGGACTCCCGGCTCCCCAGACACCTGCCTGAACCACATCTCTCGGGAGGCCCCCCTTTATAAAAACCGCTACCCCCACCGTAGGCTTTTCCTTCTGCAGCTGCCTCGTCCCTAGACTCCCCGAGTGACGATTCCCTCTGCAGCATCCCAGGGCCACCATGGTGCCACCTCCCGCCCAGAGCCTGAGTCCCCAGCTGGGCAGGTGTTCAGCTGCAGGACCTGCGGATGCAGGCAGAGAGGGGCCAGGGGCTTCGTGAGCATCGGTGCCTCGAGCTGCAGGAGGAGCCGGTGGGGGGACACTGGACGACAGAGCTGGCCACCCGCCAGGACTCCCGGGGGCCCTGGGCACAGACCCCCGGCCCGGCCACCGTGGGCCGTTTACCAAGGACACCCAGTGTCCTGAGTGCTCCATTTCCCTCCACCACCCTGCTCTCCCACTCCCACAATTTACCGCTTCTGTCTGGTCTCATCCTCACCAGGCTAAGCCCTTGCTATTAAAACCTGGTCTCCAACCAGCAAGGTTGACATCATCTGGAAGCTTCTTAGGAATGCAGGCTTTGGGCTCACCTCATCCCTGAATCGGAAGTTGCCTTTTCATGAGTTCCCCCGGTGAAAGCTGGAGTGCACCAGGAGGCCAGTGGACCTCACCAGCCACCTTCCCCAGACGAGGACCTGGGATTGCTGACCTGTCATTTCCTCGCTCAAAACCTTTCCAAGATTCCCATAGTTCTTTGAAATGAGGACAGAATCCTCTGTCCAACACAGGCATCCTAAGGAAGGCCTAGCCATTCCTTTTCCTGCCAGCCCTTTACTGCTCCCTAACTAAACCCTGGTCTCCAGGTGGACATCCCACCAACAGTGGTGCTGGAGCAAAAGACATGTGGATGTCTAAATTTTTTTTCAAAATGGAGTTCAGGCAATTTACAAAAATGTGTATAAAACAATAGAGCAAAACCAAATATGAGAATTCTAGACAAAGGAAAATCAAGATTAGAAAAAGCCAGTGAAACAGTGGTTAAGCTTGATGCCTCCAATGCATCCCACAGGGATCAGGATTCCTTGGGGCTAAATATTCAGCTTCAATATAGCAAGTAACCAAAATGAAAAGGGAAACAGGATCCGTCACCTGATTCCTGGGGTCCTTTATGTAAAGACAAACCAGATATTTTTTCAGAATGCATTATTCTTAGCACTGAAACATGGACAAATTGTCTTCCTGTGAACTCTCACTGTGAGAGGTCATTTTTGTGAAGAGCAGCTTCCATGATAGTTTTACAAATTAAATCCAACACTGAGATCCTCTTTTACTTCCACTGCCCTTGAGTGTGCGGTGTGAGCCTGGGACAATCCGCACACCCAAGAGTTCAACCAAAACCCAAGAGGTCAACCAGTAGGATTGACAGGACAGCCCCCAGGGGTGGAGCAATGGAGCCACGGGCCGAGCTCTGCAGGTGTCCCATCTCCCAGGATGCTCACATCATCAGAGGATTTCAGCTGAACTCTCTAGAAAGGACCAGGACTGCAGAGATTGAAAATTGGTGATTAAGGGCAGATCTCATCAATTTGTACAAACATGGCTCAATTTTCAAACTACGCTTTCCAGCCCAATCTTCTTTTCTTGTTAAAATTAGGACTATTCACATATTTGGGTACATCATTTTCTCTATGGAGAAGTCAAATATTCTAGAGGGAGCCCTCACGGGCCCCGAAAAGCAATTCTGTATTATTGTCCACTATGTCAACAATCATGGTCAGGAATCACAGGAGCCATGGAGCCAGTAACTCCTTAAAATGGGCCAATACATTTATCCTGTGGTGACTTAAAGCTCTTTCTAACCTTCCTGTCTTTAGAGAAGAAGAATTGTTTCCAGTAAGAAATCAAAACGCCATCCCTTCAAAAGATTGATGCTTTGGCTTCTTTATGAGGTCAATTGACATTTAGACCTTCCTGAACTGTACAATACTGGAATGACAGTAAAGAAAAAGGAAATTAGCTAAGATACAGAAACAACCTAAGTGTCCTTCAATGGATGAATGGATAAGGAAGATGAAAAAATATATATCATGGAATATTATTCAGCCACGAGAAAGAAGGGAATTCTGTTATTTACAACAACAGCATGGATGGACCTCAAGGGTGTTATAACAAGTGAAATAAACCAGACAAGGAAAGACAAATACTGCATGGTATCACTTATATTTGGAAACAAACAAACAAGCAAACAAACAAACAAATAAATACATTTAATTAAAGAATAATAAAAAAAAGAGCTCACAGAAAGAGAGAGTAGAAATGTGGTTACCAGGGCTGGGGGTTGGGAAAATAGAGAGAGGTTGGTGAAAGTGTACAAATTTTCAGGTATAAGATAAATAAGATCTGAGGATCTAATATAAAACGTGGTGACTGTACTTAATAACATTGCATTGTACAGTTGAAATTTGCTAAGAGATTGGAACCTAAATGTTCCCCCCCCAAAAAAAAACCCAAGATACATATGTGAGGTGTTGGATGTGCTAATTAACTAAATGGGGGAATCCTTTCCCAATGTATATGCATAGCAAAACTCCAAGACATGCACTTTAGATATCATGCAATTTTATATGAGAATTAAGACCTCAATAAAGTTGAAGTTTAAAAAAGTGAAATAAAAAGGAGGAAGTTTAGATTTACTATATATTGGGCTCTTTTCATTTACCTCAGTAAATGCTCAGGTCACCTAATAAAGTAAGGATTAGAAATTCTATTTTAAAGATAAAGAAGCTTAGTCTCAGAGAGGGTAAGTCACTTTACCCTTGTCACAGAGTTAACAAATAATAGAGCCTGATTCTATTTTTGACTTGCCTGATGCAGAGACCATTTCAAAATCCACTTCAACAGAAGTTTATTGAAAGTCTATGAAGTGCCTGGTCCCTTCTCATACACTAGAGAACCATACCTTTTTTAAAAAGCTTAGTTTCTATCCTCAAAGCTTTTATGATCTAGAGGAAAAGTCAGGAGTGCAAACAACTAAGCAAAACATGCTGTGAAGCAGAGAAACAACGTTGTGTGGGAAGACCAGACCAAGAGGGGAGTGATCCAGAAAAACCTCAAAAAGCAAATGATATTTGATCAATGCCTTGAAGAATGAGTAAGATTTCATCAGATAGAGAAGGAGGGAAGAGTCCTGTTTTCAATTTACAGGGGCCCCTGGGCACTGTTTATTCAGAAGTAGGGAAGGAACATCTGAGTTCATTATATCATGTTGTCAAATATCGGTGAAAATTTACATTGAAGCCTTTTGTCTAGAAGGAATTCTTGGAGGCCAGGAGCTCTGGCCTGTTTTTCTTGTATCAACAATGACTGGTGGGGGCAGGCTCTCTCTCTTCTCTGGATCATCTTACGTTTCTGGAATGCAGTTCGGCTACTGCCACAGTGAGTGAGTGTAAATTCCAATAGACCTAAAAGTTGGCGACACCTGAGCAATCTTTCTATTACATACATTTTAGAGGTGGAGTGGTCCATGTGTTTTCTGCTTAATAATTGTAGTGTAGTGAACATAAGTACACGTTATGTTTGCTCTCAGTGATTGAGTGCAGGTCAGTGTCCTAAGGGTGCAGAGTTCTGTTTCAACTGCACATCCAGAATTTTAGTGTTGAAGGCAGTTGTACTGCTGCCCTCAGAGGAACCTCAGGTGAGCTTTGGTGGTATTCTTTTCTATCTTTATTTTCTAAAATTTTTAAATTTTTAAAAATTGAAGTAGAGTTGATTTACAATGTTGTGTTAGTTTCAGGTGTATGGCAAAGTGATTCAGCTATACACACACACGCACACACACATATATATATTATTTTTCCAATTATTTTCCATTATAGGTTATTAGAAGGTATTGAGTTTAGCTCCCTGTGTTACACAATGGGTCCTTGTTGTTTATTTTATATATAGTAGTGTGCATATGTTAATCCCAAACTCCTAATTTATTCCTCCCCCCACTTTTCCCCTTTGGTAACCATAAGTTTGTTTTCTGTGTCTGTGAGTCTATTTCTATTTTGTAGATCAGTTCATTTGTATCATTTTTTAAGATTCCACATGTAACAGACAGCATATCTTTGTTTTTCTCTGTCTGACTTACTTCACTTAGTATGATCATTTCCAGGTCCATCCATGTTGCTGCAGTGGTGTTCTTTTTTAAAATCGGTTATTTCCTTTCCTTACTGTGCCCTAACGTGTGTTTGTTTGTCGTCCTTCTCCTGTTCTGTCACTTAAAGGGCAGTGTTTGCAGCCTTTTTCTCCTTATAAACTGAAGGTCATAGTAACAAGTGTCTTCATTAATTGAGATTATGGAATAGCAAACTATGGAGAGGGGCTATGTTCCCACTCATATGTTAGGGGATTCAGATGTGTGGTATTCTTTAGCACTTTCATCTTTGAATGTGAATGGTCAGAGTTTTGCTTACATAAAATTGCAGTGGCTTGTGGACTCAGGAGCTCGTGCCCTGCGACGCTGCAGATGGAATTTCACGCTAGACTTATAACTGAAGGGAACACATTCCCATGTAAATATCCACATGGTTAAACCATGAGGTCTACTCTTCAGGTGTGTACAGGACCCTTATGGGGAGTCGAATGCTGTGTAAAGATAAACACAAACTGAATATTTGCACCCATCTTTGCACACTCATCTCAGCTAAGTTCACACGTAAAAAGAGACTACAAGTTGACGTAATCTACCGAGCAGAAGGATGGATCCATGCCTCCCTCCTTCCTTCCTTCTTTCCTCCTCTCTCTCCACCCCTCTCCCTCCCTACTTCCCTCCCTCTCTTTTCTCTTAGAGTCCTGCTTCTTTAGGGCTCATCTGGCCCTCTGTTCACCAGCAGACTTTCTCCTGAATCTCTGGGGTGTCTGCTCTGTCCAGAACAGGGTTCTCAGAATTTCCCACTTCCCCAAAGCCCAGTGTAGCCCCGTGGCAAACCCAAATTTCCAACAGCCTTTCGGGAGGCAGTTTAATGATATTCAGGCCATAGAGAACAGAGCAGCTGCCCTGCAGGTGGTCTTCCGGAAACGCTCCCCAGAGCCCAGCAGGAAGCTGGGTAACTTTAATTTGGTGAAGCAAATTTAATCATTTGCTTCTTTGTAAATGGGGACACAGGAAGAAACAAAAAAAGATTTTCTTGGTAGAGTTCTAACAAAGTGGCTGCTTCTGATAGCACAAGTGTCTAAATTTCTCTTTCATGGGATTTGCAGAATTGCAAGATTTTCCAGGAGCCGTCAAGTATGCAAGCACATGTCATGCCAGGGAGATTCTCGATCTCCCATCTAAACCTTTGATATCGCCCCTTGCATGCGATTCTAAAAGTACGATCCATGTTTATTTAAATGAAATAAAATGAAGTCAGAACTTTTTGCCCAAGCCAAAGCAGTCCTCCACTTTCTGCCATTTTTCCCCTTTGCTATTTAGGATCAGCCCAATTCATTACATATGAATGCATTTATAGATTTTCAATGTATGTCTCCCTTTTGTCTCAGCAAACCATCTGTAAATTAAATCTACCACAGAAAACCTTCCAACCCTGAAAACCTTTTAGTCCTAATTATTACGCGAGGGGAGAAGATTTGGAGCAATCTTTCATAATCACTATCAAAATTTATCTCGGGTTTTATGACAACATCGTCCAGTAAATCATGCTGATCCGCAGCTATCTTTACGACTGCTCTGTGCTTGCCCTGCGTTGTTACACATCTGTCAGGGCTTTCTTTGTAAAGAAACATTTTTCTTTAAGAAAGTTAAAATTGTCAGATAAAATTCTCAGCAAGTAAAAATCATGACCTCCAGAAAGGGGTCGTGATCATTTTTGATTTTTTCTATTGCAATTAATTGATTTTCCTCTTTTGGTGGATAAACTGGAGTTAAATATGAGCTACCTAGGTTTATCTGGTAAATTGGATTTAACTTAAATAATTTAATTCATTCAAAGAGAAAGGGTGACCTTCTGTGTCCAGGCTTCAGTGTGTTTATTCTGGTTAATTCTTGAATTTTAGGGGCAAATAGAGCTGACTAGGGACTAACTTGCATCTTTCTTCTTCATCACCTTGGCCATCACTGTGGTCATCACTATCACTATTATTGCCATTTATAATTAAATTTTTGTAAGCATGATGCAGACGGTGGCAGGCAGGCTGCAGGTGCTTATGTTCCACAGGGAGGCCCAGGGGACATGCCACTTGCCAAGGGAGAGTGGCAGAAGCATCGCCAAAAGTTTGGGGGTCTCTCCTCTGCAGGCAGGGCTGGTGTTGAAGCGGCTCCAGCAGAGCTGGCTCACAGCTGCTACATGGCAGGGCCGGGGGTCCCCTGGGTGACTCTTGGGGCTCTTTCACCCCTGGAGTCGTAAACACACAAGAAGAGTGACTCTGCATGAGATGGCATGTTGACTAGTGTCTCAAGCAGGAGGAGCTGGATTCCCCCATCGGTGAGTCACTGAGTCCAGAAGCATAGCTGATGAGGGGCATCAAGAGTCGAAGTGTAGGGAGGAAAGAATGAGCTCCAGCTGCCATGATGCTGTGGCTGCCAGACCAACAGCAGCACTGGGACCCCAGCTCCCAGCTTCTGGGTTGTGAGAGTGCATTTCATGCATCAATGTGGCTGAACAATGGTGCCCAGATATCGGGTCAACCCTAGTCTGGATGTCGCTGTGCAGGTATTTTCTAGATGAGATTGACATTTACAGTCAGTAGACTTTGTGTAAAGCAGGTGACGCTCCATAATATGGGTGGGCCTCGTCCAAGCAGGGGAAGGGCGTAAGAGAAATAAAGACTGAGATCCCCTGAGGAAGGGGGAATTCTGCCTCCAAATGGCCTTTGAACTTGAGCTGCAGTATCAACCCTTCCCTGGGTCTCCAGCCTGCTGGCCTGCCCTGCAGGTTTCAGACTTACAAGCCTCCACAATCATGCTAGTCAGTAATTGAAAATCAACCTTTCTCTCTCCTATATACATATATGCTCCAGGGCTCCCCAGTTCCCTGTCTGCCTGCCTCACTGGCTACCCACTACATCTGCCAAGCCTTGTTTCCTCCCTTTTTTTCCTGGGGTGTTGATTGCTAATACACTTCCTGCACCCCAACTCCATCTCAGCAGCTGCTTGTGGAGATGCCCCCAAGATACCTGAAATGCTTTCTCCCCATCTTCTCTAGTGTCTTACGCCACATGGAAAAAACAAGTAACCAGCAGTTTTTCAGTAGTGAAGTCTTATGTATTTTGTGAAGGATTCTGACTCCCCCAAAGAAGAATTCACTGATTCTCCTTAGTTCCTTACATGAGCTGTCTGTGTGTGTATGTATGTGTACACACACACACACGCACTAACAGGCATGTGTATACAAGTACATATCGTATATATGCTGCATGCATAGAATACACACCTATGTATGTATCTATGATTTATTCTGTGCATATACTCCTATCATTGTATGGCTACCCTTTATTACACTGACTGTGTACATTTACTACATCTTTAGACTGAAAAGGACAGAAGCATCAGCGCTGTCTCACTTGCCTTTGTTACTGTAGTGGGTCACCCAGTACATGAAAGAGGAAGGAAGGAAGGAACTGGGGTGGAGGTGAGAGAGTAAGGAGAGACAGGAGGAGACAGAAAAAGGAGCCTGGGAGGGTTTGCTCAAATCAGTACAGAGGCTGAGAAGAGGCTTCAGAAAGATGAGGAATGTCGGTAGTCCGAGAAGGCTTTGAAATGCAGTTTGAGGAAGGGTCTTGAGCTTGCTTCTTACCAGGGGTCATTAGTTTGGGGAGTAAAACGTACATAATTAGAATGATAAATTAAGTAAAATCTCCTGTACAATATGCTTTAAATACCTGGTCTCATGTGACCCACACCAAAATCCCAGAGTATGGATGCATCCAATCCGACGTCCTTTTTCCCACCAACAAAGACCAAAGCAGCTGACAGCTTAAGTTACACAGCTGGTAAGCGAAAGGGCAGTAGCTGACCCCATGCCCTCTCTCTGGCACCAGGATACTTCCTGCACATCAGCGGTGCCTGCAAAGCAAAGTGGCTCAGAATGATTCCCCCTTTGAAGACTTTATAATTCTATCCAGAGTCGTTTCCATTGTTTCTTACCTTTTGTGAGCTGTTTCAAGGGATAATAGGACACATGACATCAGAAGCATTCATGAGTTTTAAAATTATATCATTTAAAAAAAAATTGGGGGATAGAGAAAGGATGTACAACTTTAATTTTTTTGAATTCTTTAACATTTTCCAATCAGGGATAATAGTTATATATCTCAGTCCATAACTCAGATGTTAACAGAAATATCATTTTCTTTTTGTCCTCCTGTAATACAGCTTAATTTTTGTCTTGAGTCTCCAGTCAACCAAGGTGGCAGAGACTGACTCTTAGGTATTTAGGGATAGTTCTATCCTGTGATGAGCTAAGTGTCGGAGGACTTATATTGTAGGACTTTGGCGAGGGGAGGGGATACCTCTGCTCTGAAATCATCTGTGCTCAGTTTCATCTGCTGAGATGTCTGCTGCCAGGTGCGTGGAGCCCGAGGCATCACTGCGTATCACCTTGCCCTCCTGGTTGGTCACTCTCTCCAGTGCTGGGCGTCATGCGGGGTCTTCCTGCCTCTGTGTGTCACCCGGGGGCAGAAGCTTCTTGTCAGCCCCGTGCAAAATCCTGTCTCCCCAGATCCACTTTCTCACCTGTCTTGTTTTTCTGCCTCCTTGGGGTTCCTGCTCAGAATCAGGGAACAGGACCCTCCGCCATCTGGAACTCCCCCAGCAAGCTTTTTCTTTCCTTTCTGTGAATCTTCATAACAATGAAGGTATGGTGGTGGCCAGGAGAAAAGGGAACGTTCCCCTTAATCCCCCATTTCCTTAAACATTTTGTCTGGAATCTGCTGTGTCCTCCTAAGGCAGAGACTTTTAGATCTCAGAGTCAGGAGGCAGACAGGCTAGTTCTTCCTCCTGACACCTTCTTCTAGGAAGCCAAGCTCCCAGGGCATTCCATCTGCAACAGGATTAGAAGCAGGGTCTGGGAGTAGAGAGTGTGAACTGTGGTGATCATATTTTATATCAGTGAATACATGTAATGCCTAGTACCACCACACAGGCAAGAGAAATGCACATGCCAGTGGTGATTGGGAGCTCTAATGGTTTAGGGCATCCCTTTTTTATATTGTGTTCAATCTGTTAATATAATCTGACAGTTTTATCCCATGCATGTTGGAGCCACATCTTATTTTTCTCTCTGCTTCCCTTGTCTCCTGACCTTTCTTCCCTGAGCCCAGCACAGTGCTTGATACACTGCAAGTGCACATATTTATTTGTTAAATAAGTGAGTGAATGAGTTTCAGAATTCATAAAACAAACAAACAAAAAACCCTCTCCCTTGAATGGTCTCCTGCGTATGTCTCTTTGTTTGGGTTTAACGATGTAAAGCATAGACTTCGATTGCTCTGACACATTACCACGGGTATCTGCGTTATAAAGATTCAGGCAAACAGATGCTAGCATGCATGCTGTAATGGTTGTCTGCAAGTAGTGTGTATAAATCAGACTGTTCAGTCTGGAATCAGCTCAGTACATGCATATCACACTATTGAAGATTTGCTGATTAAATCACCCAACCCGAAAACAGTTATACTAATTCCTGACTCCAGTTGGATTCCAATGTCAAGGCAAATCATTCGTAAGCGCTGAGCTCATTTAAGCCTGGGAAGTAAACATCACAGGAGAGCTGTTTGTTCCCCGCTCCTGCATTCATCATTGTGTCTAGCGGATCACACATCAAAATGCCATTAAATAATGTTGTTGAATAGGTTTTCTTCTTCTGCACAATTGACTATAATATGACCTAATAGATTGTGTAAATACTTCCATGGAAATTTACAGTCTCTAAAGAGAGGTCTCTGAATCCTTTTTATTTTTCTTTTATTTCAGGACAGGTGGTTGCTGAGGAGGGATGTGAAATATTATTTCTAAATGTGGACCCAAATGACAGTTGAAACCTCACTGGGCAGCTGACGGTAAATCTGAAAGACAACGGGAGTCCTGATGTCTGTGTCTCATGGACCATATCTCTGGCGGGCCTGTTACTCAAGGAAAAATGACAAATTTGGTGTTAAGGAAATTGAGCTCCAGTACTAATATTTCTGGACTTTTTCATAATTGTGAAGTGAGAAATTTGCTTTCTAGTGTCTATGGCTTTATGAACAAGAAATGCTAGATTATGGTCTTTTTCCTATTTTTTTGCTCAATGGCTTCTTAACTGGGAATACAAGAAAGTAATTCAGGATAAAAACTTTGAAAGGCACCTGGCCCTTGAAGTTAGTCAAAGATATTGGAAAGGTTTTGTAATCAGACAGAGTTGGCCTTGATTTCTGGAATTGCCCTCCACTAGCAATGTACCTGGGCAAGTTCTCTTTGGCTCAGTTTCCCAAACTGCAAAATGGGGGTGATATTATCTAACTTGAAGCATCATTGTGAGAATTAGAGAAAACATGTGTAAATCACCTGACAGAGTCTTTGGCACGTAATAGATTTTCTATACATTTTGGATAATTTTATTATCAGCAGTTAGATCAAATTACAGTACAGGAAGTGAGTGGGACATGATGGAAGACCCTGAAGTTTTCAGAAGTAAAGTGTAGTCAGAAGGAAGGAGAGGCCTCACAGCAGCTTTTCCAGTTTCCCTTGATCCCGAGTCTCCTAGTAGGTGTATAGTTTTTGAATCACTAACAATGAGGAGAGACAGAATGATTGGCATCCAGTTGTAAAAAAAAGTAGCACATCTGAATCTCTTGGGATATTAACTCAAAATACCCCTTTTCAAAGTTAATAGATTTTATTGTTTAGTCCAGTTGTAAGTTTATAGAAAAACTGAGTGATAATAGAGTCCCCATATCCCTCTCCTCATGACAGTTTCCCCTATTATTTACATCTTGCATTCATGTCATGTCATTGTTACAATTGGTGAACCAATACTGATACATGGTCTCAGCCAAAGTCCATAGTTTATGTTAGGATTCACTCTTTGTGTTGTACATTCCATGGGTTTGGGCAAAGGCAAAATATCATGTATCCACCATGACAGTGTCACAAAGAATGGTATCCCTGACCTAAAACTCTCCTGTGCCCCATCTCGTCACCACTTCTCGGTTTTTACCCAAAAGAGCTGAATCTTTATGTTCATAAAGCCTGAATATGAATGTTTATAGCATATTTTATACTTACTCATAACTGTCAAAAATTGGAAGCAACCAAGATATCCTTCAGTAAGTGCATAAACTGTGGCACATCTATGCCGTTGCATACTCTTCAGTGATAAAAAGAAATGCCACAAACCCCTCCAAAATAAATAATAATGCCATAAAAACCAAGCCACAGAAAGATGTGGAGGAGACTTCAATGCATATTGCTAAGTAAATGAAGCCAATCTGAAAAAGCTACATGCTCTACGATTCCAACTATATAACATTCTGGAAAAGGCAAAAATAGAGATTATAAAAAGATCGTTATTGCCAGGGGTTAGGAGGGGGGGAGGGATGAATGGGTGGAACAAGAGGATTTTTCGGGCAGTGAGACTACTCTGTTTGATATTGTCATGGCGGACTTATGTCATCATACGTCTGTCAAGATCCATAGCATGTATAAAATAAAGAGTACACGCTAATGTAAACTATGGATTTTAATTAATAATAATATATCAATATTGGTTCATCAATTGTAATAAATATACCCCACTAATGTATGAGGTTAATAATAGTGTTAACAAAAGGAAAAACGTGCAGGTAGGGGAGGATACAGGAACTTTCTGTGCAATTTTTCTATAAATCTAAATCTGCTCTAAAAAATAAAGTGTATTTTTTTATTTATTTATTTTTTAAAGTTTTTTTTTTAATTTTATTTTATTTTATTTTTTTGCTTTATAACAAATTTAATCAGTTATACATATACATATGTTTCCATATCCCCTCCCTTTTGCGTCTCCCTCCCACCCTCCCTATCCCACCCCTCCAGGCGGTCACAAAGTACCAAGCTGATCTCCCTGTGCTATGCGGCTGCTTCCCACTAGCTATTTACCTCACGTTTGGTAGTGTATATATGTCCATGCCGCTCTTTCACTTTGTCACAGCTTACCCTTCCCCCTCCCCATATCCTCAAGTCCATTCTCTAGTAGGTCTGTGTCTTTATTCCTGTCTTACCCCTATGTTCTTCATGACATTATTTTTTTCTTAAATTCCATATATATGTGTTAGCATACGGTATTTGTCTTTCTCTTTCTGACTTACTTCACTCTGTATGACAGACTCTAGGTCTATCCACCTCATTACAAATAGCTCAATTTCATTTCTTTTTATGGCTGAGTAATATTCCATTGTATATATGTGCCACATCTTCTTTATCCATTCATCCGATGATGGACACTTAGGTTGTTTCCATCTCCGGGCTATTGTAAATAGGGCTGCTATGAACATTTTGGTACATGTCTCTTTTTGAATTATGGTTTTCTCAGGGTATATGCCCAGTAGTGGGATTGCTGGGTCATATGGTAGTTCTATTTGTAGTTTTTTAAGGAACCTCCATACCATTCTCCATAGCGGCTGTACCAATTCACATTCCCACCAGCAGTGCAAGAGTGTTCCCTTTTTTCCACACCCTCTCCAGCATTTATTGTTTCTAGATTTTTTGATGATGGCCATTCTGACTGGTGTGAGATGATATCTCATTGTAGTTTTGATTTGCATTTCTCTAATGAGTAAAGATGTTGAGCATCCTTTCATGTGTTTGTTGGCAGTCTGTATATCTTCTGTGGAGAAATGTCTATTTAGGTCTTCTGCCCATTTTTGGATTGGGTTGTTTGTTTTTTTGTTATTGAGCTGCATGAGCTGCTTATAAATTTTGGAGATTAATCCTTTGTCAGTTGCTTCATTTGCAAATATTTTCTCCCATTCTGAGGGTTGTCTTTTGGTCTTGTTTATGGTTTCCTTTGCTGTGCAAAAGCTTTTAAGTTTCATTAGGTCCCATGTGTTTATTTTTGTCTTTATTTCCATTTCTCTAGGAGGTGGGTCAAAAAGGATCTTGCTGTGATTTATGTCATAGAGTGTTCTGCCTATGTTTTCCTCTAAGAGTTTGATAGTGTCTGGCCTTACATTTAGGTCTTTAATCCATTTTGAGCTTATTTTTGTGTATGGTGTTAGGGAATGATCTAATCTCATACTTTTACATGTCCCTATCCAGTTTTCCCAGCACCACTTATTGAAGAGACTGTCCTTTCTCCACTGTACATTCCTGCCTCCTTTATCAAAGATAAGGTGACCATATGTCCGTGGGTTTAACTCTGGGCTTTCTATCCTGTTCCATTGATCTATCTTTCTGTTTTTGTGCCAGTACCATACTGTCTTGATTACTGTAGCTTTGTAGTATAGTCTGAAGTCAGGGAGCCTGATTCCTCCAGCTCCATTTTTCGTTCTCAAGATTGCTTTGGCTATTCGGGGTCTTTTGTGTTTCCATACAAATTGTGAAATTTTTTGTTCTAGTTCTGTGAAAAATGCCAGTGGTAGTTTGATAGGGATTGCATTGAACCTGTAGATTGCTTTGGGTAGTAGAGTCATTTTCACAATGTTGATTCTTCCAATCCAAGAACATGGTACATCTCTCCATCTATTTGTATCATCTTTAATTTCTTTCATCAGTGTCTTATAATTTTCTGCATACAGGTCTTTTGTCTCCTTAGGTAGGTTTATTCCTAGATATTTTATTCTTTTTGTTGCAATGGTAAATGGGAGTGTTTCCTTGATTTCTCTTTCAGATTTTTCATCATCAGTATATAGGAATGCCAGAGATTTCTGTGCATTAATTTTGTATCCTGCAACTTTACCAAATTCATTGATTAACTCTAGTAGTTTTCTGGTAGCATCTTTAGGATTCTGTATGTATAGTATCATGTCATCTGCAAACAGTGACAGCTTTACTTCTTCTTTTCCAATTTGGATTCCTTTTATTTCCTTTTCTTCTCTGATTGCTGTGGCTAAAACTTCCAAAACTAGGTTGAATAAGAGTGGTGAAAGTGGGCAACCTTGTCTTGTTCCTGATCTTAGTGGAAATGGTTTCAGTTTTTCACCATTGAGGACGATGCTGGCTGTGGGTTTGTCATATATGGCCTTTATTATGTTGAGGAAAGTTCCCTCTATGCCTACTTTCTGCAGGGTTTTTATCATAAATGGGTGTTGAATTTTGTCGAAAGCTTTCTCTGCATCTATTGAGATGATCATATGGTTTTTCTCCTTCAGTTTGTTAATATGGTGTATCACGTTGATTGATTTGCATATATTGAAGAATCCTTGCATTCCTGGAATAAACCCCACTTGATCATGGTGTATGATCCTTTTAATGTGCTGTTGGATTCTGTTTGCTAGGATTTTGTTGAGGATTTTTGCATCTATGTTCATCAGTGATATTGGCCTGTAGTTTTCTTTCTTTGTGACATCCTTGCCTGGTTTTGGTATCAAGGTGATGGTGGCCTCGTAGAATGAGTTTGGGAGTGTTCCTCCCTCTGCTATATTTTGGAAGAGTTTCAGAAGGACAGGTGTTAGCTCTTCTCTAAATGCTTGATAGAATTCGCCTGTGAAGCCATCTGGTCCTGGGCTTTTGTTTGTTGGAAGATTTTTTATCACAGTTTCAATTTCAGTGCTTGTGATTGGTCTGTTCATATTTTCTATTTCTTCCTGATTCAGTCTCGGCAGGTTGTGCTTTTCTAAGAATTTGTCCATTTCTTCCAGGTTGTCCATTTTATTGGCATAGAGTTGCTTATAGTAATCTCTCATGATCTTTTGTATTTCTGCAGTGTCAGTTGTTACTTCTCCTTTTTCATTTCTAATTCTATTGATTTGAGTCTTCTCCCTTTTTTTCTTGATGAGTCTGGCTAATGGTTTATCAATTTTGTTTATCTTCTCAAAGAACCAGCTTTTAGTTTTATTGGTCTTTGCTATCGTTACCTTCATTTCTTTTTCATTTATTTCTGATCTGATTTTTATGATTTCTTTCCTTCTGCTAACTTTGGGATGTTTTTGTTCTTCTTTCTCTAATTGCTTTAGGTGCAAGGTTAGGTTGTTTATTCGAGATGTTTCCTATTTCTTAAGGTGGGATTGTATTGCTATAAACTTCCCTCTTAGCACTGCTTTTGCTGCATCCCATAGGTTTTGGGTCGTCATGTCTCCATTGTCATTTGTTTCTAGGTATTTTTTAATTTCCTCTTTGATTTCTTCAGTGATCACTTCGTTATTAAGTAGTGTATTGTTTAGCCTCCATGTGTTTGTATTTTTTACAGATCTTTTCCTGTAATTGATATCTAGTCTCATAGCATTGTGGTCAGAAAAGATACTTGATACAATTTCAATTTTCTTAAATTTACCAAGGCTTGATTTGTGACCCAAGATATGATCTATCCTGGAGAATGTTCCATGAGCACTTGAGAAAAATGTGTATTCTGTTGTTTTTGGATGGAATGTCCTATAAATATCAATTAAGTCCATCTTGTTTAATGTATCATTTAAAGCTTGTGTTTCCTTATTTATTTTCATTTTGGATGATCTGTC
Source organism: Mesoplodon mirus (assembly GCF_964341445.2). Taxonomy (NCBI): domain Eukaryota; kingdom Metazoa; phylum Chordata; class Mammalia; order Artiodactyla; family Ziphiidae; genus Mesoplodon; species Mesoplodon mirus. The sequence continues at coordinate 28,272,424 of NC_138990.1, read as the reverse complement.
CATTGGTGAAAGTGGGGTGTTAAAGTCCCCTACTATGAGTGTGTTACTGTCGATTTCTCCTTTTATGGCTGTTAGTATTTGCCTTATGTATTGAGGGGCTCCTATGTTGGGTGCATAAATATTTACAATTGTTATATCTTCTTCTTGGATCGATCCCTTGATCATTATGTAGTGTCCTTCTTTGTCTCTTCTAGTAGTCCTTATTTTAAAGTCTATTTTGTCTGATATGAGAATTGCTACTCCAGCTTTCTTTTGGTTTCCATTTGCATGGAATATCTTTTTCCATCCCCTTACTTTCAGTCTGTATGTGTCTCTAGGTCTGAAGTGGGTCTCTTGTAGACAGCATATAGATGGGTCTTGTTTTTGTATCCATTCAGCCACTCTGTGTCTCTAGGTCTGAAGTGGGTCTCTTGTAGACAGCATATAGATGGGTCTTGTTTTTGTATCCATTCAGCCACTCTGTGTCTTTTGGTGGGAGCATTTAGTCCATTTACATTTAAGGTAATTATCGATATGTATGTTCCTATTCCCATTTTCTTAATTGTTTTGGGTTCGTTATTGTAGGTCTTTTCCTTCTGTTGTGTTTCTTGCCTAGAGAAGTTCCTTTAGCATTTGTTGTATAGCTGGTTTGGTGGTGCTGAACTCTCTCAGCTTTTGCTTGTCTGTAAACGTTTTAATTTCTCCATCAAATCTGAATGAGATCCTTGCTGGGTAGAGTAATCTTGGTTGCAGGTTTTTCTCCTTCATCACTTTAAGTATGTCCTGCCACTCCCTTCTGGCTTGTAGAGTTTCTGCTGAGAGATCAGCTGTTATCCTGATGGGGATTCCCTTGTGTGTTATTTGTTGTTTTTGCCTTGCTGCTTTTAATATGATTTCTTTGTGTTTAATTTTTGACAGTTTGATTAATATGTGTCTTGGCGTATTTCTCCTTGGATTTATTCTGTATGGGACTCTCTGTGCCTCCTGGACTTGATTAACTATTTCCTTTCCCATATTAGGGAAGTTTTCAACTATAATCTCTTCAAATATTTTCTCAGTCCCTTTCTTTTTCTCTTCTTCTTCTGGAACCCCTATAATTCGAATGTTGGTGCGTTTAATGTTGTCCCAGAGGTCTCTGAGACTGTCCTCTGTTCTTTTCATTCTTTTTTCTTTATTTTGCTCTGCAGCAGTTAGTTCCACTATTTTATCTTCCACCTCACTTATCCGTTCTTCTGCCTCAGTTATTCTGCTATTGATCCCATCTAGAGTATTTTTTATTTCATTTATTGTGTTTTTAATCGATGCTTGATTCATCTTTAGTTCTTCTAGGTCCTTGTTAACTGTTTCTTGCATTTTGTCTATTCTATTTCCGAGATTTTGTATCTGGGAAATAGAATCTTGGATCATCTTTACCATCATTATTCTGAATTCTTTTTCAGGTAGAGTGCCTATTACCTCTTCATTTGTTAGGTCTGGTGGGTTTTTATCTTGCTCCTTCTCCTGCTGTGTGTTTTTCTGTCTTCTCATTTTGCTTATGTTACTGTGTTTGGGGTCTCCTTTTTGCAGGCTGCAGGTTCGTAGTTCCTGTTGTTTTTGGTGTCTGTCCCCAGTGGCTAAGGTTGGTTTAGTGGGTTGTGTAGGCTTCCTGGTGGAGGGGACTAGTGCCTGTGTTCTGGTGGATGAGGCTGGATCTTGTCTTTCTGGTGGGCAGGTCCACGTCTGGTGGTGTGTTTTGGGGTGTCTGTGGACTTTTTATGATTTTAGGCCACCTCTCTGCTAATGGGTGGCGTTGTGTTCCTGTCTTGCTAGTTGTTTGGCTTAGGGTGTCCAGCACTGTAGCCTGCTTGTCGTTGAGTGAAGCTGGGTGCTGGTGTTGAGATGGAGATCTCTGGAAGATTTTCGCCGTTTGATATTATGTGGAGCTGGGAGGTCTCTTGTGGACCAGTGTCCTGAAGTTGGCTCTCCCACCTCAGAGGCACAGCACTGACTCCTGGCTCCTCAATTTGGGATGATGTGTTGTCTATTCATGTATTCCACAGATGCAGGGTACATCAAGTTGATTGTGGAGCTTTAATCCGCTGCTTCTGAGGCTGCTGGGAGAGGTTTCCCTTTCTCTTCTTTGTTCTCACAGCTCCTAGGTCTCAGCTTTGGATTTGGCCCCGCCTCTGCGTGTAGGTCGCCGGAGGGCGTCTGTTCTTCGCTCAGATAGGACAGGGTTAAAGGAGCAGCCTCTTCGGGGACTCTGGCTCACTCAGGCCAGGAGGGAGGGAGGGGCACGGAGTGCTGGGCGAGCCTGCAGCGGCAGAGGTCGGCGTGACGTTGCACCAGCCCGAGGCGCACCGTGCGTTCTCCCAGGGAAGCCGCCCCTGGATCCCGGGACTCCGGCAGTGGCGGGCTGCACAGGCTCCCGGAAGGGCGGTGTGGGCAGTGACCTGCGTTTGCACACAGGCTTCTTGGCGGCGGCAGCAGCAGCCCCAGCGTCCCACGCCTGTCACTGGGCTCCGCGCTTTCAGTCGCGACTCGCGCCCGTCCGTGGAGCCCCTTTAAGCAGCGCTCTTAATCCCCTCTCCTCGCGCACCAGGAAACCAAGAGGGAAGAAAAAGTCTCTTGCCTCTTCGGCAGCTCTAGAGTTTTCCCGGACTCCCTCCCGGCTAGCTGTGGCACATTAGCCCCCTTCAGGCTGAGTTCTCGCCACCAGCCCCAGTCCTCTCCCTGCGCTCTGACCGAAGCCCGAGCCTCAGCTTCCAGCACTGCGTGCCCCGGCGGGCGAGCAGACAAGCCTCTCGGGCTGGTGAGTGCCGCTCGGCACCGATCCTCTGTGCGGGAATCTCTCCGCTTTGCCCTACCCAGGTATGTGGGGAGTTTCTTGCCTTTTGGGAGGTCTGGGGTCTTCTGCCAGCGTTCAGTAGGTGTTCTGTAGGAGTTGTTCCACGTGTAGCTGTATTTCTGGTGTATCCGTGGGGAGGAAGGTGATCTCCGCGTCTTACTCTTCCGCCATCTTACCCGGAAGAAGTTAAAGTGTATTTTTTAAAAATGGTAAAACCACTGTAAAGGTACTGTTATGGAAGATTGTAAATATTGATACATAGATGAGAAATCAGTATGCAGAACAGTATGTAGTATATTCTATAATTTGAATTTTTAATAATATACATAGGCTTCTAGGTACAAAAAAATATCTGTGGAAGAATATGCATGAAACTTATAACTTGGTCAATGGAAGACAAGGGTAAAAGCCAGATTTACATTTACTCCATGCCTTTTGCACCTTTTGGATTTTGTAACATGTGTACTATTACCTATTCAAAAATCATAAAATAAATGTATGAAGTTAGCTAAAAACACAAGAAAGAGAGAGAGAGAGAGAAAATGGCAATAACTTGGTATAAAATAATAAAATATAATGGCAATAAAGAGGCAGAACCAAATAATCATATCGGCTGGACAATTTAGAAAGCTAAAATGATAAAAAATATAAACATAAGATGATCTAAGAGGGCTTCCCTGGTGGCGCAGTGGTTGAGAGTCTGCCTGCCGATGCAGGGGACGCGGGTTCATGCCCTGGTCCGGGAAGATCCCACATGCCGCGGAGCGTCTGGGCCGGGAGCCATGGCTGCTGCGTCTGTGCGTCCGGAGCCTGTGCTCCGCAATGGGAGAGGCCTGTGTAAAGCAAAAAAAAAAAAAAAAAAGATGATCTAAGAAATTGCACAATGTAAGAAAACAATTATAGGAATAAATTGTAATGTAAACACAAAAAAGTCAACATAAAATGGCAAAAAAAGATATATTTCAATATATATGTGCTACTAAATAAGAAAGAGTAACAAGAGAATTAGTCAATTAGAATAACATTTGTAAAGGAAGTCAAGCTCTATACAGATTGAAGCACAAATACGTAATAGTATTGCCTCACAAATATAAGATGCAGATATCTTTAAAAACCCATATAGGTGTCATTTCAGAGCCTGCAGTTCACTGAAGGGAATCCCTAAATTCTGACATCTCCATGAGGAAATGTGAGACTTTAGCACCTAAAAATAGAAGATCTGTCTATATCTATCTACCTGTATCTATACCTATACCTATGCATATACCTAAACCATCTTTATCTGTATCTATATTTATCTCTATATGTACATCATATTTAAGCCACTTCCCCACCTCCCCACAAGCTTGAAACCTCATTTGCTATTCTCTTGCTGCTTCCCCATGATGAGATAGGTACCACTGACCATTTGGGTCCCAGCAAGTGATTGCACTGGATTCTGCGGCCATGGAGAATTTCAAGGACATATGTGATGGAGTCAAAGCCATCACTTCAGTGGATGAATTCAAACCTTGTGAGGAGGACAGGAACAGGTGCCAGGAAAATAGGAGGCCACCGTGATATTCCAGTTGAGAGGTGATCAAGACCTGCCCCACCCCGGGGTGGGGAGGGACAGCAGACAGAAGGATGGAGCCCACTGACCTTGGTAAAGATCGTATGAGAGGTGATGGAAAGGAAGGAGTCGAAGGACACCTGGGGTTCTGAGTGATGGCCACGGAGAAAATGCTTCTGTGGTTTATGGAATTGGGGAGAAAAGGAGCCGTGTGTTTGAGTGAATGTTTTTAGCTTTAGAACGATTTAGCCACACACGATTGACATGAGTTTCACATCACAATAAGAAATGAGAGGGCTTCCTTGGTGGTGCAGTGGTTGGGAGTCTGCCTGCCGATGCAAGGGACACGGGTTCATGCCCCGGTCCGGGAGGATCCCACATTGCTGCGAAGCGGCTGGGCTCGTGTGCCATGGCCGCTGAGCCTGCGCGTCCGGAGCGTGTGCTCCACAACGGGAGAGGCCACAACAGTGAGAGGCCCGCGTACCGCGAAAAAAAAAAAAAAAAAAAGTAGAAATGGGAACCTGATTGGCCGATAATATCATGAACTCCACAGAGGATGGAGTGCTTTTCTTATAGAGTGATATTCACAGAAAAAGTGTACAAGCATGAACAACTCATGTTTTTGTTTTGTGGCAAACAAGCTCTATATTATACCGGTGGTTTATAATACAATTAGGAGAAATGACTTGTGCAAGGGAACAGGGACAGCACCAAAGCAGCGTTCCTAAGAGCCTGCAGTTTGACTGTAAGTCACAAGGAATCCCAAGGGTCTAGAAGTGCAGAATAGCGGGTTTCCTTTGGAGTGGAAAAGCAAGTTAAGATAAAATGACCAATTTCAATCCAAGAAGGCTGCAGGTGCCTGTTTACTTGTTAACAGTCACAGGAAGACATGAGGGAAGGTCCTTGTGTATTAGGAATTCCTAGGTCCCCTGAAAGTCTGCCACTTTAAGGCAGGAGGAACCATGACCTTCTCTCCTCTTTTCCTGCACAACTTGGGCTGTGATCTGATCCTTCTCTGTCTTTTCCACGGTGATCCTCTTCAGGGGCTCATACCTTCAGCTCCTCTGGTGCTTGCACTTAAAGTCTGTCCCTGACTCTGCATGAAAGATGAATTCCTGCTCCAGACAGGAAGCTTGGGAGAATCTGTGGGCAGAGCAGCATCAAGCGGGTGTGTTTAGGGCTGTGACATCTCCTCAGGACTCCCTGACTTATAATAAATAGAACTCATAACCCAAGCAGATATTTGTGTTATTTTTGTCTGAGAAAGAAATGCTCCCCCATCTGTGCAGCTCAGGGGTGGCTCCTCCTGTCCGGGACAGGCATCCCGCACAGAAGTCAGAGAGCTGATTTCTCCGCTCACAGCACAGACTATGGTGTGCGACACAGTTAAACGTTAAAGGTGAAAGCAAGGACCGAAAAGATTGCACTTAATGGAAGAATCTATAGGTTCTGAACAAGGGCTTGAGGTATTTTCCAAAGAGCAAATTATGAGGTTTAATACACTGATTTCATAATATTTTTAAAAGATGCTTAGAAACTTTGCTGGCTTTAATTTTATTTTTAAAATTTATATGCCACGTAAGTGACCTCCATGAGATGTCGTTAATTAGTACCCAATATTATTGTAAGTCATGGCTATTTGGAACACTTGGCAGAGAAGGAGAGGAAGAAATGATTTATTCTGGTGGGTGCAGGGCCCAGGAAGATCTTCAAAGAAGAGAAGCCTGTGTGCTGGGCCCAGACAAGGGTAGGGAGGTAATAAAAAGGCTGCAGGAACAGGTGGGCCAGGAGCCAGTGATGCGGGTGATCACAGATGGCTCCACAGGACCGCCCAGGTCACAGCCTCATGGCTCCTGGGTTGCAATCTGCTTGGGACTGCAGGGAAACTCTGTCTCACACCCAGGGACATCTCCCTACAGTCTAACTTGGTTTTAAGAGGTTTTCTCCAATGGCTTGACTTTGTATGTGGACAAGAAACGGCTTTTTGGAGTAAAGGATACCTGCCATTATTGCTGGTAATATCAAACGCATTTTTCTTGCAGACGCGCTGATGTCCTCCCATCTTTAGAATGAGCAAGGTTTTGGAGTTGGAGAGACATAATCTGATTCCTTCTTTATGTGACCTTGGACTCATCCAGAGGCTTAGCTTCCTTGTCAGTAAAATAGGGATGCTAATTCTGGGCTCATAGAGTTGGCGTAGGGCCAAGTGAAATGCTACAGGCTAGGGAGTGCCCCCTGGGGGCATGGGGTGCTCAGTTCCTGAGCTCTGGGGCTGCAGGAAGACCAAGCCTCTTCTGAATACCACCTGACTGGTCCTTATAGGGACAGTTACTTGTTTCAATGAGAGTGAACGTTAGATTTGAGTGTTGTCTTCACATTTACAGGACAGGCATTTTAAACTTCTATTTTCCAGATTGGACAGTCTCTCTTCTCTTTTTTCTTTTTTTTAAAAAATTAATTAATTTACTTATTTTTGGCTGCGTTGGGTCTTCGTTGCTGCACACAGGCTTTCTCTAGTTGCGGCAAGCGGGGGCTACTCTTTGTTGCAGTGCACAGGCTTCTCATTGCGGTGGCTTCTCTTATTGTGGAGCATGGGCTCTAGGCACACGGGCTTCAGTAGTTGTGGCTCATGGGCTCAGTAGTTGTGGCTCATGGGCTTCAGTAGTTGCGGCCCACGGGCTCTAAAGCGCAGGCTCAGTAGTTGTGGCACACGGGCTTAGTTGATCCGTGGCATGTGGGATCTTCCTGGACCAGGGCTCGAACCCGTGTCCCCTGCATTGGCAGGCAGATTCTTAACCACTGCGCCACCAGGGAAGCCCTGGACAGTCTCTCTTTTTCATGCGATCTTTAGTTCCAGAATTTGGGGGAGGGAAAGATATCTTGGAAGAGGCTCTTTGATTGCATGTGGTGCGGTGTTTGGACATTTTTGAAACCCAATACACAAGCAATGAAGAATAACTCATATCTGAAATTCTTGTTGCACTGCAGTGTGGACTCCGTGCTGGTGAAGAGGTTACAGATGAATGGTATCTGGGTTCCTAAATACCACAGAGCTCACACCCATCCTCCCACGGAGAGGCATACAGCCCAGCGGTACCCAGGCCAGAAATAGCTCGAGGATCTAAATTCCTTCATGGTATTTAGAAACAACAGTTGTGGGAAAGAAGGAGGTCATGGCAATATTGTTTCATTGATATTTTATTTGTTCCTTCTATGACTGTCATTTAAAATATTTATTTTTATATTTTTCTTACTAAACAAGCAGTGAACTTTATACAGGAAAGCACAAAATTAAAATAAAAAACAAAATTTAACCATCTCCTCACTGACCAGGGATAACCACTGTTAATATTTTAGTTCCATAAGGTCTCAATCTTTTTTTTTTCTACACATATAAATATATTAAACCCAAAGAAAATTGCAACATCCAGGAAGAGCAACAAAGTATTGGTTCTCTTCATGTAACAGAACAAAAGGAACCTCTCTCTTACTCTTTGACTACAAAATCATCTTTATTTCTGTATAGTATTCCATCTCGTGGATGTGGAACAGTTGACTTTTCTATCTTCTAATGTTGCATGGTTGGGTTGTTTCCAACTTCTGAGCATGACAAACAATTCTGTGACCAGGATTCCTGTGGCTAAAGGCTTCTGCGGTGTATCTGATTATTTCCTCAGGTTGCTGTCTCAGTGAGGGGTCTGAGGAACGGGTAGAGGTACAACATGTACATGTCCAGGTACAGGTTTAGGTGTGGATTGTCAAATTGCCTTCCAAACTGTACAATTATAAAATCAGTAAAGATTTTATAGAGAAGTGACCCTGTCCTCTTCTTGCTATAAATGAGTATGTCCTTGACTATCCTCCACTTCACAGATGAGTGAGTGAATATTCAGTAACTTTGAATGAATTATCCATGGCGCATAGATGACAAATGTAGAAAGGGCTAGATCCCAGTTCATTAGCTGATTTGCTAAGTTTTTAATATTAAAGTCCTCTGTGGGCTGGGACAGGGAGAGGCTCTAGAAATTGGAAATCATGGACGACATGGTCCCTGCCTGTAGGAGCTCCCTCTTGGGAGGCCGGGATGCGCCACTGGATGCCCGGGATGCTGAGGGAGCCTCGGACGGGTGTGGACGGAAGCCCTAGGAAGAGTCCCCGCCAAAGAAATTCTTGGAAGATGGGCAGGCGTCAGGCAAAGAACAGAGGCTGCGGAATGGAGGCAAGGGGTGGGGGGGCCTGGGAGGAGAGAGGGCCCAGTGTTGGGGAAACAGGCCCAAAGGGTGCAGCAGCGCCTTACAGGCCTGGAGATCTGTGAGCTCAGAGGGAAGCAACACCCAACACGTGAACATGAACTGTGCAAAAGTCAACTTGCCGTCACCTAGGGAGCGGGGTGGGAGGGGTCATGGGGGGAAGGCGGGTGGGGGGAGAGGTGGCAGGAAAGGAAACCTTGCTCTCCCCTGGCCTGGCAGCCGTGACCGTGCAATGTCCGCCAACAGAGGGTGAGTCTTGTAGAAGCTTCACACGGTTGCACCAACTTGACCGTCTGGTAACTGTACCAGAAAGTGTAGCAGCTGATGAAGAGTAGAAATCCTACGGGTCGGCAGGAAGTTAACTGGACTTGAACTTGGGTTTGGGTTAATGGAGCGGAAGGGCCTGGAATCTTTGGCTCATCTAGGCCTCCTCTGCAGCAGTGAACCCAGGCCCTGCTTGCCCAGCGGGGCATCAAGGTGCCCTTGGTTTCCCAGCTTTGGTCTGTGAGTGCAGTCCGCAGGGGACAGAGTGGCCATGGGAGCTCAGAGCACCCAGCAAAGGATGTGGGACCTTTCAGCGCTGAGTCTTCCCTGAGGTCCACTAGGGCTGCCACTGAGAGGGGACAAGCAGTGTCTGGGTGTGAGGGTAAAAGTCAGGTAGTGCCACAAACCCCAGCACAAGGTGGCTGTCAGCCTGGGAGAGAGGGAGACGCTATTTCTCGAGCCTTCATGACACCACACTTTTGTCTCCAGCGGCTGCGGCTCTGTAACCTGTCTCTGCTGAGGTGAAAGGCAGAGGGCTCCCCTGTGACGGGGGACCAGGGCTCCTGTCCCCAACTGTGCTCTTACCTGCTCTGAAACAGGGCCCATTTCCAAGCTTGGAAACGTCTGTCCTCTTCTGAGGGGGAAATCTTTACGGAGCTAGAAAGAGAAGCTTGATGCCTTGGGGAAGAGTTTTGAACCACTTGCTAAAAAAAAAAAATCTATTAAAATATGTGGTGCATGTCTTGAATGTAACCCAGCCCTGCAGAGCTATTTCTCTCATGGAGGGTCAGGATGGACTTCAGATCATCTTGACGTGTGCTGGTGTCTACACCCACACGGGGACCAGTGCTGGCTGATGATGAGCTGTCCCTTCTAGGACAAAAACTACTGGAATGGATTTCTGTGCTCAAAAATATGTTTTATGAGGTGGAGGCATTCTCATCTTGTTCCTTATTTTACCCCCAGAGCTTAGCTGTATCTAGGAATAACTGGTGGTCATTAAGTATCTGTGGATGTAGTGAATGATGCATTGGCACAGCTTCTACCATGGAAAGGCGTTACGCCTGCTCTTTGATGTGAGTCTGATAGGAAATGTGCATCTTTCCATCCAACGGACTTCCCATCACAAACAGTGAAAAGGCATTGGCAGCTCCGTTTCCACCACAAAGGTGAGCTGGTCACCTGTAGCCATCAGCTGCCGGCTTAGGAACAGAGGAGGAAAGACTGTGGTGTCAGAATTTGCCCTGAAGTGAGAACTTTAAAGCATCCTGAAAGGATGCAGATGGATGCTCCGGGTTAGGAGTACTTACACATGTTTTTGTGAACTGTCCATCTGGGGAGGGAAGAAAGGGAAGGAGACCTTTACAGACCCCTAGAGAAGCCAGGGGAGGTCCCTGGGGCTGACATCGGGAGAGGGAAAGCCATCTAAGGAGGGGCTAAGGAATGTACCCGGGGACTGTCACTCATTCTCTAAGAAATGTGGCAACCATAACCATGTGATGTCGGCCAACAGGGGGTGAGTCTTGTAGAAGCTTCACACAGTTGCACCAACTTGACCTTCTGGTAACTGTACCAGAAAAGTGTAGCAGCTGATGCAGAGCAGCAATGCTATGGGGTCAGCAGGCAGTTGACTGGACTTGAACTTGGGTTTGTGGAGGTGTAGAGGTGCACGTCTCTGGTCATTGGACAGTGATGCTGAGACAGAGGACATGAAGGCTCTTCTCTGAAGAGCTGGAAGAGTTTAACCCATTTCTAACTCCTTCCAGCCATGTTATTCTTGACTTGCATTTTACATCTAGCTTCTTTCTCTTAAGTTTAAAGACTATTACTATTATTTTCACATGTTTATGACTTTCTTAATCTTCACCCTTCTTCTGGCCTAATTGCATCCTTCTCTGAGGATCTCCTCTTGACAAACTCTTAGCTTTGTTTATCTAAAAATGTCTCTATTCAACTCTATTCTTGAACGGTATTTGCCTAGAAATTCTAGGTTGGTATTTGTTTTATTTCAGCACATTGAAGTTGTGTGTGTGCTTGTTTGTTTTTTAAATTTTCTCTCTGTCTCAGATTCTTACAGTTTGCCATGACAAGTTCAAGTATAGGTTTATTTTTGTTTATTCCTTATTATCTTCTGTGCTGCTTGATCCTTTTAGGAACATTATTTCCCTACCTTATACAGAATTTCTTGATGTTTTCAGCAGTGTTGGTATGCATAACCAAGCATACATTTTTATTAGAGAAGTATAATTACTCTTTTACTGTTCACTCCTAATTATCCAAAGGATTTGGTATAACTGGTTTATCTCTTTAGTCAACTAAGACTCAAATCTATTCCAGAAATAGCTGGTCTATTTTTATACAGCTATCCTATGTTAAAGGAAATTTGATACATAAATGACAGTAAACAAAATATCACCCAGTGTATTTGAAAAGACCTTTAGGATCTTGCAATCTTCCTGGGTCCTCTTAAATGCCAGTGACCACCAATGAGTTTATAAAATAAATGTGTTTTAAGTGATTGGTTTGAATCTTTGCTGCACCCTAAAAGTATTTCTAAAGTGTGTCTCTGACCCATAAGTGTTACTGATTCTATTTCAGGTGTAGCAGTTCAATGGAAGATGTGAGATTGTGGGTTTAGATGGACACCCCATCATTCCCCAGCTGGGTGATGGGATGGGTTCCTGACCCCTCCACAGGTTAGGTTCTCACCTGTAAAACAGTACAAACAGTACATGATCGGGTCTCTCACAGCATTTTGTGGGGTGTCAGAGAAGATGAAAACCATGAATATGCTTTGTAAATGGAGTTCCTAAACATGTGCCAATATATTTTCAGAACTGTTAAGATACAGAATAAACAAGGGGAATAAAATCCACTTTTTATACTTCCATTTCATGGATTCTAGGAAAATTGACATTTACAGGAGTCTTGCTGAAGTCACTCATTACAATGCCTTTGGCTGGGTTTCTTGGGGTTGCACAAAACCCCTGTCTGTAAAGAGAAGACTCAAGCCCCCCAGCAGATCCTTTTACTTCCACGTTGCTCAGCCTCTGAGTTCAGCAGGTACTCCCTGCTTTCCCAGAAGTTCTTGAGTCATGAGGCCATGACTCTGTTGAGCAGATTTTATTTGGTTCTTTTAGAACTGTGAGTCCCTGAAAGCTTGTGCACTTAGGACAGAGCTTGCGTGCTCTGTGACTCTGGGAGAAAACCCAGGAGGGTCTCGGCTGACCCTGAGGCAGTACCTTTTCTTTGCTTCCTGTACTTGACCTTGTCCCCAACAGGGAAAATGGTGCAGGAAACAAATCTACGGTTACCAAAGGGGGAGGTGGGAGGGGAGGGGTAAATTGGGAGATGGGGATTGACAGATACACACTATTGTACATAAAATAGATAAACAACAAGGACCTATTGTACAGCACAGGGAAGTCTACTCAATATCTCGTAATAATCTATAATGGAAAAGAATCTGAAAAGGAATATATAACAGAATCACTTTTCTGTATACCTGAAACTGACACTGTAAATCAACTATACTTTAATCAAAATAAATAAATAATTGTTAAAAAAAGAAAAAAAAGAAAAAGAAAAAGTTGCAGGCATCTAAGTCCTAGTCTTTCACACTTGTAACTATGGATATTGGCGAGTTACTGCCCCTTGTTGGTGTTCGTGTTCTTCGTCGGAAAACAGGAAGAAAAAACATTGTGAAATAGGGCTTGAGAAGGAATGAAATGGAACCTGGTATATGATACACCTTTGTAAATTGTAAAGAAAAGTACAAAGTTTCAAATGTATTCTTCTTTTTTTGTGGTACGCAGGCCTCTCACTGCTGTGGCCTCTCCCGTTGTGGAGCACAGGCTCCGGACGTGCAGGCTCAGCGGCCATGGCTCACGGACCCATCCTCTCCGCAGCATGTGAGATCTTCCCGGACAGGGGCACAAACCCGTGTCCCCTGCATCGGCAGGGGGACTCCCAACCACTGCGCCACCAGGGAAGCCCCAAATGTATTCTTTATATCTATTTATATCTTTATGTAAGCCTCTTATACAAGTGATAGATAGAAAAGAGATTTTGTTACATATAAATGGGATTTCAAGGTGTGCAAATAAAGTCATCGAAGGTGTCTTCCACTCCAGGACGCTGTTCCCCCTTCTATTAAGCCAGTGACTCATGGAGAACTCAGTGTGTGCCAAAGGGACTGCCACCAGCCGAGATGACCGAGGGACGCAGACGCCCCTCCCTGGATGCAAGTGGGTGTCACCCACCCAGTGGGGGCCTGAATAGAGCAGAAGGCGGAGGAGGGCCCCGATCAGCCTGACCATGACCTGGGATGTCCTTCTCTGTCCCTCGAGCTCCTAGTTCTCCCATCTTCAGACCCGGACTGGAACCTGCACCGTCGGTCCTCTGGTTCTCAGGCCCTGGATCCCCAGCCCTTGCTCTCCTGGTCTGCAGCCTGCAGACGGCAGATCCTGGGACTTCTCAGGCTCCATGCCTATGAGGACCGACCCCTTAGAGTACAGCTCATTCTCTCTGTGTGTACACACTCACACAGCAGGCGATGTGTGCAGGGCCCGTGGTCCAGGGCTGGACGCCTAAGAGGAGTCAGCGTAACCTGGAGGAGGGACCCTCTTCACAGTAGGAGGGGAGGCGAGACACAGCCTTCCCAGGAGCGTGGGCAGCGTGTGAGCAGAGGGGCAGAGGGGCCGGGAGAGGCCAAGGGTGAGGCACCCTGAGGGTGGGACTGAGCGGAGATCTTTTGGGTGTGAACAGCAGGTCTTGAGCAGAGGAGCGAAAGGACATGACTCGTGTCTTTACAAGAATGTCTTGGATGTTGTGAGAAGGACAAACGCCGGTGACAAGGGTGAGAGTAGGGTTAGGAGCCATGGGAACAGCTGAGCAGGGGAGGTGGCCAGTGCCAGGTGAGACAATGACAAAGGTAAGACTGAATGTATTTGAGGGTGGAGCTGCAAAGACTTCTTGACGCATTTGGTGTGGGATGTATGGGGGTCAGGAGGGAGGGAGAAGAGGCTCAGCGTGGATACAAGTGTTTTATTTGAGAAACTAGAACAGTGTGGTTCCACTAACTAGAATGGGGCAGGTAAAGGTGAAGCAAGTGTGCAGATTATTAACAGTTTACTTTCAGGCATGTTGCATTTAACATGTCTATTTGACGTCCAAGGAGAAATGCCAAATAGTCAGTGGGAAATAGGAAGATTTTGCCTTATCAAGGCACTTTATTCAGATAGTTGTAAAGGTTTCAGTCAATTCTGTTTCCCAAAGCAGGTATAAGTCCTTGGAAGGTGCTAAACTGACTTCATTTTTAGATTAAGCTATCAGATAAGAGAAAGATTTTCAAACAGATTTTACACAATGCACCCTTCGTAGCGTACATTAATTTTGCATTACAGTTACTTTCTTCCTGGCTGTTAAATAACTTATTTACTTGAAGGTTTAGATTAGCTGTATGAGTGTGTTTAAATGTGTGTTAGGTAATGTACTTCTATAAGGTACATGGCATTACAAAAAAGCTGAGCAAATTTTGTATGCTCATCTTTCTGTAAGAGAAAAACACACAAAAAAATTTTAAGTTACATTGTTGTTTAATTTGTTAAGAGAAAACCAGCAAACGGCTATATGAAAAAAAAAATTCATGATCACTATTTCTCAATGTACATGATTTTTATTTAAAATATTTCATCATTGTTTCTTATATCTTTCTCTTTAGTAGCTTCTAAAACAATTCCTGGAACAGAGTCTAGAAAATTCCACAAGATGAGACCTGGAAGATACACCAGTACTTTTCAAGCAACCTCTATACAAACTTCCCACACGGTATAATTTGTTTCAACACTAACTTCTTTACATGTCTGGCAAAATTTTACATATATCATCTAATAGTAGGGGATACCAAAGAAATATATTTCCGCTTGTTAGTGTATTTTCCTTTGTCCTATTTCTTTAGTTTGTTGTTATATTTTCTCATGTGCTGTTTCTTCTATTTGTATCAAAATAATTGAAAAACGTAAGCTTTTATAAGTAACAAAGTTTTCTCCCAATGGTAAGGATATTTTTGTCTTTTATTTTTTGATAAGATCTCTCAAAAGAGACTTTTAAATTTTGTCATTAAGTTTAATAAAATCTGTAAAGTAGCTGCTTAAGTGTCCCATGACTTTAAGTATGAGTAGCCAAATTGTACGTTTTCTGAATATTATCACCTACTTTAAATCTCAGGTTAGAATATGAAACTGAGGATGTGGTTCCATTGATGACAGTAGATATAATCTATATTCCAAAATGCTTTCTTCAGAATTTAGAATTTGGGGCTGGCTTGTCATTGTTTTAAACTGTTATGTGACTGACAAAAGCATACATGACAAATTAAAGACACAAAATAAAAATAAAGCTCTGATATTTTCTTGTTCAACTTTAGTTTATATTCTTTTATTTTGTTTAGTTTGCTATTTCTTTGCAGGAAACATTTTAAGCCACTTAACATTGTGCTGAAGTTGGTTTTGTTAAAAGTAGACAAGTTGATCCTTAAATGCACTTAGACAGGCTAGATGAACTACCCTCTCTAACTAGATGTTGCATAGGAACTAGTGCGTGAGGGTCTCAGGTCAACTCCCCAGGCTGTGTAAAACCACATTTCTGCCAGGAAACCACCCTCTTACTTGATGTGAAAATCCCGAGGTGAGACTGAGTGGGCCCCCACAGTCACTCTGCGTGTCCAATGTCACTAACATACATATTTCCCTATTTTTTAAGATGCTAGAAATAAAAATTCTAACATTTTATTTCCAGACCCAATAGACTATTTTCTAAAGCCTACTTCCTGTATCTTTGGTCCAGTGGACCAGGTAAGTCCTATTGTCTCTTGGTCTATACTAGGGCTTTAGTTCTCTTAGGATTGTGGAATGAAAGAAACTCCATCAGCCACCAACTACTGATGACCTGGGAGCCTTTGGGTCTTTGAAGCATCGTCAACATCAGAAGTTGTTGAAACGAATGTCTGGGTTCCATTCTTTTCTGTCCTGGTTTAGCCTGAGCAGAGGTCTTTGGGGCTCGAATCACATGGAAGAAATTCCCCAGTATAAAGTCAAAGGCATATCTCTCCATGATAGCAGTTATATACTTTCAGCTTTAAGAACAACACTTTCTCCCCAATGAGGGATGAGATCTGGTTGAAAAATGCCAGAATACTGTCCTGAAAGTATATAGCATGGCTCAAATATCAAAGGCCAGTTGGTTTTTCTTTTTCTAAAATGGCTTTAAAAAAATTAAGTATGGTTTGATTGTCTCTTATACAAAGGCAAGTTGGAATTTGTAACCTGTGTAAATGTTATAATTAAAATCTTGTTTTTACATGGATTCATTATGTTAAATTTTCCACTAATTACTGACATTTTCTTTAATGTGTACATGCAGGGGACATGAGGATATGATTAGTTGGAGTTAAAAGTGTAAGCACTAATGAGCATATTATGGGTTTTCCTCGGTCTTTCTTTGGTCACTCTAAAATTCTTGACAAGAGGGCCTGCCTTTTTAAAGGTTTGCTACACAATGCAATTTTCTGTAAGCAAGTAAACACGTGTAAAGAAAAGATGACCATATTCATATACACATGTTGAATGTCATTGCTCCCCTTTCCATTAACCTCCTAGTTGCAGGTACAGATAACCAGTTGAAATGCAGAAATACTTCCCAAATGCAAGAATTTGTATTTTGAAAATCTCTGTTCTGGGACACAGAGCTACTGAGGAACTGAAGATTTGGAAAAGGGAGGGAAAATACAAGACTCTACCAGGCATTTTGCACATCTTAATGTACTGAATTCTCTGAAGTTTATTTCTCATGAAATTTTTTTTCTGGAAGAACCTTCCCAGGTTCTCCTTTCCTGACTGTTTCAACCAGATGTTTGCACATCCATTTGGCTTCCTTGCGGTTAATATGCCCGTCGAAAGATACATTTCCTTTGCGTTGCTTCTCCTGAGTCTGTTTTTTTCCATAAGATGTCTGGTTGAGTTGGGGACTGGTTTGGCAGCTCTGATGGCCAGTGATGCCACAGGGACAGAGGACATTTCCCTGGGGACCTGCGCCCAGCCTCACTGATGGGGTCACCTATTCCCCCTGAGAGGGAGGTAGCCTGGTGTCAGACCTCCTCTCTCTCTCTAAGCCTCCTTGCCACGTCTCTGCCCAGCTCTGCCTGCTTTGCTTTTTGTTTTGTTTTATTTTACTTCCTTTCTTTCCTGTTTCTAATTATTCCCAACATGTGTAACTCACATAGACGGGAGGGAATGCCCCTGTGGAATTAAAACCATGTTTTCCTAAAACTTCACATAAGCTGAATTCACGGATGGAGAAGGATTTCAGTAATCTCCTCTCAAACTCACACAGGCAAGGGAGTGAAAGCGGGGCTCAGTGATGGGAAGACTCGAAGTCGGGGAGCAGAGCCAGACCAGACGTCCTAGGAAAACAAGACCGGCTCCTGCTTTTCACCTGAGCTTTGGGCAATTGCTCTGACAATTCTGTGCTTGGCAGAAGCCATGGATAATTAGTGTTGAAATAGGATTTCTACACCTGGCTCACTTCATCACAAATAATTTTAGCTTGTGGACTTCTGATTTTGAACACGAAGAGCCCTAGATGGAATTGAAAAGTTGTCTTCTTGTCCACTGATGATTGGAGTTGCCTTCCTCCCTTCGACTGTACTGCCTTAGGATTACCCGTTCCTGGTCCCGGAACAGCGGGTCTTCCTTATCTTAGCCACCCTTTCCCCTTACAGGACTTATCACGCAGTGTGCAGTGCTCAATAACTATCTTTTTCTTCACTTAAAAATGTTCAGCCATTAGATGAAACTGACCTCATCCAGCAGCCAAGATATCAATCTGATAGGAATAATTCATTTCAGGTTAGGAATGATGACGATCCACTTAAAGAGAAGATTCCAATAAGGCATCTGCATCTTCAAGGGGATATTTCCTAGTAAAATATTATAGTTTCCTCATTAGATATACTTTAAGGTAGAAGTCTTGCTGCTTCTTAAATTATATAATGTTTGGGATAATGACTAATACATATATAGTGCTTTGCAATGTGTAAAATACCTTTCATACATATAATCTCATTTTATCTTATAAGAAGCTTGTAATATTTATATTATCTCCATTTTTCAGATGAAAACGTTGAAGATTAGCATATTTAAAGAATTTGTCCAAAGCAGAGCAGAGCCTGTATGTGAAGCTATGTGCTCTGACTTTAAGATCTGCATTTAATATATCATTGGTCAGTAACTGTGAAGCTGTATTTTATATGTTAAGAGACATTGGTAGAATGCTGTTTATTTAGTGGTAAGAATATGGATTTTGTTGGCAAACTAAACCAGGACTCAAAATTCTGCTGCTTTTCCTGCTAATATATTTCCTTGGGCAAGTCATGTCTCTGTCTGAGTTTCCTAATCTGTGAAATGATGATGATTGTCTTTGTAAAAATGCCTTGCCAGGTGTCTGGCCCAATTAGTACTCAGTAAACGTTATGTGTTTTTTAAATCCTTGTTATGTGCAGGGAAGCAGAGCAGGAATATTGACAGGAATAGAGATGCAAACCAAGGCAGGAAATAAGTAATCCTCTCATTTCCTTTTTTTACGGCTATGTAACACATATTTGTCCCTCCACTCCAAGGCTGTAGGCCAGGGAGATGTTTTGAAAACCAGTGGCATATATGGCAGATTCCCAGGCAGGCAGGAGTCTTACTAAAGGAGGAACATGGTAGGCTAGGAGATCTGCTTCTCTCCCATCCTGGGCTCTGCTCTCATTCTTTAGTGTTGGAGTTAGTTGCCAGAAAACTTGGTGTCAAGTTTTCTATTCAACCAGAACTTCCATCCTGCAATGATTTTATGCCAATCATTGTATCTTGAACTGAGGTTATAAAAAAAATAGCACAACCTCTGCCCTTGGAACTCACATTCCTTGGAAGACACCATTTATCCATCCATTTCTCCATTAAACATTTGTTGAGAATGTGATATGCCCCGGGCAAAGGGAAGTTGTTTGAGGTAAAAATAAAAACCATTGTTTTTGCCCTAAAAGAGTTTACAGTCTAGCCGTGGAGATAGGCAAATAAAACAATAGAGTAGAATGAAGAATAATACATTGAAAGACAGAGGGGCACCCAGTGTGTAGTGCAATAAAAAAGGGGGGGGCATTTATCTTAGTAATGGAGGTGAGGCAGAGAATTAAGGTGAGAAAGGAAGGCTTTCTGGAAAATCCTGAGACAAATTCTAGGCTAAATCAGAGTTGGATAGGTAGAGAGTAGACTTGTGACTCATGACCTGCAATGATTATTCACTGTGCATTAGTATTTGGTGCCACTTCCCATTCCCTATATTCTAAGTCTGCTGCCAGTAAACCTTCTCTCCTAGTACTGCACTTGAGACAATACCAAGCAGTTAAGTATACATGTAGCTGGAACACCAGAAGGGGAGGACACAGAGGGAAAGGCAGAAAAAAGGCACAAAAGAAAATAAAAGCTTATTACGTACATTGAAACAAAGAATACCCTAGAGTTCTCATCAGAATCTATGTAACTATGAAGAAAATGGAGAAACATCCTTAAAGTACTAAAAAAAAACACATTTTTTCTAACCTAGAATTCTTTCTCCAACAAAAATGAAGGGAAATCAAAGCCTTTTCCAGAAAAACAAATGCTGAGCAAATTCTTTATCACAATACTACTACTACAAATTGTTAAAGGAAATTACTTTAGTAAAAGGAAGATGAGACCAGAAGGAAACTTTTACCTAAAAAAAAAAGGAAATTAAGAGCACTGGAAATATCTGAAAAATCTAAAAAATCTTTAAAAAGTTGTTACATCTCTTTAAAAGATAATTGACTGTTTAAAGCAAAAACAATGACAATGTATTGTGGGATTTGTAACTGTAAAATGTATATATTAGTAATATGTGACAATAATAGTGTGAAGGACAGGAGGGAAAGTGAAATTATACTGCCATAATTTTCTTACACTTTACATAAAGCTGTGATAAGTTAAAGATATAATTGTAAACACTAGAGCAACTACTAAAAATTAAAACAAAGAGGCATTGCTAATAAGCAAATAGTAGAGATTTAAAAATTGAATAGTTAAAGAAAAGAATACACTGTTCAGAAAAAGGCAGAAAAAGTGGGAGAAAAAGGAAGAAAAAGAATATGATGTAAATAGAAAGCAAATAAATGGTGGACTTGACCTCAATTATATCAATGATTACATTTAATTTAAATAAGCTAAATGTACAGATAAAAAGTAGAAGTTTTGGCAGATTGGACAAAGCAAGATCTGTTTATATGTTGTCTACAAGAAACACACTTAAAACATAAAGATACATGCTCAAAGTAAAAGAATATAAAGTGATCAACTGTGTAATTAAGAAATATAATTTAATTTCAGCATTATTCTACATTAGTGCATAAAAAAGTATATCTGTTCTTCAGTGGCATTTTAGATTTAATGACATTTTGAAAAATTATCTGCATTTTTCAGAATAAATCCTTCTGGTAATTTTATTTTCTGTTGGTTCATAGAAACCTATTGGCTCAATCACCAAAAAAATTCAATTTTTCTCTTGCTCATCCCTTCACACTGAACCACTACAGTCTCAGCAATAATCTCTCTGCCATTTATAAACTATCTTTGCTGTTAGTCATAATGATAAAAACATATAGTTCCCAAATGTTATATAAAACCAGTGTGAGGGGAACCATGTAGTAAAGACAAAGGAACTTGGAAAGGCAATGAGAGCAGTAGAACTTGAGCTCTACTAGAGCAGGGACTTCTGTTTGTTTTGATCCCTGCTATAGAAGTAACTCAATAAATACTTGTTAAATGGTTAAATGAGTAAAGTTATCGATGAACTTAATAAATGTGTAGTCTTCTGGAATCATTCCTGATAGTACTAAGTAATCATCCAGGCCTCACTCTTGAGAACATCACTGTAAAAATGTTCAATTTAAAGATATATGTTCATAATGAGGGCATTTAATTTTCTATCAAAATACCACACTAGGCTATATTTAAGAAAGAAGCAAACAGTGTAATAAAATATAAGAAAAAAAACCTTAGGTTTGATTTAAACTAAAACTCTTGGAATTTATAAGAATAAATTTTATTAGAGTGAAATCACATTGTATAATATTTTATTCCCCAATATGACTTAGTAAATGAGATGATAAACCTTTTAAAATAAACTCTTTTTTTTTAAAAAAAGGATCATTATTTCTAC
Organism: Mesoplodon mirus; assembly: GCF_964341445.2. Taxonomy (NCBI): domain Eukaryota; kingdom Metazoa; phylum Chordata; class Mammalia; order Artiodactyla; family Ziphiidae; genus Mesoplodon; species Mesoplodon mirus. The sequence goes on along the minus strand of NC_138990.1, from coordinate 28,251,279 downwards.
AAGAGTTGAAAAATTAAATAGGCCAGCAATAACACTGGTGGTAACTGAGGTCATAAAACCAATTCAGAGAAGTTGAGTTTCCAATGACCTGAACTGGACCAGGTCCTTCACTCCCATGTCCCCTCTTCTTCACCAGCTCTAGATCATGTCGCTTGGAAACAATCTCGAGACATCTCCCCATCAATGACAAGTTCCCTCGATCCCTACTCCACCATGTTGCTCATTCATATCATAGCTTCAGCTCCTGCCCACACTCCCAGGGCTGCCTCAAACTCTCTACCTGGAACTTTGTCAGTTCCAGACTCATGCACCTCTAGAATCCCTCTATCTGAACATCTCATGGACGGCTTGAGTTCAAGATGCTTACAACTGACTTCATAAACAGCCAAGAGCATAGGCTTTGGGGACAGGCAGACTTCACTTCTTAGCTGTGTGGACACTTCCTACTTTACTTGACCTTTCTAATTTTCAGTTTTCCCTTCTAAAAAATGGTAGTAAACTTCACAGTATTACTTCTAGAAGCTCATGAAATAATTTAGATAACACCTCAGTATCTCTAACAAAAAAACAAAAACCTAGAAGACATATAACTGGTGTCTGGTACAGGCCCACCTGTATAGAAAGTTCCATTCCAGACCACTCAATAAAGCTGATGCTGCAATGAAAGTAGTCACAAGAGCTTTTAGTTTCCCAGTGCATTTAAAGTTATGTTTACACTATATTGTAGTCTCTTAAGTATGAAATAACATTATATGTAAAAAATAATACACAGAACTTAATTTAAAAATACATGATTGCTAAAAAAAAAAAAAAAAAAAAAAAAGTGCTTATCATCATCTCAGCCTCCAGTGAGTCAGAATCTTTTTGCTGGTGGACGGTCTTGCCTCCATGTTAATGGTGCTGACTGATCAGAGTGGTATTTGCTGAAGGCTGGGGTGGCTGCGGAAATTTCTTACAATAAAACAACGATGAAATTTGCCACGTGGACTGACTATTCCATTTACAAACAATTTCTCTGTAGCCTGCAATACTGTGTGATAGCATCTTGCCCACAGTAGAGTCTTTCAAAATTTGAGTCCATCCTCTTAAACCCTCCAGCATTTTTATCAACAAGATTATGTTGTATTTTAAATCTTTTATTGTCATTTCAATGATCTTCACAGCATCTTCACCAGGAGTAGAGTCCATCTCAAGAAACCACTTTCTTTGCTCATCCTTACGGAGCAACTCCCCATCCATTCAAGCTTTATCATGAGATTACAGCAATTCAGTCACATCTTCAGGCCCCACTTCTAATTCTAGCTCTTTTGCTATTTTACCCACATGTGCAGTTCCTTCCACCACTGAAATTTTGAACCCCTCAAGTTCATCTATGAGGGTGGGTGTCAACTTTTTGCAAACTCCTATTCATGTTCATATTTTGACCTCTTCTCACGAATCGTGAATGATCTTAATGGCATCCAGAATGGTGAATCCTTTCCAGAAGGTTTTCAGTTGACTTTGCCCAGATTCATCAGAGGGGTTACTATCTATGGCAGCTATAGCCTTATAAATGTATTTCTTAAATAAAAAGACTAGACAGTCACAATTACTTCTTCATCCATAGGCTGCCAAATGGATGTGTTAGCAGGCATGAAAAAAACATGAATCTCATCCACCTCCATCAGAGCTCCTGGGTGACCAGGTGTATTATCAATGAGCAGTAATATTTTGAAAGGGAACTTTTTCTGAGCAGTAGGTCTCAAGGGTGGCCTTAAACTATTCCATAAACCATATTGTAAACAAAAGTGCTGTCATCCAGGTTTTGTTGTTCCATGTATAGAGCACAGGCAGAGTAGATTTAGCATAATTCTTAATGGCCCTAGGATTTTAGATGGTAAATGAGCATTGGCTTCTACTTCAAGTCACCAGCTTCATTAGGTCCTAACAAGAGAGTCAGCCTGTTCTTTGAATCTTTGAAGCCAGGCATTGACTTCTCCTCTCTAGCTATGAAAGTCCTAGATGGTATATTCTTCCAGTAGAAAGCTGTTTTGTCTACATTGAATATCTGTTGTTTCGTGTAGCCACCTTCATGAATTATCTTAGCTAGATCATCTAAGCAATAAAACTTGCTGAATCTTCTACATCAGCACTTGCTGCTTCATCTTGCACTTTTATGTCATGGAGACATGATCTTTCTTTAACCCTCAAGGACCAACCTCTGATAACTTCAAACTTTTCTCCTGCAGCTTCCTCACCTCTCTCGGCCTTCACAGAATTGAAGAGAGTTAGAGCCTTGTTTTAGATTGAGCTTTGTCTTCAGGAAATGTTGTGGCTAGTTTGATCTTCTATCTAGACCATTCAAACTTTCTCCATACTGTTTAGCTTTCTAATCATTTGTGTATTCACTGGAGTATCACTTTTAATTTCCTTCAAGAATATTTCCTTTGCATTCACATCGTGGCTAACTGTTTGGTACAAGAGGCCTCACTTTCAGCTTATCTGGGTTTTGACATGCCCTCTCACTAAGCTTAATCCTTTCTAGCTTTTGATTTAATGTAAGTGACATGTGATTCTTCCTTTCACTTGAACACTTAGAGGCCATTGTAGCCTTATTAATTGGTCTAATTTCAATATTGTTGCACCTCAGGGAACAGGGGGGCCAAAGGCGGGGGAGAAAAATGGGTGACTAGCTGGTTGATATGAAGTAGTCAGAACAAACACATTTGTGGATTAAGTCTGCAGTCTTATATGGGCATGGCGTGTTGTACCCAAAATGATTAAAATAGTAACATCAAAGGTCACTGATCACAGATCACCACAACTAGTATAATAGTGATGAAAAAGTATGAAATGTTTTGAGAATTACCAAAATGTGACACAAAGACAGGAAGTGAACAAATGCAGGAAAGATGGCATCTACAGACTTGCCCCATGCGGGGTTACTGCAAACCTTCAATTTGTAAAAAATGAAATATCTGCAAAAAGCAATAAAGTGAAAGCAATGAAGAGTAATAAAACAAGAAATGCTTGTGCTGACTTTGCTCTTCTTTCTAGACAAGCCAACGTTTCTACTTCATTTAATGGCAACACAGGTAAGTCAGTCATCTGGTAGGGAACCCGGGGTGAACCTCTCAGCTCGGGATGTGTGTGCACACTCCTTCCTGAGCGGCCTTTGAAGTGTCCACCCCCTTCCAACAAGCTTTCAATCTTCTCTATTTGACGTTGAAGGGCACTCTTGCCCAGAGTCCCTCCCCTTCCTATGCTGTCCCTTCAGAACAACTGCACACAGGAAACTGGAAGGCACCCCTCCCCTCCTCCCACACCCCCAGCTGCCCCGCCCCAGCCAGCAAAAGGGAGCTCAGGGTCTTCGGTGCAGCCCTGGGCCGTGCACCTGCTCCCTTGCTGGTGGCAGGGCCCGTTCACCCTTGTGCATGCAGTCATAGTCCGTGGATGTGCTTCCTACTTGTGCACATGTGCAAGGCTCCTCCCTCTTTTCGAAATGCTCCTTTCCTTTCGTTTGCCAGGAAAACTCCTGTTCATCCTTTACAACTCACCTCAGATGTCACCACCCTCAGGAGCCTCCCCTGACTGGCTGATGTAGAGATGCTCTGAAATTCTCTCTCATCATTAGAGTAGGAGGGAAAACATATGGCGAGAGAACACACGGGCAGCGTGTGGCACCGTGGTCTGGGCCGTGGTCTGTCCTGAGGCTGAAGCTGTTCCAATGATCCCTCTGCAGTGGAACAGCCCATGTGCAGCACTCAACCCTCTTGTTCCTTCCTTCAGCCACGAGCCTTTATTTCTCGGCTCACGTTCTTTCTTGCTTTTTACTTTCTTGTTCTTACCTGATTGATTTGAAAATTAATAAAACAACACAAGTTAGACAATTCCAGCTACTTAGAATCTTCTGTATGAATAAGTTTGCTTGGAGAGCGGCAGCTGTGAAATACACATGTGGTGCTAGAGTTCAAAGGAAGCAGACGATGCTGCACAGAGTAGCCTAAGGAGAGCGTTTCCATGCCAGGGCGCTTTCATCTGGAGCTCTGTGCCCAAGTCTGATGCAGAGAAAAGTCAGTCCCGTATTGCAGGGGAGAAGCAGGTCTGGAGCTGAGTGCCAGAAAATCAGCTTTCCAAACCACTTCCTCCTATGAGTAGCTGGGGAATTTGAAGCTCTTTTATGTAATGGAAAGAGAATACTCAACTTGCCCAGCTCCCAAGAATATCTCAATTGTGTAGACACTGTTTGAAGGATAAAGACACGCAGATAAGGGTTTCGTTAGTCAAAGGTGTCTCACCTAGATGTGAAGAGGTTACAACATGTTAAGTGGATGGAATTGTCTTACTCTTGTTGCTTTTATTAATTTATGAAACAACCGGGTAAGATGCCTTATCAAGAAAAGGCAAAGAGGCCCACTTATTTCCAAGATTGCAGGCATTTGGTTTAAACTGCATCTCTCCGTTTTAAAGATAGATGGTAATATGGAAGCAGGAGTGAGTGGGTACCGGGAACCCCACTTCTCTCCTCTTCAGTCTCTGGTTCCTTCTGCCAACACATCTCTTCCCTGGATAGGATTAAAAACATCACTGGGGCAGGAACCATGAGCTTGGCAATAGTTTTAAAAGCATCCACAGAGCGACTTGGAAGCCCTTGCTTGCCTGCGGCGTAAAGACTGAGTCAGCCGCGTGCAGGGACGGTCACAGTTGCTCCGGTCTGTAAAAGAGGACACTTGGGAAAGTGTCATTTCCTCTGTTGCCATAATCGGCCTGACTGACGCTTAACCCCTGCGGTGGTGACGGCTCTGTGACAACATCCCCACCCTGGCCGGCGACCCCGGATCCCCGGCGTCCTGGGCGGACAGCTGGCGGGGCCGGGCTGCTGTGGTCATGGGCAAAGAATTCCCCTCCGCAGCTGCTGGGGCCGCATACCCGACGTGCCTGGTCCCCAGGGCAACTGCGGGGTGTAGTAGTGATGCCAGCAGCTCCCCCTCTGCCTTCCTGCCTCAGAAGACGCCCCCCATCCCCCACCCCCAGAAGAGGGTCCAGGGGTAGGGTAGAGAGGCCAAAGAAAAAGTGCAAGGAGAGGAGGAAGTTAGAAGGGATGCCCACTCCTGGGAATGTTTAGTGAAGAGAAGAGACGCATTTCAAAAACAGCAGTACACACATACATGTGGAATCTAGAAAAATGGTAACAGATGAACCTGTTCGCAAAGCAGAAATAGAGACACAGACTAGAGAACAAAGGTATGGACGCCAAAGGGGGAATGGGGGGCTGGGAGGAATTGGGGGATTGGGATTGACATATATACACTACTATGTATAAAATAGATAACTAATGAGAACCTGCTGTATAGCACAGGGAGTTCTACTCAGTGCTCTGTGGTGACCTAAATGGAAAGGAAATCCAAAAAAGAGGGGATATACATATATGTATGGCTGATTCACTTTGCTGTACAGCAGAAACTAACACAACATTGTAAAGCAGCTATACTCCAATAAAATAAATAAATAAATAAAATAAAATAAAAATTATTAAAAAAAGCAGCCGTCCTCTCCCTCTTACGCCTGTTTACAGTCATTCCTTGAATAGGAAGCTTCATACAAGTCTTGTTTAAATATGGTTTGTGGAGCTGAGAAGAGCAAGGATTTGACGTAGAGATAAGCTTTGGTTTCCTGCTCCAAGGCACGTGGACTAAAGACTTCCTACTGTGAAGGGCCGTGGGGATCTTGTGTCATGCACCTGGAAGGTGCTGAGTCTAGGACAGCCACATGCTGTTACCCAGTGAGGCTACACAATGATCATAGCACCCTCCTCTTCTATTGCTTTAGGGTAGGCTTTCCTGATAAGGTTACTGAGTGAATGAAAAGGGGGACGTTTTGTGAAGCTTGTCACATTTGTGTTAAATTTCCTACCATCAAACTTTCACTGACCAATTCTTTATCTATTTTAACAGGGACTCATTCTCATAAGCATACACCCAGCCAAAAAGCCTGTATATAGCAGTTCACGTTTTTTTTTTAATTTCTCATTTTAATTTTGCATTTCTTTAAATACTAACGAGGAGACTTTTTTCTATTTTTAAAAATTTAAAGAAAATATACATAATGTATGCTTTACCATCTTAGCCATTTCTAAGTGTTCAGTTAAGTAACATTAAGTATATTCACATCATTGTGCAACCATCACCACCATTCATCCACAGAACTCTTCTTGTCTTGCAAAAATAAAACTCTGTATCTATCAAAAATTAACTCCCTATTCCTGTCTTCACCCAACCCCTGGCAAACACCATTCTACTTTCTATCTTTATACATTTGACCACTCTAAGTATCTCATGTAAGTGGAGTCATATAGTATTTGTGATTCCTTTCACTTAGTGTAATGTCTTCAAGTTTCATTCATGTTGTAGCAGGTTTCAGAATTTTCTTCCTTGTTTAGGCTGAAAAATGTGCCACTGTATGTACATACTTCCTTTTGTTTATTACCAGCAATTACATTTTTAAACCTCTATTTTTAGAGAAAGAGAGTAATGAGCCATATACTTGTCAGTGAGAACATGGGAGGTGAGCAGTTTTGGAACATATAAGTAGATGAGATCTTTACAAAATAATTACTATTCCATTGTGCTAAGGACATTTTCACAATCTTTTCCTTTCTCTGATATAAGTGTACAAATATATAAATATATGAGCACATACTTTACTTCCACACACCTCTTTTCTCTCATTCTCTTCCTTGTTCTTTTCTGGACAAAGACAGAGTTTACTTTCAGATGAAAAGCATAGTACTTTTGTCACTTAGAGGCTGTATATTTTAAAGTGATTTGTGTTTTATTTATTTATTTATGTATTCATATTTTTATTGAAGTATAGTGATTCACAATGTTGTGTTAGTTTCAGGTGTACAGCAAAGTGATTCAGTCATACGTGTTTATACATATAAATATATGTATATATATTCTCTTTTAGATTCTTTCCCATTATAGGTTATTATAAAATATTGAGTATAGTTCCCTGTGCTATACAGTAGGTCCTTGTTGGTTATCTATTTTATATATAACAGTGTGTATCTGTTAATCCCCAAATCCTAATTATTCCTCCTCCTCCTTCCCCTTTGGTAACCATAAGTTTGTTATGTCTGTGGGTCTATTTCTGTTTTGTAAATAAGATCATTTATGTCATCATTTTTTTAGATTCCACATATAAGCAATATTATGTGATATTTATCTTTCTCTGTCTGACCTACTTCACTTGGTATGATAATCTCCGGATCCATCTTTGTTGCTGCAAATGGCATTATTTCATTCTTTTTATGGCTGATTAGTATTCCATTTATTTTGTATCTTAAACTAAGTAAATTTCTCTCTGTTGTAGGTTGTAAGTAATCACAGCTAATTCAGCATGCTATCACTTTATTCTACTCTTGTCTTCACATAGCCTGCCTCTCTTCCTTCCCTCAATCCTAATTCTACTTCATTTCTTTTACTCATTCAAAGAAGGAGCTTAACCAGGTATAGCATCACCAGGTACAATGCTAAATATTTCCTTATTTCTAAATCCCATGCCCTAATTTTAATAATATCTATATTACTGTTCCCCCTTCACAGATGAGAAAACTGAAGCTCAGAGAGTTTATGTAACTGCCTAAGGCTAAACATCTCTGTCACAGTCAAGACCTAGACCAAGTGTATCTAAAGCCAAATCCCAGACGTTGTCCTGCATAGGATGTGGCATTCATCACTTTCTTATGTCTTCTTTTACTTTCTATTGTATTTGAGTGTGAGTTCTACCATTTCAAAAAGAACTACAGTCTGTTGGCGAACAGGATCCATAAAACTGCATCCAATATTCTGTGCACACTATTTGCTGTTAATAATAACTGAATAAAATAGGAGAAATGTTTAAAATAAAAATATGGGGAAGAGCAAGTTAAATTCAAAGGAAATGGAAGAAAAGAAATAATTAAAAAATTAGAGCAGAAATCAATGAAATTGAAAACAGGAAATCAGTAAAGAAAATCAACAAAACCAAAAGCTGATTCTTTGGAAAGATCAATAAAATTGATAGGCTTCTAGCCAGGCTAACAAAGGAAAAAAAGAGAGAAGATGCAGATTAAAAAATACCAGAAATGAAAGAGGGGGAAACACTACAGATCCCATGGAATAAAAGAATATTACGCACAACTCTACGCCCACAGATTTAATAGCCTAGATGAAATGGACCAATTTCTTGAAGACGCAGTCATATATCTCTTTACTCATTTCATCTTTCCATCCTCTCCCATTCCATCCGCTTCCAGAAATTTTTGGAAATCTTTCAGCTTGTTCATTATTACTTATCCCAAATCGTTTTTCGTTTTTTCCTAAACTTCCATTTCAGTGGAAGTCTTTGGAGGTTAGAGAACAAATGTGTATGTTTATTCCACAGTTCTGTACTGGAGTTGCCTGACTAATCTTTGAAAGAAACTGATTTTCAAACTGATAGCCTTTTATATTCATTTTTTGTTTGTTTGTTTGCATTTCCATGAAGGCAGTGCCCTTAGGCAAAAGATGAATTATTTTTCTACCTAGTAAATATGAAGTCAGACTTTTCATAGAAATAGTAGTGAGGTAAGACCTTATGTGGGCTTCAGAAAAGGCTCACTTGTATCTATATGTTATCTTAAATGGTTATTTGAGATATTAAAGAAACATAGGTTTTGTATGATATACCAACTTTTTCATGCAGCATTGAATAAATTACTTAACCTTGTAGAATCCAGACTCAAGTGGATGAACATATTCTTTTCAATTTCATAAGATTACTGTAAGAAAATACAGCAGAGTACATGATACCTGTCAAGGGCTTAATAAATTCGTTCTACAAGGATTTATATTTACACTGAATAAATAACAGGAAACTAGATCTCTCTAAAAGGTGCATTCTAGATGAATAAGCAAGTAGTCAGGTTCATTACAGTGGTAGCTGCCTTCTACCTTTCCACCTGCTCCACCTCTGCCATCCCTGGTGATGCTACCTGGACCACAGATGATGGGAGAAGAATGAGGAGCTAGGATAAGAAAAAAGGAAAGGATGAAGATAAGGAAAAAGGAGTGATAGAGACTCTTGAATACCTAACTTAGAATGAGTCAAATAGAAAATCGGAGTTCAACCCTGTCCTCATCCCTTTGGGTTATAACTGAATACCACTGACTTGGTGGCTTATTTCTCAGAGTTCTGGAGGCTGAGAAGTCCAGGATCATGACATCGGCATATTTAGAGTCTGGTTCATAGACGGTCAATCATCCCTGTTTCCTCACAGGATAGAAGGAGCAGGGGAGGTCTCTGGGGTCTCCCTTATAAGGACATTATTCTCATCATGAGGTCTCCACCTCGTGACCTAAACAATTCTCAAAGGTCCCACCTCCAAATACCATCTCCTTGGGAGTTAGAATTAAAACATCTGAATTTTGAGGGAACACAAATATTCTGTCTATGATAATCACCAAATAAAGCAGGTTTAAGATACTCTGTATTCAAAGCAAGAGTGTTTAAAAACAGAAACATTTCCTTATGAGTGTAATGGAAAGACCACCAGGCCAGGAGATTCATGTTTTGTGATTCAGCCTTAGCTATTAGTTATGTTACTAGTTAGTGCTTTGGCTTTGAGAAACTTTCCTAGATGGCTGTGTCTGTACCATGAGGATTAATGATATAGAGTTATCTTTTCAGATCTAACATGTTATACTCCTCTGAAAAAATTATGACATTTTCTCTTTTACAGAGTAAGAAATAAGGTATACATCCTAGATGAAGAGTCACTAGATATATCAAGACAATAAAATATATATAAGGTTTACAATTAAATGAAAGAGAGCCCAAGAAAAGGTTAGGACAGTTAATTTTAGAAAGGAAAGTGCAAAAATTGGTGGGATTCATACAACTCTAAATAAATCAAGCCCAAATTTTGAAAGAACTGCCAATTAATCAGTCTAGTAATGTTCAGATCCATGCTTTCATAGAATTAGGCTTATGAGAAAATTATAATCCATAGAGAATAATTATTTTATTTCAACCTCGCCTATGATATTCACATTTTACAGGTATAAATATACCAGCTCAAATGTAGTATAAATATCTATTGTGATAGTAAAATATATTTATTAAAAAGTTAGTCTAACATTTTCCATGAAATGTGAAACTATTCAAATGCTTTGTATAAACTGACTCCATAGGGGTCTCGATAAAATAGCAAATGAGTTTCTTAATGTTATGAGCTTTTGAAAATAGTCTGTGAAAGAGAGCTATATCATGTTCCACCAAGGCAATTTAATTAGCTTCCCATCATTGACAAAGGCAGAAGAACTAACTTAGGATTAGTCAGTTGTTCTTTTCAGAATTTCAGCAAAGCCATATGAGATATTTAATTTGCGTTTCAGCAAGTCTTGTTTCCCAGTGCAGGTCATCAGTCTCAGAACATTTTGAAAGGTTGTACAATTTCTGCCTTGTTCCAGGATGAGCTATTCCAGCACAGCTAGAGGAAGTCAGAGAGGCTCCATAACAACAGGAGTAAGACCATGCCTCATGCACAGTGGGAGCTCAATAAATGTTCGATTGGGCTTGATTTTCTGGGGCGGTGGTAGAAGAACCTGAACTTGAGCATTAAGGTGTGTCTCTATCCCTTAATAAAGTATGTAATCTCTGAGACTCAGAGACTCATCCTTCTCTCTCAGAGTGTGATCTCCTTGACTGAGACTTAGTAAAATAATAACCACAGCAATAATAATCCTTGGAGTATTTAAGTTTCAAATCAGGCAAAGGGATGCTGCAGGGATCCGGGAACTTCAAAGGGATGAATAGACATGGGCTTTGATGATTGTTTGGGGTACTCTGCCTCCCTTGTTACAAAAAAAAAGTATATATATATGAATGCATCTTTCTTATTCTGTCCTTCTTTCTTCAACAAAACTCTGTCCATTTTTTTTTTTCTTGATCCTAGATATTTGCCTAAACATTGAAGCTTGCAGCTATAAGTGATGTTGTCGTTCAGGTTCCCAAGCCTGTGAAAATGAGCCACAGCTCGTTGTAAATCTTCCTCCATTTGTCTTCCTGAATCTAAGCAATTCTACAAAGGTCTTCTTCTGTGAGTTATGGAGAAGTAGGATGAGGAAGAATATTAGCTAAGCTGTGCAGATTGTTCCCAAAGCAGATCCAACACACCAGTTTAGAATCCAATACAGTAGCAAAACCAGAACAGATTAGAAAAAAGGAGAGACCAGCATTCCAAAGGAGAAACCAGAGATTCCATTCAGGAGACCCCCTAGCGGGTCTTCTCCACAACCTGCCACACAATATCATTGAACCCAAGCACGTGGCTGGATTCTGAGAAAGGCCTCAACAGTTTCATTATCAGCCAATACATCCGGACATTTATAGCAAAGCAGGACAGTCAGATCCTAGGGGCCGACCCCATGGTTATCCCTTCTTTCCCATACCCATCCGCGCAGCATTGGCAAACTACATCCTTATATCAAACCAGCCCTGCTCCTCACCTGCCAATACCTGCTGACAAAAACTACACGGATGTACTGATGAGCTCCATGACTGATTTGTAAACTTCCAAACTCAGTTCAACATTTAGCGGTTCCCGCCATCCTTAAACTGATCTCTTGTGAGTTTCTCATTCTCTAAAGTGACTGTCACAATTTTTCAAGCCTTCCTGTGACTTTCACTTAATCCCTGACCCTCACACCCTCAGTATGAGCTTCTCTTGGTTTCATGGATGATAGAACTCACTAAAGGTAACTCCTGTCCTGACTTCCACTGGTTTCCTCCATCTCAAACCTCTCTGCGTCCTCCTCACTTATCTCAGGGGATATAATGACCATTCCTAGAGAAAACCAATGCCATGGCCGTGTGTTATTTGACCCCGTTCATTCCCTTCTTCCCTGTTGGCATCTTCCTCCATGAAATATCCATGTGGAATAATTCTTGGTTGGATAGTCAGTTTCTTTCACTTCACTGCCTCCTTCTCATCCCATAAACATACCCCTCATACCCCCATGTTGTGCGAACCACTTTGGAGATATTACACATTTGTACGTTATTTTGGTAGTTTTCTGGCAAAATGTAATAACCATTTCTGGAGGAAGGAATGACTTTTTTTTCAATCATGCCCAGAGTCTGCATATTGAATAGAAGAAGGACTGATCTCCCATCTTGGAAGTACAGTTTGCTTCATTTCCTTTCTCCTTCAAACTATGGCCTCATTCCATTTGTCAAAACCAATGCCTTCTTTGCTGTGACTGTTTGACTTTGGCCAAGTTGCTGACCCTCTCTACTCCCATATAATCTGAGATCCCACCTCTCTGTTTCTCCAGTTTCCCTTAATGTTATTTCCAATGTTTGACAACGGGTCTTCTTCATTTTGCTCTCCTCAAATGGGAATGCTACCACAACACTGCTAGCAACTCTGTGAAGGAAAGAGGTCCTTGGCCAGTGTGTAATGGGTCAAGGGTTTCTTGTCCTGGGCACGCTCATCTGGGGTAGAACAGCACCACGCCCCTTAAAGATGGGACTGAGGTCTGTCGGGAGGATGCAACAACAGGGAAAGAGCTCAGATAAAATGAGGTAAAGAGGCATCAGAATTCCAAGGGTCCCCATTAAATCCAAAGGAGAACTATGTAAACAAGTAATTAAACCATGTCAAAAAGTGATGGAGACAAGAGTAGACATCAACGGAGGTCCAGCTAAATTTCCCTGGGCAAAGATTGAGCATATGGCTTTAACTGTGTCTTCAAAAATGAACTGTTTCAGGCATACAGACATATGGACTATAATATAATAAACACCTAATTTAAGAAATATATAAAAGAGATAATTGGAATCCCCCGAATACTCCTCTGACCAGTCCCATTCCCACCTCTTTCCCACAGTTCACCGTTTTCCTGAATTTTTGTTTCTCCATATTTGCTTGCTATTAAACTTGACCTACACATGAGCATATTTATAAATAACATACTATTTAGTTTTGTCTTAACTTTATATGTTTTCTTGAAAAAATGATTCAGGGAACTTATTAAAGATGGTAAGGCAGATCTTATTCAGGACCATTGCAGTAGGTGTAGGCATCACTGTGATAGGATTTTTGTTTTGTTTTGTTTTAATTTAAATTTTATTTTATATTGGGGTACAGGTGATTTACAATGTTGTGTGAGTTTCAGGTATAGAGCAAAGTGATTCAGTTATACATATACATATATCTATTCTTTTGCATATTCTTCTCCCAGGTTATTAGAGAATATTGAGTAGCGTTCCCTGTGCTGTACAGTAGGTCCTTGCCGATTATCTCTTTTATACATAGTAGTGTGTATATGTTAATCCCAAACAGTGGGGAGAGAGATTGTGTTCAACTCCAAATACAGCTTGGGCAAGTGGGAATTCACAGTGAAGGAGCAGGGTGGGGGTCAGTGGATGGAAAACTACTAAGAGAAAACATCAGACGGGGGCGTTCTGGGTAAGCGGACCTACCAGGATTCTTGCTGAAGGCAGCTCAGGGGATCAGGTGTCACCTGGTGAGGCCAGATATTGAGGGTGATTAGATGTTGAAGGTGGGGGGTTCTTGCTAAGGCTATTTAGCAAGGTTGTTGTTGAAACCGGATTTTACACAGACGTGCTCAGGTGGGCCTAAGAGAAGTGTCAGGAACCTGACCACTGTTTGGTCAAGGAGAACGTCTCTGTCAGTGTTGCAGACAGTGGTGGACAAATATTCCTTCTATATCTCCTTGTCCCCGTATGAGCAGCCTTTTCTAGGTCCTGTACGTGCATCGGGAACATTGTTAGGTCATGTGTTTGCAAGTTTTTGTTTTAATAGAAATTATTCTCCACATTAGTTGTACCGATTTACCTTCCTGACAGTAATGCATGAGAGTTCTTGTTGAAATTATCCAAGTTTTTTTTTGTTTGTTTTCTTTTTTTTGCCATTTTTCAGGTTTTGAAATGGCATCTCACTGCTGTCCTTTACATTTTTCTGACTTCTCATGAGGCAGAAAATTTCCCTATATCTTTTAGATATTCATGTTTCACCTTCTATTTGTATGTTTCTATTTTGGTTGTGGATAATAGATAATACTTTGGTTTTTATTTGGTTCTTTATCTAACTGGCTTGTAGTAATTCTTCATATATTCTGGTTATTAATTTCTTTCCTGCTTTGTGAATTGCACATGCCTCTGCTCTGTCTGTGGCTTCTCTTTGAATTTTATTTATGATATGTGTTTCAGTTTTTTTTTTTTTTCTTTTTGCGGTATGCGGGCCTCTCACTGTTGTGGCCTCTCCCGTTGCGGAGCACAGGCTCCGGATGCGCAGGCCCAGCGGCCATGGCTCACGGGCCCAGCCGCTCCGCGGCATATGGGATCCTCCCAGACCGGGGCACGAACCCGTATCCCCTGCATCGGCAGGCGGACTCTCAACCACTGCGCCACCAGGGAGGCCCTGTGTTTCAGTTTTAATATATATAGCCCATAATACTTTTTTTTTTCATTTTGAGATTGCATTTTTATGTACCACATCTTCTTTATCCATTCCTCTGTTGATGGACGTTTAGGTTGCTTCCATGTCTTGGCTATTGTAAATAGTGCTGCAGTGAACACTGGGGTGTATGTATCTTTTCAAATTATGGTTTTCTTTGGATATATGCCCAGGAGTGGGATTGCTGGATCTTATGGTAGCTCCATTTTTAGTTTTTAAGGAACCTCCATTCTGTTCTCCATAGTGGCTGTACCAGTTTACATTCTCACCAACAGTGAAGGAGGGTTCCGTTTTCTCCACACCCTCTCCAGCATTTATTGTTTGTAAATTTTTTGATGATGGCCATTTTGACTGGTATGAGATGATATTTCACCATAGTTTTGATTTGCATTTCTCTGATGATTAGTGATGTTGAGCATCTTTTCATGTGTTTTTTAGTCATCTGTATGTCTTCTTTGGAGAACTGTCTATTTAGATCTTCCACCCATTTTTTTTTAAATTTATTTATTTTTTATTTATTTATTTTTGGTCGCATTGGGTCTTCGTTGCTACACACGGGCTTTCTCTAGTTGTGGTGAGCGGGGGCTATTCTTCGTTTTGGTGCACGGACTTCTCATTGCAGTGGCTTCTCCTGTTGTGGAACATGGGTTCTAGGCACGCAGACTTCAGTAGTTGTGGCACGTGGGCTCAGCAGTTGTGGCTCGCGGGCTCTAGAGCGCAGGCTCAATAGTTGTGGCCCACGGGCTTTGTTGTTCTGCGGTATGTGGGATCTTTCTGGACCAGGGCTCAAAAACAAAACAAAATACATTTTAAAGTTGTTCCTTTCAAACTTTAAGATTAGGGCACTTAACATTTATGATTGTATATATGGATAAATTACTGTTGCAGCATCTCAGGTTTGTGTGCGTTCTTTAATTTATTCTCATTCTCCTTTTGCAGGCCTTCTACTCTCAGGTCTTAGAGATGCTTTTAAAGGTTCCCATAAGTTTCCATTTGCATCCCCTTTGCTTTTCATGTGCATCTCCACTATCCCAATGACTAAACAAATCTGTGTCTCCAGGCTTGGTTCTTGGTGTCTCTTCTTAATGACAGACTCAAGACTTCATTACATACCTCCTGCTAGCTATCGTCATAGGATCCCATAGCCACCCCAACAAATGGACAACTGTCTTCCTCCTTTGTTTCCTCCCTCAGTTGGTGATTTTCCAGATCTGTTCTTCAGATTAAAGTTACAGAGGAAGGAAACTAGCAAGGCTTCTTATTATCTGTATGACAATGGGCCACGGGCCTGTTCCTTCAGTAACCATGTTGCTCATCTGTAAAGAAGAGATGATAACAGTACTTCCCTCACACTGCTGCTGTGAGGATTTACAAAGTATATAAACTGTAAACATGTGTTAGAGCAACACCTGGCACATGGCCAGCACTGAAGGAGGATTAGCTAGTACAATTTCAAATTCCTCCTGTATGTCAGCTAAGCTATTCTTTATTCATTGCTGAAATAGAATAATACTTTACAAGCCAAATATATGTAATATGGCCCTTAAGTTGTCAAGGTTCGCTTCCAAAGGACATCCCCCATCACTCCTCCTTTATGATAAAGACATGGTTATAGAGTACTTGGAAATTTACTTGCAGAATATTTGATTCTCCTGAAGATACTGTCCCAATGTTCATCCTATCTGGTGGACATCCCTACATGAAGTGACTTTCCCAGGAAGCCATCTCTAGTTTCCCAGGAAGCCCAGTCTAATTCCCCTTGCTCTCATTCAGACCAAGACTCAGCAGGCTTCATGGTGGTGAGAATTGCAGTAATCATGCGCTGAAACACCCCTGAGCTTGCCAACTGCAGTGTGACCCAGAACCGTTTTCTAGATGAGTGTTGTGATTCTCTCCCCAGCTGTTCCTATTAGGATAATTAATATAATTAACAATAAAGGCTTTAATTATAGATGTTTAACAAGAAGCATTTATAATTATTGCCCAAACCTTATCTAGATACAGAAGAAGTTTTTATTGAGTGCCTACTAAGTGCTTTACACATAGTAGCTTATTTACAACAATGCTTCAAGTGTAGATATCAAATTTAAGATCAATTTAGTTTAAAATTTAAGAACCAAGTTTGATGGTACTGTTTTTCTGGGGTTGCTGTAACAAAGAACCACAAGCTGGGTGACTTACTCACTAGAAATTTATTCTCATATTTCTGGAGACTAGAAGTTTGAGACCCTAGAAATTTGATATTGAGGTATAGGCCATTTGAGATCTTTCTGTGGGCCATGGGGAATAGAACTTTTCCAGGCCTTGCTCCTGGCTTCTGAGAACCTCGGGCTTTCCTCAGCATGTCGATGGCCATCTTCTCCCTGCATCTTCACATTGTCTTCCCTCTGTGCACGTGTGTTTCTGTGTCCAAACTTCCTCTTTTTATAAGGACACAGTAGTATCAGATCAGGGCCTACACTAATGACCTCATCTGAACTTGATTGTCTGCAAAGACCCTATTTCTAAACAAGGTTACATTCTGAGGTTAGAACTTCAACAGTCTTGGGAAAACACAATTCAATTCAATTACCCAGTTAGAAAGGGACAAAGCTGAGTCTTAAATTTAAAGCCATCCTTCTGTGCCACTCTGTCCTGATTTCTTCCCATCTTGGGCCTGTCTCCTGTCCAGTTAAATTTTTCCTTTTCTATGTCTCTGAAGTCTTATTCTCTTCCTTGAGAGTCCTGCCCTCTTCCTCTGGGTCAGTATGTAAACATACCAGATCTCTCCTGTATCTTAAAAGTCATTGTATGTTTCGAAGTCCAATTTCTACTGTCAGCTATTACCCCTCTTCCCTCTGCTTCTCAGCTGAATTACCTGGAATCGTGAACTTCCTCTACTATCCCCCTCACTCTCTACACAGTCCTTTATCTGCTCAGTCTGGCTTCCACCCCATTCATACCCCCAACATGGTTTTCTCCTGGGTTGTCCAGGACCCCACGTCACCGAGTAGCAGGAGCACTTTGATGGCATCTTCTCACTGGACCCCTCAACACATTTGATGGGCTGGATCATTCTCTACTGGAAACATTGGCTTCTCTTCCCTCCATTTAAATGTTGAAATCCTCATGGACAACTTTCATCTTTACAATAAATTGGTTCCATAGTATTTTCATTGGTGTTAGTGGCTTCACCAACCTTCCGTTCTCTGATGACCTCCAGTGAACGCCTCCAAGCTGGAGTCTTCTGAGCTCTTCCCTGACCATCTAATTGCCTTTTCAACATCTCCAACTACGTGCTTCATGGGTACCTGAAAATTAACATGTCTAAAATCAACTTAAAATTCCCATTATCCCCAAAGATGTTCTTCTTTCAGTGCAGTAAACTGAGACAATGGCACTAATATGTTTTTAAATTTCAGGGTAAAAACCTGACAGTTCATTTTGACTACCCTCTTCCTCTCCTTCCTCCCTCCAGCCCCACCAATCCCCACATCCTGTCAATTCCATCACTTCTGGCCCAACAAGGGGTGTGGAGCAACCCAGGAAGTAGAGGTAAATATTCTGGAAAAACAACTCCATTATTTCAACTTTACCCAGGAACTTTAAAAAAAATTTTTTTTTGATAATTTCCTAGGCTTTCAAAATTAGAAACCTAAATGTCCAAACAGCTTCACCAAAAACATAGCCAGGAAGATGTTCATCAGCATAAAATGAAAAATAAAAGGAAATACACACACTCTTTGGAGAGAGCAGATCTTTCCTTATCTATGCTTTCCTGTCTATGACTAACAAACATTTTATATTTTGTTTTGGGTCCCCTCAGCACCAAGGCTTTGAAGAAAAAAAAAAAAAATGGTTCAGGGCTGATTTCTGCTTCTTAGAATTTAGAAGCCGTTTGAAATGTTTAACATATAGGAGCTTATATTTCACTAAAAAAAATACATTGATGCACACCAGGTCCTCTTATATTTAAGTTATTCTAAACCATGATTATTTGGAATTAAAAAAGAGAGTTCAGAAGAATCAGTGGGTTCTGCATGGGAAGTTAGGGTCTGCGACACCAGCGTTTGCTTTGAGGGGTGGGAAGAGGCCACATGAAATGGAACAGGGTCTGCAACCAGGAGCTTTGGAGCAGGAACTAAAAGAGACAGAAAACTGAGAATACAGAACCACATTGTAAAAACGTAGACACGCTGCCTGTGATCTTTCATGGGATTGACAACTATAGCAAATAGCACCAACTTCACTTCATTCTTTTCCTGTCCTTAACTAAGAACAGACCCAGCATCCTGGAGCTTCAGAGAGTGGTCAGGAGGGAGTGGGGGAGAGCTCAGGAAGTGCCGGGAGGAGGCTGCACAAATAGCTCACAGGCAGCTCCTCACCTGAAGGATCCAGCGAAAGGAGCCTGGCCGAATTGGATTATTTTTATTTTGTTTTAGGAAAAATAATTTCTATTATTCACTTTTATTTATATATATATATTTCTAGTCACTGCATTAGTCCAGCTAATGAACAGTATTTCCCTTTTCTTCAAAATAGAAAGATTTACAAATAGTCTATCACCCAACTTCTGTGCTCAGTTTAAACCACCATTACAAGCCTGGTGGGTTTTTACAAGCTTCCCTTTCCTGCCCACCTGTAATCCAGGTTAAGAATGCACCACACTGGAAATATTGACTCTTCTGTAAGAGTAATAATAATGGGGAAGACTTGAGTGAGGGAGACCCCAGAAATCTGTTGATGACCTGTGTATTGTGCCAGGTAATTGAATCATTAAATAACCCTATAAGGTAGGTATTACCATCTTCATATTACAGTACAATACTCTGAGGCCCAGGGAGATAGGGTGGGATGATTGTCCCGTGTTCCATGCCTGAAGTCCAGTTCTGTAGAGGCCAATAGGATTTTTACAAGAGCAATGTCACATTGCTGGGATCTGTGCAGTATGCACCTGAGGTCAGTGGGAAGGGTGTAAATCAATTAGCATCATCCCTATTTTACAAAGATGCCCAGATTGCTGGAAAACTGGTGGCAGTGTCGGAATTTGAATACAGACATGTTTCTCAAGCCCACTTACTTACTTGACACATCACGTTGTTGCCACCATAGTGAAAGGTGACTTGATCCTGGCCCTGAGTCTCAGCAGTAGTTTAAGGCTTATAAGGAAAATGAGTCTAACAGGTCAGCACATGGAACATTCACTTAATCCAAAACCTGCCACAGGAAAGCTCCACAGATGTTAGCAGCCTTTGGAGAGGATTTCCCTTATTGGATGCATTTGCTAAATAGGATTAACCCTCAAGAAATCTGGGATGCAAGTTAAGGTTCTGTTTGAAGACCTTCCACTTACGTCTGTGCAGACGCTCCTCTTTCCTGCTTCCTTTCCACCCTGACACCCCTCAGCCTGGGTCCCTGGGCTGCACCTCCTTCACTCAGACACCTCCACTGCCCTCTCCCCATGGTCCCCTCCCCAGAGTCCAGAGAGTGGGGTGCAGCCAGTCTTCTTCACATTGCAGAAAGAAAAGGGATTTTCTTGGTCAATAGCCCTGTATAGACCACAGTGTTTTTGTTGTTATTTTTTGAAACTGGTGGCAAAAATATAAAGTAGGGAAGCCAATGACAGTTATAGATCATAGTCATAAACAAAGGCAGCCAGTCTAGGCTGAGTTAAGAGGAAACGGCTTCCAGTGAACAGTGACTAAGAAGCACCGGGGGTCACAGTCAGTGGGACAAAAGGATGCAAGCAGCAGGGAACGCCAGTGAGCCTCCGAGAAAGGTGCTGACCCAGGGCAGCTCAGAAAGGTCCTTCAGGAGTCTGCTGAGATGTCCCTGCCTTCTTCTGAAATTGGAGCGTCTCTGATGTTTTTATCTCGGAAGTGCCATACTGAAACAATTCATCTTTAAGAGCAAGGACCCCACAATTCCTAAATGAGGCAGTACTGGATTTGTGTGTGTCGTGAAAACAGAAGACCTCTGTGAGCTCTCAAGAGCCCTTGTCTTGAAATATTCATTTTTGGGGAAATGACATTTTTTCAATTGTATCCAGTTCCTAAAACTTGCCTCCTCCTTCCGCTTGTCCTTTCCTTGTTGCCGCCCATCCATCCTTCCCCTCCTCATTCTTTCTGTTCACTTCCTCCTTCCTCTTTTACCCTTCTCATTCCGATAACCTGAAAAATTGTGATTTCTGATTTTAAGGGAAAAGCTTTCCATATGACCAGAGTTGAAATATGAAGCTATTTGCTTCTTCGTATCTGGGATTAAGCAATCACTGGCCTTGACATCCTAGCCCAAACAGAAGACGTTCATTGGATGTGATGATAGCCTTCAACACTGGAAGATGAAATGCAGCCTTGCGCTTGAAAGCTTATGCATATCCAGCCAGTGAGTTAAGGAGGCCTAAGTTAATTCTATGTGTTACATCTTCCCGATATATTTTTCTTATAAATAGGATTTCAACTGAGAAACCTAAGCGAAAGTTTATTATTAGCTCCTCATTTACATTTTTTTATTAATTTTTAGTTGGTATTTTTGGCTGCCCCTCGCAGCTTTTAGGACCTTAGTTCCCTGACCAGGGATTGAACCTGGGCCCTTGGCAGTGAAAGCGTGGAGTCCTAACCACTGGACCGCCAGGGAATTCCCTGGCTCCTCATTTTGAAGTGGAGAATGAAATCTTTGAAAGATCTTTGTTCCTAATTAACATTTTAATTGCAGCCTGGGTATCCTGCTAGCCAGTTCTGTGTCCCTCACAGGCTGCCCAGTCCCCTCCCTCCCACCCCAGGCTTGGGTTTCTCTTCTATAAAATGTGAGGGTAGGGCTTCCCTGGTGGCGCAGTGGTTGAGAGTCCACCTGCTGATGCAGGGGACACGGGTTCGTGCCCTGGTCCGGGAGGATCCCACGTGCCGCGGAGCGGCTGGGCCCGTGAGCCATGGCCGCTGAGCCTGCACGTCCGGAGCCTGTGCTCTGCGACGGGAGAGGCCACAACAGTGAGAGGCCCGCGTACCGAAAAAAAAAAAAAATGTGAGGGTCAGGGAAGAGTTCTGACGTCCCTCCCAGCTTGAGTCTATGATTCTTTCATTAAAACAGTCATGGTCCCAACTGTTTCCTTCAAGTCTTTACCAAATAATTATTTGAATTTTGAAAGCTCTTCACAAATACTAGTGTCTATAAATGCTGGCAGGGCCCAACTGGAATAGAGCCGGGCTGGGGCAAACATGGATACAGACAGAGACTCTGAGGGTTCCTTCCCTCCTGCAGGGCTTCCCTTCTTCCCGGCACTCGCCCTGGACTGTGCCCTCCTGCTGCCACCTGAGCTGCTGGGCCTCCATCCCAAGAGCATCAGCTCACTTGGACAGCCTCTGCTTTCCTCATCGGCTTGCCCATCTGTGTCGGTTTTGGCCAGTAGGTTTTTCCCAAACTCAAGGGAATAGTCTGACATCCTAAAGACAGGAAGATTCACTTCTCTGGGTCGTGGGGGGCTTCCAACAGGAAGGAAACAGACTTTAGGAAGTTCCCAAAAAGTAATAGATTCTGGATTCTGGATCTTCAGTAGCTGCTGCTTGCTGAGTCCTGCTGAGTACCAGCCACTGGTTGAGCCGCCTTTTAGACGCATCACATGCGTGGTCTGTTACTCTCCAAGTAACTGTGCAAGGCGGTCATTATACACATCAGAGATGAGCAAACGCAGTCACTGAGACGGTAAATGCCTGGCCCAAGATCAAAACATAGGCAAGTAGAAAATCTGGAGCTAAACTCAAGATTCTTAGGTTGATCTCCCCATTTTTTCCACACTGATTCTGGGCAAGAGAGTTAGAAGACAGGTTATTCCAAACCTCCACCCCAGGAGTCCTATCCTGATGGAAATTTCCATCTGAGGATCCCACTTCACAGCTCTGAAGGATGACAGTTGGGATAAGGGAACGGCATCTCAGAGCAAGTGGCAATGCAGTAGCAGGATTTGGGAATTGCCTGGATTTGTGGCTGTCTTATAAGGCACAGTTCTTTCTCTGTGGTCTGAAATTATTATTGTGGTCACAATGAGGGAACCTGGCTAACAGTATGTCAATAAAGCAATGCACAGAACTTCAGTTAGTTACTGGAATGCAGAGGGATATTTAGAAGTTGGAGAGGAGGATTGGGTAGATGTTTCTTACTGTATGAATTGTATCCATGTAAGAAATTTACAAGGAGTTAAATGAAATGCAGAATAAATCAGTGAAATATTTTCAGGCATATGCTAGGAATTTATGAGGTGCCTACTAAGTGCCAAGAGTGGCTGCAGATGCAAGGCATAGAGACATGGATTAAGAGAAAGTATCTCCCACTGAGGGGTCAGCCTAGTAAGGAATCCAGAAAGGGTTACAGAGAGAGAGAGAGTTGAGTGGGGTCTTCATACATGCATACATATGGGGTGGTAGAGATAGACAAAGCAGAGGGAAGGGTGTTAGCACAGGCTCAGAAAGGCTTGAAGAGATGAGGGAAAAGCTTGAATACCTAGAACATGGGTGACACACATGTCAGGAAGTGATGGAAACCACAGACAGCCAGAAAACAAGCTACAATGCACATGTGATAGTCATCCTGCCTCTGGTATCCTATCGGTTCAACTCCCTTTGGTTGATGCAAGTCACATCATACACACATCCAAGGAGGAGAAAAAGAGGCATCACCTCTCCATAGAGTTCTTGTAAAATGACATTATAACGGGACCTCAATAGAGGGTGGTAGGGATCCATAACCGTTTTTGCGGTCAACCAGAGATAATGTATGTGTGCCCCATAGCACACTCTGCAATGATGGGAATGTTCTGTCCCTGTGTTGTCAGTACAGTAGCACCAGCCAGATGTGGTCACTGAGCACTTGAACAAAGGCAAATATAACTCGGGGTTTAAATGTCAATTCTATTTAATTATAATTGATTAAATTTAAATAACCACATTGGTTCATAGTTTCTGTATTAGCGAGTACACAATATGTTTCAAATATTTTTGACAGAGCCCAGCTTACTAAAATTTTATTTTAGTTTCCCCGTTGTTAATCTGAGCAAGGACACAGTTTTCTTCATCATCATTAGCCAAAGATATCCCCTTTTCATGAAGCGCCTGTCACTTCTGAAGTTCTCTATCCTGGAAGATGGCTGTACCTCCTTGAAGCTTCTGGCAAGCACATTTTTCTCTCATGCCAGGTCCCCTCATGGCCTGAGATGAATCCTGAGCCAGTGTCTAGGAGACTAATGACTTCCCACTTCAAGGACCAGGAGCATCTCTCATAGGATGCCTCGGGGCTTAATACAAAACCTTGGGGTTCTCTCCAGGTGCAGCCCAGAAATGTGGAGGTCAGGTGTTACAATCTCCAGGGGCTATGCTCCACTGATGGGGCCAGGAATCAGCAGATAAATGCTGTAGCCCTCCCACCTTCTGGAGGCAATTCTGAATCACCTTCTCTCTGGTTCCTCAGAGCATCCCCAGTGCACTCACCTGCCTTTGGCTACGTCTGTACTCAGCTCCAGGCTGCCTCCTTCATGGTCTTCCTCTGTTTCTCCATTTTTCTCCAACTCCCCCCTCACTCTGGCTTCCTGCGATGAACCCCCAAGTAAGCTACTTGAAACCAAGTTTTTGTGTAAGTCACTTCTTTAGGGAAACCCAGTCTGAGACACAAGGAGATGAGGAGAAAGCTTCCTCTTGGTCCAGGTAGTGGAAATAACAGTGACTCAGCCAAGCCAGCATTGGTAGAGATGGAGAAAAGCTCACAGCTTTGATGTGCATTTTACAGTCAAGGAGACATGGAAATTGGTTTTATGTAAACAATAAGACAAAGCAGTGTGTGGTGTGATTCTCTAGTTTGGACCACTGTATACCAGAACTATCTTTTACAGAGAGAGATGGTGGCCTCCAGAAAAGTGCAGATTTGGGTAGAAGGTCATGAGTTCAATTTGGAGCATGTTAAGTCCAAACAGTTAAAAGCTCAAGAACTATTTGTTGAAAAATGGATGAGTGAAGTCAGTTTATTTCCATGTTTCTTAGTAGCTTTACCTGTGAAAGGAAACCTGTGATGCCTACCTACACAGTTACCCAGAATTGAATGAAATCTACCACATTAAAGTTCAAAGTGCTCCATGTTTTTGCAAAGGTCAAGTCATGTAATTCACCTCATAGACAATCAATTAAATAACTTGCCCAAAGGGGCCTTTTGACGTTATTACATTTTCCACTCCTTATACAACTGATGGTGATGACTATCTTGGTAGTGCTAACTTGCGTTCCTCTTCTAAATTACACCTGCTGCATCTTCATATAAAGGAGTAAGAAGGAAAGCCATGTTGCAGGTGTACAGATTATCAGGTTATCAACTAAGAAATAGTGTTTAGTGCCTAAACCAGTAAGATTTTCATTCTCTTATTTAACCTTCCAATGACTGTGTGATATAGATGTATTAGTCTCCCCATGCTATACATCAAAATATGAGAATTAGAAAAGTGCATTGCATTGTCGAAAATTATATATAAGGAGGTGGTAAAGGCAGGACTTGGGCCCAAGTCATATGAACTTAAATTTTGTCTTCCACAAATTATATCTTACCTTCTAGAACCTCTGATCTAACATTTGCACACAAGTCTCAGTTCAAAGGAAACTCTAAATTCAGAGAACTTTCTCTCACAAACACTTAGTCTGCTTTGGCATATGGATTTCAAGAGCATCAAAATTAAACTCTTGCCTCGCCCCTAAATTACCTCCCTTAGCTATTTATTAATGCCAGAAATCTTACAATTGCAGTTTTAAACTTTAGCGTAAGCCATTCAAGGATTTTTCCCCTTGATGTTGTAGCACAAATTCTCCTAGGGCACTTCCAAATCAGGTCAAATACTTTACTTTTATCTTAATGTGGACAGTTTCTCATATAAAAATCACAAATCATCAACAAATCTTGCTTACTTTCAGCTGTACATTGTGATGCTCCAAGCCCCCATGTCTGGGCTGCTGTTTTCTTCCAGATGCAGATTCAAATTGGAAAGAAGCTCCACAGTGGGATGGATCACAGTCTTTGAGCTCCCGCTTTGTGTTGAAGACTGTGACCCAGACTTTACTTTTTATCCCATTTAATTCTTCCAATGTCCCCCATCTGTCCAACCATGGGATTCGTTATTGCCATTTTTACGGATGAGGGCACCAGACTCAGAGTCTGGTGATATGTCCACTACCACATAGCCATTCAAGATTTAAACCCAAGGTTTCTCATTTTCAAGGAGGGCAAACTGCTTTTCAAACAAAAGACCAAGTTTGGAGAGTCCTAGAAAGACTGGAACCAAGGTATTTTGAGCCCCAGTCTCTAGGGCTGACTATATGGAATCTCTGACCCTCCACCCACCTTGTTTGACATGGCAGGAGCTTCACACAGCTCCACGGAAGCACCAGCACTGCAGCCCCTGCAGCCCTTCCTTTGTCCTCTCTATCTTCCTCGGGTCTCGTATGTGCTCCTGCTGCCCACCTGCCTGGGACTCTGTCTGCATCTCAGCTACTGATTGGAGAGGCCAGTTGGGTGCTTTGGATGCAAGTGTTCATTATCTCCCTGATGTTCTCACAATGAACTATTACTTTTCTTTAATGACCTATGTACAGGTGCCTCCAAAATTACTTAGACTAACTTTGCCACCATATTCTAGGTAGTCCTGCTTCCTGGGTCTACTTGGACTCTACTTTCCATATCTACTCAGTCTTGCTCTTCCCACCTAGAATAATGGGCCCAAGGCACTGCCTTTCCCCTCCTCGACATCATGCAGTAGGAAGAGTGAGCTTGGACTGAGCTCATTTAGGCTCCCCTAGGAACAGCCCCTGAAACAAAGATTTCAGTGTAAAGTTTATTTGGGAAGTTATTCTAGGAAGGAGACAGGGATGGGAGGTGATCCAATAAAGGATCTGTTATCAAACAAGTACGACTATAGTTAACTCAGTTTGATCTTCCTGGAGAAATCTGAGAGCCAATATGGACCACGTGTCCGAGAGCTCATAGGGCAGAGGGGCAAGGTCACTGGGACACATGTTGTTGGTCGTTAGGTGATATCCATCCCCTAGCACTTCCAGCCGGCCTGTGGGCAGACAGAGTGGGCTTTGGTGGCCAGAAAAAAAAAAAAAAACACAGACAAAATAACGCAGGTCCTAGCAATTAGAATTTGGTGGTTTGCACTGAACTATCCAGGGATTTGGGATTTCAATAGGGTACTAACACTGGTTTTGAATTCAGATTTCAGCTTTATGTAGCCTTCGGCAAACCTTTAACAGTTCTGAGCTTGAACTTACCAATAAAACTGTGAAATAGTGATATTTCACTAATGACTGTGAGTCGTAAAACCAATGTCGTTGCTCTGTATCAATTAGAGATGCTATACATGTATAAACTAACATATTTTATCTGTAACACATTTTATCTCACTGGGGCCAAGCCTTTTAATGGAATTCTGTCGTATTTCTGAATTCTACTCCAGAAGTCTGTGAGCACCAATCCTGGGGTCTATGCAGCTATCTTAAATGTGAAGTTGTTAGCAGTTTCCATTTAGAAAATATTTTCCTACTCTGGATCAGCAATGAAACTATAAGGTATCTTGGTTTTGTTTCTTCGCTTGTTGTTTGGGTTTTTAAGTTTCTTCCTGACATAAACCCATGGCTTGCCTTGAGCCACTGGATCTTTATAAAGCCCTTGTATCTGGCTCTTGTTTGGGGCTAATAATTTTTCAAGAATGTTTGGTACTGTCTCAGAACTGACCTGAGATATATAAAGCAAGACCACAAAGATAAAAGGTGTTTAACTTAGGAAGACACTGGGCTTGAATTCAGCCAACATTGGGTCCTTAGTCCCGTATGGGGAATGCAAGTGACTTGGAGCCCTGGGGCAGAGGTGGATGACCTCTACGAAGAAATAAAAAATGACCCTCCTCGCCCCAAACAGACTCCCAGTGACAGGTGATCTGGCTTCCGGCACACCTCCAGCAGTGATTGGCTGCCATCCAGATTCATCTTGGTAGTGTGTGAATTTAGCAGATATCAGGAGCCTGACCTGTACCCACCAGAAGCAGTGAGTTGCAGTGGAGAGGGATTTAGACTAGGAGTTTATTTGGTTTGATATGGGCAGATTTAGCATTTTGCAACTTTCAAGCAATTTGATCTTTGGATCCGGTCCAGACTTTGAAGCGAGACAGACCTTTTGCTCAAATTCCAGCTCTGCCTCTCACAAGTTGAGCCAGATAACGAATCTCTCTGTCTCCACTTTTATATAAAATGAGAGCAAAAATATCTACTTTACAGGATTATTGTGAGGCTTAGAAATAAGTCTTGTAAAATTCTTGGCACAGAATCTGTGCTCAATAAGTTACAGACGTCTCTATGCCTTTCAGACATTTTTGGTTGGATGGCCCATTATCGCTTTAAACTCAACAAGTCAAAATCAAATTTGTGTACTTTTTCCCAAACAGATTTCTCCCCTGATTTTCCTTTTTCTAATACCTTTTCCATAATTTTTCCATCTTCCGTTCTGAGTAAACTTGGCTTTTACTCTTCTGTCTTTCAGCCCCTTCCATTTGGTAAGTTGCAAAGCTACTCATCAACAAACCAAACCGATGGAAGGTCACGAGGTCTCTCCCTGTCCCCATTCACCTCCACGCTGCTGCCTGAGTAATCACCTAGAACATCCCATTCACCCTATGCATAAAGGTCCTCCATCACTTCTGTGAGTGACATGAAAGTCCTTCACCTGATGTTAGGTATTATTTTTCAGGAACGATGCAGTGTGTGTGGAGTTTACAGAAGCAAATGCCATTGATGGAGACCAGTATTGAGTTCACAACTCTTTGCTGAGAAGTCAAACTAAGACAGGGTCCATCTGGGGGGTCATTAGCATAAGAGTTAAGACATGGGAGTGAAAGTGGATCCTGGAGGTCCTTGAGGAGTCAGGGTCTGGAATGGGGCAGAAATGTGCATGAGAAGTTGTGTTTCTCCTGCCTAGCATCACACATTTTTCTTGGCCACAGACCCCTGGATTTACCTTGGGGACCACCACTCCCTCACTCTCAGACAGCAGCTCAGATAGGTCTACAGAGTGTTCCCCAGACCTGACCCATCAGGACAGAAATTCCCTCCTGGGCAACAATGCTTATTCAGTTACGAACATGAGCTCCAAGAAGCATCAGACCTAAGGAACTCCAAGACTTGTGTAGTGCTCTACTAGAAAGATGTTCTTCTTCTACTTTTCCTAAATCTCAGGACATCTTACATCTTGCCTTTGCATAGAAAATGAGAGTGAAGCCAACACAGAAAAAGGTCGGCCTGAGAGATGAAGACAGACTGGGCCTTGATAATTCCATTTAGCTCCTGGAACAAAGTCACCTCAAGATATACCCCTGATTTGCCTAAGCCAGTAATTTGCGTTTTCTGTCACAACCCCCAAATTCCCGAATTGACACACCAATAATCTATGAAAGTTTTGATGATGACATTATAAGAATATTCTATATCACATGTACATGCTATTGAAATAAAAATTGTACTACTTTCTGAATGATTTATGCACGTCCACTTGTGCACTGCATTGTACTTGCCCTATCCTCTTGCTGGCATGGCCATAACCCTAGGTCAGAAAAGGTCACTCATTGAATCAGGAACAAACAGGCTCTGTGCAACTTTGCTTTTAGCCTTTGCTTATTGCTGTTGTCTCCATCTTCACTGACTCTCCCTTTCTGCTCCCAAATCAACCAGCCCTGTAGGGTTTAAGTTTACTTCATCTTTTTATAAGTTTGGTGAAGTAGCATCTCTTGAAAATACATTAAGTCTACAGTTTCCTTGATCACCTCCTCTGAATTACCAGAACATTAATTCTTTATGCATCTCTCTGCAAAACCACATTTCTACATGTGGTTTAGGTGTAATTACTTCACCACTGTAAGTATCTGGTCTCCCAGGTCAGATTTTAAGCTCCTTCAAAGCACAACCTGTATGTAATCTTTTGGGAGTGTAAATGCTCCATCAAAGAAGCTCAGTGCTTTTCTAGAGTGGCTAGAAGAGAATGTTCGTTCAAAGATGCACCTTGTTCTAATATTAGAGAATTATCCAATCATTTATAATTTTGTAAACTGTAATCATATAAGCTTCTTTCCTTTTTTAAGCAATGTTTTGTGAAGCACTCATATTCTACCAGCTGTATCTAGAGCTTGTACCCGTAGTAATTATATTTTCCCAACTGTCTTTCTCTCTTTCTCTCCGTCTCTCAATACACACACACACACACACACACACACACACACACACACGCAGAGTTGATTATTTGATGGAGAGCTTTTTCTTTGTTTTAGGGTTTATTCCAATTATTTTTTGAAGGCTTTGCTGCTAATAAGTCTAATGTAAAACAACATTTTGAGGAGGCAACAAATAATAATCAAAACACTCAAGACCAGATGATTATATTTGGTTTACCTGGGCGTTTTTGGATGCCTATTCTCATGACTGAGATATCATACCACATGCATACAAGACAGTCATCTCTTCTGTAGTAACATTCTTTACATTTGTGTAATAGGATTACGTATGAATGAATACTCCATGATGTACTATGAGGACTGCTATGACTTTCAAGGGCTCTACTAACGGAATATGCTTGAGAGCCCCTATTCTGGACTGAATACACTCGCTCTTCACAGGGGAGGTATGATGGGGTCATGATGAGTTTATGCAATGATCCATGGGCAAAAGAATTTTAATGTGAAATATAAATAGTTAAAAAGCAGTTATTTGGAATTGTGTAACTCAAATCCATTACCTTATAGACTAATCCATTATGAAGCTTCTATGCTCTTAGAGTCTTTTTCATCTCTGAAAAAAAACTTATTTCTTGAGTATAGTGATTAAAAGCCCAAACATAATGGTTTGAGGCTGAGATGGTTAAATGGATATCTTAGCCATTATTTTGTGAGAAATATTTCTCTTGGGCAATAAGAATAAACCTAGCAGAAAAACATTTGCTCTGAGCATTTTCCCATTGTCCATTTGGTTTTGACAAGTGTCTCTATTAGTGAACTTATATATCCTGACTTTCCCTCAGGTTTTTAAAGCATGAAGGCAATATAACTTCTTCATTTCTTCAGACTGTATACTATAGACTGAATATCTGTGTCCCCTCAAAATTCATCTGTTAAAACCTAACCACCAAGATCATGGTGTTAGGAGGTGGGGCTTCTGGAAGGTGATGAGGTTTTGAGGATGGAGCCTTTATGTGGGATGACTGTCCTTACAAAAGGGACTTCAGAGAGTTCCCTGCTCCTCTTTCTGCCGTGCGTGTCACAGTGAGAAGAAGGCTGCTGTGAACCAAGAAGTAGACCCTCACCACTATCAGTGCCTTGACCTTGGACTTCCCAGACTCCAGAAATTTGAGTAATAAATGTTTATTGTTTGAACCACCCAATCTGTGGTATTTTTATTATAGAAGCCCAAATGGACTGAGACATATGTTTGTATTCTTGGGTGCAAACACGTATGTGTGTGTGTGTGTGTGTGCACATGTGCGTGATGGAATCAAGTGTATTCGGATTGTCTTGCAGAGAATGGAACCTCTCCTGGGCTTGACCATGGCTGTGTATGAGCCAAAGTTGGACTTGCTGGGTTTCCCTAATGAGAAGACAAAACGTAAACCCTGGAGGGACCCAATTGCTCCATGGAGCATGTGTGCACAGGAAATCTAAGGAGATTTCCTGGATGGGGACTGAAATAGAGTGGTTGCCATTGAGGATTTATCTTTCACTCAAGGCACTAGTCACCCTGAGTCCTGGTGCATCTGTGTGTGCCAACATACAAAATTTGGGAAACTTGGAGCTGTGTCTTGAGCGATCTTGTCCTATTTCTCTTCTTATAGCCAGAAAACACCCTGAACATAAAAATTTGTAGTCATGCTGTTCCAATAACAATGATTTAATCTCAGGTTTTTTAAGGCAGAAGCTAATCACCGAGGAGTTTGGAAGAATCTCCCCCTTTCCTATAGCAACCCCAGCACCAAGGAGCACCAATGAGGAAAATAATCATCCTTTGTCACTAATTATTCATTCATTCATTCAACAAACATTTCCCAAGCACCCATGAAGTTAATAATTTCTAAGCTGGAGGTTAGAGTCAGGCATATAAGAAAACAACTTCACCCAGTATAGAAAATGTTTTGCTCAGGGATGTGTTTCTAGTCTGCACTCCATGACACATAGTAAGACAGATGCCTGAAAAAACAATGGCTTCTTTTTCTGAGTTTGGGGGAGGGCATCTCTTGATATCATATTAAATGATTTTCTTCTTAATGAAACAGACACTAAGGATACTTGTCTCACCCCAAAATTTATTTTCAGTTTTTGTTTTTTAATGGTATGTTTTGCTGTCAGTAGTCTTTTAATATATTCAGGAGAGTCTTAGTTTATTTTACTGGTAGTTTGCCCATGGACATTTCTCACTGTATACCTAAATAAGTTCCAGCAGAATATAAGGTCTGAGCTGTCTTTTTTTTTCTTTCACCTTCTATGGTTGATCTTTATTAGTCCCTAAAATAACAACAGAAACATTTTGGTTGGAAAGCACACAGAATGAATTCATGTAAAATTTTCAGCTAACTCCTTGGTTACCAGCTGCCTGAAACAGCAGGCCTGCAGCCCCCAGGCAAAACCTGTTTTTGAACGTGATGCATATTTTTGTTCGTCTAGACTCAGGTAGAAAGAAAAATAATAGAGCAAAACCCCTCTTGAATGTTCAGCTTTCCCGAAGACCATGGTATCTTTCCCACCCCCCCCAAATCAGGTCATTTATCTACAGCCCATTTGTAGGACTAAACTACTGCAGTATTTAAATATTAGGCAATGTATTTTGGCATCCAAATAATTTAATTTTATCACTTTTCACAGCACAGTGTATCCATCATTTATTTGACCCTAGTAACTAAAATTTAATAATAGTAATCGTTCCTGTGTTATTATCCAATGTTTCCATTTTCTAGGAGGAAACTGATAAAAGAGAATGCAGGTCTGGGGTGGCCATCGTGAGGATGTTCGCAGGTGTAGAAGCTGGGGCTCTGAGCTCTGTTCCCTCTCTGCAGGGCCCATCCTCCCCTGGCATCAGAGTGTGCTGTCCACAGGGGAAATCTGGACTCTACCTAGTTTTGAAACAAGCCCAGTTATGCCCACACATGGTGGAAGCCTGGGCACAGACCTCTGCACGGCTCACCCTCAGCCTTGCTGGGGTCACATGAGCTCCTGCAATGGAAGCCTTTCTTACTGGAGCCCACAGGACGCTGGTGTGGCTGCTTAGGTTCCTGTGTCTTTGGTTTCCCTTCAGCGTCTAGTCTGCCCTGAACACCACCACTGCCAGGACTTTATGATGCTCCTCACAGCTCTGCTTGGAGTCACACCCTCCATCGAGGTCACTCCATCAATCCTTCCTCTTCCCATCCTCCACCACGAGTACTATCTGGCCTGGTCCCCTGATGCTCAGCTTAATTTTCAGTGCATGAAACTTACAACACAGCTCACAAGTGCCTCAGAATCTTCCAACAGTCATCATTCCAATGGGACAGTGATCCGATGGCTGTCAATAGCCCTTAATTTTGTAACACCAAAAATGACCTCTTTGTTCCCATTTCATCCTTAATGTCTAATTTATATATGAAACACTTGTCCTTGATAGGATGAAAAACAGGATGAAAAACAAAGAAAATCTCAAAATCACTGAATGTTGGGAAGATATTAATATCTCTTAGACTGGTGTTTCTACATATTAGCAGGGAAACTTTTTCACAAGAAACTTCACAAGGAACCTCAGCTTGTACAGTTGATACTTGTCCCTCCTCTGCTGGAAGGGGCTTGAGGGGAAGGCTGCCTGGGGTGGGGGGTGGGGGGTGCTGGGCTCATTGCCCTCGCTCCTGTTTTGCTCCTAGAGGAAGGTCCAGGCTCCAGGAAACCCACTTTGAGAATCCACTGACCTGAGACAAGCTCCACATTTTATGTTGGAGCAAACAGGGAAGTTAAGTAAGTCTGAGGTCCCACAGCTGGTTGGTGACAAAATGAGAACCCAAGCCCACACCTCTTGAAGCTCCAATCAGAAACCTCTCTGCGTGTTTCCAGCTGGGATGAAATAGCCCCATGGGTCCTCTCTTGATCTTCCTTCACTATCGATGGAAAGAAAGAACAGGTCCTTTTCTTGCTTATTCCCCTGCAGAAGTGGGCAACGTGAGGGATGCTAAGGACATACTGCCCTCCCCATCTCACAAGATAAGCCCCGGCCCCTGTTCTCCGGCCTGTGACTTAAACCAGTTCTGTGTTCAGCAAATCTGTTCCCGGTTCTGACCAGATGGTGAGTAGCTTTCTGTGGAAACTTCTGGGTGGTCTTCAGGAACTGCCCCAAGCCAAACACTGCTTTCTTGCCGTCAATCTGAGAATTTCCTGGAGATAAAGAGCGGCCTCCGGCCCAGCATCACCTGAAGTCAGAGGGCAACTGCGGCGCAGGCACCGGGGCAGAACTCCTCCTGTTTGGTGGCTTTGCAAACGCCCGCTGTCTCCCTCCCGAGGGAAGCTGTTGCTGCTTTGTGCATCTACCCTGTTCTTAGGGGCCCGGCCACATCCATCTGCAGGTGCTGGAGTCCGTTTCCCTGCTGTGACCCCGTAGCTGAGATGCTCCTCAAGACTGGGCTGTTTGGGTCCCCTGACTCTGCCCGGCATCTAATACAGGACCACGTGGGTGGGGGTGTTTCCTGAAATGCTTTCCGGTGGCAATGAATGAACACCACTTGGCAGATAAAAGAAGCTTGCTTCTTTTCATCTATAACGTGAATCTAATCAGAACCCAGGATGAGCAGGTCAGTTTATCTTTGGAGTGAAATAACAGAATATAGTGAAAAAACTTCAGGCTAGAAGTGAAAAGAGACTTTGCATTTTAGCACCAATTTGCTCTTGATTTCTCTCTGATCTCCAACTTTCTGCCTCTACTTAGTGTTGCTAAATATTGCATGGGACAGACATCCTTATACAACAACAAAAAAAAGTATATATATTGTTTATCTGAAGTCCATGTGCAGTATAGCATCTTTAATGATAAATGCTAGCTCTCTTCTTCTGTGTTCCATTTGGTTCTCTATCTCTGCCTCTCCGTGTGTGTGTGTGTGTGTGTGTGTGTGTGTGTGTGTTTTACTATAAAGTACTGTGTATATTCAATGTCCTTCATCCCTACCCTCCCGCTTCATAGATACTTGGGTAGTGAATCTACTTTGTATCTGTCCAGAGCACTGCATGGGTTAAGCACGTTTGTTGACACAAATTAATTTATAACTATAACTTTCAAGGTCTTAATCTGAAAGAATGAGTAATTCCAGGCATTTTAGCTCCAGGAGAAGGCCATTAAGAGAGATGAGGGAGACTTTTGGGAAAGAAAAACAACATTCAGTGGTTCTCTATTACTATCAATAAAAAGCTGTCTGCTCTGCTGAAAATAACCACCTAAAATATTCTGAAATCAATAACAATGGGAATGAGTTTCTCCCAGAAAATGTGGGACCCTCTATAGTTAATTTCTTCTCAAGACTTCTAAGTCTGCCCCTCCACCTTTGCTTTGGTTAGAGCATCTCTACAATGAATGGAGGAAAGTGATCAATCTGAAATTATTCAGGAGCTGCTTTGCCATAACTTCCCCGTTTCTGCCAGGGGATCCTGAAAACTGAGGCAATGTGGTGGAAATATTTATGGAGAAGTGGTTTCTTGAACAAGAACATAGTTATTATTTCCTTTAAGAAGCAATTCCCTTAACATCATCCAGCATGGGGCTTCCGACTATCCCTCAAGTTTAGGTGAAGAAAGGAGTGTTGTGTCCAGAAAGTAGTAAAAACTTGGATGCTTCCAGAGTCACTCTTTCTGGATGTAGCCTTGTGTACTATGCAGGTGGCATCTTCCAGAACCAAAAGGTTTTTCTCTGATACTGCTGTGAGTCAAGCATAGCATTCTTGTTTTCATCCCCAGAGCACTGGTGCCCTTGTTACAGAGTCCAGCCCCTGTCTTGGTGCTTGCAGAGCAAAGCCGTGCAGCTGGCAAAAGGCTGCCAGATAAGACTCTGGTGAGCACAGGCAATGGTGTTGGTTAAATATTGAAGTTTTGCCTGGAATCATCCTTCTGTCAAGCTCTCAGTCTACTGTGGTTCTGGGCACTAGACCTGTTTGATCCCTTGGCAGATGAGTCTAGATTGATTGCTACTAGTTCACGTTTCAGCCATTGGCCAGTTAGCAACATAATCCAAGGCATTTTCACACTCATTTGTAATGCCTGAGAGTCCTATAATTGTGTTTGAAGGGGAGAAATTCACTCTTTTGATTTATTCAATCAAAAGATTTATCGAGCACCACTAGGCAGAAGGCATGGTGCTAAGCATCAGCTCTTCAGGTCTGGACAAGAAGTGATCATCTGCCCTTGATGATGATACTTTGGTTACTGGGGGACGTGCTTTATGGGTACACACAGTATACTAGGTGTGAGAACACAGGTGAGCACGCGGTACTCCACCTGCATCACTAAGGGGGCTCTAACCTTTCCCGTATTGGAGGAGATGTCTCAGAAATGCTTCCTTAAAAAGATGACTAAGAGAAAAAGCACAGGTTAACTGTCTGTGCACATGACCATGCACATCTCCAGACTTTCCCTGGGTGGAAGAAGAAAGCTGGGAAGAGAGTATTGCAGTGAGATGAAGACTTAGGCGGGTAGGCTGGCCATGCCTGTTCTTCTCCACTATGTCTCCAGCAGCCAGCATCAATATTTATGGGCCTCATTATTAGTACGGCTTTAATATTTGTGAAACTGAATTAAGTGTGAAGACTGAGCAGCCCCATAGAGCCTTGGGGATCTAGATGACCTGCTGCTTCCACGGCCACACATGCATGTCCCCACAGGAGCATCGTGTGCTCAATGGACTAGAGCCTTCATGAGACAACCGTGTGAAAGTCCATGCATGGCAAAGACAGCAGGAGTGCCCACTTTCAGGAGAAAGCTTCCTTAGAAATCTGAGAAAGAGGAACGCCCAAGATGTAAGGGCTCCCGGCTGCCCAGGGAGCAAGGGACACCACCCTGAGAGGGAAAGAGGTTGATTGCAGACTGCCTTCGTCTGATAAGCTGTCCAGGTTCAGGGGGCTATGCTTCTGGGCGTTCCCCCTGAAGAACTGGTTAGCAGGGACTAAAAGGCAGACTGAGCTTTTTGCATAGAGTGTTCATTTCAGTTCTATTTATCATGGTGAAAAAGTGGAAATTGTCCCGATCTCCAACAGTAATGGAATATTTGAATAAGCTATGATACAATCATGGGACAGACTATGAATTGTTTAAGTAAGGGATATAAAGAATTTATTGGTATTTTCTGATTGAATGTTGAATGATAAAAACATGATGCAAAGTTACATATATATGATCAAAACTGTCAAATTATACATGGATTCCTTTAAAACAATAGAATACCTCTAGTTATATGAATAGGGTTTGAATTCAAGAAACTAAAAAAAAAGGCCAAGAAAATAATCAACTTTTGAATATGTACATATGGCATGATTTCAAATATATAAAGGAATCATAGAGTGACAATGTCAGAGGTGGCTTTAATCTTAAAGATTATCATTGCAACAACTTAGTTTTTGGATGCAGAAACCAAAACCCAAGAGAAGTCATTTGTCATTGATTAAGTTAATGGCAGAGTCAGTGTTAAAACGTTGTACTTTCACATCTTTTCTCTTTTAAATTCCTTGAATGATTTTTCTTCATTCTCTGATGTCACTGCCTTTCCTACTTCTCTTCCTTCTGCTTAACCAAGAGAAGACCCACCAAGGGCTTTGGGAAAGGTGAGTGAAGCTGACCTGCTGGTGCCTTATCCAAGCAACCTCATTGTAACTCTACTCCATCCACTCCAGCTGAAGACATAATACAGCACAAAGGACAGAAGGTGATGCTATAATGTGACACCTCAGTTCTGCTGTGATTGTTTAAACGTTAATTTGAAATGTGAATAATTTGTTATTAGTAACAAATTATTTTATATTCAGCCTACAACTCATCTTGGCACAGACTTTATGTTTGAGATCTGTGCTCTGGGCTCAATGTTCCTTCCTCCTAAGATCTGACTACTCTTTCAGAAGAGGAAAAGCAAACTTAAAAGACCCCTCATCACTAAGAAGAGCATCTGAGAGCACCAGAATCCAGGCTTGGTTTCCTAAGATGTAATGGAAAGACCCTGTTAAATCAGTGGCCCCCTTTTTTCTCCTCTTTCTCTCTGTCCCACCCAGGCAGGATGGCAGAATAACGTGCAGACCCCAGCAGACCAAGACACGGGCGTTCAGAGCCTGCCACGGGAACTGGGGACCTTCAGGAAGCCTCTGACCATGTTTCTCACACTCACAACTAAAGGTCACCTTTTATATGAATAAAATGGTCAATTAGCAGAAAAGAATAAAAATCCTAAATGTGTGTTCAGTCAATAGCAGGGCTTCAAAACACATGAGAGAAAAAGTAGAGGTTAAGGGACAAATAGGCAAAATGCACACTCATGGAGAGAGGTTTTACATTTTTCTCAGTATTTTACAAAACAAATATGCAAAATGTGAATAAGGATGTAGAATATTTGAACGACACTATCAGTTGAATTGATCTAATTGACATTATATTATATTACAGGAACACCACATCTAAAATTAGCACAATACATTATTTTTCAAGTGCTCATCGATCAGTCACCAAGGTAGACCATATGCTGAGCCATAAAATAAGTCTCAGTAAATTTGGGGAAGTTTGAAATCTTACAAATTATGTTCTCTTGTCACAGCACTTGAATTAGAAATCAACAACAATTTGATAGATAGGAAAAAAAACACACAAAAGAGTTGGAAAATAAACATCACATTTCAAAATAACCCCTGGGTCAAAGGAAAAGAATCATGAAGAAGGAAAATCAAAAAATATTTCAAACTAACTGGCAATTAAAACAAAACATATAATATGTGGAGGATATACCTAAAGCAGAGTATAGAGGGAAATTTATATTTTAATGTTTATACTGAAGAAAGTTTAAAATCAAAGTTCTGAGATTACACAGTAAGAAGTTAGAAAAAAATTGCAAGTCAAATCTAAAATAAATAGGGGAAAAATAATAAAGGAAAAGCAGAAATCAATGAAATAATAAGCAAACAATATTGAAAAATTATCAAAGCTAAAATTTGGCTCTTTGAAAAGATTGATAAATTGAATATACTGATAAAGAGTAAAAGAGAGAAAACACAATAACCAATACCAGGAATGAGACATGTATACTAAAGATCCCACAGGTATAAAAGTAAAACAAAGGAATATCATCAACAACTGTATGCCGATATATATGTAATGGACAAATTCCTTGAAAAACATAATTTACTAAAAATGACACAAGAAGGAATAGAAAATTGCACTAAATTGTATGTATGAGATAAGTTGAATTTGTAATTAAAAACATTTCCACATAGAATTCTCTAGATCTAGATATCTTTACTGGTAAAGTTTATCAAACATATAGAGAATAAATAATAAAAATCTTACAAAAAGTTTCCCTAAGAACTTGTTATTGCTTTGTGCAGATTTTCTACTTCTTCATAATTCAGTCTTGATATTTCGTGTTTCTAAGAATTTCTCCATTTCTTCCAGGTTACCCAAATTGTTCAGATTATTTCTTTTACACTCCTTTTTATTTCCGTGGCATCAGTTGTAATGTTCCCTCTTTTATTTCTGATTTTAGTCATTTGAGCATTTTCTCATTTTTTCTTAGTTAATCTAACTAAGGGTTTGTCAATTTTCTTGATCTTTTAAAAATAACAACTGAATTTTGTCGATTTTTTCATATTGCCTTTCTAATAACTATTTTGTTTATCTCTGTCTTAATTTGTTTAAATTCCTTCCTTCTGCTGGCTTTGGACTTAATTTGTTCTTTTTCTTGTTTCTTGAGGTATAAAGTTAGGTTGCTGATTTGAGGTCTTTTTTCTATTTTAATATATGCATTGCCAGCTATCAACTTCCCTCTTAGCACTGCTTTTGCTGCATCTCACAAGTTTTGATGTTGTGTTTTCATTTTCAATTGTCTTAATCAATTTTTTAAATTCCTTTGTGACTTCTTTGACTCATCTGTTGTTTGAGTGTGTTAAACAACACATTTGTTTTGTTTACTTATTATTTATTTTATTTCCATATATTGTGAATTTTCCAGTTTGCCTTGTGCTATTGATTTCTAGTTAGATTCCATTGTGATTAGAAAAGATACTTTGCATGATTTCAATCTTCCTGAATTTGTTATAATTTTATTTCTGGCCTCACATGTAATCTATCATGAGGAACAATCCATGTGCTCTTGAAAAGAATTTATATTGTACTGTTGTTAGGTGAAGTGTTCCATATAGGTCTGCTAGGACCAACTGGTCTTTAGGGTTTTTCAGATTCAAATTCTGTATTTCCTTGTTGATCTTATGCCTCATTGTTTTATCCATTATTGAAAGTGGGGTATTGAAGTCTCCTGCTAGTATTGTATTGCTGTCTATTTCTTCTTTCAATTCTTTCTCATATACTTAGGAACTCTGAGGTTTGGTGCATAAATATTTATAAATCTTTGTGGTGAATCAACACTTTTATTATTATATAATGTCTTTCTTTGTCTCTTTCACAGTTTTTGATTTACGGTCTATTATTTTTTCTGATTTTGGTATAGCTACTCCTGCTCACTTTTGGTTTCCATTTGCATAAAATATTTTTTCCCATCCTTTTATTTTCAGTCAATGTATATACCCTTAGATCTACAGTGAGTCTCTTATAGACATCACATGGTTGGATCATATTTGGTTTTGTTTTTTAATCTATTCAGCCAATCTTCGTTAACAGTTTTCTGTAAGTCTTGTAGTTTCTTTGTCCCTTCTTTCCTCTCTCACTGCCTTTCTTTGTGCTTAATTGGCTTTTTACAGTGATATTGAGTCCCTTCTTATTCCCTTTCATTATATTTTGTAGATATTTTCTTTGTGGTTATCATTGAAGTTACATAAAATATCTTAAAGTTTTAGCCTCCTAGTTTAAATTGTTAAACACTTAACTTCAATTGTGCGCAAAAACTACTCTTTTATTAGTTAAATTTTTATCTACCAAGAACAAGGCAATTAGAAAAGTTTAAAACATTCCATTTACCATATCATAAAGAAATACAAAGTTCATGGTAGTAAATAAAAGATATGCAACTACTCTATTCTGAAAATTACAAAACACTGCTAAGAGATATTTTTAAATGATCTACTTTAAGAGAGAGCTAGTCCATATTCATGCATTAGAAAATTCAATGTTGTTACAATTGCAATTTTCCCAAATTTGATCTGTATACCCAATGCATTCCCAATCAAAATCTCAGTAAGTTATTTTTGTAGAAATTGACAAGTGGATTCAATTTATATGTAAATGCAAAGTAATTAAAAAATACAATCTTAAAATGAAGAACAAAGTAGGAGGATGAACACTATCTGATATCAAGATTTACTAGATCACCTTACTAACCAGGACAATGTGTTCAGGATAGACAAATCTATCAAACAAAGAAGGAGTCAAGAAATTGACCCACACACATGCATTCCATTGATTTTCAACAAAGATTATAAGGTAATTCCGTGGGAGAGACTAAAGTATATTTATCATATGGTGCTGGGAAAAAGAGAGAAATAATTGTGTAAAACATTAACTTGACTGCCACCTCATGCCATCACGTAACTATATCATAACATAAAACATAACATTTCTAAAAGAAAATGTATGTATTTTGAAAAATTGTTGTGACCTTAGAGAACACAAAGATTTCCTAGGTAGGACATAAAAGCATTAGCTATAAAAAGAAAAAAAATGATAAAATTGCCTTAATAAAAATTAATAACTTTGGCTCATCAGAAGTCTATTAGGAAGATAAAAAATCAGTTGCAGAGTGAAAAAAATACAAATGACAATACATATAATTAGCAAAGGACATATCTAAAATATATATAGAACTTCTACAAATCAATAATAAAAAGACAAACAAGCCCAATTAATATGGGCAAGCTACTTTAACAGACATTTCACATGGAAACATGTAGATGGGCAATAGGCACATGAATAGAGGCTCACAATCATTTGTCTACAAGGAAACACCAATTAAGATCACAATGAGATGTATAAAGGCTCACACTTTTTACTTGGCCAAAAACATGCCATCAACCAAGTCAAAATACAGACGACAAATAGAAAAAAAAAAACATATATGTTAAAAAATTTAGTGCAATACCACTGCACACTCTCTAGAACAGCTAAGCATTTTTTTAA
Organism: Mesoplodon mirus; assembly: GCF_964341445.2. Classification (NCBI taxonomy): domain Eukaryota; kingdom Metazoa; phylum Chordata; class Mammalia; order Artiodactyla; family Ziphiidae; genus Mesoplodon; species Mesoplodon mirus. The sequence continues at coordinate 28,209,448 of NC_138990.1, read as the reverse complement.
AAAAATTGATGATAAGATGTTGAACAATAAGATGTTTAACAACTGGAAACCTTAATCATTACTGGAAAGAGCATAAAATGTTAAAAACACTGGAAAGTTGTTCAGTGCTTATATGTGTTCCAACTAATGCACTCCTAGGCATTTATCCAAAAGAAATGAAAATCTTTGGGCACAAAAGGACTGGAACAAAAATATTTGTAGCATCAATACTCATAATGCCCCCAAATTGAAAACAACCAAAATGTCCATCAACAGAAAAATTCGTAAGAATTTATAAGCAATTATTTGGACATATATTCAGTGGAATACTACTCAGCAATAAAGACAGAACTGCTCATATTTGCACCAATATAGAAGAATCCCAAAAACTTTATGCCAAAGTTTGTGAAAGAAGCCAGGTATAAAATAAACCTATATGATGCCATTTGTGGGGAATTCAAGAAGAGGCAAAATCAACCTGTAGTCGCAGAAAGCAAAAAAAACTACTGTCAGTGTGGAGTGAGGGAATGGATTGTTCGAAGGCTTGAAAACTCTTAATCCTGATGGGCAAGAATGGTTACCCAGGGGGTTTACATTTGTTAAAACTCATAAAATTGCAATTTAAGATCAGTGCATCTTACTGTAAGTATATTTCACTTCAAGTTATATATACATATGTAGATGATCACCCTCATCAAAGCCCTCATTCTTCCCTTGGTGCAGCTCACAGGCAAGCCTAGCATTGGCTTTTAGCTGAATGCCCAAAGGGTCTTTGTTCTCTTTCTCCAAAAAGAAGGAGCATGTGGCAATGGAGAGGGTGCTGGCTCTGGAGTCCAATCTGGCTCCACTTCCGTTTCTCTCTCTTACTTACTGTGGGAATTCAGACTGCTACTTCACCTCTCTAAGAATAACTTTCCTCATTTCCTGACAGTGAAAAGTAACATCAAACTCATAAGATTGTTGAGAGAATTAAAGATTAGAAAAATCTAAGTGTATTGTTACTCTCTTTGAGTCTCAGACAGCAGACACTAATTCCATTCCCTTGTCTGTGCACAGGAATATATAAAGGAAAAATGCCCTAAAAAACTCACCTACTGAGCTATGACTTTTGAAAGAATTTTCTATTTACCCCATTGAAAGGGTTTCTCTCATTTTGCAACCTGTGTTTATATGCCTTAGCGCAGGTACAGAATCTCACATCCACAATTACTTGGTCTCTGATAAGAAAGAGGACTGCAGACTCATGACCTCTGTCTTTCTTGTTAACACTCCTCACCTCCTCTTCAGAGGACAAGTACCAGCAGCTCCAAGTGGGCAGAGCCGCTGTCAGGGAGATCGTTAGGACATAATGTGGTCTCCACACAGACATGAGTTCATTTACTTTGTATGGATTTTCTAACCAAGCAATGAGGAAACAGAAAAACATGGACAGTTAATTGATAAAGTAGAAAAGATCAAACACATCTCAGAGAGCAAAGCAAACCTTCCCTTTAACTGTAGATGTTCCTAATTTGGAAACATCTGAAAATGATTTCCTTGTGAGATGTTCAAGTTCAAGAATGGAATATGGGCCTTTTCTAAGAACACTCTATCTGGGTTGTGGTTTATAATGTAGGCATGTCAGAAATATTCTATAAGAGGTTCTGGGAGGAGGAAAGGGCCATCTGGTCCATCATTCCGGACTCTCTGTTTTAGTTTAATCCTGCCGGCCTGCATTTTCACTCGGCCCTTTAATCCCTTCCTCTTCCAGAAAAAGACCGAAGTGGTTATTGAACTCATTTACACTGTTGCCTTCCACGGCATAGTCTTGTAACCTTTTCCATATGTTTCTTAGCCTTCAATTTAAAATAAAAGAAAAGCATGCCCACCTTCCTTCAGTATTTCTGTCTGTTCAATGTGTCAATTTTAGGCTTCAGTCTTAACTGTTTACCAATAAGAAACATTCAATTTCTATCTATTTGGTTTAGTTTCTACATAGTCCTTGCTTTTTTTTTTTAACTTTAATTTCTTCAATGACAGATCGCTGTCTTTCAAAATAAACTTACGACTTGACAATTTCATTCCACTCTCAGTTTTCCAGAATTGGAAACTTTCCCCATGTAAATACATATCTGGAGAGAAAACTAGCCCTGTGTATCAGGGTAAGGTAAGTTATGCTGCAGTAACAAACAATCTGAACCCTTAAACACTTAGAACAACACAAGAATTTTTCTGGCTCACACTATATGTTTAATGTGTGTCAGCATTTGGATTCTGCTCATTTTAGTCACTCTGAGGCCCTGGCTAATGGAAACTCCATCTTGACATGTTTTTTTGTGACCACTCCATCCATGGGATGGAAATATGGTGGATGCACATGACTTTTTTTTTTAATATCAATAATAAGTTTTTAAAAAAATTATATTGAAGCATAGTTGATTAACAATGTAGTGCTAGTTTCAGGTGTACTCTGAATTCCTCTCTTTGGAAGTGACACAGTTCACTTTTGCTCACATTTTACTGGCCGAAGCAAGTCATATTGCCACTTAATGTTAAAAGGGTGGAGAAGTATACCCTTTTGTTCCAGGAAGGAGGCATTCTTAGAGGATTGGGTGAACAGCTGTAATGATTATCATGCCACGTGATGTGGAGTGTATGGACAAGATACCCCAAGCTGATGCTGCTGGTTTGGGCACTGCTTTAGTTTATCTGGGCTGCTATAACAAAATACCATAGCCTACACTGTGTACACAATAAACGTTGATTTCTCACAGTTCTGGAGGCTGGAAAGTTCAACATCAAGGTGCTGGCAGACCCAGTGTCTGATGGGGACCTACTTCCTGGATTGGAGGTGACTGTCTTCTTGCTGTGTCCTCACAGGGGTGGAGAGTAAGATGAGAGGGAGCTCTCTGGATCTCTTTTTATTCAGGCACAGATCCGACTCATCGGGGCTCCACCCTCATAACCTAAGCACCTATCAAGGGCAACATTTCCAAATACCATCATGTTGGGGACATAGGCTTCAATATGTAAATTGTGAGGGGACATGAACATTCTGTTTATAGTAAAGAATATGGCAGTGCCTGGTTGGGATTAAAAATTCTGCATGTCTGAGCATGGACAATGCAGAGAAGTTTATGAAGCCTTGTATGGTGTCAGATGATTTTCCCATTTTCCCACTAAGCAGGGCTCTCTACCTTTTTTTGACTTGGTTATTCCTTGAAGGGAACTTGAGTTATTTTTAAACATACATTTTCACACCTAACAGGATATACCTCCACTGTTTCTTTGCAGCATGCCAGCACTATGATGTGCACAATATTGATCGACCACCATGAGTCAAAAATGTTTCCAGAATGGAACATAAATGCCAAAATGGCATGACAAGGCAGGCACTCTCGTGACAGGATGGAACAGTGGAGACCTCATTGAGTGGGGACTTCGCAGTCGGAACACTCATTAGCCGGAGGCTGTTCTTGAGTCTGTGGGGCTGTCCCTGATCGACTGATCATGCAAATCTCCCTCTGTGTGTAAAGAACTGTATCAGTCAGTTAGTACCGTGCAAAACACATCAGTGTAATTTGGCACAGGTTACGTCATGTCATCAACTCACTTTCTGAAAGAAGCTTCAAACTGCTTATCATGAGATGGAAAACTTCTAAAATCTGCTTCCCTCAGCCTTTCCAGCACCTCTAGTTATGCATGTTATATTTTAGCAATAGTGAACTACTTGCTAATTTTCCAAGCACAGCAGCTGTTTTCAGGCCTCTGTGCTTTCTTTCTTTCTTTCTTTCTTTCTTTCTTTCTTTCTTTCTCTTTCTTTCTTTCTTTTTTTCTTTTAAAGCTGTGTTCTTAGCACAGAATACAGTATCATTCTCTGCCCATCATAAATCCCTCTGTTTCAATCTTCAGGGTGAATGACATTTCTATCATAATGACTCTTTTGTTCCCTGTAGTCAGAACACATCACGTCTTTCCTTTTGTTTGTACCTATGTTATAAAGCTTATTGAATTTTTGCTTTTTCGGATGGTAGAGGATCAGTCCAGGCCCACTGATGACCAGAACTAATTTCACAGATATGTTTGCTTAAGGACAGCCTCTTACTGTCCTACAAGGGAACCTATTAAATCTCAGTGAAAGAGAACAATCTTTCCAGAGAGAATTGAACCAAAAGAAGTAGACCACCTTTTTTATGGAAGTACAGACCCTCCAGCTGAGTTGTGATGCAGCTCGGCAATCCAGAGGTGTGGAGTTGGATGTTGCTGACAAGTCACATCTTGTTATTTCCGAGTGGCGCACAGGAACTGTGGAAAATAAGTTGAACAGTGTCCTCAGGTTGAGATGTGGTGCAAGGGCGGGAAAGGTGGGAAGAAGTTGGTCATGGAAACTAGATTTTGAAAGGGACAAGAGGATCCCTGGGAGAGAAAAATAAATTACGTCTGTCCCACCTTAAGTATGGATGGAATGTGGCCCCTGTTGATACTAAGCAAGGAGCCCTGGGAAGAATGGAAATGGAGCTGTAATGTAGAGTCCTGTCTGATGCTTTGACACTTAAATTCCCTCCATCTCAGCCTGCCTGGAGGCGCATATAACATCTGGAAAGGGAGAGACAGGCAGTCAGCTTGAGGAAGCACCACGCTGAGGGCCCAAGCAATGGCCCTTTGGGAGCTGCACTTCCTCCTTCTCTTCCTCCTTCATAGACCAGGGACAGGGAGGGCACTCCCTGCAGGACAAAGAGAGGGTGAGCAGGAAGCCGAGAGTGGATGAATGCCACCATGGGAGTCCATGGGGTTGAGTACTGGCAGGTCATTGGATGTGTGTCAGTGACATCTATATCAGACAAGATGCAGGGAAAGCAAGAGCAGCCACTACAACAGAGGCACTGGAAGAACTGTGACTTGGATATAAGACGACATCGTCTTTGGGGGCTCACATAGCATCTCAAGAAATGGGAAGGAAGAGCTGCAATTCCACATTTGTCAGGTGAGGGGTGAGGGGTTACTGAGCCAACCTAGATGTACCTAGATGTAAACCCTCAAAATGACCTTAACAAGGATCCTGCCACTGGTGGGGTTTTGGAGACATCTGGGTTGCCTGAGTGTTATTTGCAATTGCATTGGCTTTTCTCACCATGTGATGCACCCATGTCGCCGTGCACCATGTCCTCTTCTTCACATCTTCCACACTTGTATTCCATGGTGGGCACTAAATGCACATTTGTTTTATTGTTGTTGTTTTGTTTTGTTTTGTTTTTAGAAACAATAACAAAAATATGGAGTCCTAAACCACATGGGTAATGACATTTCCATTTTGACCAAAATTTTTAAAAATATAATTTTAGATAAATTTCTGGTTGCTTGTTGATTGACTTAAATTGTGATTACCTTTACCAGGGGTTATGACAAAAGTTCCTTTGTAATGACTTTTGATTTCTGTAGCTCCTTGCTCCAGAGCTGTAAGAAGCCTGGGTCTTTTTATATTATAGTTCATGCTTAGCTTACGGATAGGTAGTCTTCATTATTCAAATTGTAGTTGAAAACCCAGAGAGAATTGTTAGAAACTTCTTTTTCTTTCATTCTTTTTAGTTTTCCTTTTTTGAAAAAACAAAAATTATGAACAGTTTTAAAAAGAAATAGATGAATACCAGATTTTTCACCACAATTTTGCCCTGTTTTCTAATATTCTGTGGTTTATCTCAGACACACATTGATCTCAACTCCTTTGGAAAATGAAGGTTTTGATAAACTTGACTACAGTTGTTTCATCTTTCAGAAATGCAGTAGGCATATATCTCACTTACCTTTAATTTCATCATCATTTGAAGATTTTTTTTTTTTTTTGGTTAAGCTCTGTCCTTTAATTCAGTGACCTTAAGAACACTGTTTTTGAGGACTTCCGGGTAAGATGGTGGAAGAGTAAGATGCGGAGATCAGTGTCCTCCCAACGGATACACCAGAAATACAGCTACACGTGGAACAACTCCTACAGAACACCTACTGAACGCTGGCAGAAGACCCCAGACCTCCCAAAAGGCAAGAAACTCCCCACATACCTGGGTAGGGCAAAGCGGAGAGATTGCCGCACAGAGGATCGGTACCGAGCGGCACACACCAGCCCGAGAGGCTTGTCTGCTCGCCCCGGCGGCGCTGGAAGCTGAGGCTCGGGCTTCGGTCAGAGCGCAGGGAGAGGACTGGGGCTGGTGGCGAGAACTCAGCCTGAAGGGGGCTAATGTGCCACAGCTAGCCGGGAGGGAGTCCGGGAAAACTCTGGAGCTGTCGAAGAGGAAAGAGACTTTTTCTTCCCTCTTGGTTTCCTGGTGCGCGAGGAGAGGGGATTAAGAGCGCTGCTTAAAGGGGCTCCACAGACGGGCGCGAGTCACGACTGAAAGCGCGGAGACCAGTGATGGGTGTGGGACGCTGGGGCTGCTGCTGCCGCTGCCAAGAAGCCTGTGTGCGAGCGCAGGTCACTGTCCACACCGCCCTTCCGGGAGCCTGTGCAGCCCGCCACTGCCGGGGTCCCGGAATCCAGGGGCGGCTTCCCTGGGAGAACGCACAGCGCGCCTCGGGCTGGTGCAATGTCACGCCGACCTCTGCCACTGCAGGCTCACCCAGCACTCCGTGCCCCTCCCTCCCTCCCGGCCTGAGTGAGCCAGAGTCCCCGAAGAGGCTGCTCCTTTAACCCTGTCCTATCTGAGCGAAGAACAGACGCCCTCCAGCGACCTACACGCAGAGGCGGGGCCAAATCCAAAGCTGAGACCTAGGAGCTGTGAGAACAAAGAAGAGAAAGGGAAACCTCTCCCAGCAGCCTCAGAAGCAGCGGATTAAAGCTCCACAATCAACTTGATGTACCCTGCATCTGTGGAATACATGAATAGACAACACATCATCCCAAATTGAGGAGCCAGGAGTCAGTGCTGTGCCTCTGAGGTGGGAGAGCCAACTTCAGGACACTGGTCCACAAGAGACCTCCCAGCTCCACATAATATCAAACGGCGAAAATCTTCCAGAGATCTCCATCTCAACACCAGCACCCAGCTTCACTCAACGACCAGCAGGCTACAGTGCTGGACACCCTAAGCCAAACAACTAGCAAGACAGGAACACAACGCCACCCATTAGCAAAGAGGTGGCCTAAACTCATAAAAAGTCTACAGACACCCCAACACACACCACCAGACGTGGACCTGCCCACCAGAAAGACAAGATCCAGCCTCACCCACCAGAACACAGGCACTAGTCCCCTCCATCAGGAAGCCTACACAACCCACTAAACCAACCTTAGCCACTGGGGACAGACACCAAAAACAACGGGAACTACGAACCTGAAGCCTGCAAAAAGGAGACCCCCAAACACAGTAACATAAGCAAAATGAGAAGACAGAAAAACACACAGCAGGAGAAGGAGCAAGATAAAAACCTACCAGACCTAACAAATGAAGAGGTAATAGAAAAAGAATTCTGAAAAAGAATTCAGAATAATGATGGTAAAGATGATCCAAGATTCTATTTCCCAGATCCAAAATCTTGGAAATAGAATAGACAAAATGCAAGAAACAGTTAACAAGGACCTAGAAGAACTAAAGATGAATCAAGCATCGATTAAAAACACAATAAATGAAATAAAAAATACTCTAGATGGGATCAGTAGCAGAATAACTGAGGCAGAAGAACGGATAAGTGAGGTGGAAGATAAAATAGTGGAACTAACTGCTGCAGAGCAAAATAAAGAAAAAAGAATGAAAAGAACAGAGGACAGTCTCAGAGACCTCTGGGACAACATTAAACGCACCAACATTCGAATTATAGGGGTTCCAGAAGAAGAAGAGAAAAAGAAAGGGACTGAGAAAATATTTGAAGAGATTATAGTTGAAAACTTCCCTAATATGGGAAAGGAAATAGTTAATCAAGTCCAGGAGGCACAGAGAGTCCCATACAGAATAAATCCAAGGAGAAATACGCCAAGACACATATTAATCAAACTGTCAAAAATTAAACACAAAGAAATCATATTAAAAGCAGCAAGGCAAAAACAACAAATAACACACAAGGGAATCCCCATCAGGATACCAGCTGATCTCTCAGCAGAAACTCTACAAGCCAGAAGGGAGTGGCAGGACATAATTAAAGTGATGAAGGAGAAAAACCTGCAACCAAGATTACTCTACCCAGCAAGGATCTCATTCAGATTTGATGGAGAAATTAAAACGTTTACAGACAAGCAAAAGCTGAGAGAGTTCAGCACCACCAAACCAGCTATACAACAAATGCTAAAGGAACTTCTCTAGGCAAGAAACACAACAGAAGGAAAAGACCTACAATAACGAACCCAAAACAATTAAGAAAATGGGAATAGGAACATACATATCGATAATTACCTTAAATGTAAATGGACTAAATGCTCCCACCAAAAGACACAGATTGGCTGAATGGATACAAAAACAAGACCCATATATATGCTGTCTACAAGAGACCCACTTCAGACCTAGAGACACATACAGACTGAAAGTAAGGGGATGGAAAAAGATATTCCATGCAAATGGAAACCAAAAGAAAGCTGGAGTAGCAATTCTCATATCAGACAAAATAGACTTTAAAATAAAGACTACTAGAAGAGACAAAGAAGGACACTGCATAATGATCAAGGGATCGATCCAAGAAGAAGATATAACAATTGTAAATATTTATGCACCAAACACAGGAGCACCTCAATACATAAGGCAAATACTAACAGCCATAAAAGGAGAAATCGACAGTAACACACTCATAGTAGGGGACTTTAACACCCCACTTTCACCAATGGACAGATCATCCAAAATGAAAATAAATAAGGAAACACAAGCTTTAAATGATACATTAAACAAGATGGACTTAATTGATATTTATAGGACATTCCATCCAAAAACAACAGAATACACATTTTTCTCAAGTGCTCATGGAACATTCTCCAGGATAGATCATATCTTGGGTCACAAATCAAGCCTTGGTAAATTTAAGAAAATTGAAATTGTATGAAGTATCTTTTCCAACCACAATGCTATGAGACTAGATATCAATGACAGGAAAAGATCTGTAAAAAATACAAACACATGGAGGCTAAACAATACACTACTTAATAACAAAGTGATCACTGAAGAAATCAAAGAGGAAATTAAAAAATACCTAGAAACAAATGACAATGGAGACACGACGACCCAAAACGTATGGGATGCAGCAAAAGCAGTTCTAAGAGGGAAGTTTATAGCAATACAATCCCACCTTAAGAAATAGGAAACATCTCGAATAAACAACCTAACCTTGCACCTAAAGCAATTAGAGAAAGAAGAACAAAAACATCCCAAAGTTAGCAGAAGGAAAGAAATCATAAAAATCAGATCAGAAAAAAATGAAAAAGAAATGAAGGAAACGATAGCAAAGATCAATAAAACTAAAAGCTGGTTCTTTGAGAAGATAAACAAAATTGATAAACCATTAGCCAGACTCATCAAGAAAAAAAAGGGAGAAGACTCAAATCAATAGAATTAGAAATGAAAAAGGAGAAGTAACAACTGACACTGCAGAAATACAAAAGATCATGAGAGATTACTACAAGCAACTCTATGCCAATAAAATGGACAACCTGGAAGAAATGGACAAATTCTTAGAAATGCACAACCTGCCAAGACTGAATCAGGAAGCAATAGAAAATATGAACAGACCAATCACAAGCACTGAAATTGAAACTGTGATAAAAAATCTTCCAACAAACAAAAGCCCAGGACCAGATGGCTTAACAGGCAAATTCTATCAAGCATTTAGAGAAGAGCTAACACCTATCCTTCTGAAACTCTTCCAAAATATAGCAGAGGGAGGAACACTCCCAAACTCATTCTACGAGGCCACCATCACCTTGATACCAAAACCAGACAAGGATGTCACAAAGAAAGAAAACTACAGGCCAATATCACTGATGAACATAGATGCAAAAATCCTCAACAAAATACTAGCAAACAGAATCCAACAGCACATTAAAAGGATCATACACCATGATCAAGTGGGGTTTATTCCAGGAATGCAAGGATTCTTCAATATACGTAAATCAATCAACGTGATACACCGTATTAACAAATTGAAGGAGAAAAACCATATGATCATCTCAATCGATGCAGAGAAAGCTTTCGACAAAATTTAACACCCATTTATGATAAAAACCCTGCAGAAAGTAGGCATAGAGGGAACTTTCCTCAACATAATAAAGGCCATATATGACAAACCCACAGCCAGCATCATCCTCAATGGTGAAAAACTGAAACCATTTCCACTAAGATCAGGAACAAGACAAGGTTGCCCACTCTCACCACTCTTATTCAACCTAGTTTTGGAAGTTTTAGCCACAGCAATCAGAGAAGAAAAGGAAATAAAAGGAATCCAAATCGGAAAAGAAGAAGTAAAGCTGTCACTCTTTGCAGATGACATGATACTATACATAGAGAATCCTAAAGATGCTACCAGAAAACTACTAGAGCTAATCAATGAATTTGGTAAAGCTGCAGGATACAAAATTAATGCACAGAAATCTCTGGCATTCCTATATACTAATGATGAAAAATCTGAAAGTGAAATCAAGAAAACACTCCCATTTACCATTGCAACAAAAAGAATAAAATATCTAGGAATAAACCTACCTAAGGAGACAAAAGACCTGTATGCAGAAAATTATAAGACAGTGATGAAAGAAATTAGAGATGATACAAATAGATGGAGAGATGTACCATGTTCTTGGATTGGAAGAATCAACATTGTGAAAATGACTCTACTACCCAAAGCAATCTACAGATTCAATGCAATCCCTATCAAACTACCACTGGCATTTTTCACAGAACTAGAGCAAAAAATTTCACAATTTGTATGGAAACACAAAAGACCCCGAATAGCCAAAGCAATCTTGAGAACGAAAAATGGAGCTGGAAGAATCAGGCTCCCTGACTTCAGACTATACTACAAAGCTACAGTAATCAAGACAGTATGGTACTGGCACAAAAACAGAAAGATAGATCAATGGAACAGGATAGAAAGCCCAGAGATAAACCCACGGACATATGGTCACCTTATCTTTGATAAAGGAGGCAGGAATGTACAGTGGAGAAAGGATAGTCTCTTCAATAAGTGGTGCTGGGAAAACTGGATAGGGACAGGTAAAAGTATGAGATTAGATCACTCCCTAACACCATACACAAAAATAAGGTCAAAATGGATTAAAGACCTAAATGTAAGGCCAGACACTATCAAACTCTTAGAGGAAAACATAGGCAGAACACTCTATGACATAAATCACAGCAAGATCCTTTTGGACCCACCTCCTAGAGAAATGGAAATAAAGACAAAAATAAACACATGGGACCTAATGAAACTTAAAAGCTTTTGCACAGCAAAGGAAACCATAAACAAGACCAAAAGACAACCCTCAGAATGGGAGAAAATATTTGCCAATGAAGCAACTGACAAAGGATTAATCTCCAAAATTTATAAGCAGCTCATGCAGCTCAATAACAAAAAAACAAAGAACCCAATCCAAAAATGGGCAGAAGACCTAAATAGACATTTCTCCACAGAAGATATACAGACTGCCAACAAACACATGAAAGGATGCTCAACATCTTTACTCATTAGAGAAATGCAAATCAAAACTACAATGAGATATCATCTCACACCAGTCAGAATGGCCATCATCAAAAACTCTAGAAACAATAAATGCTGGAGAGGGTGTGGAAAAAAGGGAACACTCTTGCACTGCTGGTGGGAATGTGAATTGGTACAGCCGCTATGGAGAACGGTATGGAGGTTCCTTAAAAAACTACAAATAGAACTACCATATGACCCAGCAATCCCACTACTGGGCATATACCCTGAGAAAACCATAATTCAAAAAGAGACATGTACCAAAATGTTCATAGCAGCTCTATTTACAATAGCCTGGAGATGGAAACAACCTAAGTGTCCATCATCAGATGAATGGGTAAAGAAGATGTGGCACATATATACACTGGAATATTACTCAGCCATAAAAAGAAACGAAATTGAGCTATTTGTAATGAGGTGGATGGACCAAAGTCTGTCATACAGAGTGAAGTAAGTCAGAAAGAGAAAGACAAATACTGTATGCTGACACATATATATGGAATTTAAGAAAAAAAAATGTCATGAAGAACATAGGGGTAAGACAGGAATAAAGACACAGACCTACTAGAGAATGGACATGAGGATATGGGGAGGGGGAAGGGTAAGCTGTGACAAAGTGAAAGAGCGGCATGGACATATATACACTACCAAACGTAAGGTAGATAGCTAGTGGGAAGCAGCCGCATAGCACAGGGAGATCAGCTTGTCGCTTTGTGACTGCCTGGAGGGGTGGGATAGGGAGGGTGGGAGGGAGACGCAAAAGGGAGGGGATATGGGAACATATGTATATGTATAACTGATTAAATTTGTTATAAAGCAAAAAGTAAACAATAAAAAAATAAAAAATAAAAAATGATTAAAAAAAAAGAACACTGTTTTTTTTAAAGGAAATAATTGATAAGAGAAACTTTGCTCTAATTGTCTTTCCAATTATTTTCTGAAATAAAATAATTGAAAAGATATTAGAAGTGATTGGGGTAATATTAAACGTTAAATGCTCCTGGGGAGTACCTTTTCTTTCAAGTTGCTTCCATAGCTAAGAAAAAGACTCCTTCCTTGATTTATTAAAAAAAAGCAAGCCACAAAAAGGCTGCATAGCGAAAGTTCCAGTAAATAGTCTTCTCTGGGTGGGAGGCCCACACTCCCATCTCTTCCTTGACTGTCCCAGGTTTGCTGACTTTCATGGTTAGAGCCAACTTTTTGGTGAATAGCAGGGTCAGGGTTGGACCTTGGCTCTAAGCCCAGGAGGACCCTTCAGAGAGCAACAGACACATTTTGAAGTGATGCGATTTTCTGTGTGAGTAACCAGATCCCTGAATGACTGATGCCAAGTCTTGAGTTGTATATACTGAGCTAATCAAGCTACTTCACAAACTATTTCATGCGCGTGGAAGTTCGTCTAAACTGGTCTACCTTGGTGACAAGGATACCTTAAACCTTCCTCTTCTCACTGCATTCTTAACTTCAGTTTCATTCAACAAGCACACTAGTGTTCAGGAAGTAGTAGAAGAAGCAAATCCTCAGACCCAACTCTCTGAGTTTCGGAGAACATGGATCCCAGTGGTGCTGAGGAGAAAGTGCTCATGAAATAAGTCAATCTATGAATCCAAAGTGACATTTTATGAGCTTTCTTCCTCCTTAGTACAGTTGAGATCTTCTGGGCAGGCAGAATAAGATTTAATGAATATTTTTTGATAAAAAAAACTAAATGGCAGGTTTCTCTACCCGTGAAACAATGAATGTATAAATGAATGAATGAAAAATGAATAAATAAATAAGAGATAGAAAAGAGAAAGAGAAATTAAACACAGGAGAATTTTTCCTTTCTGCATACTGCAGGGATGCCATTAAAATATATATATATATATATATATATATATATATATATATATATATATATATATATATATTGCAACCACCTAGAGGGGTGGTATAAGGAGGGTGAGAGGGAGATGCAAGAGGGAGGGGATATGGGGATATACATATGAATATAGCTGATTCACTTTGTTATACAGAAGAAACTAACACAACACTGTAAAGCAATTTTACTCCTATATATATATATATATATATATATATATATATATATATATATATACCGCTATTAATACCAAGGGCTTGAGGAGCATTGTTATAAAATATATTTTATAATAAACTCTAATTATATTACTTTTTCTTACCAAAACTTGGCTTTGCTCAGAGAAATTAAATAACCCCTAAGTATCAGTATTACAGTAATGCTATATTTGTAAAACCACAAATAGTTAATTTAAAAAAAAATTTTGACTCTCTGTAGCTAAGATCTATCTTTCACTATCTGTGTGATTATATTTGGGGTGTTTTCACCCTATTTCCTAGAGGTTAAAATAAACAGATTCATTTTAAATGGTGCTACTAATGAATGATCAATCAGAGAGCAAGATGCAGTATTTTAGGCTTTTGTGGTTGGTCTCTAGTCATAATTTCTGTGTTGTTTTTGACAGTATTATTTCATAAACCCACCACAGAGACTACTTCAATTCCCTCTTCACAAAATAAATAAAAAACATTGGAGTTTGTGTTTTAGAACTTTGAGACCTATCACAGACCCTTATGATGTTCTGTGTTCACTAAAATCTCAATTAGAGGTTTAGTAATAAAGGTATCTGTTTTACATTTCTTGAAATATTTTTGATGAATTAAGATTTAGGTAAAACCCTGTTTTGTTACTTATTGAAAGCATTTCTGAGATGTATTAGAGCATGCTCTTGTCTTATGAATAGATCGCCTTTTGTTACAGAAATTTCCTGAGAAGCCCGTAATGGTGAAGCACTGGGCTCACGTTGGTCCAGATGGAGGGATACCTGGATAGACATCAGAGTGAGATTTGTGTAGCAACAGAATTGTGTTTAACTTTGAATTAAAGTACAGGGGCTTCCCTGGTGGTGCAGTGGTTAAGAATCCGCATGTCAATGCAGGGGACACGGGTTTGAGCCCTGGTCCAGGAAGATGCCACATGCCGCAGAGCAACTGAGCCCATACACCACAACTACTGAGCCTGCGCTCTAGAGCCCGCGAGCCACAACTACTGAGTCCGTGTGCCACAACTACTGAAGCCCGTGTGCCTAGAGCCCGTGCTCTGCAACAAGAGAAGCCACAACAATAAGCCCATGCACTGCAATGAAGAGTATCCCCTGCTCACCTCAACTAGAGAAAAGCCCGCATGCAGCAAGGAAGACCCAATGCAGCCAAAAAAAAAAAAAAAAAAAAAAAGTACAACACACATTATAGAAAAGTACACACACCCAGCCATACACCATTGAATTTTCACAAAGGGCACACACAACAGCCCGGAGACACCGCTGGCAGCCACTCCTTATGGCATCCCCTCTCAGTACAGGGAAGTTTGATTTATCATGGCTGGATCTGTTTTCCACATGAAATCAGATACACCTCATGCAATATAAGCTGTGTTATGCCTGTGGTAGCAAGCAACCAAATTGTAAGAAAAGCTAATGCAAAGAAAAACTTTAAACTCTTTATCAAAAATACCCTTAACTTTTCCTGAAAATTTAGGAAAGACTGTCGTTATATGATGTTATTGGGGATCCATCTGGGCCCAGCTCTTGGACGGCAGGGCTTCTGCAGGAGTCTTGAGGACCAAGGGGCAGAGAGCCCCTGACAGCCCAGGGCAGCAGTACACCCCCCAGCACCATGCCTGTGCCCGGATATTCCCTTACACGTCTAACTGTCCACTCCTCAGCCCAGGGGCATCCACCACCCATCCTGGGGCCCAGCGCCTCTGCTCCTGCCTTTCCTGCCCAAATCGATGGACACTCTGGGCCCTGTTATTCGGCTCAGCCCTCCTCTCTTTGACTCAGGAGGAAATTTGAACTCAGTCTTGAACATTTTCCACTAAGGTTCAGCAAGAATCCTACAACAAGGAGGCTCTTTCTCCAAGGGAAAAGGTCCTGTGTCGGTCTCTCCCTGGGCAGCACGCTTATTGTCTGGGAGGGTCTTGTGTGAGACCATTCACACTCTCTATCTACACACACACTCATCACACGACACCACGTTACACACACTCAGGTGCACACACATCATACACACACTCACCTGCAGGGCTTGCTTGAGAAGTTCCAGGCACTTCCAGCTGGGAAGAATTAGGTGTTGCAGCAGCTGGCTGCACCGTGAAGGATGGTTATAGACACAGAACTTAAAGTCGCACCTGGTTGAGGAAAGGACAGAGAGAGCCCCTCACTGATTCCCGAGCTCACCTGAACACACATCGCGTCCTCCTGCCCAGCTGCCCCGTACCTCCTACCACCCTTCGTGTGGACTTTGCTTCTGACTTGCCTCCCTATTTCCTTCCTTGAAAACAGAACTTTTTGTGGCTACAGGGAGAACACTTCCATCAGCCCTACCAACACCCCGTGCTTTCTGACTCCAGATGTAAAGAAAATCTCTGTGTGAACATATTCTAGAATTGGGATTAAACTCTGGGAACGAGGCTTTCTGCAGGACTGTCATGGGTGATGGGCTTTGAGAGTCGGGTCAGCCTTGCCCCACGAACAAGGACCCTTTGCGATCTGCTTTTCGTGGTTGTAATTGTTTTTCACGACGAGGATGATTACTTTGACTTGAAATCTCATAATGTGAACAATCCTCTAAGATCACTAAAATCATAACAGGAAGATTACGTTAAGTACTGCAGTGGAATTTACCCCAAAACCTATTTTTTTAATTCGTGGAGTTACATTAGAGGTGATTACCCCAGTTTTCTATTAAAAGATTTTTTCATGACAGGCAACTCAGAGAGGTCTTACATTTCTGAAGTGTCATCATGCTCACAAAGGGATATGTGGTACGTTCACAAGTGTGCAATGAAGTGTCCTAAATAATTTAAATGAAATTTCACTTGTCTAAGAGCAATAAAGACATTGCACTTGGTAATGAAATTCCCATGTGGTTTTCTCTTAATCTTCTCAATTTACTGGGGAGCAAAATTTACCAGATGGTTGGTTCTTCCTGACAGAAATAGAAATAGTAACATTTTACTAGGTGTATTTATGTCAGCTATAGTTGACAAATAATGAACTTTGGCAGCAAGTAAGATGTTTCCCTGAAATGAATATGTATAATATGTGTGTGTGTGTGTATATATATATATATATATATATATATATGGTTATTTAGTTTAGAATTATCTCTCTATATATGCATATACATATGATCATACACATACATATGAAATAAAGGTTAATTAACTACTGAAAGGCCCTCCTAGAACAGTGATAACAGCAAAACACAGTTGACTTGGGGCTTTGATCTCACATTCTGTGTGTTTCCAGCTGGTGACACTGAACACCCTCCGTTTCCCCCTGTGTACCCTCACCTGTTGTTTGCCCACCATCTCTCCTCTACTTGTTTATTTATTTATTTACTTACTTACTTACTGATTTATGACTTATCATCTCTTCTGCAGGAGAGACATGGGTGATTATTTTTAGAGCATGTCCAACTGACTCTGTCTTCTTTGGCCTGAGTCATGTATGCTGCATCCTGGGGAGTGTTTGTAGGTCACCATCCAATGATGGCCAGCACAGATTTTGAGCAAACTCACTTAGAAATGCAGTCACCTGCTTAGCAAAGATGCAGAAGGGACTGCCATTAAACTACAGTTGCAGAGTGAGTGCCTGTGGTCAGGAATGAGGGCTGAGCTGGAAGCCTTGCGAGGTCTGGAGTTGTGCAGATGTATTTGTGAATCTGTTCCTGGAGACTGTGTCCTCCTTGTGACTGTGAAAAACCAGCACGCTGCTCACAACTGTCCTCGAAGCAGCTAAGGAGTCTTGGTCACTTGTTTTAAGATGTCTAGATGTGCCCTTACTCTTCTAAGTGACAACTTTGTATAGAACTGACTGCAGTGACAATTGCAGTTGAGATGTAATTACTGTACTGAATTCTTTTCCTCAAGATGTCACCATCATAATGAAAAGAAGTGTACCAGAAATGGGGTGTGTATAAGGCCCATGTGTGAAAACAATCAATCTAGTTGAAGTGTACAGAACTTAGAGGCTGTAACCGCTACATTAGTTTTGTGCATTTATCAGGGAGTTTCCACTTGTGCATATCAATGTTTCCATGGGTTCCAAGACTGATTTTGAAGCTGCAAGTACAGATTTATACAACTTTTGCAACTGGTAAATAATAGATAGCCAGAATTTGGTGCCAAACCGATATCATCATTTGAGAAATCCAGAGATACATCAAGCTGGTTTTTTGAAAGTGATTCATATGTAAGTGTTTTGCTTTTACCTCTCAAATTTCAACTCAACGTCCAACCAAAAAGTGTTGTTTGAAGGAGAGCTGGTCAATGTATTTTTGTTGTTCTTCTTCTTTTATGTGCTGATCTCTTTCTATTCCTGAGTAAGTTAAGGTACTTTATTTTGAGATTTGAGACCATTCTGAGAAAAGCAAAAACCTTTTATTTCATAATTTTGGGGATTTTTACTATTGCCAACTGAAAGGGCGAATTTTGTAATACAAAAAGTAGAAATGTAAATATTCTGCCCCATTTTCCATATACAACATTTACTTTCAATGACCAGTCTCTAATGAAATAAAGATGTGGTCCCGTGCTTGCAGAAAATCCAGTTATTTACAAACTATTTTGACAGGCACTTATAACACTGATTTATTTAACAGGGAAGAAAAGTAGACTTCTCTCATCCTCTAAGTGAATTCTTGATCCCTTCATCTTCATCTGTGGATGGAATGTGAAGGTCAGCTTAGTAGCTTTCTTGAATTCAGTCTTCATCACAGCTACTTGAAGGCAAGTGGCTATAGTCATTTGCTACTTTGATCTCAAACTATCCGAAAGGGGCATATATAGTTTATTTGTCATTGGAATGTGAGGTTTTGGAGTAAAATCTACCAAGTATTGTCACCAAGCAGATTTTGTTGTTTTTGTTTGTTTTGTTTTGTTCTTTCTAAACTCCTACTTTTCTACTTCAGGGAAAGTAGGTGCATTATTTTTGCTAAGTACCTTAAATGTGCACATTCTTTAATGTTGAAATCACAAAGTCTTTAGATTTAATACATTTAACTCTACTTAACTCAAACATACGCCTAGAAGGCAAGACAGAAAAGATAAGTTAAATTTGAATCAGACTCTTTATACAGACACACGCACACACAATTTTTTAAGTTTGGCAAATTCAGTGATTTAATTTTCATTACAAACATTATGTATTTCCCAGGCTTCAAACTTAAGAACTCACAGTAGAATCTATTTTGTTTTATATAGTCCATCTTTATTAACTTACAGCTAAAATGTGGAGGTCTGTTCCCACAATGTCTTAAGAGTCTGAAATCACTGAGCTAAGTCTGTTTTAACTGGTGACCTCTGACAGGGATTTGACATCCATCTTTAAGCACATAGTTCGGATCCAGTCTGTGGACTTAGCAATGTGTGCATATAACTCTAAGAATGCATATGCAAATATCAAATCAATTTCAACATTTTTAAAGATTTTTTTGGCTCTTCATTTAAAATATTATGTGTATACGTACACACACACACACACACACTCACAGTTAGACCCTAAAGTGTAGAAATAAAAACTCTAGCAGGCTGGTGTGTTGGTCCAAGATAAGGAGTAATGTGAATTGTATTTGCATTTCACACATGCACATTCACGTTCAGATTTCTTTTCTTTGTTTCCCTTTGTTCTTTTAGGACTTTGTTCTTGAACGATGTGATGTGCCAGGCTGCTGCGGGAGATGTTTTCCACAATTCCAGCCCAGGAGAGAGTGCAGAGTTAGAGAACACCGTGAGACCCAGTAAAAACACATACATGCATACGAATAAAGATTATTTTAAAAAACGGCCCCTTTCTCGTTGCTGTGCTCCTCCCTTGCGGAGGTTTCCGGTGGTCCCTTCCCCCATTCCTGCAGTCCATTCTCCTGTGGAGGCAGCGACTGTGAGCCCCTGCTTCCTGGGCTGGCATTGGCTCCTGCCTCTTTTCCTGGGATCCTCCCAATGCACACCCATCCCCAGCCTGTCCATCATGGCCGCAGCTGTGCATATGCAAGGGGACTAGGGGCTCAGGGCTCCCTCGAGGAATCCAGTCCCAGATGCAACACGAAACTAGAGGTTAACGGTACAAATTGCATGTTAACAATATGGTAACTGGAAAAGTGTCTTTTAAGTTGATGGGAAAGTCCAGGAGATGAAATGTTTCAAAAGTGAGGATTTCTCAGAGGGTCCCCAGGTAGAGGGCTGCATGCAGGCGGTGGCGGAGACTGCCACTGACTTTGCCACAGACTCTCAGACAGCCCAGCCTGCTTCTCGGGAGGCTTCCATTTCCTTATTGGCCCCGTGCGTGGGATGACCTGGACGCATCACTTCCAAGACACCTCCCAGTTCTAGCATCCTCCGGTCCTTTCCCGAATCCATATTGAACAAAAACGCCACAGACAATAACTTTTCTTCTCTGCGTTTCACATTTTTCTGGAGCTTAAAGGCAAGTCGGGATTGTACGAGAAAGGGAAGCCTGCAGACAAGCCTCTGTCACAGCCGCCCAGGGGTCAGGATTCCGAGCCACCCTGCTGCCCTTGCTCTGGGTCAGATCCCCCGAGCTGGTGAGGCTTCCCCAGGTTTCTCACTGCAGGAGCATCATCAACACAGTCCTGAGGGGCCTGAGACCACTTACAATCACTGCCACTGTACGAATGCACTCTTTTTCTTCTTCTCAGAAAGCGAGGGTGCATTTCAATAGTGGTCTTAGCTCCTCCAGAGTGACTTTACTTCTGTGAGTTTCTCAATTCATCACAGAGTTGTAGGGAGGGGGTGACTGAAGCCAGCTGACGGGCTCGGCTGTGCTGTGCCCACCTCCCCTCCCACCACTGCAGCCCAGGTAAAGGCGCAGGTGCAGGTTATACAGGGCAGGGGTGCGCTAGGATGGACGGTGTGGTTTTCCTGGGACCCTGTGTAGTTTTACTAGTAAGAGAAATGTGTCTCTGAGGTTCATTCTTTATTTTTTTTTTGGCGGTACGCGGGCCTCTCACTATTGTGGCCTCTCCTGTTGCGGAGCACAGGCTCCGGATGCACAGGCTCAGTGGCCATGGCTCACGGGCCCAGCTGCTCCACGGCATGTGGGATCTTCCCGGACTGGGGCACGAACCCATGTCCCCAACATTGGCAGGCGGACTCTCAACCACTGCGCCACCAGGGAAGCCCCGTGAGGTTCATTCTTAAAATTCTAAATTCTTAATTCGTAAAATTAAGAATATTGGTGAGGTTTTGGAAAAAGGATAAACACATTACTTGAAGGATAAAGACAAAATATCGGTGCACAAAAAATTAGCCACATGAAGCAAAATTCTCAATAATTAATAGATAGGTTTTTAGGACTGTATCTTGTCCTAAGATTTCAGGTAGACTATTTCAGTAGCCAATGCAGGATCAGAGGTCTGCCTAGACATTTCACAATGCGTGGTGATGCTCACACGGCGTCCTTGCCCCGTTCTTCGCAAGGGCGCATGCATTAATCTGCTCAGTGAGTGTGTCCTGACCTCACATAGCTCCTGGTGAAATGCTTTTATTTTGACAGTCTGTTAATTTCACCACTAAATGTTTTTCCTAGTCACCTCACTTTGCTGGCTGAAATTCAAGTTTTGGCCTCAGTAACTATATGAAAAATAGCAATGTTTTGTTTTAGAGTAATCCTTACATAGAAGACCAAGGGAATAGTTTATTACAGGGTTTAGAACATAAATTTGTAGCCACACTGATCTGGGCTCAAATTCAATCTCCACTAGCACCAACCTGATTTAGGAAAGTCATGTCATTTTTCTGAGTTGTTGCCATCCTCATTGCTACTATGCGATCCTGTGGATTCTCAAGACTCCCTTCCTTCGGTTTAATTTTTCCTTTGACATTACAGGATATTCACCCTCTTATTTAATTGTAGGAGCAGTTTCCATGCTTGTGATTTAGTTCAGTGCCACGAATGCTTAGTGGGCCACGCCCTGGGCTGGGATTTTAAAGTATGAGACGTCCTGCCTGCATTGAGCACACAGGCTAACATGTTATCCCCACATTCCTGTCCCCTTTTCAATCTTCCTGACCTGTTTGTGTGTGTGTGCACGTATGCCAGCTCCAATGCCCCGCAAAAATGCTTTAGTTATAGGTGAATTATAGGCAAATTCTGGGTTGTGCTGCTTTAATATATCCCTCTGTTTCTGCTTGAATTTCTCTAGCCTGGGCCCCCAAGACCTGTCACCACCTTCTCACATGTATAAGTGGCTGTTTTTGAGTCTTCCTCATTGCCCCTAACTGCGCTCGCCTCTTCTATCTTGTCTCCCTAGGCTGAAGTCTTGCCAGATGATCAGGTGGCTGCCTTGGTGATGGTTTCTTCCCGGGGGTTCTCAGCTGCTGGGCTCATGCACAGAGATTTAGATGAGGGGCTCAGAGTCTTCTCTTGTCCTGAGTCTTCACTCATCTTAAAGGAGTGATTTTGCACAAATAAAAATGTAAAAATGACATTGACTTAGAGAAAAATGTTTTTCCTTTAGACACTCCTTGTTTTAGTGACCAGAGACCCCACCAATCAGAAATAGGCAGAGAAGAAAAGGGTGGCGATGGTAGGAATGGTGATGATGAAGATCATGGGGCTGGTGGGGCTGGTGAGGAGGTAGAGATGTGGAGGTTGTGGGCAGTGGGATCGGTTGTCCTTCCCCTCCCCCCATCACTGTCATGGGGAATGCAGCATTGCAGCGACTTCCAATGGGGGGGAAAAAAAAAAAGATAAAACTCCTGATTCATTTTTTTTCAAAATATAAATCTCTACAATCAAATTTTGGCAACAATTCAGAAAAAAATTAAATTTGTGCTCACTAAGCCAATATTTGTATGCAACACTGATTTCAAAATTCTGCTTAGACATTCAATAACTTTCATTGGTCTTCATAGGATAAATAGAGGAGACAGGCTTGAAACAGAGTTGTATTTTCTTAACATATTGTAGAATTAGGATTATTAGAATTTGCATTTAGGCCAACCAGTTGTTTCTCCTGTGTCAATCAAGACACCCAAACTAGAGATTTACTTGAAGGGCAGTGTATCTGGACCATCTAAGCTTCAAGGCTGAATTAAACCAGATCAACAAAAACTTCAGCTCTCATCCACACCGTATTGAGATTTTGACCTCAGTGACAGCATTTGGTTTAAATTTAAGGACCTAAGAAAGAGCTTTGGGAAGCCAGGGGTAACTTGACCTTGGAGGTGCTGGTGAGGAGCCTGTCTGCAGCTTCTGCACCACTACCCCAGCCCTTCTGGACTCAGAGCCAGCCTTGGGTATCCTTTCATTCCTAAATGCCAAGAAGTTTTAACTTTATGGACAATGAGGCTTTGATAGTTCACTGGTTTCCCAACTGGGGGACCCTCTGTGTGCTGTGGAATTATTTCAGGGGCTGTGAATGTTGGGCTGAGGAGCAAGTGGGCTGTGTGGTGCAGGCACATTACGGACATTTCAAGCAAAATGGTTCTGGATTAGGGTTCATGCCACTTGTGACTTAGTCACGTGAAAGAGTTCAATAGCATACTAGAGAAACACTAATGCAGTCAATTCTATTTCCCTTTTCACAGTGGTTCCCAGGAAACTCAGAATCAAATTGTATAGGTTCCTGTGGCCTACAGATTTAAATTTTATCTTCCAGTCTTATCATTGTGGCATGAGATCTGCATTTATATTTATCTACTGTATTTTACATATTATTGAAAGGCAGTTCAGGTCTTTCTAGAATGAGTTTGGATGTTACTGAGTAAAAAGAAGAGTAATGATCACATGTTCATTCATTTAATAAATATGTATTTTACCATCACCATACCATGGTGTGAAATTTATTAGACCTATAAAAGGAAATGCTCAGGGGAAAGCAATTTGGTGGTTCCTCAAAAAGTGGAACGGAATTACCATATGACCCAGCAATTTCACTCCTAGGTGGGTACACAAAGGAAGAATTGAAAATAGGATCTCAAACACATACTAATACTCAAATGTTCATAGCAGCACTACTTGCAATAACCAAAAGACGGAAACAAACTAAATTTCCATCAACAGATTAATGGATAAACAAAATGTAGTCTAGTCATACCATGGAATCTTATTCAGCCATAAAAAGGAATGAAGTTTTGATACATGCTACAACATAAGGAAGACATTATGCTTAGTGAAAAAAATCTAGGCACAAAAGGACAAATCTTAAATTGTGCCACTTATGCGAAATATCTAGGATAAGCAAATGCATAGAGACAGAATGTAGATTAGAGGTTACAGGGGCTGCATGGAGGGGGCATGGGAAGTTATTGATTAGGTCCAAAGTTTCTGCTTGTGGGTGATGAAAAAGGATCAGAGATGAATAATGATGATGTTTGTACAACACTGTGCATGCGATTCATGCCAATAAGTTGTACACTTAAAAATGGTAACTTAGCAAATTTTATGATCTATACCTATATCAACTTTTCCACAATAAAAATGATTTTAAAAGATCTTAGGAAATTCATATTATTTCCTGGGTTAATTATAAGTATGAGAAAATATTTCTTGAAAAAATAGCTATAATTAATTGAAAAGTAATGGGTGTCCAGGCTTTGATGTGTGTCAAAGGCAATCTGAGCCGTCTTGTTTAAGAAGTGGACTCCTGTATGCACCACGGCCTGAAGAAACAGAATGTCTGTGGTGGGACCCAGGCATCCAAATTTTGACCAAGCCCTCCCGAAGACTCTAATATACACTAAAGATTCTTTTGCGTTGGAGGAAAGATCACTGAGTGTTGGGTCGGGGAGCTGAGTCCTGGACTCTGCCTTTCATACTGGAATTCTGTAAATGGATGCTTTTCGAGTAGGTGACATGAACAACCCTTTCCGTTCTCTCAATTACTCTCGCCAATTACTGTGATGTAAGTAAATAACAGAAATAGTTACATCTTTCCTATCTCCATAATAGTTTATGGTGGTTTATATTGATGCCAACGATAGAGTGAGTTAAAATAAATAGAAAACAATTACAGATGTATTCAGCAGAGACTATAATCCATTCATTGGAGAATGTCAAAGAAACCAAGAAATGTCTTGGCAAAAGAACAAGCATGAGCAGTCACGATCGTATGGATCTCACATGAAATGAGAGGAGCTGTGTTTCTTCTGACCTGAGAGGCTTCCTGGGGTGGATCCTCAGCCCCGAGCTTGGTGCTTTATACACAGGGAGTCTCCCATTCCTTGAGCTGCATTAAATTTATGGAGAGAAAAGAAATCCAGGTCAACTCATGCTTTTTTTTTTCTCCTGACTATAAAGGTTTTGCCGGTAATCCCTTGCTTTATGTGAATAATTTGTTTCACATGAGTTGGATACTGTTTAAACAAGCCAAGGATCACATTCCTTTTGTCCGAATAGCTGCAGAGAACATATTTTAAAGTAAACTAATTAAGAACGGGCTTTCAAAAGGTCTCTCTGTAAGAAGGTGAGAAATCAAGAGATAGTAAGTGTTGTCTGGGTAAAGTAAACCGACTTGAAAGCCGGTTAGAATGTTTAAGTCCAGCCTCCTCTCCGTGTGGTCTGATCCCGCCCGCGCTCAGACCAGAGTGTTCGACGGTGGTTGTAATTGGCTGCTATCCGGCTTCATCACGCATGCTTATATTGTTACCTGCTGCAGAAAATGAAATCTTCCAGACTGCCATTGGTTCTGGTCATTTGAATGTTAAATATGGGTAATAACTGTGGTGATTTACACTCAAATATTTAGAAAGTACTCTTTAGCAATCCTAAGAAAATTACACGTACATGGCCCAAGCCCCACGTAAGCACTTTTGTAAATGTCATTTGTGAGCCTAGAGCTTTCTCTTCTGGCAAGAAATGCATGCCATTTTTATGGGATATTTTCAATTTGCAATTCATTTTCACTTGGGAGCTTCTGGATTGATTGCTGGGGGATGGGAATTTTCAGACGATTTAGGTCATTTCTGACTATGACATAGCATAGCCCAGGATTTGGTGAATGTCAAAGAAGCTGACATCTGCATTACCTTTGAGAATTGCCTGTTTTAAAATGAATCACTCAGTGAAGGGACATGTCCACTCTAATTTATTTAATTTTTTTTTACCTTTCATTTTTACTGTTAAAGAGTTCTATTAGAATCACAGATCACTCCATTCACTTAAAAGATATGATTATATATTTCATAGATTATTATCCTTTATGTAAAAGAGAAAAGTTAGTTGGCAAATTCTCTGGGAATCTTTTTATTTTAATGAGCCTCAGCAAGGCCTCAGGGTGCTATATGGAGGTGTGGGTCTGGGCCTCTGCCGAACCTTCCACTAACTGGGTAGGTGAGCTTGGACAGCTCACGTACTTCCAGCCTCAGTTTGAAGAGAAAATATGTGTTGTGTAAGAGGGCCAGGAAGACCCACGGTGGAATTCTCATTGGGATAAAAGCATGACCTTCCGTGGGACAAGACTGCCATTGGTGCTTCTGGATTGAGTTGGTGACAGTAAAATGCTGAGGCTGACCCAGCCTCTCCAGCCAGCTGGATTAAGGGGACATGTGTGTCTCAGATAACCTGAAGACTAAACAGGGTCTTCTCGATCTGCCATGGTTCACGCGCCACCCTGAACTGGAACGTGTGCCAACTTCTAAGGGAGGAACAGGAGTAAACTGATGTTCTGAGGAGATGATTCTTACTCTTAGTCATTTCTGATTTTCCTCAAATGCCAAGTTCTGGTTCCAGATGATGCTTTGATTGAAGAGGAGGGAGAGATGAGCACAGAACCATCCTGAAACAGGAAGTGTTGTTACTCATAAAGTACTTGGACTTTCCCTGTGTTTTTTTAGTGATTTTTTAAAAAAACTTTTGCAGGCTGCAGGAAGATGTGCTGGCTTCAAAGCACCTTCTTATGGGGCATGGTTGGAAAGCAGGTATCGTCCCCCATATCACCTATGCTGTGCCAGCCCTGCCTGGTGATTCTGTGGTAAAGGGGACTGTCAGTCTGCTTTGAGCACCTTATGGAATAAAATAGAGGAAAGCAGAGGAGGGTCAGCCACGTGGGTAAGTCTCAGCTGGGCTTCTGCCATTACCCTGCTGTCTACATCTCTCTAGTAAATTTCACTTCCTAGGCCCTTGCCTCCCCAGGTTTAAAGCAAGAAGTGTTGGAATTGACGACTGATAAAGTTTGCCATGGAGCCTATAAGCCCGCGCTTTTCTGTGGGAGTAGCAGGGCTGTGTCAGGTGGTGATTTGGAACATTGCGGGGCAAGGCAAGCCCTGGGGAGCTCATTAAATAGGCAGGTTCTGAGTCCCTTTCCAAGAAATTCTGCCTCCTCCATCAGTCTGTGATGGGACACACAATCAGCATTTTAAAGAGTCTCTTCAAATGATCGAGAAGCCCTGTTACAAACCACAAAGGAGTGGGCCAGCACAGGGTGATGGTATGATGCTGACAGCTAAACTTGGAGTGCCGAGCAGACTCTGAAGGCACAGCAGACAGGACACCTTGGGCGCACACGGCTGGCAAGAGAGACAGCAGTCATGGTGCACCACAGCGATGAGTCCAGGGCCAAAGTGAGAACTGCTGCAAGGATTATTTCCTTTAATGATTTGCCAACTTTTTTTTTTTTTTTTTTTTTTTTGTGGTACGCAGGCCTCTCATGTTGTGGCCCCTCTCATTGCGGAACACAGGCTCTGGACGCACAGGCTCACTGGCCATGGTTCACGGGCCTAGCCGCTCTGCAGCATGTGGGATCTTCCCGGACTGGAGCATGAACCCATGTCCCCTGCATCGGCAGGCGGACTCTCAACCACTGCGCCACCAGGGAAGCCCCACCAACATTTTTTAAGTGGATGGGTTTTATATAAATCTCCAAATTGCAGCCTTCTCTTCAGAATTAAACCAGGCAACACAGAGCCCATGGTCCTGCCCCACTCATGCAAACAATCCACCCAGATTAGGAGCAGCAGACCTTCTCAAGCAGTGTTGGCCCTCCAATTCATGTCCCCCAATACTTGTCTAGGTCCAGTGGGCAGTTGGTTTGCCTATCCTTTCTTTAGGCCAGGATTTTGAGAAATTAGTATCCACTGAAAGGTAACCTTAACATGTGAATGAACTTTTTTATGTAGCTTGACTTGGGTACTTCAATGATTTTAAATTGACATCTAGAGACATACGCTGTTAAATTCAAAGTGAACTTCAAGATAATCTGGTTCAGTATTTTTCAAGTTAACTTCCTTCTGATCTTCATGAATATTAATACAAATGAAAGTTCTGTGGCCAAATAAACTGGGTAACAGAGCAAGCAGACCTCTTCCCTGAAGAGTCAGGAGCCCCAAGATGGCTGTGGGGTATGGAGGACACCAAATGTCCCCTCACCACCCCACCCATCCATGTTTTTAGAAGTATCCTTCGCAAATGTAAATCTATTTCGACTCCTTTTTTCTTTTTTTAATCTCCAGGGAAAGTGAATCCCAGGAGACTTAATGGCATGGAGAGTTGGAATTCAACTTTGCATTTTTGCACTCCAATGCTCTGATGATTGTGCAAATACAGCCAATAGTCAGTGTTGAATAAATCATCTGGATGAAATCAGAAGGTGGATTGCATGATACACATTTGTCTCTTGTAGATTCACACTGTAGTAAGTAGGGAAGGGGAGGTGATGCCCTGTAGGGTTTAGTCAAGGTTTTGAGTTGTGCCTGTGAGTGTGTCTCTGAGTAATATCAATCTAATTTTTATGGATTGTCTTCTTCTTAATTTTATCAAATTAACAATAAATGTTGTTTTGCTCGGTGCATAAAAACAGGTTACTTTTACTTCTTCAGTATGTACGTGTTTCTCTTGGTGTATAAAAAAGGACACATTTTAGAAAGTAAATACCCCTCCTAACAAATTAAGGAAGTACAAATTATGGTCAAAATTAAAGCCGATTTTGGGGATTTTTACAATCATCAAGTTTTTGTGAAATCTCCCAACCTTAGTAGTCATCTTTAAATATCATTTTTAGACATGACTTCTTTTTTCCTTCTCTCTCTCTACCTCTCCACTCCATCATTCTCTGTTGAAAGCCAAAATGGAGCCCTTCATGTCTGCTAAATTATCATCTTTTCCTTAAAGTCTTTTGGAATCATCTTGACTGGGAAAATCTGTCCCCTACTTCTGAGTTTTGATATTTTAAATTTAGGACTTTAGTAAAACTTTATGATTATTGGGAAAATACTTTCTTGCTGATTCTGACCTCTTTAAGATAAGAATAACTGCATCCTATTACGTCCCCCATGGTGCCCAGCTTGCTGCAAGGTACATGGTAGCCTGAGTCAGCCCAGGCTGCCATAACACAATCCCACAGATGGGGTGGGTTAATCAACAGACCTTATTTCTCTTCTCACTTCTCTGACAGTTCTGGAGGCTGAAAGAGCAAGATCACGGCACTGGCAAACTCAGCTCCTGGGGAGGACTGTCTTCCTGAATTGCATGGTACAGAGAGAGAATGCTGGTGTCTCTTCTTCTAAGGGCACTAATGCCATCATCAGGGCCCCACCCTCATGACCTCATCTAAACCTGGTCATCTCCCAAAGATCCCATCACATTGAGAGTTAGGGCTTCCAATATATGAATTTGGGAGTGCACAAATATCCAGTGTGTAATAAGGGTGGTATTCAAGTATTTATTGAATTCATGAATAATGAACCTGTTTTTACTGTTACATGGCATCAGTGAGAGAGTACTGACCAGTAAACTCAGACACTCCTAGGATGGTAGAATTTTGGAGCCTTTGTGGCACATTAGCTTCCGCCACAGGCTGGTGCTATCCATGTTTACAGATGAGGTTGCTGAGACCTAGATGGTTAAGCAACTGTCTCAGGACAGTAGTGGTGAGACTAGAGCCCAGGTCTTGCACCTTGATGGCCCAGTATGACCGTCCCTCTATGCCCTTCTTCCTCCCTCAATGCAAACCTTTCAAATTACCAATCTGCCACAATGCTTAATTGAATAAGCCACCTTTTTCTAGACTTTGCCTAGGTCCAGAAACTTTGGCCAAAAAAAGTGCAAAAGTATAGAAAGTGTGGGAACCACTTGTTAGATCTCTTATAATCTTGATAAATCAGTTGAGTTAGCCAGGTAAGGAGATGCTCACTTTTTGATACAGGCAGACCTCATTTTATTGCACTTTGCTTTCTTGCATTTCACAGATACTGTGTTGTTGTTGTTGTTGTTTTTTTTTTACAAATTGAAGATCTGTGGCAAATCTGTGGCAAACAAATCAGCCCCATTTTCCCAACAACATCTGGTCACTTTGTGTCTCTGTGTCACATTTTGGTAATTCTCACAATATTTCAAATATTTTCATCATCATTGTATTTGTTATGGTGACCTATGGTCAGTGATCTTTGATTGCTACTACAACTCACTGAAGGCTTAGATAGTAGCATTTTTTTAGCAATAAAGTATTTTTTAATTAAGAAATGTACTTTTTTAGACATAATGCTATTGGATGCTTAATAGACTACATCGCATAGTGTAAACATAACTTTTACATGCACTGGGAAGTCAAAAAAAATGGTGTGACTGCTTTGTTGCAGTGGCCTGGAACTGAACCAGCAATATCTCCAAAGTCTGTCTGTATTTGTTTACAGGACTGTCAAACACCAGAGAAGAAGTAAAATGATAACAATTGTCTATTGTGGACCCATAATATGCAAAATACCATTTACGATCTTGCATTTTCAAAATTCTATTAATCCCCCCAACTATCCTAGAAGTCATGGGCATTTCCTCCATGATACAGAAAGAATTCAGGCAAAAAATATAACTTGCATGAGATCGCTGAGCTCTTTAGCTGTACAGCCTGGATTTGAACTTGAGAGTTTCTAATTTACCATACTAAGGTGCACATGAATCATATCATGTGTGTGGGAGTGAACCTCGGTGGGGTCACTACAACCTCTGCTTTGTAGACTAAGGAGGAAAGTGTGAGGCAGAGTGGCTGTCTTTCACTCTTTCTTTGGTTACCTTTTTATTTTCCCTACCTACCCTTCTACTCCATGTTTTTTTATCATCTTTTTTTTTCTTGAGAACCAAGTGTTTTTGTTTTTTTCATATAACCAGGGGAAAACTATGTGTATACTGAAAGATGTGCCAGTCTATGATAAGATGAAGACAACATCCATTCATTACGACAGTAGAAAAGCAGATGTTAGAAGCAGGAATTTGATTATTGTGAGTAATATACATGATCACCATTTTTTGCTAAGTTCATGATCTCAAACTCTTAGTACAAAGATCAAGTCACCTCTAAACTTCAACTGTCCTTTTAAATTTTTCCAATGTCTTCATTGATTCTGGATTAGAGATGAAAAGAACTTTCTAGTCACCCTTGAAAATGGAAAAAAATAATAATTTTAAATAATTGAGGCTGGGCTTTGCGAGTGTCTGGTGTTTGGTCTTGTGGGGCTGGTTTTTATTACCTTGGGCCACAGCTTCTGATTAAATCTGCAGTCCCCAGTGTAGTTGGCTGGCCTCTTTACTGCCGTGTATAACCACAAGTCCAGGCAACTCCCCACATATCAAGCCATGCGTGTATAAAATAAAACATGGGTCTGGGGGAACTATTCCTGAGATAATGATGGGTACTTTGACTTTGCAGTAATTTTGGCTGACTGGATCACTTTTCATGTAGGTACTTTTGTTTCCTGTTTTCTTGGATTATTGCACATATACGTGTGAAAGGATACATTTGTGTAAATCATTCTGGAGAATTCTCCAAGAAACCAACCTATCACCCCACCTCTTTTGTTGCAGACATGGACAAAATTGAGCACTTTTATTTTATTTAACAGCAACAGAGATAGTATAATTTTTTTATATCAATGTTTGACTTTCCCTGATTTTTATAATAATGTGTTTGCTGATCTCTATAATAATGAAGTAGCAACTGAGGTCTGACTCAGGGTATTTATATTGCTTTCTTTAGACAAAACAAACAAAGGAAAGAAAAAAATACCTTCCAGTTTTACTGAGTCAAGAATCCTGATTTATTATCAAAAAGACATAGGAATCCCAACTCTATCACATACAGCATCTCAGTTTTCTCACCTGCAAAAAGGCAACGCAGAAGGCTCTCTCAGGTTATTCTGAGGAGTAAACAAGAAAATATGTAGATGTGAGTACACGGTGGGGGCTCAGGAACCAATGGTTCCTTTCTTTGATTCGTCTGGAAAATTAATGACTCAGTCACAAATCCGTCTTTCCCATCTACAGTGGTTGGCTCTCCTCCTTGGCCATGTTAGGTATTTTTCTTCATTAGCCAGCTTTTAAGTTTGTGAGCAGGGTTTTGTCACTTGGAGAGTGTCTTTGAAAAGCAAACTGGACCAGGAAACACACACACCAGTAACTGGATGAGTAATCCTCTAATCCAGGGACAACTGTTCCATAAGCATTTGAAACATAAACACAAGCAGAAGACTCCTCTGCAGCAGGAGAGCTTGGATAAACATGCTGGCCCCCTCCTTCCTCCACTCTGCGTCCCCTCCTGCCTGTTTTCTGGCAGCCTGTGAAGTTCAGCAGTCTCTCTGTCTCTCCGTTGCCGGGTCAGTGCCTTGTGAGTCCCATAGTCGTGCCCCAACCTTGCCTCTCGGAACTTAAATCTGCTTCTGTGGCAGAACTTGAGCCTTCTGTGAGCAGACCAGGACCACTAAAGCACTTCCCCAAGCAGAGGACACAGCATCACCTAGAGCCCCCTATCTGGCCCTGGGGACCCAACCACTGTTAACAAACGCTTTGCACAAGCTGCTTTTAATCGCTCCTTCACCAAGACCGTCTGTGTCTCCTGTTCCTGTCACCTCCTCTGGCCAGTTCTCTGAGCCCTTTATCTGATGGCTTTGCCCCGGGACGGCTACTCGTTTCCACCCCATCCGTCCTGCCGTCAGTGACTGGGGTCAGGAGGTGGCCCCGGTTTTCGAATAGTTTTCTCTGCTGGAAGTGAACTGGCTCCTTCGGGAACTGAACCCGTGACCTCTCCCGCATCAGCACCGGACTTCACTCATGTGAACTAAGCAGCCCAGACGGACTCATCGCACTTCTATCCTGTGTTCTGCAAGTTTTGAAAGTTGCAGAGGCCGGAGCCCTTCTCCCACGTAAAGTTCACTCCCACATGCTCTTCTGTGGCGATTTGGGGAGCTGTGGGATTTTTATTAAATTGTCAATGCTAGGCAGAACACGGAAAAAGAAATGGGTGGGTCTGTGTCTAGGCACAGAAGTGGAACTTCCCGAGAGCAGGGAATCTGTCCCCAGTGGAGCTCGGAGTAGCAGGGAGGGAACGTGTGTGTCTCCTTCAGATTTCAAGAGCCTGCAGCTGGAAAGGCAGCCACTGCCACCAGCAGAGCGTATCCTGCACTCCAAGAATCAGGGCTTTCCAGTGCCCACGGGAATGCCTTTCCCTCTTTCTGCAGGAAATGGGCTACATTAGGCACAGCTTGTTAAATGTGTGACCGATCAGCTTGACGCTAGACTTCTTGGGGCTCCAGGCCCGCACGGTGGCCGATAAACCAGCTCCAAGCACGAGCGGCCGTTCCCAGCTCTAGGTCACTGGTTCAGGGGTCAGCCGCACTCTTTCTGAGGCTGGCCTGAGCCACAGGACCCGGGCAGGATGGCAGGGCATCGTGACTCCAGACCCTGGCCTGCAGCCCATGTCAGGCTTCCATGATAATCCGGCAGGGGAGGCTGCCCAGCCCTCTCACCCCGTGTCTAATGAAAGACTGACCTGCTTTGCCTTTTCTTATGACAAATTATATATCAGAAGACAGGAGATTTAAAAATTAATTCAAGATTAATTCAGGGATGCATGGAATTATTTGGCCAACAGATGAAAAATGAAATGTTCACTACAAAGAAGGAAGAGAGTAGAAGTGTCAAATTTTAATCCCATTTCCCGTGAAGAATTATCACGTCCCAAGACTCTTCTTGAAACTCCAATTAACCATCCAAGCACCAGCCTTATCCACACCTTCCATGAGCAGAAGCCAGGGTGCCACTGGTGTTTGGTAAAGGATTCATGTTTGGGGGCAGAATAAATCTAATTAGCTCTGTACTAAGCTTTAAGGGGAAAAAAACAAAACAAAACAATAGCCAGAGTGAGTACTGTATCCAGATCGAGGAAAACTTTTTACTCTTTTCAGTAAATGAGAAATAAATAAAAAAACAGAAAACTGTTTCATTTGAAGTTCTGTTAAAATTTAATGTCAGCTGGAACAACGCAGACCTCACAGTCCCGATAAATCAAAAAAAAAAAAAAAGTAGCAAATCAAGGAAACTCCATCTTGTAAATCTGAAGGCATTTTTGGTGGTGGCGGTATTATGGCTGAATACAGTTAAAACACACACACACCAATGGAATCTACTAGAATTAGGTCCTAACTTCAAATGGTGATGTGTCTTGGAGAAAAATAAACATTTTTAAGAAAGCTGTGCTCCCCATCTAAGGCTCATGCTGCACAAATAATAAATCATGCAATAAAATCACCCTGGAGAGGTTGTGCTCTATTTTGAAATATTAAAAGCTGAACTTTCTCTGCACAACTCTTAGTTTCAAAACACAGAATGCATCTGGACAGCTTTTTATGGCTTGGTTTTCTTCCCACTCCAGCTTTCTACATGAATGCACATTTGAGGGAGGATATACATGAAGAAGTAGACTAACCTTCAATAATGCATTTTGCTTAATGCCCTATTTGGTCTGGTCATTTCCTGAAAACCACTCATGTGATACCTTATTTTCAAAGCCCTGGAAAAAAAAATCAAGCAAATTACAGTGGAACTTTGAAAGAAATGTAATTGAACATGCTTTCGGAGCAGTACACAGTACATTAAAAGGCCCAGTGATTAGGGAACTAGCAGTGAACCCTCACACAAGGGCTGTGTGCAAATTAAGTTGGGCCACCATCAGTGAGGATGGAAATTTTGCCAGATCAGGTGTTTTCACCCTGCGGGAAAGAGTCCCCGTTCACACAGAGCTCCCCTCCTGGTCCATCTTGCACATCCCTATTGCTGGTACCTCACTAAAGGAAATCAGTTAAAAGGGACTCCTGTGGCTGATGGCCATTTTTTTTTTCTTTGATGAAACATCAAACTTGATGTTGAAGCAATTTTTGTAGTTTCTATCTTCTGAAAGCAAGAAAATGTGGTTAACTGAACCATGACCTTAATTTGCAGTATATGTGAAGACAGAGGAAGGAGAAGCAGCAGACAGATAGGATGTTTTCATGTATATAAGTGATCAGGGTTGAGCTTATACTTCCTTGTTTGATTGTGGTTATTTTAATTTTTTTCACACTCATATTTTCAAAATGGGGTAAGAGATTGAAAATCACATAGCCTGACAGTTGTTAATGTTTTAAGACCACCTTTGCTCCCAACACAGAAAAGATAAAAGAGGAAGTGATCTGGCTGCGGTGCCTTATGAAAACCTGGGATTCAGCAGAAGAGACTGTCAAGACCAACCTGATCATTCTGTCAAGGGATGCTCTGCACATCCAGAGCAGTGCAATGATTCTACCCCCGTTAGGACTAAGCTGTGTCTCTGCATCTCTTCCCTGAGATGGGAGCACAGAAAGAGGAATAGGTGTTGTGAAGAGGAAAGACAACATTCTGTTTGGAATCTATGGAATTTGAAGTGCCTTTGAGATGTCAGTCAATCACCTGCCTAATCACGGAGTGAACATAAGAACCAAAGGCTTAGGAGAGATGGAGTAGGCGGGCCATCGGCTCATGGATGGTAAATGAAGTCATCTGAGTACAAGACAACCACTCAGGAGGAGTGTGTTTGGAGAAAGATGAGGAGCGAAAGTGGAAACCCAGAATATATTTCAGAATGTCATATCTTGGCAGAGAGGAAAACAAAGCCCAAGATAGAGTAACCAAAAGTCAGTATAGGAACCAGGAGTGTGTGGAATCAAAGAAGCTGGGCAGAACATGTTCAAGAAGGAGCCAGAATGGAGGGAATAAGTCAGCTTGCAGGAGAAGACCCCAGCCCCACAGGAGCAGGATGACCAGCTCATCCTGACCTGTGGGAAGCAGCAGTGACACCTTCTTCACTTGAATAACAAGGATGCTGTTTGAGTTTGGTGTTTACCTGGCTTTGAGGTAAGGTGGCTGCATGCCATGCATCCTCAGACTTTCAAATTTTGGCTACTTCCAAATTGAAACAATCCAAGAATTCTGACCATTTTTATAAGATATAGACAGTGTTAATATGAAATGTTGAGCTCCAAAGTGAAGGACCACCTGAGATTTTTTTTCTCAGTTCCTATAGCAACATCATAATGCGGAGACCATAGGAGGTGTGTAGTTTGTGAAATGAAGGAATTCCTTCCTTCTTCTCCAGGGGATGTGCATTGCTGTTCCAAACAAGCTGCAAGTGCTTTTAAGGGAGAAAGTCATGAAAAGAGTTCTTTTTATGATGCCCATGAACAAGGGCTCCCTAAATCCTTTTTTTTTTTTTTTTTTTTTTTTTTTTTTTTGCTGTACGCGGGCCTCTCACTGTTGTGGCCTCTCCCGTTGCGGAGCACAGGCTCTGGACGCACAGGCTCAGCGGCCATGGCTCACGGGCCCAGCCGCTCCGCGGCATATGGGATCCTCCCAGACCGGGGCACGAACCCGTATCCCCTGCATCGGCAGGCGGACTCTCAACCACTGCGCCACCAGGGAGGCCCCCTAAATCCTTTTAATCTAATGTATGGTTCATTCAGAATAATTGATGATAACACATCCTCTAGGCTGAAGCAACAAAAAAAATCTCAAAGATAGGATCTGTGATTATTATTAGATGATGAAACCTCCCAGATGCCACCTTCCAGCAACTCCCCAACTACCCTGAGGTGTGACCTTCACACTGTGAATCTCCCCGCAGCCAACAGGCCTCAGACAAAAGGGGCCACAGAAACCAGTTGTCTTAACATCCTGCAACTTGGGGCACCTTCACATCCAGGTTTCTGCTGCCCCGGCCTATGCAATTTTCTGGAAAACACGAATGACATGATGTTTATGAAAAGAAAGAGCACAGAACTGATAGGAAGAAGACCCAGGTTTGAATCCCCATTTCACCCAGAAATGTGAAATCCAGCAAGTCCAATCATCTCTTGGTGACGTCATTTAGATTTTTATTAAATGGTAATGATCATACCTATTTCTTGATGTCTTTGTGAGGATCTACTATGTCAATGTGTATGGAAATTCTTTTTAAGTGATAAATGCTAGTGGTGTCCCCAAATCTCAACGAGGAGTTTAAAATCTCACTTCCCCCACCCATCACGGTAAAAGGGGGCTCTCTGAGACATATTTCAGTCTAGAGGGAATGCAGTGTGTTCATGGTGCTAAAAACGAAATATGTGGTAAGAAAGATAAAGGTATTTCAAGTCTATCTTGCACTAGAAATTCACATGGTAGATTGCTCCTCTCTCTTGTGAAACGTGTCCTTTCTTCTTGCTTCTCTGGGATTTCTTCTGCTTGGAAGAAATGAGGAGAACTGAAAAACAGAATGGGGGGCAGGGCTGGGTTCAGGAGAGAGAAGGCTGGAAGAGTTTCCATGGTGCAGATGGCCAGCTGATCCCCTGCATTCATCATCCCATTCCATAATAGACAACTAACTAGGATCTACTTTTCCCAACCTGCCTTACAACTGGTCCCTTTGGCTATTTTCCCACAATGCGATGTAGCTGACATGAAAGTGCCACCAGAAGTGGCCAAGGCTTCCAGAAGTCTGTGAGCCTCATCCAGTCTTCTGGCTCCCTTTGCCAGCTAGATGTCGGTGACAGTGACATCATTCACATGGAAGAAGCCTGAGTCTCTCAGTACCCTCAAGGAAACAGCCCACCCCAACCAGGAACATCCACATTGGAGAATTACATGGACGAGGGATATGCTTTTATTTTCACCCTTATATATTTTGGGTCTATATGTTAGCCTAGCCTAGCTAATTTCTAGTCTCTGTCCTGAGCTAGAGGGACAAAACTAATTTCTTGGGCTCACATATATTGCAGACCAATTTAAGAGTGTAGGGTTTTCAGCAGAGATTCAGGACCAAAGACTTTACAAATTATAGGACATCTATATGCTGGTACCTTCTCTTTTATCTTTTGTGTATTTAACTGAGTGACCGAAGCAGTTACTGGAGCCAAAATGGTCAGCTGTTGTTTTGTGCCTAGGATTTGTGCTGGCTGCTACCATCACACCTGCTCTGGTTAGGACAACATGGCTCCATGTTACAAAGACACACTCAGGGTAGCCCAAGGACATCAAAACTATGACACAGATAATGAAGGATGTAGCCACAGCACCTGAGATTCCTGGAATTTGGAACTGAACCTGAATTAAGGGGGCAATGTGGACTTCTTTTATGCCATATCGGTTTCTCTATGCACATGTGCTATTTCTACCAAACACCGTCCCTTATTCACTTATCGTTCCTTCTCTTCCATAATTTAGCACATGGAAGCCATTTTCTCTCCAGCTTTGACTTCATGTGACCTTTTGGCTGTAACACCCAACCAGTAACAGATAACTTTGTTCTTTTTTTTTTACATCAAGTTCCTAAGAACTGCTCTTCTTGTTTTTCTTTTTAAATTAGACCATGGGACACGGTTAGGTCTTGGGATCCTTCCTCCCCCACCAGTCTAGACAGACATTTGGTATGTGAAAAATGGCTTTTGGGGGCAGCAGCAATTAGGTGAAAAGCAGATGTTATCCAAGAGGAATGTGAAATGACAGCTTATGATTGGCATCTTTGACACAAACAGCCAACAGTAAAGTGTTAAATAAAATTGGCTGTTCTTACATATTACAAATATAAATATACATAAAATAATTTTATACCAACTAGGTTTTAGGCACTGTGTTAAGATGTTTAGAAAACAAATTATAAAATTGCCCTTATTTTTGTCAGTTAACAGTTTATTGGGTTTGGGGGTGGTTAAAGCATGCACATAAATAATAATGATAATAGTAATAAACCTGTAAGTAGACCTAATCCTTAATGTCAAAACTTTCTAGTATCTCTGTGTTAGGACAGAATGAGCATCACCCTTCAAGTTCAGCTTCTGGTCCTAGGACAATGGGCCAACTGGTCCTTAGTTTCCTCCTCCATGAAATAGGGATGTCAGTACCTACCTTATTCATAATGATGCTCTGAGAATAAAGTGGGATGATACTTTGAAAGTTAAAGCAATTATCCTAGTGGCTGGCTGTGGTCAGGGTTCATATCACATCCACCACTAAATCAATAGTATCTAACACAGGGACCGACACATAGCAGGCACACAATAAATATCAGATCTTTTGGGTTTTTCTCCTCCCCCTTTACATTCTACTTTTTATTATTAATTCCTCCTAAAAGAACATTGCCTTTTTCTTGAATTTGACTGAATTGCTGAAACATATGTCGCTGATATCGCCGATATCCTTCCCTACTCTGGCCAAACCTCACCAGTGCATTTCATTCTGCACTTTTGTGTACATCTTCACATCTTATATGTCTTTGCTGAAATTCATCCTGTATCCTTAATCGGCTATTGTCTAACTAGTCTTATTGCACAATTTGAAGTTATTGTTATCCTCTAAATAAGCACCTTCCAGTACAACTTTCTGGGGTGACATTCTGGGATGTTCTGTCTATGTACAGTCCAATATGGTTGTTGAACGTGTGACTACTGACCACTTGAAATGCTGGTGTCACAGAGGAATACATTTTTAATTTAATTTGATTTAAATTTAAATACTTATATGTGGCTAGTGACTGACATATTGGACAGGACTACTTTACATGATTAAAAGCCCTACTTAATTAGATATAACCTATTCTTGTCTTTTCTACCCAGATCATCCAAAGAGATATTTAGCTGAATAAGTAACAGGACAGAGACAAATGACAATGAAAGCATGGCGATCCAAAACCTATGGGATGCAGCAAAAGCAGTTCTAAGAGGGAAGTTTATAGCAATACAAGCCTACCTCAAGAAAGAAGAAAAATCTCAAATAGCAATCTAACCTTACACCTAAAGGAACTAGAGAAAGAAGAACAAACAAAACCCAAAGTTAGTAGAAGGAAAGAAATCATAAAGATCAGAGCAGAAATAAATGAAATAGAAACAAAGAAAGCAGTAGCAAAAATCAATAAAATTAAAAGCTAGTTCTTTGAGAAGATAAACAAAATTGATAACACTTTAGCCAGACTCATCAAGAAAAAGAGGGAGAGGACGCAAATCAATAAAGTTAAAAAATGAAAAAGGAGGTTACAATGTGCACTGAAGAAATACAAAGCCTCATAAGAGACTATTACAAGCAACTCTATGCCAATAAAATTGACAACCTGGAAGAAATGGATGAATTCTTAGAAAGGTATAACCTTCCAAGACTGAACCAAGAAGAAATAGAAAATATGAACAGACCAATCACAAGTAATGAAATTGAAACTGTGATAAAAAAATCTTCCAACAAACAAAAGTCCAGGACCAGATGGTTTCACAGGTGAATTCTATCAAACATCTAGAGAAGAGCTAACACTCACCCTTCTTAAACCCTTCCAAAAAAATGTGGAGGAAGAAACCCTCCCAAACACATTCTATGAGGCTGCCATCACCGTGATACCAAAACCAGACAAAGATACCACACAAAAAGAAAATTACAGACCAATATCACCGATGAATATAGATGGAAAAATCCTCAACAAAATACTACCAAACAGAATCCAACAACACCTTAAAAGGATCATACACCATGATCAAGTGGGGTTTATCCCATGGATTCAAGGATTCTTCAATATACACAAATCAATCAATGTGATACACCATATTAAAAAATTGAAGAATAAAAACCATATGATCATCTAAATAGATGCAGAAAAAGCTTTTGACAAAATTCAACACCCATTTATATAAAAACTCTCCAGAAAGTGGGCATAGAGGGAACATCCCTCAACATAATAAAGGCCATATATGACAAACCCATAGCAAACATCATTATCAATGGTGAAAAACTGAAAGCATTTCCTCTAAGATCAGGAACAAGACAAGGATGTCCACACTTGCCACTATTATTCAACATAGTTTTGCAAGTCCTAGCCACGGCAATCAGAGAAGAAAAAGAAATAGAGGGAATGCAAATTGGAAAAGAAGAAGTAAAATTGTCACTGTTTACAGATGACATGATATTATACATAGAGAATCCTAAACATGCCACCAGAAAACTACGAGAGCTGATCAATGAATCTGGTAATGTTGCAGGATACAAAATTAATGCACAGAAATCTCTTGCATTCCTATACACTAACAATAAGATCAGAAAGAGAAATTAAGGAAACAATCCCATTCACCATTGCAACAAAAAGAATAAAATACCTAGGAATAAACCTACCTAAGTAAGTAAAAGACCTGTACTCAGAAAACTATAAGACACTGATGAAAGAAATCAAAGATGACACAAACAGATGGAGAGATATACCATGTTCTTGGATTGGAAGAATCAATATTGTGAAAATGACTATACTACACAAAGTAATCTACAGATTAAATGCCATCCCTATAAAATTACCAGTGGCATTTTTTACAGAACTAGAACAAAAAATCTTAAAATTTTATGGAGAAACAAAAGACCCCGAATAGCCAAAGCAGTCTTGAGGGGAAAAAAAGGAGCTGGAGGAATCAAACTCCTTGACTTCAGACTATACTACAAAGCTACAGCAATCAAGACAATATGGTGCTGTCACAAAAACAGAAATATAGATCAATGGAACAGGATAAAAAGCCCAAAGATAATCCCACGCACCTATGGTCAACTAATTTATGACAAAGGAGGCTAGGCTGTACAATGGAGAAAAGACCGTCTCCTCAGTAAGTGGTGCTGGAAAAACTAGACAGCTACATGTAAAAGAATGAAACTAGAACACTCCCTAACACCATACACAAAGATAAACTCAAAACGAATTAAAGACCTAAATGTAAGACTGGATGCTATAAAACTCTTAGAGGAAAGAGTTTTATAGGAAGCACACTCGTTGACATAAATCACAGTAAGATCTTTTTTGATCCACCTCCTAGAGTAATGGAAAAAAAACCAAAAATAAACAAATGGGACCTAATGAAACTTAAAGACTTTTGCACAGCAAAGGAAACCATAAACAAGATGAAAAGACAACCCTTAGAATGGGAGAAAATATTTGCAAATGTATCAACAGACAAAGAATTAATCTCCAAAATATATAAATAGCTCATTCAGCTCAATATTAAAGAAGCAAACAACCCAATCAACAAGTGGACAGAAGACCTAAATAGACATTTCTCCAAAGAAGACATACAGATGGCCAAGAAGCACATGAAAAGCTGCTCAACATCACTAATTATTAGAGAAAGGCAAATCAAAACTACAATGTGGTGTCACCTCACACCTATTAGAATGGGCATCATCAGAAAATCTACAAACAACAAATTCTGGAGAGAGTGTGGAGAAAAGGCAATCCTCTTGCACTGTTGGTGGGACTGTAGATTGGTGCAGGAGCCACTATAGAGAACAGTATAGAGGTTCCTTAAACAAATAAATATAGAATTACCATATGACCCAGCAATCCCACTACTGGGCATATACCCAGTGAAAACCATAATACAAAAAGACGCATGCACCCCAATGTTCATTGCTGCACTATTTCCAATAGCGAGGTCATGGAAGCAACCTAAATGCCCATCAACAGATGAATGGATAAAGAAGATGTGGTATATATATACAATGGAATATTACTCATCCATAAAAAGGAACGAAACTGGGTCATTTGTAGAGACATGGATGAATATAGTCATACAGACTGAAGTACGTCAGAAAGAGAAAAACAAATATCGTATATTAACACATATATGTGGACCCTAGAAAAATGGTACAGGTGAACTGGTTTGCAGGGCAGAAATAGAGACACAGATGTAGAGCAGAAACGTATGGATATCAAGGGGGGAAGGTGGTGGT
Organism: Mesoplodon mirus; assembly: GCF_964341445.2. Classification (NCBI taxonomy): domain Eukaryota; kingdom Metazoa; phylum Chordata; class Mammalia; order Artiodactyla; family Ziphiidae; genus Mesoplodon; species Mesoplodon mirus. The sequence continues at coordinate 28,166,807 of NC_138990.1, read as the reverse complement.
GGGGGGGATGAATTGGGAGATTGGGATTGACATGTATACACTAATATGTATAAAATAGATAACTAATAAGAACCTGCTGTATAAAAAATAAATAAATAAAATTAATTTAAAAAAACAAAACAAAACTGCAGCTGAAGACCAATTTGCTAAGAGGAAAATCTGCGTGTCCATGTCTCACTTCAGGTAAAGGGCACCAGAAATGAAATGTGGTCTATTGGGGACTTGGGCTGAGGCAGAGGAGCTATGAGGAGGAAGTGGGACTGGCCATGGTGCCGGGAAGCCTCAGCATCATTCGGTGTCTCAGACTCTGAGGGTGGATGCTCTGATCCCAGATGGCTGAGGCGTTGCCTGCCATCTGGTAGCAGTTGGATGCAGAGTCCAATCTGATGAAACTGAGCCAGACAGCTGGTATCAGATATTAGAAAATGTTAAGTCCAAACTCCAGAATAGCTTTTAACAAAGCTCCCTCTCAGCCTGGGGTCCTGGGAACAGGGGTGTGAGGGCTTCCTGAATTTATTAGTATACTGTTGATAACCCCATTGTGTGCTCATCAGGGAATACATGGCATGTTAATTATGAAACTGATGTTAGCTTGTGGGGCAACCCTGTGTTACCACACAGAGCATCACTCTGTTGTTTTTTTTTTTTTTCCAATATGATTTGGAAAATCCTTTCACCAACAGAACATCTCAAGTTTACTTGTGAAACTTCCCACTATTGACCCTAATAATAACGATGGTTAGTTGGAGAGAAATTACCAAACACAGGTCTTCTCAGAAACAGTCCCCAGACATGAAAGTCTGCCTAGTGATGGCCCAGAGTAAGTCCTACGTGCCCGGGCACTTGGGGTCCCTGAAACAGCATTGCTTCTCTGACGTTTATCATAGAAGCACAGTTATCTGACACCAAAGCCAAATGATCAAAGCTGACATGGAAAGTGCACAGCCCCTCGGATGTTGTGGGACCAGCGTTCAGCACCCAGGAGAAATGATTTTGTGAAAGGAGCAGAGGTCACTACATTGCAAACAAAATTCTTTCCATTAAAAATGACAGTTCCCACACTCAGATGTAAAGAAAAGAGCTGTCATTTTTGTCCTCCTTCCTACCACTGTTTGGCATGAGTTATTAAGCCACGTCCTGGAAAGAAGCCAACGGCACATATCATTAAACCGAGCTTCTGAGGAGCTGTTAATTTTTCAGTGTGATATCACACACATGCAAATGGAAATCCTTGTCTGCCAGCTTCCACTGTAATGAGAACATTTTTAGGAAGGTAAGGATGTGTAAGACACTGAGATAATCCAGAGATGTAGCTGAAAAGGAACAGAGAAGATGTGCTTTCCTCCAGAGGTGGTTTCCGCCAGGCCCATGTTGAAAAGACATTAGCGGGAAGACCTAGCTACCAGAAGATGTCATGTCAGGAAGTGCTGCCCAGTGGATTTACGAGGTCTGGGGTTGGACACCTCAGAATTGTAGGTCGGGCTGAGCTCCTGTGCCTCCTCACCCAGCAGGGACTCTCAGTGCAAGGGCTGAAAGGTTTCCAAACCTTTTAATTGATGGTTTCTCTGATCAAAAACCTTGAAACACTTGGAGGCCCCAGGATTATTTTTGTAGGTCTGTTCCAGTTCCCAAGTGGGTTTGAATTATATCAATAATAACTTTGTTCCAAGCTTAGATCCATAAGGGATCCTAATCTTGGGATATTTGGGAAGAATATAGTGGGTTTCACTAAGTAGTTTTATTTCAGCAGCACCCAAGTGCAGTATAATGAGTTTCATAGTCCTAGGGTGCTGCTAGTTTTGGAAAGTGTTCTAGAGCAGAGTGAGGGGAGAGCCCACTGATTCTTTGGATATAAAGGGAAAAAGGAATAAACAAGAAACAGGGGAAATAAATGTTGAAAGGATAAAAGAATATTTAAAAGGAAATCACAATGCTCAGGGGTCCTTCAGTGAATGCAGGTTAGATAGCATCCTATAAGCAATGCATTTTGTTAATGATATTGTGTGGCTTTCCTTTCTGTCTGTCCATGTGCCTACTGGTCCACACCCCTTACCCTCCTCCTATGTGGGCTTTCTCAATGTTCTCTTTGCTGATTCCATCCTCTTCCAGACACTTTCCAGTCTAGTGGGGCTCAGGGGGCAGGCCAGTGGCTACCTGCTCATCATTCCTCCAGGGATGGAAGTTGCACACTGTACCAGTGACCACGGGGGCTTGACTTAGGTCAGCAGCTCCAATAACACTGAACCTGTCAAGCATCACATTCCGTCCTGTAAACTCTTCAGTCCTTTAGGTTTAAAGCCCTTGTTCTTTACCTGCATCATGACAGTTGCAAGGTTGTCCCTCCAGGCAGGTAGAACCCATTATCTGGAAGAGTGGTGACAAAATGCCAATCAGAAAGAGCCAGGGCTGTTAGGATATTAACCGGGACTTCTCCTGTTGTTCTGGAATTTCAGCTGAGAACGTTATGCTGAGGACCCCAGATAATAGTGCCTATGCAGAAAAGCTTGGCACATGCTTACTGAGCTTATAAACAGGTGTTCAAACCTGCCCCTCCCCCTAGTCTCCACCCTTAGCCTATTTATTAGAATCCTTAAACCTGACCAGGGATGAGATTTTTTTCTAAAGGAATTTGTACGAGTGGAGATTATACTCCTGCACCTGGTCCTTTCTCCTCAAGAGAAGTGAAGGAGCTTCAAGACCACCCCACCTCTTGAGATTAGGTTTGTCAACCAGCAGGCAAAACTCACCTCTCCCCGAGTCTCCACAAGCCAACCTCTCCTACCTGCACAATCGCCAAACTGCAGAAACCACAGCCCAGCCAGGGAAGAACAAGAGCGTTCTCGGGAGAACCTGACATGTCTGGGGTCTGGGGATAGAGGGATCGGTGCCTGACTCCAACCGGGAGAAAGGTGACAGGTGATGGGGGACATCTGGTGAGGATGCCCACAGGGGAGACCACCAGCAAGGAGAGGGGTCTGCACTCCCAGTGTATGGCAGGGTGAGGATGTAGAAAAAGTCACACAGGCCAAACGGATTCAGGACAAATACACCTAGAAACTCTGTACTGAAGCTCAGAGTATTGCTATTAAGAAGAAGCCATAGGGGACTTCCCTGGCTGTCCAGTGGTTAGGACTCTGAGCTTCCACTGCAGGGGGCACAGGTTCGATCTCTGGTCAGGGAACTAAGATCCTATAACCTGTGTGGCACAGCCAAAAAAAGGAAATAATCATAAAATAATTTTTTTAAAAAAAGAAGAAACTGTAGAATTCCAAGAATGCTGGGGTTTTCAGCAAGAATTTTCAATATACCTCTTGCCAAAACAGATTTAAACTAAATTAAGCAAACAAACAAACAAAAAGTAAAAATGTCAGAGAAAGAGCATTCATGCAAAACTGGGGAATGGTACATGTATTCTGAGGATTATGCGCGAAACGCAATGAAATGAAGAAGGCACAGGCAATAGATACAGAGTTCTGCCTCCCAAGAGAGTGGTGCTATGGAATAGGAAACAAATGAAGGAAATTCTGAAAAACTCACTTTGGGGGACACAGCTTGGGGCCTGCGGGACCAGAGACTAGCTGAACGTTCCTTGCCTGGGGCTCCTTTCTCCACCACCGAACAGTAGCACCTGCCGAGGCAGAAGTTGCAGAGCTGGAAGGAAACGTAAACAGCCATGGTTGAGCTCTCCTCCTGTTCTGTCGGAGGGTGCATTTGTTCTCACATTTGGAGAACACGCCTCACCAGGGAGCAGGTTTGATGAGGGCTGAGGGCAACAATCTATGGAGGGAAAAAGATGGAAGAGTTTCTAAAAACTTCCTTCAAAACTAAAACCAACAGAAAACTCCTGTTGTCAATTAGACAGAGAGCTCTCAAAACACAGGACTTCTATGTGTCCCATGGCCTCTAAGCCTGAGTGGAGGAATAGGCAGTATCCCAGGAGAACACCCATAAAAGAATGGCTTGCATTCTTGCAGCTCAGGGATTGTGGCACAAATCTGGACCATGTGTGATGAGCTCCCCAAAGCTGTCTGCCAGGGCTCCGACACCCACCCCACCTTCCTGGGCCCTGCAGTGCTGAGCAGGCAATGTAAACGTGTACTCAGTGCTCTGATCTCCTGCAAAGGCATCAGGCCAGTGGAGTTCAGGTGAGGGGGACAGGAGCTGGAGATGCACAGTGACGCCATGATTTTGGAACCCGCTGGGGTCAAAAAAGGATCTCCTCCTTTTGAAGCCTAATAAACTGCTCCAAGACAGAAATAGAGGAGAATAAACCCAACGAACAGTGTGTGTTAATGGTATATTTTGGAAGATTTACATCAAGAAACAAATACTTGATCAAATGTATCCTACGTTCAAGAAAGTTTAAAAAAAAAAGATTCACAGAAATAAAAGATTATTTGATGACAACCTCCTGAAATATAAAGGGAGTTTTTGTAACTCAGGAAATAAAGTAAGGAGACAGGTAATGTTATTACAGCATTACTTGAGAATTAGAAAAACACTTAAGTTGTTATTTGCAAGTGAAAACAAATTTCCACATACACAATGCCAAGTGGTATTTGTTCCTTCTCACTTCCTTCCCTGGATGGTCTATATGAAGACATAATCAGGGTAAGTAATCCACAAATGGGATACTGTGGTATAAAGATGTGGCAATGAGATTGAAGCTGTTATACAAGAAATAAAATCCAAATAATTAGGGATTATGGTTTCCCAATATATGAATGTTATCATTTATGAAGGAAAGCCACAGTAATGTGAATGCTGCATTAGGGGTGTGTTACTTGAATATAGCTATATGCACTTGAGTTCCCCTTCCTGCGTCCCCCCAAAAAAGAATGGGACAGAAGAGCTTAAATAGTGGCACTAGTTGGGCCTGCCATCCTATTCAAGGCACATCCCTGAATGAGTGTGAGATGACGGGCAGTTCTAAGGTCTCCTTAAGAGGGCTCAGGTCCCAGGCGCTCTCCAGACATGAGCATCTTCCTACACTGTGGTCCAGTGTTTAACCATATCTACTTTGGGGCCCCTAAAAGCAAGTGGCTTACTTTATCTGGCACAACTAAAGAAATAGCTATTGTTTTCAAAACTTCAAAGAAAAAAACAAATTTGTTAGTCTTACTGAAAGGATTTATCAACCTCCAGTAATGCAACTTCCTAGGGAATTTTCAACGGTAATTTTGACAAACATGATTTTTGTCTCATTCATAAGATTTGAAAGGAGATCCAAGTGGGAGCAAATTCCATATAAATAAAACCCTGTGAAATTATTTAACTATAAAAGACTAGGGCTTCCCTGGTGGTGCAGTGGTTGAGAGTCCACCTGCCGATGCAGGGGACACCGGTTCGAGCCCCAGTTCGGGAAGGTCCCACGTGCCACGGAGCGGCTGGGCCCGTGAGCCATGGCTGCTGAGTCTGCGTGTCCGGAGCCTGTGCTCTGCAGTGGGAGAGGCCACAACAGTGAGAGGCCCGTGTACCGCAAAAAAAATAAATAAATAAAATAAATAAATAAATAAATAAATAAATAAATAAATAAATAAAAGACTAGAGAAAAGATTTGAGAACTTAATTGGCAAAACCGGAATGTGAAGTAGGTGAGAGTGTAGATATCCTAAAATAATCCTCTTTTATGGAAAGTTGTTTTTTGTTGTTTAATATTGGTTTATCACTAGTGTAAATAAAAACAGATTATTCCTTCAAATTAAATGGGGCAAGGAACAAAACTCGAACCACAAGACGATGTAACAAATGATTATAAGCAGCAGTAACATGAACAAGGATAAAACATAGTAAACTCAAGAAAACATAAAAACATAATTTGGACTTGGGAAACAGAGATCATCAACCAGATATTGGCTGGAGAGAAAATCAAAGAAGGTATTCAGGGGACGCACAAAACTGTTAACATTGGTTAACTGAGGTGAGAAAAATTTTGCGTGGTTTTTACTTTATTAAACTATTTTGTGTTTGACCAATGTTAAATACAATAAAGTTATCTTATTTTGTAATAAAAAAAAAGTAGAGGGAGGAGCAAGGTTTTTATGCCATCTTTTAATCCCCTACACCTTCTACAACAAAATATCTGGTCCTGGATAACGACCCCTGAGTTTCAGAATGAGAGAATGAGAAGCTTAAAAATCTGAATGGTCTTCAGTCTTTGGAAAAAGATGCAGTGATGTTCAGAACTTAAACTTCTCTTAGCTAAGATGGCAGGTACATGTTATAAGTGCACTTACTTTTAGAAAGAAATTTTACAGCAGTGAAGTTCTGATTAATCTTCCGGTGGCACAGAACTTAATCAGTGTCCCATTCAAACCCATTACGATTCATTGGTCAAGTGAAACGTTGGAATTTATTTTGGAATCTGTACTATACATTCAGCAGGAATGGGAAGACTCCTCTTTCCTGATCTTTCCCCTTGGACTCCTTTCTTTCTTCTTGTCTCATCTGTTATATAAATTTATATCTGTATTTCTGGAAAGATTAATAAAATCTCCTGATTTTCATTGATGGAAATCTTACTTTTTTGTTGAAATTGCGGAAATAATAAAATTACCAGTGGACACTTTCTGTCGCATTTCACCTTTGCTCTTGGAAGCTCCTACTGTAAGTTCTCTATTCTGGTTTTGTCCAGATCCAAATCAAGTAGGTCAATTTTTGTTTTTACCTTTACCAGATGAACCAAGTAAGAAGTGGCATAATTAATGTTTCTTCTCCAAGATCTGAGGAAAGAAATTATCTCTACTAATCTGGAATAAACATATGGAATGACTGTGGTTAAAGGGAAGGGAATATTCAGTGTAATCTGTTTTATCAGTTCTCTCTGTCAATGGTACCTTCATTCACCACTGAACTAGCATGCACTCTGCAGTTGAGAACTCCTGGGCCCTCACATTTGTCTTGCTAATGGTGCTCTTCACACCATGGGGACTCATGTGCTATAAATCAAACGTTTATGTCTATTTTAAATTAGAATTTACTATTTGTCATTTTAAGGAGGCCCAAAGAAATATTTCCATGGAATTAGACTAGGATATTAGCAACTATCTTGCCAAAAGTCAAAAAACAAGATAGTTGCCTGCATATTTTAATATTAAGTACTAATTCTGATGAGGTAGTATGCATACTTTAATAATTAACACACATGTGATTTATTGGATTTAATCAGAGGCTTATTTGCAGCATTCTTGGCCAGAAATAAGTTGAGTAAATATTTAAGACCTGTATCAGCTCCAATTCCTACCACTGTTGTTTTAAAAGTATCGGTGAAGACAAATTAGCCTTTGTTATGAATGACCTTAATGATATTGTGGTGACATAAAAATAAAGATAATAAATATTAATCTATTTTGTAGCCATTTTCCTTCGTGTTACTGACATTTCAGCCAGATGCCTTATACTATTTAAAATATGAATAACTGGAGCTTGGTTCCAAAGTCATTTATTTTTGGAAAAAGATGCCAAATTAATAAAATGGTGTGAAGCTGGGGACCCAGGGAGCCATTCCAGCCATAATATAACAGATCTGAGGGCTTCACCCTTTCCGGGTAGTTAAGAAGCAGTAATGAAACGGGCATATCCAGGAGGCAGCCAGTTTTCAATTAGCCTTCTGTGTTTCTGCGCCCACAGGCCACCTCCGACACTGGAGAACATCTGCGTGCCCCCTTGCCCCTGAGTGAGGCCGGAGGCTGCTCCAAGCTGGCAGTAATGAGTCAGCTCCCTGTGAGATGGAAATTGTCACCTTCACACCATGACGATGGCTCAAGAAGCCTCAGTGACAGAAATCCAGCCCCTCTCTCACCAGATTCCCTTGACCCTCTCCCCTTCCCAAGAATGGTAAAACAAAGGCTCTTATCACTGCTAACGCAACATTAAAATGACAACAGCAGCAAAAGTCATGGTTTATTTTCAGTGCAAATGATCCCACTAAACTCAAAGAAAAAAATAGGCTTCTGGATGGTATGGTCTACTTTTTGGTGTTATCTACTTGAACATAAATAAATGTTGGGATAAATCTAAAAAAAACAGGGAAAACCAAGTGGGCTTGGAAAATCATAACATGGCCAAAGTTCTACTAAGATCGGTGGTGATATAATTGCCTTGAAAAAGTTATTGCAAAGTATGCAGAATCCAAAATGTTCCTATGTTAGCCATTCTTCTTTTTGGGAATACAGTAAATAAAATATAAATATGACTGGAATCATTGCAAAATTACAAATGTTACAATTTGGGCTCAAACAAACATAAGAAAATAATTAAAGAAATTGCTGTGAAACTCCACTGACTTTCAGATGAGGTCTGTTATGGAATAGTTAATGATCTATAATAGATCATCTTCTTAAAAGCTGCCTTTATAGCACATAAAGCATCTTTCAGTTTAAAAGGTAAGTTGCATTTCCTCTTAGGCTGGCGGCTCTTTACTTCACGTGTTAGTTCTCCAGGGGGCTGTACCGTGTGCTGGAAGCAGTCACGGGGAAAGTCTGATTTTGAGACTCTTCACTCTTTGACTTCTCCTCTGAGACCCTCAGAAACGGTACCCATGAGGCTAGGATGACAGCAGTTTGAAGAGACTGGTGTGCTCATCTGGAGGGAGATGATTAATGTGTAGGGTACAAACCCTGGAGCAAGCAGAGGGAAACAGTTTGGAGCAGACCTTCATTGGTCATTCATTCATTTAATGAAAATTCACTGAGTGCAGCAATGAACGAGGCAACGACCCTTCCCTCATGTGGCTTAGGTTCCAGTGGGGAGGCAGGTGGGGCACATGGGGGCTGTGTGGCAGGTGATGACACATGTCATGAGGGAACCACAGGAAATGCAGGGCCAGGGAGGCAGGGAGGGGGACAGTGGAGCCGCCAAGGGTACCTATAGGTACACCCAGCAGATAACCTGGAGGAAGGTAGCCAGCTAGTGATGTAGATGTTTCGGGCAGAAGCTCATAGCTGGGGGTTGTAGATGGAGAAAGAGGGCTCTGGGCAGAGGGGAGAGCAAGTACAAAGCTCTGATGTGCAAGCATCTTGGAAATGCTCACGGCAGAGGAGGGACGAGACCGGTGTGGCTGGACCGGTGTCTGAGCAGGAGAGTGACTGGGTGAAATCTGAGGGCTGGGCGAGGGAGGTCCCACATCCTCCATTATAAAGGTTTTGGCCTTTACTCTGAAGGGCAAGGGAAGTGATGAGTGAGTTTTGAGAAGAGTAGTGATGCCATCTGGCAAATTTCAAAAGGATGGTTTTGGTGCTGTCTGAAGAATAAACTAGAGGATCAGGCGGACTGGGTAAGAGGTTATGGTTCGGTTCCGGACCGTGGTCCAGGATGGGGTCAGTGGAGGTAGCGAGAAGTGGTCCCACTTTGCATGTGTGTTGGATACAAGTAGATGAGAGGAAGCCACAGGGACGAGCCTTAGGGTTTTGGCTCAGAGCAGCCGGAAGGATGGACTTAAACCATTTGTATTAGTTTCCTGGGGCTACTGTAACAAAGCCCCACAGACTGTGCAGCTTAAACAGCAAAAATGTATCATCTCCCAGTGCTGGAGAGTGGAGGTCCGAGATCAACGTGTGGGCAGTGTGGGTTCCTTCTGAGGATGTGAGGGAGACTCTGTCCAGCCCTCCCCCCAGCTTCTGCTGGCTGCCTGCAAGCATCGGTGCCCTTGGCTTCTGCTGCATCATCCTATCTCTGCCTCTGTCTTCACACGGGCTTCTCTCTGCGTGTCTGTGTCTCCATGTCCCTCTTCTCATCCAATAAGTAGGGCCCACCTACTCCAGTATAACCTCGCTTCAACTAAACTACTTATCTGCGATGACCCCATCTCCAAATACAGTCACATTCTGAGGTGCTGGGGGTGAGTACTGCAACATATGAATGTAGGGGATACATAATTTCACCCATAACACTCTTTATAGACATGAGAGAGACTTGAAAGTAGCAGGTTTGGACATAAGGTCTGCTCATGTTCCAAGTGGAGACGTCAGGTACAAACCTGAGGTATAAATCTGGAATTCAAAGGAGAGGTCCAGATTACAGATGTAGATTCTTCAGTGAAATACACATGTGTTTAAAGCCAGGCTCTGAGTAATAGTGCATATAGAGAAGCTATGTGTGGAAGAGATCTGAGGACTAAGCTTTGGGGTACCCCAACGTTTAGAAATAAGGGGAAGGGGCTTCCCTGGTGGCTCAGTGGTTGAGAGTCCGCCTTCTGATGCAGGGAACACGGGTTCGTGCCCCGGTCCAGGAAGATCCCACATGCCACGGAGCGGCTAGGCCCATGAACCATGGCCGCTGAGCCTGTGCGTCCGGAGCCTGTGCTCCACAGCGGGAGAGGCCACAGCAGTGAGAGGCCCTCCTACCGCAAACAAACAAACAAAAAAAATGAAAGAAGGGGGAGGAGGAAGGACCGGCAAAAGAGTGTCCAGTAAGGAAGGAAACAAACCAGAAGCGTGTGACACCTGGAAGCAAGTGAGGGCTGTGCCCTGCGGCAGAGGAATGATGGAGCAGGTGTTGCTGCTGCCACCACTGAGAACTGGATCCAGCGTCAGGGTGTTATCAGTGACTTGTGAGCACGATTTTTGCGGAGCCCTGAGAGTGAAAGGTTAATGGAAGTGAGTTCAAGACAGAATGGGTTGAGAGGAATTGGAGACGATTAACATAGAAAACATATTTGTGAAGTTTTGCTATGAAGAGTAATAGAGAAATGAAACAGTGTTTTTTGGAAAGAAATGTGAGTTGGGGGCTGGATTTTTTTTTACAATGATAGAAATTCCAGCATGTTTCAGTTTTGATGGGGATGGGTAAATAAAGAGGAAATAACAGTGGTAGAGGAGAGACAGGGCGGATTGCTGTAGCACTGGCTTGGTGTTGAAAGAGGGGCGAGGAGTGTACACAAGGTGTTGACGGTTGTCACGGCAACATGGATGGTCCATTGGTCGCACCATGACGGAATGTCAGGATATGGTGCTGATCGAAGTTTGGCTGATGTGGGGTAGAGGTGTGGAGATTCTCTGCTGATAGTTCTTTTATCTTTTAATTGCAAAAATGAAAACTAGATCATCAACTTAGTATAAAAGTGGGGCTAGGTATTGGAGACTTAACAGCGGAGAAGGTTTGAAAGACCACAGTCATGGAGGAGAGTAAGAGAGACTGTTTTAGGACAGTGGTTCTCAAAGTGAGGGTTCTGGACCAGTATTATCATCATTGTCTTCAAATCTGTTAGGAATGCCCATTCTTGTAACCTTCCCAGACCTACAGAATCAGAACCCCTAGGGATGCAGCCCAACAAGCTATTTTTTCACAAACTCTCCAGGTGATTCTGAAGGAGAATGGAGTTTGAAAACCATTCATCTAGGAAAATGTACTAAGATTGCCAGGCATGATTAATAGACCACTGGAAGTTTGGAATCATACATGTTTATATTTTATTCAGTGATGTTTAGCTCTTTGGAAATACAGGCAAAGAAGAGGTAGAGAACTAAACTAATGCTAGATTTTTTTTTTTTGGAGGGGTTCACAGAAGAATTGAGGATATATGAGTGAGTGCTTAGAAAGCTGAACCATAGAATTTGAGCTGGGTTAGGAAGATAAAGAAGACATGAGAGAGAGTGTGAACAGACGGTAGGACCAAGGGCTTACAGTTCCTGGTGCAGATAAAAGGGTGCGAGCGGGGCAGACTGAAGGTCATGGCTGGACAGAACACAGCACAGTCAGAAGAGCAATGTTTTCATTGTCAGTTAAACCTGGGTTGAAACCTGGCTTCACGCTGGGAATGACTCCCATATATGCTCTCTAACATTTCTTTTCTATGCCTTCATTTCCAGTTATTCTGGCTGTGTCACTGTATCATACATGACTTGGCTTTGGTTTTATTGTGGTGAGTTGTTTTTAGTACACTATGTTTTCATGCCTTTGCATGGTAACCTTTTCTCTGCCTCCTCTTCATATTCTTATGGGGCTCACCCCACACGTGTGTGATCCTAGTCAACAGCTCAGAATTTATTCTCAGTTTTTTCCATGCTAACACATATAAATGTTTAGTGCATTTTGCTAATTGTTTTGCAAAAATAAACCTATGTTGTCCACATGCTTCTGAATCTTATTTCCTTTACTCAGCTCTGTCTCCTGACACTCTTCCTTGGTCAACTGGGATAGCTCTAATTCATTCTTTGTAGTGGCCAAATAAGATTCCACATGTAATGAATCATAATTCATTCAGCTGGTCCACATGATGGCCATTTACTATGGTTTCCTTTTTTTTTCTTTTTTAATCACTACAATGCTGTAGCGAATAGCCTTGTGTACATGTGCTAACACTTAAGAGGCTTAATTTCTATGACGATCTTTTCAATGCATATTTGTATTATCTTCTCAATCTCTTCTATGGGAATTTTTTTGTTCAAAATTCCAATTCTTTTTTTTTTTTTTTTTTTTTTTTTTTTGCGGTACGCAGGCCTCTCACTGTTGTGGCCTCTCCCGTTGCGGAGCACAGGCTCCGGATGCTCAGGATCAGCGGCCATGGCTCACGGGCCCAGCCACTCCGCGGCATGTGGGATCTTCCCGGACCGGGGCACGAACCCGCGTCCCCTGCATCGGCAGGCGGACTCTCAACCACTGCGCCACCAGGGAAGCCCCTAAAATTCCAATTCTTAATTCAGTTTTGTTAATTTATATTTTCCTACACATTTATTTCTTTCATCTGGGTTACAAATATCATAGAATTGTATGCTGTGTTTTCTGTAATTCTTTGAATTTTTCTGGGACTTTCATATGTCTCCTTTCTCATTTTTAATCTCTCCCATTTTAGTTTTTGTTTTCTTTCTCAGACTGAAGGATTTTATTTTTTAAATTTTTCTCTATAAAGAATCAACATTTGGGCTTCCCTGGTGGCGCAGTGGTTGAGAGTCTACCTGCCGATGCAGGGCACACGGGTTTGTGCCCCGGTCCGGGAAGATCCCACGTGCCGCGGAGCAGCTGGGCCCGTGAGCCATGGCCGCTGAGCCTGCGTGTCCGGAGCCTGTGCTCTGCAACGGGAGAGGCCACAGCAGTGAGAGGCCCGCGTACAGCAAAAAAAAAAAAAAAAAAAAAAAAAAAAAAAGAACCAACATTTGAATTTTTTTCTATTTTTGTTTTGTTTGTTGCTGATATCAAGCTTGACTGTTTTTCATGTCTTTTCTTCATAACTTCTTTTAGTTTATTTTCTTATTCTTTTTCTAATTCCTTAAAATCAGGATATGATCTTCCCCCTGCTTTTCCTCCCTCCCTCCCTCCCTCTGTCCCCCCTCCCTTTCTTTCTTTCTTTCTTTTTTTCTAATGAAAGTATTTACTGATATACATTTTTTTCTCTTGCAAATTTTATGGTGACCTATGAGTTTTAGTATAAAGTCTTCTTCTTTTCATTGCATTCTAGGTAGTTTGCAATTCCTCATTTGATTTCAAGTAAAGGTGTATTATTAATTTCAAAATAATTAAGATGTTTTACATTACTTATTTCTAATTTCATTAGATTAAAATCACAGAATGTAGCCCATAGAGTCTCCCTTTCTTTTTTTTTTTTTTTTTTTTTTTTTTTTTTTTTTTTTTTTTTGCGGTACTTGGGCCTCTCACTGTTGTCGCCTCCAGGGAAGCCTGAGTCTCCCTTTCTTAAATATTGTCTATCCTTGAGATTTTTTCCATCACCTATTGATTGTTTTCCAATGTTCACTCTCCCCATGTTACATAGAAATTATATTGCTATTTGGGCACCTGGCTGCCTGGCCGAGGACCACCTTCTCAAGATCTCCATGTAGCTGCTACTGACTGTGTCTCTAAACACTGGCCGATGGACCATCACCAGGTGTAGTTCACATAATGTGTTGATTTGCACTTTCAGGGAAGGAGCAGGTCCTTGGCTTCTCCTTCGTATGGGGTAGAAGGAGACAAAGTGGGAACAGGAGCTGCCCTCACAGGCTCTCAGTGGATGCTGTACTGAGATGTCAAAACACTGAACAGTAGGTGTCTGGTGGTGATGCCGCCATACTACCTGTGGACTACTTACCTGGTAGTATGAATACATGTATTTGTTGTTTAAGCCACTATTATTTTGATTCTCTTTATATATCAGCTGAACCAAGATACTAAACTAACTCACCCAGTGAATGGTCCGTACATTTTCAGTATTGTCGTTCATGACCATCAGCTTCACCTGAGCCCTTCATGTTGCTCATCCACCCTCCAGTTCTCCTGATTACTTAGTTCTTGTTTTTACTGGATGAGTACCTTGCTCCTCACTCACATCAAACCTCCAGTACTTCCTCCTCTTCCTTATTCTCAGCTGCTGACCTTGCCTCCTGAATCCTTGAGGAAAATACAGTCGACTCTTGAACAAGTTGGGTTTGAACTGCATGGTTCCAGTTATATGCAGACTTTTTTCAATACTAAATATAGTGCTACAGGGTCTGTGGTCGATTTAATCCACATCTGATGATGTGGAGCTGCGGATCCGGAGGGAAGAGCCAACTGTAGGACTTGAGCATCTGTGGATTTTGGTATCCATGGCAGGTCCTGGAACCAATGTCCTATGGAAACCAAGGGAGGAAGCAACCAGAGGAGAGTTTCTGAGTCCTTATGACACACATCCAGGAAACTATACCCTTGCCTTTGCCCCTATTCTTATGAGTGACCTTTCCATTCTCCTAAGCCAAACCCCTTTGGAATTGGATCCCATGCTCCTGTGTCTACTTGTGAACATTATTGTATTTTGACTAAATGATCCATTTTTTCCTCTCCCCTGTATCATCCTATTCATGTGCAAACATGCTGTAATTTCTCTCACCTTAAAAAAAAACTCTCAACCCTACGTCTCCTCCAGTTACTGCTCCATTTCATTCATCCCCCTTTACTGCAGACCCCTCAGATATGGTCCACATCACTTTGTGTCCAAAGCCTCTTGTTCCAGTTCATCTTAGGTCACTGAAGTCAGGCTCTTGCCCCCATCACTCTAAGGAAATAATTCTCAAAGTCATCAATGTCCTTCTTATTGCAAACTCCAGTGATCAATTCCCCATCTTATTTGATGGATCAGTAGCGTTGGACACAGCCTCCTTCACTCCTGTCTGAGATAATTTCTTCAACTGTATCTATATGTATATATAATATTTTTTACAACTGTTCTGCACCTGGAACATACTTATTTGTGTTGTGATAAGTCACATGGTCATGAGAACAGACACACCTAAGGACTGTTAACTCCAGGAAGCCACAAGCACTTACCTCAGGGAGCTCCCTGTTTGAGTGGGGAGACCAAGGAGACCAAGTTTCAGGTGATGGCAGGATCCTTAGTGCTCCAGGCTGATCCAAGAGCAGGAGATGGTCCACTGCACTGATTTCAGGGAAGCTTTCAGTGAACAGAAGAAACAGCAGGCAAGCGTGCTTTCAGTGAGCTGAAGAACTGGCCGGAAGTGGTACAAAGTTGAAGTACAGAGTAGAGGAAACTAAAGAGGGAGGATGTTTAAGGGATGTTCTCTTGCCCCCCCTGGCTGGGCTGGAAGTTACCCTTGGGAAGCAGTAAGAGATAACACTTGAAACATCCTTTACTTAGAATATTTCAAAAGGACTTAAGTTGCTGGCTGAAAAGTTGACTTCATTCTGTGTAGAGCGATATACATGGAACATTTCTAAGCAGGAAAGTGACCTACCAAAGCAGGTTTTAAGAAGAAGCAGCTAGAAGCAGATTAAGTCTGGATCCCTTAAAAGTGATCTGAATTATGCTGATGATGACAAAGTAGGAAAACAAGTGTGGGGTGATGATGACTTCACCCAGATAACCTCACTTCTAAGCATTTGAGCTTCTGATGGGGGATAGGGTTTTGTCATCAAACGATATCGTGTAGGAACACTTTTTGCCTAGATAAAGATGGGTGTATGCTACATTTTATAAATCCAGTCCTTCTTGGGTGACAGACAGGGAAGGCTTTCTTCTGCATTGGAACATTTATTAATACAGCATTAAACAGCTTTGGTGTGGCAGAGCTCACAGAGCCTGATATGGAAAGTCTGCTCTGTGAGACAGAGTAGGCGAAGAGAAATAGGCTGTTCACGTACCTGTGGGGTTCCATCCCTCTGAGCAGGAAGGTATCGGAAAATCCCAAAGGACACAGCGCACTGGGACCAGAGTATATACAGCTGGAGGGAGGAGCCAGACCTCTCCAGCTATTCACTCTGTCAACTGACACACCCACTACAACTCACACACACACATACACACACACACACACTACATCACACACACATACACACTGCATCACACATACACTACATCACACACATACACACACACTGCATCACCCACACTACATCACACAGAGTCCATCACACACACACAAACACGCTGCATCACACACACACTGCTTCACACACATACACTCCATCACATTCACTGCATCATATACACTCCATCACACACACTCCATCACACACACACACAAACACACTGCATCACACATACACTGCTTCACACAGGCACACTCCATCACACACACTCCATCACACACACACACAAACATGTGGCATCACACATATGCTGCTTCACATACATACACTACATCACACTCACTACATCATACACACACACACTCTCCATCACACACACTCAATCACACACACACACAAACACACTGCATCACACATGCACTGCTTTACACACATACACTACATCACATTCAGTACATCACATGCACGCACACACACTCTCCATCACACATACACTGCTTCACACACATACACTACATCACATACACACACACACACACTACATCACACACACGCTGCATCACACAAACACACATTACATTAGATACACACATACATCTGGTGCCATCATGTTCCTGAATAAATAAATGCATGAAATAGTTTAAATAACCAGAAAGTATCAGACTTTCTTGATCACTTTGTTGTGAAAATTACGTTTCCTCTTAAAACTAAAAGTCCTCTTAGGGGGTGAAAAACAACTGTTAAATGGAAGATAGACTAATAAAGTTGGAAAAGAAACATTTATTTAAATATTAACATTTACTATTTTTAAATGTTCTTTTCCCCTACAGGAGTCAAAAAAACTCATTTTAAAAATTAGCAAACTAAGAAAAGAAAAAAAAAAAGCAATAACAAAACTTAGGTCTTGTCATATGTCCTTTAAAATTAGATCTTTATTAAATTAGTTTATAGCATTTTGGATATTGCAATGGTTTTAATGAAGTTTTCGTGCATCAAAAAAAAAACAATGTTACTAAAGAATTGCTTAAAATACATCTTAATGATCTTGACATCCATGTAAACTGGCACCAAGCAAAGCAAAACTATGTGTTTCACAATTAAGGATACAAAAATCGCTGGAATTTTTTGTTTTGGGTTTTGTCTGTTTGCCATTATGGTTTTGCTATCTATAACTCACGTCTTAAAGATCTTTTAAGGAAGGTGCTCTTAAGAATTAGAAAAAAAAAAGCATAGTCTAAACTTTAAATTAATAACAGAACATGAGCTGTATTCCTTTGCACTCAGCGTACACAAGGGCCTATTTATAAAATCAGGGAAGCTGCTTTGAACGGGCGGCAGTGGTGTCAGCAGCTGTCACAAAGCAGATGCGTGGACGGTCATTGTCCCCACTTCCAGGAGATGGACCCAGCCCCGTCAGCCCCATCAGAAAGCCACCTCCAGGCAGCCAGCCTGCAGAGAAGCGGCCGAGTCAAAACTGCTCTCTGAGTCCTGGAATTCCTCCTGGTCCCCAAAGGCCCGGGCCTCCCCCATGGAACAGCTGTAACACATTTATTTCTTTGGAGCGCGTCAGAGCCCGGGCTGAATAGACTACTGTTTAGAAGTCTTTCGACTTGTCTCTCCTCGGGAAGGCTGGCCCAGAGAAGCCAGCCCAAACGCTGATGCCTTTGAGCTCAGGGGGCTGTGCCCTCCGAGGTGTCAGATTTCAGGATTTTGGCTCCAGCCTGGAAAGGCAAACAAATGCACACACACAGTGCACTTAAACATCGGGGGAGGCACAGGGCTGAGGGCGGCCACTTCCTCATCTTGGGTCTGGAACCATTTTGGACATAAAGCCTTTGTCACGGAGCAAACTCTGGTTGTCTGGGGCTCTCTCTGGACCACTCTGCTGCCCTTGCTCTCTCTCTCTCTCTGTCTGTCTCCCTCCCTCCCCACCTCCTGCCAGGATCTAAAGTACAGTCCCCAAAGTCAAGTGGACTTTTGAAGCCTGAGTAGCGCAAACAAATGGTCTTATTTTTCTTTCTGAGACATTAAAATGATGGCTTTCCTCAGTCTCAGAATATTTCCAGTCCTCCCACTACAGGGAAAGCTGAATGCCGGATCCCAGAGGTTGCAGAGAATGACCCCAATTTTAACAACAGTTCAGAGATCCCTTCTGGAAAGCCAGGCTGCCCAAGGAGGCATTTGGGAGGTGGCAGAAAACAGCAGCCCCAAACTGTGATGACACTTTAGCCTTTGTGTTTCTGCCACCCACCTCTTAGAAGTTTCGGGTGCTGTGAAGTGAAACGAGGCAGGTGACAAAATTGTACGAAAATAGTAAGTTTTTCTTTGCTTTGTTTATTTGTCAATAAGTAGGACATAAGATTGTATTTCTGGAAAGAAGTGGGAAAAAAGAATAAGGACAGAAATACACTAAAATGTCAGCAGTGATTTTCTGTGTGGTGAGTAGTGTGTGCATATATATTTTTTCCTCAGTTTTCAGTAATGTATATATGCTACTTTTATAATGGAAATGTATAACAGATTTACTGATGTTGGCTTTTTATTCTGAAGCTGTGGGAAGAAAGAGGTGGGAAAATTGCCCTCACACCTAAGCAGAAGATTTGCCTTAGGGTTTAGGAATTAGGCATTAGGGCTGACTCCCGGAAACGCAGGTGGAGGACCTGCACTTTTGTTTTCAGGTAAGCTCCTCCATTCGAATCACAAGGACACCTTCCCAGGACGGGATAACAAATGCAGAGCACGCCTCCCCTACCTTACCTAAAAAGTCCTGAAAAAGAAGCAAGTCTTGGGAGAGAATGGCAATTAACATACATTAACATCATAAATGGACATTAAAATGCTCTAAACCCTTATTACTGAATTAACCATTTCTGATTGAATTGATAAAGCCTTTCTCTCTCTCTTCACTGATACCCTTTCCTCTCTTTCCTCCCTACATCTGGAAAATCTCAGTGGAGCCATAAAGCAAGTGAAGGAATGATTTACCATTGCAACTGAATATATGTGAAAGTCTACCAGCCTAGAAAAATACACATTCCGTGATAAGATACATATTAGTGAAAATGTGTTAGTTCAAGCTGTTTGCTTCATTCGAGGTATTCGTAAGGATCAATATAGAGATTTTCTTTTAAGTGAAATGTTTTTTATTCCAGAGAGTCAAATTTATGTGATTGTATATATGTTTTTAATATATTAAGAATTACATGTAGAAATATATAAATCTAAATTATTTAATATATGCTAATATGTTTATCATATGATATATATTCTTGATATATAGTGATCAAGGTATTTTGATATCTATCTATATATCAAGAAAAGCTGTCTTGTTTTAATAGGTTTTTTTACCTTTAACTTGAGGCTTTATTCAAAGTTACAGCCCATACCCTAAAAAATGCATTTCAATTAAAAAAATTGATTTCTAAAAAAGTTGGCAGCTGTGTTTTCATAAATCGAGTGACATGAGCACAAACTGATTGTCATCTACTTTTGAATAGAAATCAATTATAATGTTGATAAATATGGGGTGGCCAAGATCTCTAACTAAATTTATTTTAACTTTCATGAGAGGCCTTTTAAAAAGCAGTCCTGAAAAATGATTAAATGAAGCTCCCTTGGTCGGGTGAAATTAGCATTTGAAAATCCAAACAAAAACAAAACTAAAAAAAAAAAAAAAAAAAAAAAAGTGTCTCCCAATCTTCTCTCACACTTTGGGCCACAGAGTTTGAGGTCACATACAGGAGAGATTCCCTCATCATTTGCTTTGATTGAAGGAGTTTTCCCATCAGGAAGGCTGGCAAGTCTCAGTCACAGAGCAGAAGCCGGTCAGTGGGCAGGAAAGGGAATTTATTTAGATGGCCTTGCTAAGGAACTCCGTTTTCTTTTATCGTTTCTGTTTGTTTTGTTTGCTTTTTAACTTTAAATTCGGTAGAACAACTCTTTGCGTCTGAAATTTATGTAACTTTATGTAGCTTTCACGCTCCCTGGACCTGTCACTTGTGTCTTTCAGCTTCTGCCCCAGAAATTTCTCTGTCCTTGAACGCAGTTTATCTCAGTAAGAACTGCCAAATCGGGCCGTACATTAAAACCTTGCATTCAAAAGCAGAAGTCGCACTCATTATAGCAAAAACAGGAGCACATTTGGATTTCGGGTTAATACCCATTTATGCTATGTTCAGGGGATTTCGTAGGTTCTTAGATCTGAAAGGCAACCTACAAATGTCTCCTTTTTTTTTTTTTTCCTTCAGAAACTGAGACCCAGATTGGTGAAGAGAGTAACCAGTGACCAGGGCAGATCAAAACTGCCCAGACTCTAACCTAGCTGCCATTTGGATGTCTCTTGCAAACGGATTCCTTTTACTAGAACATGGCTTCAAAGCAGGTCTGTTTTCCATTAGCCGGCAGTGGTAACAACTGTAACTCTGGACCCTGCTCTTTAAATTATTCCAGCGCCATGGACTCAGGTCCTAAATCCTGAGGCCTCTGGTCAGTCTACAGCCTTTAGTCTATCCAATACAAACTTTATTACGTGGTATAGAAAAACGTTAGCCCTGATGAAAAAGCTGTTTCTTTCAGTTAAAGTCAAAAAGACCTGGGATAAGAAAGCGAGAATTAGAAACTTGGAGGCTCTTGGGGAAGGATCTTGGGAAAGTCATAGCCTTGGGGTCCAGGGATCCCCAGGAACATGGGGATGAAAAGGCTTCCAAGGTGGGTAGGGGTGAATGAGATTAGATACAGTGTGCAGAATAGATAGACGGTCTGGGCAGATTTCATTAGAGTAAGGTAGTATAACAAAAATAGTAATGATTTCTGTCTTAGGAAAAATGCGGTAAATGATATAAACTAACTTAAGTGGTCATGATAAGCTTGTTATAATCAAGGAAGAAAAAGAGAGATTTCTGACTTAGAAGAAACTTTAAAAATTGTGTTGTTCACCTACATAATTGATCAAGGTTCCCTTTCTTGCCTTCTTTAGGGGGCTAGTGGATACTATGTATATGAAAACATTAAAATTCTACTTTTTAAGTGATAGATGTTATTGTTATCATCGGTATTACTGTTATTATAAATTAAAATAGAAATACAAGGGCTCCTGGGGCCTCGGGAGACAGCTTATTTCAGTGTACCCTAAAGCTTGCTTGGAGGTGGAAAAGTGGTATGGTTTAATAGAAGGGGACACGTGAACAGTGCAAAACATTGCCTTTCATCTTTTGGTGGAGATTTAGCCTCCAATGCAAACTAAATGGGCTAAACTCTACATGTTACAAACACAGGAGCAGACCTAACAGAGACAGGGGACCAGTCCCCAAAGTGATAGGTGCATAAGACTCTGATCTAACTTGGGAAAGAATGAGTTAAACTTCACTCGCATAGAGTTTTGATTATGACAAAACCCTTTCATGTGTTTTTGTAAAGATAGCCTGTTTCAGTTAATATAAATCAAATCTTCAGGGGTGGAGGGGGAAAAAGGGCACTCAGTGTTCACGGGTGAGTTCCCTGCCTGCCCAGAAAGAGAACCTTCCTCTGGTTTATGAGCAAATATTTTCTTTAAGACGTTAGCTTATAGGCAGGGTTAGAACTTTCTAGAGAAAAGAAAGAAGACATCTAGAAGAATCCCTCAGCACTGTGAGTTGATGAGGAGGAGGGAGGAGACTGCTGTGATGAGGACCTAGGACATTTCCAGGCACACCTTCCTTTCTGGAGCTGGGGACTCGGAAGGAGCCTGGAGCAGACAGATCACAACTTGTAACTGTGTCCCCAGACACCTCGAGAAGGTTCCAACAAAGCAAAGCCTATAAAGGGCAGCCTCACAACTCTCTCCTTTAGAAGCACAGCTCCTAATTTACCCAGGGATATTCTGTAAGCTTTGCTCTGACTTGTGCACAATTTGTTTTCAAGAAAATGCTATAGTTCTTGACATATATCGTTGGCTCATTTTAACTTGTACCCTTAAGAGATACACACACAAACTATTAGGCTCCACGTTCTTCCTTCAACAAATATTTGAGTACCTTCAATGTCCATGTGTATAATAATCTTACTCTTCCAAGCCATGGACACCTAAAGTGAGTCTCACATAGGGGCTGGGGGAAGCCTTCCCAGCTGGAATGTCACCTCCTTAGCGGCTTTAGAAGGGGGTGGGTTCACTTATGTCTAGGCAAACACAAGGTCCAGGCACCATGTTCAGAAAATGCTGAGCAGTGCCTCTAGCTCCTGGAAGCCCTGACCACTGCTGGCAGGTTCTCTGTCTGGTTTTTTTTTTTTTTTTTTTTTTGGCAACTAGTGGGTCATCGGCTGATATTTCCCGGCTCTGGCTTGCCCAATAATCCGCCTCTTGGGTCAGGCACTGAATCTGTGGTCTGTTTATTGTTTCCTCTTTTATCACTTCGGACAGCTGAGCGTTCGCAGGGACAGACATGGAGGTCAGGGCTTTGGGGAAATGTAAGAATGGGTGGTGGAAGACAGAAGGAAACTGATACACAGGTCTTGATCTCAGGAGGCTTGTAATCTAACAAAAGACAAACGGTGACGTGAACAACAATTACATGGCAATATAGCTCCATTATATCATCAAGGGTTAAGTGAGTGGTTAAGAACTGATGGCTTAGTTAAAGATGGGCAGGCCACGGCCTCGGGAAAGGGAAGGAAACCAGCACTTAGGGAGTGTCCCCTGCAGGCTTCCCACATCTCGTGCAGACCTTTTAATCAAGCCTTGGTGACACAAGCTCCTACCTTATTTTGCATGGAGGCCAAGAGCGGCCTCTCTCTTTCATTTCTGCCTCTTGCCTGCCTTCTTCTTCCTTTCCTTCAAGCACATGGAGGGAGTGAATGACAGAAGTGGGTCCAGTCCTACGTTTGTCTGACTTCCAAGCCTGAATTTCTTTCCATCACACTCTGTCCCATATGTATCTAAGGAGCATCTTCCTGAGTTACAAAGTGGGTTCCCAGGTCTGGTGGAAGCTTGAAGACACGGGATGAATGTTTCCGATGCTGGGGAGTCCAAGAAACCCTGCCAATGCCATCCTGGGCTCCAGAAAACAGAAATTCTTCCTATGGGCCTACAGCATTTGCTTAGCGAAGAATCATGGAGTAGGAATGAAGGTTTCTGCACCCGGCTTTCAAAGTTGCCTGGAAGGTGACATGGCAGCCTTGTGTTGCTCCAAGTTCAGGCCACAGATGGCCCATTAGAATCACTGTGGGAAAGTGATCCAGATGCAGGCTCCAAGGCACACCTGACCCCCGGGATCATACTCACCTAGAGGAAGGTCCAAGAATCAAGCTTGTAATAAGCTTCTCAGGTGTTTTGATGCCCTTTAAGTTCAGAAAAACTTAAAAGTGTCTTGGGGGAAGTGTCTTGGCTGAAGGGTAGCCTCGTCTCAGTCACAGCTGACATTTATTCAGCACTCATTGGATGCACTGTCACATCTAGTCCTCACAACAGCTTTATGACAGAACTCTATTTTTAAATTTACTTATTTTTTTATACAACAGGTTCTTGTTAGTTATCCAGTTTTTACATATCAGTGTATACATGTCATTCCCAATCTCCCAATTCATCCCCGCCTCCTCCACTTTTCCCCCTTGGTGTCCATACGTTTGTTCTCTACATCTGTGTCTCCATTTCTGCCTTGCAAGCCAGTTCATCTTGTAGAGACATGGATGGACCTAGAGACTGTCATACAGAGTGAAGTAAGTCAGAAAGAGAAAAGCAAATATCGTATATTAACGCATATATATGGAACCTAGAAAAATGGTACAGATGAACCAGAGCTCTATTGTATTTTGTTTATTTACTTATTTTTTTTGCAGTACGCGGGCCTCTCACTGCTGTGGCCTCTCCCGTTGCAGAGCACAGGCTCCGGATGTGCAGGCTCAGTGGCCATGGCTCATGAGCCCAGCCACTCCGCGGCATGTGGGATCTTCCCAGACCGGGGCACGAACCCGCGTCCCCTGCCTCGGCAGGCGGACTCTCAATCACTGCACCACCCGGGAAACCCCAGAGCTCTATTTGTATCTCCACTTTACAGATGAGCACAAGGCTGAGCAAGGCCATGCAACATGCCGACTAGAAATGGGGTTCAAAGTCAGGCGTCTGGCTTATAATCATCACCCTATACTCCCTCCTAAGTGAGGGTTAAACCAGAGAATATCCCCAGCAATATAGATTAATAATTCCCTGAATTATATTAAAACTCCCCAACATACTTTTCTTTCTGCTCATCTTGTCTCTAGTTATAAAATTCCACAGATTGGCCAGGTTATCTTATCAACATGGGAATCCCACATGGAAACATTTGTGAAATTTGGGGGCTGCAGCAGCAGCAATGAGTGAGTTCACGTTCCTCTGTAGATAAGGCTCAGCCGTTTAACTTAGAAAAAGGAAGAAAAAAAAAAGCAGCAAAGTTTGACTTTTGTAGACACTTGGTTTGAACTGAAAATGAACTCCCACTAAAATCAAACTCTGAAATCTATTTCTCCCTGGGGAAAGAGAAACATCCTTTTCATTTGCATTGGCTTATAGAAAAAAAATTTAAAAAAACTGTATTAAGTAAGATTGATTTGAAAATGATGAAAATCACCTATTTTTAATCACCGTGGCCTGTTAGTCTGTGCTAGAGAAATACGGGGAAATTCAAGGTCTCATTCATTCAGTGGATACCTTTTGAAGTCCTACTTCCTTCTGACAATTTTCAACACTACAGATCCAAGTTTCAAAACAAGTCAGAAGTTAAAGAAATTTTCACGATCAACTTCAAAATCTACAGGATGTAAAAGTGCACTCCATTATTTTTATAGTTAGACCAGGGAAACCTTCACTGATGAAATGGAACCCGTACACTTGAATGCTGTTAAGCCCAGCACAAGGGGGGGGGGGGGTGATTGAACTGGGGAGATGGTCCTGTATTGAAGTTAGTAAAATAAATAGTCTAGAACCTGGGGGTCCTAGAACCCTGCCCTGGAAAAAGGTTTGTGTCATGCAGGGAATATCAGGGTGGTGTTGACTGAAAAAAAAAAGCACAACCTAAAAGTTGAGAGTTATGTTTTATTTGGCGGACAAAACTGAGGACTTAAGCCCAGGGCGCAGCCTCTCAGATCACGCTGAGGGACCGTTGTGAAGAGGTCAGGGAGGAGCCAGGATCTACAGGGGTTTTTGCAACAAAGACCAGGTAGTTGGACCATCAAAAGATGACTGTTCATTAAAGAAAACCAGATGTCTCAGGTTAATGAATTCAGCCCTTTTCTATGCATGGGAAGAGGCAAGAGTCTGGGCTCACTGGATTCATTCCTTTGAGCCGCACCTCAGCTACCTGGGGCAAGTGTCCTGTGCTTTCTCATCCTGAGTGCCCGCAGGGGGCCCCGTCTTCAGGGGGTGGCTGCAGGGGCTGAGGGCTTGGTGGCGGGCATCCTGTTTCCATCCTGAGCTCCCTCAGGGCTCACCATCTGGGCGGCTGCAATGTGATGGCTCGATGGCCACAACATCCTTTGCTTACTGATATGGCAGCAGCATTTTTTCATTCATGGGAGACAGGAAAGGTGTTCTTAGGAGATGATGGTGGAGAGGTTGCTGGGAGAGGTCTCCCTGGTGGCGGCTGCTGGGTCTGGAGTGAGCTGAGGGGGGCAGGAGGTGGTATGATGAAGCTGGTTTGTCCAGAGCCCAGGGCATGGGGCTGGAGATGGAGAGGGGTGGCACTGCTGAGGGATAACAAGGGGCCGTCAGTGAGAGAGCAAGAGGAGACAGAGAGGCAGTCACGGAGGCTGCGTGTGTCCTGCCCGGGAACCTGGACACTGGCCTGCAGGCAGTGGGAGCCACTGAATATAGAAGAGCTCCAGGTCTCCGTCAAGCCTGCCTTTGTCAGGGCTTCACGCTGCTTCTCCTCAGGCAGTGCAAACAGAGGCCACATGCAGACTCCAGGCATCAGCCACAGCCAATCAATCAGCCAATCAGTCCATAAGATAAAGGTCGGGAGATGGTCAAGTGGGCAGGGTCACCTGTGAGGCCTTGAGAACTGGGGCAGTTCTCCATCCTCGCACTGCTGTCTTAGCTTCACTGAGAAGCTGAAGACATCTACCTGTTTCATACCTCTCCGATCACGGACTGTACTCAGATTTTAGGCTGCTGTGGTATATTTCAAACTTGAGTCTTTTCTAAATTTCTCTTTGGAGGGAGAAATCCTTATGGATTCCTTTGCTAACTTAGATACGCTGTCTTAGAATGAACTCTATATGCTAACAAATCTAAGATCACCTATATAGCCCTCTGGGTATAGTCTGACCCAGACTATGTGTAAATAGCACATTTACATATTTAATACAAGGAAGCAATAAAACCAATACAATTCAAATTAGCAAGCCTAATCAAAAATGATGTTTTGCTGTAATAAAAGTGCCAAAGTTGGGTTTCATAAAAATAATACGTTTTGAGGGAATTCCCTGGCAGTCCAGTGGTTCGGACTCGGCGCTTTCACTGATGGGGCTTGGGTTCCATCCCTGGTCAGGGAACCAAGATCCCGAAAGCCAGCCACAGTTTGGCAAAAAAAAAAAAAAAAAAAAAAAACAAAGCAAAGCAAAACAAAACAAAACAAAAAAAACGCAATGTTTTGAAAGCTCATTGGTTGTTCATTTTATTCTTTTGCTTTTTTGGTGTAACGGGGTCGATTAAGTCTTAATCAAATTCACACAACTGCAAGTTTGTAGTGAAATATGTAAATGGGGGGTCTGGCTTTGGTAAGGCCTAAGGCTAATGCAATTTGGGAGACCCTGTTTAAGTAAATGGATCCAACATTATGAATATGAGTAGAAAGCCATTGCCCCAGGATGACCCTCAGCTCAGATACAGCCACTTCCCCATAAACCCATACAGTATTCATAAGATGTAGGAGCACCATGCTTGGCACAAAGCAGGTGCTCACTAAGTATTAGTGTCTGTGGACTTGCCCTTGAAATGAAGCAAAATCTTCACTACGATGACATCCGAGGGGCTGAAATTTATCCCGTGCCCTCCTCTCCTAGGGAGCCCCCATGGAGTATAGGTCGTTGTTCTGCCAGAGTTCTTGTGAGCAAAACAATTTAACCATTTAGAGTGAAATGACCTAATAAATCAAAGTGGTCAATACAACCTAAAAATCCATCAACGTTCCTCAGAAATAAGGAGTCCGTCCAATGCCAGTGATTGAGCTGGTGTTGCATGTAAAAAAAAAGCCGTCTTGGAAAAATGAATCCTTGATGTCTTCATCTGTTTTTTCCTGCTGCTGGGACCTTGACTGTCATCAGATATCTGTGGATGGATTTATTTTAAGGGCTGTAAACCAGAAGGTGCCAAGACTTGGTATTCATGTTGACGTCCACCTGTGATGGGCATGTGTCTGAGAGACGTAGCCCTGGGGTCCTATTTTAATTTTAGTGGTTCTGCTTTGGTTATAAATAAAATATGGATTCGCACATTTTATCGAACTACTTAATGCCATCAGGAAGCAGTCAATAGAAGCTGAAACATTACTGCCACAGTTGCAGCATTCCTATTAAAAATAGAATCAAATATTTAAATAAAACAAATTGATACACCTTTTAAACCATGTCTGAGAAACCTAGACGGCTGCCCAGTAATAAGCTATGCAAACACCTACTTCCCAGTAGATATTTTAAAGACACAAATCATCTCTTATCTCCTTCAGCACAGCCAGGTCTTCAGCAAACAAGGCAGCAAGTTGCCGCGGTAGGTGGCCGTGAGGGACACAGGAGAAAAGGGTGCTTTTCTTTGTCAGATTCCACCCAAAGAAATGTCCTTCAATGCCACCCTTACAAGTGCACAGACAAGGTACATTTTTTTCCAAGGCTCTCTCTTTCCTTTAAGTATTCTAGTTACCCAGAAGAATATGTAAAAGGAGAAAGTTCCCTAGTTGATGGTTAGCGTGCAGAGGTATGGAATGTTCGAGGTCCAGCCAGTGCCAGGAGGAGCTGTGGAATCCAGAGGCATAATAAATAGAGCAGGCAGACAGACGGTTCTGCACCGGGAAATGAAAACCTCAGTGCCCAGGGGTGTCATTGATGTAGAAAGCTACCTCACAGCAGACAGGGGCTGAAGTGTCCATAAAATGGGGAAAATAAAGACAGAACCAAGAGGCTGGTAGGAGAGAGGAGAGGACAAAGGAAAAGAACGAAAAGAAAGGAGGCTATAAAACAAGCCACAGAGGGAAAATTAGGGAAAAAAATCAACTATAAAATGCATTAAGCAGGTCTTATCTGGGACTGAAGGTAAAATGAAAGAATTCAGAATTAGATAATTGTTAATAATTGCTTCAGCTATGAACTCTGTGCTATGGCAACAATAGGAATGTTCTCAGAAATAAAGTCATCCATTACACCAGGGCCTTGCACCTGCTTTCCTTCTGCAGTAGTATGGGTGCTTTGGGGATCCAGTCGTCTGCTTGCTTGTTTGTTTGTTTTTGGAAAGGCATGAAGGAAGAAAGGAGAATGTTGATAGGATTTACTTTAATGGACCTGGGCAGATTAATGCACTTCATTTTTTTTCTTTGCAATTATTTAAAGATAAAAAAAAATCAAAGAGATTCCACACTCCTTCCCACTGCCACTCTGAAAGATTAAATCATGTTTCCCAGTGAGATGAATACATTCAATTTTACCCTGGGAAGGAAAAAAAATAAAATCCACTTTCTGCCTGAACAATAATGAACCAATTTTATAAAGTACTGAGATCTCTAATATTGAATACATATTTAAGGCAATCATGGTTTTGTATTGTATATGTAAGCACATATAAAACATTTATACCCTGGTCCATTTATGTCCAACATAATCTATCTAATAAATGCGATTTACGGGGGTCAGGGAGTTATCTACCTGGGTGTGACCTCCATTATGCTTGGAAAGGTGGCTGCCCGGTCACAGGCTTCTGATAATGAACTGCATAAAATAAGGATTAACTCATTGTTCACTGCTTTATCTCAAACCAGACAGGCTGCAGGAGCATTTACATTTCAAAACAGGGATTTACTCAAAATATTCAGATAAGCTTGAGAACACCTGCTTTTCTAGCCTTTGCAAATAATATCTGTTCGTTTTTCCTAGAAGACAGTCCAGACCTATCTTATCATCCGGTAAATAATGAGCATGTCTACAGAGGTATAGGAGTAAGATAGATGCGGGGGATGGCGGGGGGGCGGGGGGGGTTGGAGCCGGTGTTGAAGGGAAAGAAGAAAGAAGCCAAATAGCAGAAAAGTAAAGAGGTGATGCTGTTGGGACTTATTGGAGCCTTAGAGTTCGAATTCTTGCTCGGCCGCAGCGTGGGAGCTGGCTTTCCTCTTTTTTTAAAAAATAAATTTATTTTTTTTCCCGGTACGCGGGCCTCTCACTGTTGTGGCCTCTCCCGTTGCAGAGCACAGGCTCCGGACGCGCAGGCTCAGCGGCCATGGCTCACGGGCCCGGCCGCTCCACGGCATGTGGGATCTTCCCAGACAGGGGCACGCACCCGTGTCCCCTGCATTGGCAGGCGGACTCTCAACCACTGCGCCACC
This sequence comes from Mesoplodon mirus, assembly GCF_964341445.2. NCBI lineage: Eukaryota > Metazoa > Chordata > Mammalia > Artiodactyla > Ziphiidae > Mesoplodon > Mesoplodon mirus. The sequence goes on along the minus strand of NC_138990.1, from coordinate 28,137,042 downwards.
AGGGAAGCCCTATGTACTTGTTTTTATTTTTGGCTGTGTTGGGTCTTCGTTGCTGAGCGTGGGCTTTCTCTAGTTGTGGCGAGTGGAGGCTACTCTTCGTTGTGGTGCACATGTTCTCATCGCAGTGGCTTCTCTTGTTGTGGCGCATGGGCTCTAGGCACACGGGCTCCAGTAGTTGTGGCTTGTGGGTTCTAGAGCGCAGGCTCATTTGTTGTGGCACACGGGCTTAGTTGCTCCGTGGCATGTGGGATCTTCCCCGGCCAGGGTTCGAACCCGTATCCCCTGCATTGGCAGGCGGATTCTTAACCACTCTGACACCAGGGAAGCCCTGGTTTACTTCTTAACACGCTTCCAGACTTACCAAACAGTAAAGGGAAAGGGAGCCCTGGCCTTGGCTGGCATAAGCTCACTCCGCCTGTCACTGCTTCCTTCCTGCCCTGCCACCTGCCCCCAGGTGAGTGGAGGCTGAATGCACCGTTGATGCCGGCTGGCCAAGCTTCCCACCCACGCCTGTCTGTTCCAGCTGGATTCCCCCTCCTCTGCTGCTCCCTCTTCCTCATCTCCAAGGTGTCCTTCTAAAAGAGCTCAGGCACTTCCCTGGCAGTCCAGTGATTAAACTCCACTCTTCCAATGCAGGCGGTACCGGTTCGATCCCTGGCAGGGGAACTAAGATCCCACATGCCGCGCGATCAAGAGAAAAAAAAAGAAGGAGCTTGGACTTTCCATACAGTCTTGAATTTGAATCTCCGTTTGAATCTGAGAATTTGACTCCAAATGGCCTGACTCCCTGGGGCCTCACTTTCTTCACCTGTAAATTTAGGTTGTTAAGGCTTCCCTCCAAAGCTGTTGTGAAGATGAAATAAATGAAAATTTAGCCTGTGATGGGTGAGTAGGAGTTGCCCATTCTTCAGAGTGACGGGATTCTCACTCCAGGGAGTTGGTGGATCTGGCAGCTGCCATGGAAGGAAGCCTGGAGCATCACCTCCCGACACAGCCATGCAGGAGCAAAACAGACCACCAGGCCATGGAGACAGAGTTGGAGCGGGAGAAAACTGAACTCTCCGATAGCCCAGAAGTCCTCAAGAGGAGTGAGCTCGGGAGTGAGGCCACTGGAGACCTCACACTGTTTCTTATCAAGCAAAAATCAAGCTGAAGCTGCCTAGATTTCAAGGAAACACCACTGCTGTGTGCCTACCAAGAGCTTCTTAAATTAATCAGCTAAGACTCAGTGTTCAGGCAAGTGTCGGTCCCCATCAGCTTTCCTGAGCAGCCTACTCATGGCAGACATTCAGAGAACACTAATCAGAACTCTGGGTTGGGTCCTGGATGCATTAGGACTCCTGGAAAGCTCTAGGTGTCTCCCTGGAGATTTCTTTGCTAGCATTTGTTTCTGTCTGGAGCCTGCCAGCACCCCCTTGGTTACTCCCTTCAAGCTATAAATGCCGGTATAATCTGATTGAAACCACCGTTAAGGCCACCCTTGGAGAGATCAGGAGAGGAAATATCATTAAGAAAAGTGTAGAGGCTGAGGAGGGTGGCCCCAGGGACTCTTTCTAAGCTTCTGCTTCTGCCCAGTTCCTGAGCCCCCTTCCCCCTCGGGGAGGCCTTGGGCCAGGTTTGTCCTACACTGGGACCCCCCTGACTGCCAACACGACTCCCTGAGATATGTCTTATGCCTGTTCCATGGAGGAAAACGTTGGAGATCAGAGAGATTTTAAAAAAAATGACTCACACGCCTAGAAAGAGGGAAAGCGTGCTTTGAAGTGAACACCCTGCCCTGCTGGTCCAGCGTCTCCGGTCGGCCACCCTCTGTCCTCTTCTGGGGTGTTGCAGTCCCCTGGGGCCTTAGCATTTGAATGTGTCTTATGTCCCCGGAAACATGTGCGGCGTTCCCTTATTCCCCGCGTTGCTGTGGTAAGTTGGACGAGGCACACGTGGGTGCAGGGTGTGTGGTGAATACCGTAAACATGTATGAGGCTGCTGTGTGCAACAGGCCACAGGGGAAGGAGAGGTGAGGAAGTCAGAGGCTGTTCTCTGGGCAAGTGTACCTCGCCCAGCCTCTTCCTCAGCAAAGCGGACAAACCTATGAGTTGCGGGGAGAACGTGGTCCACGCCACGAGGAGGTGTGAATGTTCCAAACAGAGGCAAGTCCTGCCAGTCTGGGCGTCAGTGTGAGGGACGCAGGCAAGGCCACGAAGAGGAGGCCTTGGGCGTGCGAGGCTTTGCCCAGCAAATGTGAGTGGTTAGACAGAATGTTCGAAGGAAGCCAAGACAGGAACACATGAAGGCCTGAAGGAAGTGTTTGGAGAACAGAAGCGCTGGTAAGTTCAATGCACTTCTTCTTTTTTTTGCTCTGAGTAACAATCTTTTTAAAGAATATTTGCAATTTGTAAACTTAAATTGATTATTCGTATTGAGTCCTAGAGTTCAAATTTGATGTTTTTCTCCCATACAGGCTATCCCCACTAATTCTTATCATTAATATTCAGTATCATCTCCTGGCCATTTTAAATGATACACACACACACAAACGCTCACGGGCACTCACACACACTCACTTGAATACAAACACACACACACACATACACAGAACATGGCAAATAAATACATTCCAGCTCTGTCTTCCTCTGGACCGCGAGCTTCACAACACAATGTCTTATCAAACGGCACAGGCAGTGAGTGGCAGAACTTAATTTAAACAGTGATAAGAAGCACAGGATTTGCATGACCTTTTGCACTGAAAGGAGAAAGGAAAATATTATTCTGCTCTTGTATTAAACCGTGATGGTTTGTTGTACCCAGAGTGCAGGGTTACATCTGGTCCCCACTCCTGACTATGTTTATAACAGTAGAGAAGGACCAGACAGGGGCGGGCAAAAGGTCAATATTAGGAGAAGACACTGAGATTCCTCCCACTGGCTTCCTATGTGCCAGGACCTGTACCAAGTGCTGTTCCTACAAAACGCCTTCATGCTCAAAGGACTCCTAGCAGCTACCTACTGTTGTTCCCCCGAATGCCAGCTACAGAACACAAAATTTAGAGACAAAAAGGAAGATTTGGGGTTGAGTAATGTCTCACTGTTAGGGAACATGGTAGGTCTAGAAATGCTGGAACTTGGGCACTGTTTCCAGATATCGCATTCATCAGCCCTGTGTTATGTTCCTCCACACAGGATTTGTGTCCTGCGGCTGCTGTAACACAGTAACTCAAACTGGGTGGCTTCAAACCACAGGGATTTAGTCTCTCACAGTTCTGGAGGCCAGAGGTCCCAAACTGAGGTCCCGGCAGGGCCATGCTCCCTCTGCAACCTGCAGGGGACAATCTTTCCCTGTCTCTTCCAGCTTCTGGCAGTTTGCCAGCCATCCTTGGCCCCCTTGGTTTATAGCTGCACCACTCCAGTCTCTGCTGTCCTCCAAGAAGTCCTGTCTTTGTGTCTCAGAGATAAAAGTGGAAATTTATGTGAGATTTTTGGCCTCAGTGAAATGATGACAGCCTTCACTCTGGAGATTCATTTCCTTAGGAGTTCTTGGATATGGGGGTCGCCCGGGGAGTCTGTCTTTTCAACCAACCTATGAAATCTTAAGGTACAATTAGTACAACAAAATTGGCAAGTACCGCAGGATTTGGAACCTATTTTAAAATGGTGCCATCAAGGTAGGAACCCTGGCTTTGGCTCTTTTGGCTCTTCTGGGGCCTTGGAGCAGAAACCCCAAAAGTGACTCTCGTGAACGTTCTTATCAGGACTCATGGGCAGCAACTTGCACTTTTCCTTGGTTTTGGGAGATGTTCTTATTTCCCTTCTCCACATCACTGTGCAGACAAAACACATTTATTTTCATCTTATTTAACACATACCACGGAGCACTTCCTACAGGCTAGATCAACACTATTCTGAGCACTTCTTTTGCTGGGTGAGGAAATCTTGCTGGGTCTGCCCCATACCCAGAGTCACTAACAGAGATCCAAATTATCCATCGGCCCCTGTTTAACTTAGTTTTGACACAACAGTCAAACACTTATAGACATAGATTTTTCACCTCAAGAGGCGAAACCTCTTTCTCACTAGGTTCTGGCACCCATGCCTTGATCTGGTTATCATGATGATGTGACAAACTTCCCCATCAGTTCACTGTTTAATTTGGCTCCTGAATCCCCAATGTGAGTGGAGTTCTGCAGGGACAGCTCCTGTCTGCTCCACTTGGCATTAGAGTCGAAGGCTGTGACACCTGCAGACCACTCACTCACCAGCCTGGTCTGGTGCTGACTGGCTGACTCCTTAGCCGGGTCCTGTACTATGTGGCCTCTGTGCCATCTGAGCTTTCTCACAACATGGTGGCCGGTTCCCAGGGTGAATGTGCTGAGATCCACTCCAGTAGCTGCTGCACTGCTTTCTGTAACGTAGCCTCAGCTGTTCAGAGGCATGGCTGCCTCAATACTGCATTTCTTGCTGTGGTCCCAGAGGCCCGCCAGTTTCTGTGGGAGAGGAAGCAGACCCTAGCTCTTGATGGGACACTGAGAGCTTCTAGAAAAACATGAGACAGGAAACACTCCCGTGGTCCTTTCAGGGAAATGTCATATACCCCAGGTCCAAGGATTAAGTCAAGGCACCCACTGTGCAACCCATGCTTTTGGCTCTGTTCACATTTAGACCTAAGACGAGCATTTCTTTTGCTGATTTTATCTTTATTTACATTTTCCTTCAGCATGGAAAAATTCTTCTTTTTTTTACATGTAATCAATATTTTGCCACCTTTCCTCTTACCTTAATTTGACTATCTCATGTGCATTAACAAAAACTTTCTGAGTTTCTTTTTGACTAACCCCCCTCTTTCCCCATCTTCTTTCTCAATTATCCCAGAAATCACCACTGTAACTTACAGGTGGAAAACTGACCCAGAAAGAAGGGTCACACACACAGTCAGGGGAAGAATTCATTTAGAATCCCATTTCTCCACACACTGGGGCTTATCCGATACATCCCTAATCTCTAACTTCCTTATAGTAAAGCAGTGGTGACCCTGGAATATCTAAGCCTCCTGAAATCAATCTATCCATCGAGTGATCAATCATTCAATCAACTGATTGATCAATCAATGTATCACCAAATGTTCTATCTCAATCAGAGGTTGTACTGCAGTTTTCAGGGTGCAGCCTAGTGACAGACAGATATCGGGAAGCAGTCTTACTCTGCTGATGCAGGAAATGCTTTCTAAATACTTTTAAAAACCTAGGCATGGTGTACACACACGTGCACGCACACGCGCGCACACACACACACACACACCGTCTACATTGCCAGGCAGGAAACGAGAATTATTCCCCAAGATGCAGCTCTGAACACTATCTGACGCCACATTGGGGTTTCCAGGCTGTGATTTCCAGCTGTGGCTGTGTTACTGCATTTCCTGCGGAGTTCCAGCCCCCATCCCAGAGGTTTGCGGGCGGGGTGACCAGCAGGGAGCGCAGACCAGGGAAGGTCCTTAAGTCGATGCCTTTCAGAGGAAGCAGAAAAAACCGGTCTTCTCTGCTCCTTGCTCCGCCCCCTTCAGCCCCAGAGGAAATGCCCGGGACTTCGAATGCAAGTTGCAAGGTTTTTATTTCCCATGAGTTGCCACAGACATTGTCTGGCCAGTTGAGTGGAGCCTGCAGTGTGCTGGAATAAAGCGACTTAAAAATCGTTCTCTGGCACAGGGTAAATGCTGTGGTAAGGCTTCTGCAGAAAGCACCTTGGGGTAGCCCAGCCCGTGCTACCTGCACCCCACTCCGCCCCGGGTTAGATTTCACACTTGCAAATTAAAAAATAAGTTTGATAGTTTCTGCTGCTGGCTGGGCTGCAAAATTTCTTGCCCAGCCAGTGAAGTCTTAGTCAGGGCCTTATGGGAAGGCCCTGTTCTTGACACGACTAGATGTGCTTGACTTTGGCAGGGGTGCATTTAGTCACACCAGTGTTTCCTTGTGTGTTTCAGTTCCGGTCACATGGATGAGGTTAAGCGCCTCCTAGGTACTCAGCAGGGTCCCAAGCTGTTGGCATTTCTACAAGTCTTGCCCACATGTCCTGTCTGCATTTTCCTGAAATTTAAAATTCGTTTTTATTTTATTATACACACCTAGGATACAGGAATATCATTTTGCTAACACAGCTGCTTTGGTGACTTGAGAGGGTAGAGCTTGAGGGATCAGCCTTGACCTTCTACTTGTCAAGGAGGCCAGATGCTGAGGCATCAAAAGCACTTTGTTAAAACCCTCTGTCTCCCAAGAGGCTGTTTCAGAAGGTAGATTCTTGAGCCACCTGACCACACAGCCTTGAAGCCTTTCCTGGAAGTTGGTGCCTTAAACAGGTTGCTTACTCCTCGGAGACCTGCTTCTAGTGGTCATAGGCTACAGCCTTTGTCAGCTGAGCAAAGAAGACCGGTGACATCAGGGACAAGGAAGTCTCAGTGAGAAAGAGGGTGAAGGGGGAAGGAAATGGATAAAATCAGGGGCCTTCAAGTCCTGTAAAATGTGCTCCCAGAAATAGAGGAAGTCAGCTTGCTGTCCTGCGAGGGGAAACATACTTCTTTAATGAAGGGGTATCTTTAGAAATGTCTAAAAGAGTCAAGTCAAAGCATGTACATTTTTCAAGCGGGTCACACCAGGGTCTTTAGAAAGACTCCATGTATTTATCATGGGCTGGAATTGTCCATGTAGGACATGCAGGGTCACTTGTGGTGTTCAAAGACCTCTCTGACGTCCACAGTTTCCAGATCAGTGTTTTTGTCTTCCTTCCACTGTGTTCCCATGCTCCTCTCCGTCTCCAAAATGCAATCTAACCCTGCCGGTTAAGCTCTGGATTCCTGCAAGGATTGCCTCATTGTTGAAAAGTGGGTCCTGCTTGTTTTGTGATGTTCCTGTATCTGCTCTTCCCCCAGACTTCCTTCCCGAAGGGAAGCAAAGGGGGTCCTCCCAGAGTCCACAACTGTGGCACCGGTTAACATCACAGTAGAGATGGCAGGTGACATCCTCCAGTCAGAGACAAAGAAAGCAAGCCCTGCAGCGAGCAGAGAAGGTGCCCTCGGAAGGAGCATGGAAGGGTCATCTACACTCTTGTTGGCCCCGGAGGCCAGCACAGAGGACCCTCGACAGGGCTCTGAGGCTAATCAGAGAGGTTTCATCCAGCTCTGATTTCTCCTGCCGCACCTGAAAGCAAAGCCCTGGGGTGCCCACACTGTTCCCGTCTTTAGGAATAGATCTCATGAGCAAAATACCAGTTGGCAAAGTTCCTCCAGCTTGCCTGTCTGGGGTTTTGCGTGCGTGGAGTCAAGTACCACTGGCTGATAGGAGAGGCAACTGCCCGACTTGGGAAACCTCTGAAAAACCCCCAAAGATGTTTGGGAGGCGGGGACTCTGTGTGTGTGTGTTTCCCCCATATTTGTTTTTCTTTTCTCCAAAGAGCATCCAAGTTAATGAAAGCCCAGTTAAGCCACAATGATGATCTAGATCGTGCTCATTCCTGATTCCTGAACCCCCGGCAGGAGTGGACGCTGATCTAGAATTGCTGAAGGAAGAAGGAGTTTGCCTGTGGCCTTAGGCATGGTGGTAAACTAAATGGATGCTTTCCAAAGCATTTGGTATGTCAGGACCTACTCTTTATTTTTTCTGTGCCCAGTAATTCTAATTTTCTTATTTTAAACCGATAATAATAGTACCTGTAAATGGTTGATCTGATATAGAAAGCAAGACCTTCAATTTGTGAGGACTTGGTCTCCTGGCGCAGTGCTCGGAAGGACCTGCAGAAGGACTTGGTCCAGCCCCATCTTTTTAAAAAGGAGGAACCAGATTTGCGTAATGTAATTCAAGCACTTAGCCTCCTGCGAGCCCAGGAACACACCACAGGGCGCTCTTCATCCTCCAGTTGTACTGCTTCTTTATTTTCTACTTAAAATGTCCCAGAATAAGTACATAGAAATTTATTTTCCACAAAAAATATGTATGTATGTTTACACATATACCTATACATATATGTGCACATATGCATATTTAAGATATTTAAATACACTTTATCTATTATATGGATTAAATATATCAATACATGTTTAAACTGTATTTAAAATACGATAACATTGGAAATATTAGCCATAGAAAAATGTTTTATTTTATTCTAAATATATATATGATCTATCATATATATGTATACATATATATATCATTTTTTTTTTGCATTTTATGACCGGTTAGCCGTTCCTTCCCTGAGGAATTCTGATGCAGAGATATTGAGAGACAATATATTACAAGCCCTGTATTTTGACAAGTCTTTACAGAAAGTATCCCTGTTCTTTTGAATCCAATATGCATTTTCCTAAAGTAGTATTTACATACACTTTGATTTACATTGGGTATGGAAAACACAGTCGTTACAACAAGGAGTAGTTACTCGTGCTTCAATTTTCATGGAGAAAATGATATTCTAACACCATAACGTTTACTGATTTCCCAAATCCTAATCCGTGATTAGATGAGGGCCTGTCTCCTAGGAAATATGCAAATAGAGGGGCGGGGAAGGAAAAAAATCGTCCTGCAGATTCAAGCCTAAAAAATCTCATAAATGATGTAGTTTCACTAGAAGATGACAGCGGGAATCTTACTAACTAACATCCTGGACAGCACTTGCCTTCTTCGTTTCTTGTTTATTAGCCTGCTTCAGGCACCGAGCTCCATCCCCCCGCGGAGCCCCAGGCTCACGGAACCCGGATTCGACAGGCATCGCCAGACAATTGCCGCCGCTGCAACTTTACACCTCCCCCAAGGCCAGAGTATAAAATTTGGCTCACCCCAAAGACACGGCACTAATTAAGCCACAGCCTGGTGCTTGTGTGCAGAGAACAATGATGGCGACATCCAGCCCTCAGGGGACGGAGTTTCAAATCACAGTCAGCAAAGGTCCCCCAACTCAGATCTTAAAGGGGAATGTGCCCCGGGCTGCCGCGAGGCGCCCAGCAAGGAAAGCCTCTCTCTGGTTTTTAATAACTGGATTTAGCTGGGTTTCCCTTTCTGTGCGTGACTGCTGAACTCGACCGTCCTTCTCTGCATAATTTGGGGTGATGCTCACCTGCAACATGCGTGGGCGAAAGCTCTTCCTTTGCTTTTTGATCGCGGGGAAAGAGCCCGGTGGCATTTTGCGGCTGGAGGCGCGGGACAGAAAACTGCGCTTTCTAAAGCGCCCTCCTTCCTGCCCCGCGCTGATCTGGGGGCGGGCCTGGACGGCAGTGTTCGTACCCCAGTGGGAAGCCGGCTTTGCACACAAAGCTGTGCGGGACGGTAGCTCTTACCCACTGCTTGTCCACAAGCTAGTGGTTAAGGCCTGACTCAAGGGCCTATGAAAAGTGCTAAAAAGTCCCAGGAAAATGCCTTTGCCAAACAAGGAATCATGGAGGGAGGGACGTGCCAAAATTTCAGAGGACACGCAGGTGCTCAGTCCTGGAGAAGTGGAATCGCTATGCGCATTTTTCCTACCAGACCAGCCTGTGTCTATTCCTTCCCCCAGGGTCCCCTCTGATAGCAGTTCAGACAACTCCCAAGGTCTACCGTTAAAAGGGTCCAACCATTGGCTCTATAAAGAGGCAGGATTTGGGAAAACAAAATCTTGCATTTTTAGTAGAAGGCAGAAATGCATACATTTGCTAGTTTCTTAAAGCAAAGCAAAACAAACAAAAACATGGCACGGATGCTGGTTACTATCCTGGATTCATCCAGGTCCCATTGGGAGAGTTTCTTATAAGGCAGATCAAGAACAGCATATGGCTGCAAGATACTAAAAAAAATAGATTGAGTAGTAATGTAAAAACACATGAATAACAGTGAATGTATTACAAGGGCCTAGGGCTCTGAAATGTATCCTTTATTTAAAAATGTTGATATGAGGACAGTATCCAAAACAAGTACCTTCAGGGGATAAATTAAGAATTTAGTTGGCAGGGTATGTGCATTTGTGTATGATCAGCACATAGGTTCAATCATATACATATGTAATGCTCAAATATATGCACACAGACACAATTGCTTTTCACTTAGCAATGTAAGTTTTTAAATAGATTATGTCATCTAAGGTATTGCCCCAATCCAATCTGATATGATGTTGAAATTCCTTACTTCCTTTTTTTATTATTTCTTCCTTCCTTTCTTGCTTCTAAAACACTAATTTTCTAATACATAGCAGATTTGAGCCAGGTGTATTAAGTGGTCCAAAAATAACTCTTCTCATGGACCCTAAAACAATTAACAATAATACAAAGAAATGAAATATATGCTCACATAGATGCAGAGGCATTTTTATGCGATGGCACAAAACAAGTGGTAGCTTGTATCCAATTTGAAATCAGAAGTTCTGGGTTCCAATCCCATCTCTGCTGCCAGCTGCCTATAGGATCTTAGTGAATTGAATTTTCCTCTAGGAAATGAAAATAATGATACTTGTGCTATTCTTCACAGGAATAATATCAATCAAATCATTAAAGCTGTCAAAATGTTGTAATAAAAATACATATCATGTAAGCATACATATGTACCCGTATGGCTAGAGAAAGTCCATCTTTAGTCCAGCACTTAAGGATGAGAGGGATTTCTAGAGGTCAAGGCCATAGATGTTCTAGGCTGAACAAGCATTCTGGGTGCAGCTAAAGTTTGGACAGTGGTGTGGAGCTTGGCAAGCCTGCCAGGCACCAGGCAAGTATTTGAATGTCAGGTCCAGGGCTGAGGGTACACAGACACACAGAAAGACAGAAGACACACATACACACGCACAAAATGGAACCACGTCACCGAGATCCTTGAATGCTTTGCTAAGAGACTCAGCTTACTTTCGATCAAGAAAATGCCATTATTGATCTGTATTTCGGATTGCTAATGTTAAATTACTGGAAAGCTGTGAAGCAGAGAGAAGAGTCCACTTGGAGACCTTGGCTGTAGCTGAGGTCAGTGGGTCTCATGGTGGAGTCCCCCGGGGAGCAGCATCACCAGGTATGTGAATGTCCTAGAGCTGCAGTGAAGTACCATAGACAGAGTGGCTTAAAACGGCAGAAAGTCGTTCCCTCAGTTCTGGGTGTTAGGTCCGGAATCAAGGGTCATCAGTGTTGGCTCCTTCTGGGGGAGGATCTGCCCCTTGCCTCTGCCAGCTTCTGGAGTTTGCCTGCACTCTTCGGTGTCCCCGACTGGTAGACACGTTACTTCAATCCTTGGAGATCTCCCCAGAGCCTCCGGGTTCAAATTCTCTGCCTCTTGTGAGGATACCAGCCATTGGATTAGGGTCTCCTCTAGTCCAGTAAGACCTCATCTGAACCTGATGACATCTGCAAGCACCCTATTTCCAATAAAGTCACATTCCCAGATTTTAGGGTTTAAGATGTTGACAATACAATTCAGCCCACGAGCCCTGGGGTCCTGTGAATGATGAACATTCTCCAGCTTTGCCAGGACCTGCTGAGTCTGAAGTTCTGGGGGTCTGGCCAGCAGTGTGTGTTTTCACCAGCCACCGCCCACTTCGGATTCTGATGTGCTCATATTTGAGCCCCTCTGTCCTGGGGAGAGGGGAGAAGAGACAGAAAGGGGGACAGACGTGGCTCCTGAGGGGGAAAGAGCTGTTGAGAGGGGGAACAAGGAGAATGTTACTCAACATTATTTTAGTTTCCTCAAACCTGATTAAAAAATTTAAAGAAAAGACGTTACTATAAAGTTTATTAGGAATTCCAGAGAAGAAAGTGCAGATTATGAAAGTCACAATGAACTGAGGGAACCACTGCCTCCCCACCCCCTCTCCCTCCTTCTCTCTCCCGAGGTCTCTTCCTCTCTCCATGTCTCTCTGTCCCCGCCTCCTTCTCTCCCACTCCCTCCATCTGTCCGTCTCCCCCTCTGTGTCCCTCTTTCTCTTTGCCCATCTCCCACTGTCCCCTCTGCTCCCGTCTCTCATTCTTCCCCACCCCCACCAGCTTTCCACCTCTTAGAGCATCACCACCATCCCACACCTCCTATGTTTACACACTCAAAGCTTAAACAGACAGCAGAGACCAGCTAGCATGGCTGAATCCCCATTACGGGTTCCCAGGAGAAAGAATGTCTGTCATGGCCTAGGTACGGAGCCCAGCTCTATGGTCCTCAGCTGTGGCTGGTGGACAGAATCACGAGTGTCAGGATGACTGTCCAGACCCACCCACGTGTGTACCAGTAATTGGGGGAGGTTTCTTAGACCAGGCAGATGCTCAAGATAACTGACGCGTGCTGGACTCCTGTCCGTGCTCCTCCCACTGGCCTCCAATGGTCTCTCAAGACAATGAACTCTCACTGCTGTTTAGGGAGGTCAAGTAGAAGGTTTTAGAGCTGGTATGGCTGGGTGGAAATCATAAATTAAATCTTGAGTCAGAGAGAAGACTGTAGATGGGAATAGAGTGGAGGGAGGATTAGAGATAAAAGCCAGAGATGGAGCCAGCAGACATCCGAGATATTTCAGGAGCCAAGATCAAAAGAAACAAGCATTGAGACAGCTCAGTTTGGGGAAGTGGCTGGCCTCCCGTGTCTGGGTGGGGAGGGGGCAGGTGTGGGCTGCAGTCACGGGGGCTCTTACTGCAGGGCTGGGCTGGAACCAACGTGGGAAAAGAAAACCCAAGTAAGACTTGGCAGGTCATTGGGTAGGAGATAGGGGTCCTCTCCTAAGAGGAAATATGGGAGAAATCTAACTTGTATATCTGTCTATAAAGCAGCAGCAACATCTAAATACCTTTGCAATGTTACCAAAAAACACTGGGCGGGCTGGGCCTCAGAAGAACTGACCACCAGCTAGCTTTGTGATCTGAGAAAGGACTGCTTCCTCCAACTGGATATTTTATCTGGGACACAAGTAGCTTGTACCAGGAAACCTCTACTGCTTTGCTCCTGCTATTTCATGAGTGTTTATAAGAATCTCTCCTTTAGCATTGCTCTGAGCTACCCTGTTCTGAGCAAGAAAATTTAGCAAGAAAAGAGGAATCCACACGGTGGAGAGAAGGACCGGAAGAATTAAACTGAGCACTAGGAAGCTCTCAGTCTACTCTGCATAGGATCAGGGGAGAGGAATTCTTTGCTTTTTTGCAAATCCAAATAATCCCTCTGGATTTTCAGTAAATCAGGCACATAGTCACTCAGCCCTTGACACCTGCTGTGAGGAAATTATTTGATTTATTTACATGATAGACTTAAAGCATTCCACTGGTCTGAGAGCAATTGGGTGCATGAAGAAAATACAAATCCAGCACTTAGACAAAGTGCTGCAGGTAATAGCCTCCGAGAAGCAGGAATACACATCAGTGGTGCTTGGACACAGAAAACGAGGAAACCGTTGAAGTGAAGCACATGAGGCTTTGGGGATGAGTAAACCAAAAGTCAATTATGATTGACCATATCCCTGACTGTAATTTCATTAATTCAGAACGCGACAATTCTACCCAAAAGAAGGTCCAATGGAACATGCTTCAGCCCTCCTCCAAGAGCAGAGGATGCGCTGTCCTGACTGAGTCAGGAACAAAGCTGACCTACGTGAGCTTTTACCATGTGCTTCATGGAATCACACACCTTCTAATACTCAGGTGATGTAATTACCCCAACTAGACATAGGAACCTGAGTTTAGAAAGCTCAAACATGACCTGTCCAAGTTCATAAGGTAATGAGTGGGTACCAAACTGTGATTTCCACCCTAGAAATCCATTTTAATGATGGTGATCAAGAATGAGGGTAAGGCATCTTTCTCTTTTATAAAAAATTAAATGAGAGTAAGATCCATTTTAGACACACAAAAATCCTTTATTTGTACAGTTCTTATAACCTATCTCATTTAGTTATGACTATGACTTTTTGGTAGAGGATGTTAACATACTTTACAGGTGCAAACGATAAGTGGTGGGGGGTTTAGTAACACATGTACAATCATAGACAGTGGTTGGGGCAGACCTTGAATCTTCTCCTCCTGACACCCAATCCTGTCATTTTTCCTGGCGCTGCACTATCTGTCAGCAAGAAATGAGATTTCAGTATAACATGGTCATAACCATATTTCTGGTGAAATTTAAATATATTTTCAGCAATATAGAGTAGAATAATAACTATTAAAATTAAAAAGCTGCACAGCCTCATTCAGAATAGATGGAATCATGAGTTTATGGAGATGAACAGTTAGATGTGTCACACGTTTCCTATCTAACAGGAGTACTAGTCTACGCTAGTTGACTTTTCCCATGTTGCTTGAAGAAATCACTCTCCCAAAATCCACCAGCAGGTGAATCGTCAGTATCAGCTTCCACTTCCCAGTAGCTCCCCAAGTGCTGTAAGAAGCCACCTGGAAGTGACAACGCCACCCTCCTGATTGGATTTGGGCCTCACGTCTTCAACTGCCATCACATTCTCCTTCCAGTGTTTGGATACACGCAGCTTCTTTTTCTCAGTGGCAGGCCTGGCACAGGGCCTTGTGTTTTATGCTGCAAAAAGCTTCTAAGCTGGGTGATGGTCAGAGCTGGCCTTTGCACCCACCCCCCAGACCCTCTCAGAGTGAAGTCCATTTTCATGTACTCGATACCAAACACAAGTTCAACTGCATTTACGTAGCTTGGTTCTTATTGAGGTGCTGTCCTAGGCACTTCTCCAATCCTTGCAATCATCTTATGCAGCCAATACAAAAAAAAAAAAAAAAATGAGGAAACTGAGAGCAATCCATGGGTTATAAGTGAATGCTGTCACATTTCAAGGTCTATATTAGACCGACTATATATAGACTATATAGTCTCTCTCTCTCTCTCTCTCTCTCTCTCTCTCTCTCTCTCTATATATATATATATATATATATATATATATATATATATATATATATATATATATATATATATATATATATATATATATATATATATTCGCTGTCGTTTCTTCCCTTAAAGGGGCACTTGCAAACCATTTGGTTACAGAAGGAGCTGACTCCAGGGCTATGGAAACTATAGACCGTCTACATTTTTTACCTATGTCCAAACAAACAAACACCGATTCCCGTGCCAAACCTCCCTTTGGATTTGCACTTTGCATCTTCCTTACACATGCATGTGTATACACACACTCACATGCATAGCACACACTTACATGCATGCACATTCACGGACTCACGTACACACAAGCATGCCCACACACAGACACACATACACACAGACACATTTTCATTCCAAAAATGCAGAACTAAGATTTGTCCCTACACTCCACTTCTCCCCTGGGGGCAGTGATTCTCTGGCCCTCCCTGTGTGTCTGGGGCCCACTGGTGCTCCAGGAGTTCCTCTCCCTGGGTGGTAACTGGTATTTATCTGTCCCTCTCCCAGCCGGTCTGTTTTGGGCTGCCTCCCTGGAGAAGTCATGCATTCTGATACAACGGAGCCAGCACAGTGCATCTGTTTTAGGCATCCTTGGAGGAGGCCTCCTGGGTCACTACCTGATCCCTGCCCCACGCCCTTCATCATAAGGTCCTGCTCCTCAGGAGCTTTCCTCCTGTCCAGGTTTTATCATTGTTCTTGAGATTCAGCACACTTCTGGTGGGGGAGGAGAAATCAGTGTTAGTTCTTAAAAAAAAAAAAATTGTAAATGCGTCCCCTCTCATTCTGATTCTCTAACATAGCTGGGCTGGGAATCTTACCTGTTTGGCTTTTCTGAGAATATTTTAAAATAACTAAACACCTTATATTTATTAGTTATATTCTCAATTAATTAATGACAGATTCTGAAGATGCAAAGATGAATAAAAGATGACTTCAAGAAGTTCAGAAAGTAGCACCTTGACTTATGTATTAAACTTTTAGCAATAACCCAAGTGTATGTACAAAACCTCACAAATGCACGTATGTCTGCCCATCAACAGATGATGGATAGACTGGCTGTATGATTACTTACAAATTCCTTCCAGCTAAGGCTATGTTGAAGCCCCCATTCAGCATGTGTAAGGGAAACATTTGTGTCCTGACCCTGTTTAAACAATTTTATTTTACTATCTGGTCTTATGTCTGATTCTTCATGGAAGCAGGTGGCAAACTTTGTATGTAAATGGCCAGACAGTAAATAGACTTTTGGGACCATATGATCTCTGTTGCAACTACTCAGCTCTGCTGTAGCTCAAAAGTGTCCATAAACAAAGCACAAGCGTGCAAGCACAGCTGATATCCGATAAGACTTTATTTACAAAACCAGGTGGCAAGGCAGATCTGGCCTGTGGTCAATTCACTGACCCCTGATCTGCTGGGTCTGGTGCCATTCAAGGACCACACTGGCCAAGTCAGAATGATCCCTTCTGTGCACTGGAACTTTTGTGTCTGCTATAGGTACTTATCATCTCTGCAACTTCTTCACATTCACAATTCAGGTACAGAACCATCTTTAACTTTTATAATTCAGACTTTAACCATTGCTGTTTGTTTCAGAACAAATCCAGGTCATTCTGGAACAATTCCAGGGCATCATCAGGCTTGAGGAAAAAGGGACTGAGACAATGAAGGAGGTAACAAAGCACAAGGGGTGAATCACCGAGCTGGATTCTACTTGGCATTAAGAAAAGCCTCCTGTTCCATCCCAAGGAGCCATCTTCAGAAATGCCACATGGACCATTGACTTCTGCAGAGCTCCACCTGTGCAGGGGGTGGGGAGGATTTATCTACTAGGTCCTACCTCCCACTGGCCAAAGTTCACTCTACGAGGCATTAAGTCCCTGTACTGGTAGGCTGCACAAGCACAAATGGGTCACATGACTCAGCTACAGCAGGGCACCTCTCATTTGAGGTGACAGATACATACATGGACAAGGACAAGGGCTGTGGGGCTGTGCCCCTGACACTAGACACCAATGAATTGTGTGGGCAAATGTCCAAGGGTCCAGGAGGTACCTAAGAAGGAACCCATGCACCCATACCTTGCACTACCCAGAAATCATGGCCTCTGTTATATACGGATCCCGATCTCAAGGGTTTTTTTGTCATAACAAATAGAGCCATAGAGTCCCCTTTGAGGTGGTGACTGGCCATATTTCTTTTTTTTTTTTTTTTTTTTTTTTTTTTTGTGATACGCGGGCCTCTCACTGTTGTGGCCTCTCCCATTGTGGATCACAGGCTCCAGACGCGCAGCCTCAGCGGCCATGGCTCACGGGCCCAGCCGCTCCACGGCATGTGGGATCTTCCCAGACCGGGGCACGAACCCGCGTCCCCTGCATCGGCAGGCGGACTCTCAACCACTGCGCCACCAGGGAAGCCCTGGCCATATTTCTGACAAGACAAAGTCAAAGAGAAGAAAACAACTCTCCACTGAGCTGATCTGGAGACCACATTGATATTCACTGCCTTCCTCTTCCTCACTTGGAGATTTTAGACCTACTGGGAGTTCCCTTACCCTGCTATATTCACCTTGCCCTTGGCCAGCAGCTTGAGTGGTTTGGTTTGCTTCTTTGGTAGGGTGATCCCAACCTTCCTCCTGGAAGGATAGGAGCCCCTGGTTGTCTCTTTGTTGACAGTCATCAGACTCTGTCCATCCATTCCCTGGTCTAGAAGCACCAGAGCAGTAATCTTAGACCATCATACAGGTTCAATTACACTAATAATGTTTTCTGGTCTCCTGGTCCACTGCCTGGGGAGATCAATGGGGAGAGAAAGTAGACAGAACTTCCAGGTCAGTGTAATCTCTGCTTGTCCCCACTGAGAGAGTTCCCCATTTGGATATTAGGGTCAATGAGAGCAGTGGTGAAGAGGCCAATCATACCTCCATCTTTGGACACCGTGCTTATATATTCCACCTATTGAGGATGCATTACCTTGTATCGGTTGTTGGTCCAGCATATATACTGCATCTTGGGAGTAATTTCCCCAATACCTCTTAATGTCCACCACCAAACTCAGTCTTTGACCAGCCAGTGCACCATTCCATCAGGCTAGATGCTTCCATGTGATGGGGTTCATGGTAATACCTGTGGACACATGCCTATTGACTCACATCACTTGCCCATAAAATCGAGTCCACTGGTCTGGGGAAAAGTTGCACATAATCGAACTGCCACCAAGGGGTTATCTGGTCTCAAAGAATGGTGCTATAAGAGTCAGTATCATTTTCTGCTACTGGCCAGTGGGCTTTCAGTCATGGCAGTAGCTAGCTCAGCCATGGCAAAAATTAGGTTCAGGATGATATTTTTGGGTCACTGAGTCAACCATTCCCTGAACCCTATTTGTAGACACAATCTTATGTGAGTTAATTTATTTTCTTATTTTTAAAACCATTTTGAGTAAAGGATTGGACTGAGGAAAGAAAGACAGTTACTGGGAGCCACTAGCAATTTACTTAATTAATCATATTATTATCATAATTGGACCCCAAACCAGCTGTCCAATAAAATCAAATGTAAAGCAGAAGAGGCTGCCTAAAAATGAGGGATGGGTAGAAAAATGTCCATTATATCTGGCCACCTTAATTCTAACTTAGTGTGTTGTGAAGGTGATATTAGCATTTTTTGGTGCTGGGTATTTTCTCTTGCCTCCTGATATGTTCGGAGTGTGTGTGATTGAAAGGGTCAACTTCATTCTGATGTTTCCAGTGAAGTTCACAGATATGACACAGATTTCAAAGTTTGTAAAATGTTACCTTAAACAGTGATTTCCAAAACTTTATCTGGGTACCAGTTCCATCAGAATAACCAGAGTGCTTGCTGAAAAGACAGATTCCCTTGCTCGACTTCACATCAAATAATTAATAATCTCTGAGAGTAAAGCTTGTATTTTCAACAGGCTCTCTGGATAATTTTCATTTACTGCCAAGATTGTGAACAAATGTCTAGAGAAAACTGGCTTAGATCAAAGCCAGAGTAAGAGCCCGCCAATTTAGCTACTCGGGATGAAAAAGTCCTCCTCCTTAATCCAGGCTCAGTGTTTCACGTGTCTATTTGAACTTTTAAGGTTGAGCTGGAAAGGGCTGTAGCTTCCTGGTCTGTGAACTTGTTATACTCTTACTCATGCAGCCTCTAACACTATATAACCTTGGAGGAATGACTTCTTTGGGGGCCTCAGTTTTCTTAACTGGCAAGAAGGAGACGATTACATAAGATTATATATAAGGTTCTTTCTTCATAAGAAATTCTAAAAAACTCAGTGACATCAACCTTGGGCTGTGGCTACCAAACTTTTATATCCTTAGGCAGATTTATGTAACTTCGTTTTAATTCACTGATTTTGACTTTTCTATTCCCACTACAACATTTTTATGGGTAAGCAGGAGGGCAGTGTGAAGGATGTGTTTAGCAGTAAATGGTCCCCCAGAGATACTAATCAGGAGGAAACCATCTCTGAGTTAAGAGTCCTCTTTCTGAAACTGGAGTTTGACATCTTGAAAAGAAATTAACATGCTCTTATGGTACACAACCACATGACATAGTTGTAAAGTTGTTCGCCAGGTGAAATTTTGTCCGACTTAGATTTTCCACTTTTAGAACTCACACAATTTGAAAGTAGATTATACAAAAATCTATTAGCAAGCACACCTGTGTACTCAAATTATCATAGAAGATGCTCGATGTTATTCTGGCTAATATAAAGTTATTATCATATGGGCTCTATTCTCTTTCTGTGTGGTCCTATAAGAATCTCCCATTTCGTCTACAACATGTGATTTGGAAAGATTCCGGTTTAGCCTGTAAGCATTTGCTTCCAACCGTGTAAATCTGATGTGAAAATTCATCATATTTTCCTGCTTCAGTCAGATCCCTCATGTCAAAACTCTGTAACCTCGGCGCCTATAAAAACAACCCAACCAAAGTGTTGGGATTGCTTTCCTTGAAATCATCGTTCTCTCCCTCAGGCCCCGCAGTAGGTAATGAAGTCTTAAGAGTCCTAAAATGAAACATTGTGATGAGGTACATTCCAGCAGTTTAGGCGGAGTTCCAGCCCTCACTACGCTGATGGGCCAGACGTTCGGTCATCTGTGGCCCATGACCACCTAACGGCCCAGTCAAAATTTGTATATATAGTTTATGTCTTCCATGTTCTTCCATTCTTCCTTTGAACATTTCATTAACAAACCAAATAACAGAATCCGTTTCCCCGCCATCCCAAGAGGCTTGTCAAGTCTAACTTAACAGCATTCAGGAAAGACAGATCTTTGTGTCTGTGTCTTCAGCATGTATGTAGGGCTGCACAAAGAAGGACAGTGCCAAGCAGGAAACCCACCTCTTGACCTTCAAGCGAACAGCACAGGGTTGCAGGGGAACAGTTCAGGGATGCAGGGGAACAGGGCAGGGATGCAGGGGAACAGGGCAGGGATGCAGGGGAACAGCACAGGGTTGCAGGGGAACAGTTCAGGGATGCAGGGGAACAGGGCAGGGATGCAGGGGAACAGCTCAGGGATGCAGGGGAACAACGCAGGGATGCAGGGAAACAGGGAAGGGATTCAGGGGAATGGGGCAGTGATGCAGGAGAAAAAGACAGGGATGCAGGGGAACAGTTCAGGGATGCAAGGGAACAGGGCAGGGATGCAGGGGAACAGGGCAGGGATGCAGGGGAACAGGGCAGGGATGCAGATTAATGGTGCAGGGATGCAGCCAGGCATGGTCTACATTGGCAGGAGCTTTGATCCTCCATCATTTGATTCTCATCAACAGTCAAACGGATTACACATCCAAGTCCTATTCTCTCTGCTGAAAATATGCTCCTGGACCTTCAGCGCCACCGAATCCATTTCATTCTAATGTGGTACCCTCATCGCTCGTTTGAAGGACTGTGAATGGCCTTCCATTTGCTGTCAGCCGCCTAATGAAATGTGTGTGCGTGACAGCAGTGCGTGTCCTGTGCCACAGAGGTAGGGTTAATGCAAGGGCTTTCTGAGCCATACAAGGTGTGAATTCATAACAAGAGCTGGTGTGCACAGACTTTAACAGCCTGTCAACTGTGTGAGTGGAAGATAATGAATTCAAGTCCGGTTAAGTTTTTCTCTGGTTTGCAGGTTTATCAACAAGAATGATATAGACATAGGAGCCACCTGGAAAAAAACACAGCATGTTCTTCAAGGGCCTGGAATGGAATAGTCTCTTTTTAAAGGCCAACTTGACTGTTGGGAATAACTAAGTCTGTCTAACTACATCCTCTTTCCTACAAAATTAAACAGCCTTCACTTTCACTAACTCCAAACTTTGTGAAGGATAACCCCAAACTAGCCATTTTGAAATATGGGCACGCTTTTATTGGAAACCTTATCTGTACCATCCAATAAGGCACCCACTGGCTGCAGCATGTAACTTTTGAGCACTTGAAACGTGGCTGGTCCAAATTGACATGTGCTGAAAGGGTAAAAGGCACACTAGATTTTAAACATTTATTACAAAAAAGTAAAATATCTAATTGATATTTTAATGTAAACTATACTTAGAAATGATCATATTTTAGATCTATTTGGTTTAATAAAATACATTATTAAAATACATTTAGATTTATTCCTTTTCACTTCCTTTGATGTGGTTACTAGAAAACTTAGTTATAGGCACGGCTCATATTAACTGCCTACTGCCTTACATCTTTTTGACTTAACTTGAACATTGAATAAGCAAATTTCTTTTGTAGGTGACCAAATAATCACTTGACTTTTGTATATTGCATGTTTTTTGAAATTATATCTGCTTTTCTAAGCCCCTGAAATGTAACTAATATAACTAAGTCATGTGTCTTTGGCATTGATCATGTGCTTCCTCCATTGTTGGTTTGTTTTTCCCATGCATGGTTCCCATCTTCTCAAAAATATTACATCGCCTGAAGAGAGGAGCCCCAGCTTCAGTTCAACTCAGTCTGTTCAGAAATCAAAAAGGATTTACTGAGTGTCAGGTGTTAAGCTAGGCTGTAAATAAAATGAGGATCAGTAGAAAAACAAACATACAATAGCAGCGTCAAAAACACCCACTTCTCATGAAACGAAATTTCAAGAACATTGTAGCACCATCCACTTGTCTGAGCTCTCAAAACTCCAAGAGAAATACACAATATCTATTTGATTATTCAAAGTGGGAGTTGAGACTTAAACAAAACATGTTCTCATGAGCATGGTTTTACTTTTTAGAATATATCTGATTCAAAAGATAATATAAACAATAATATATAATTACCTAGACAATTATTTCAGAAACTAAAAATTGTATGCATAAAGGAAAACTACTTAAATGCTCCTTAAAGTCACATTGAATACATTTATTGCACCAGCAAATTAGGCTCTCAATGATAAATCCACCCAGCCTGCAGGTTTGCCATGGTGCAGTAGAGCTCACTGTAAGTAACTGACTGCAGGGGTATTTTGGGGAGCATGAACAGAGCAACAGACCTAAAAATATCTCCCCTATTTTATCTTCTCCAGTAAACTCTTGCAGAGCTGAGTTTCCTATCTTTGGAGTCTCTTCCTATTAAATTGCAGGCGTGTTTTGGGGAAAAGGTAGTTAGCCAATGCCACAAGAGCCCAGATTTTCCTTCTCAGGTTGCATCCGGGAGTGAGACCAGTAAACAAGTTAAAGTTAACAGAGATGGGTCACTGGGGTTTCTAACCCCAAGAAGGGGAGACGCAAGGTACAACAGTGCCAAGGGAGAAGACAGTTCTGGGTCTGGGGGTGGCAGAGCGAATGAACACCCAGCATGGAGCAGGCTCTAGGTGGTGCACAGCAGAAAGAAAGGTGTCCAGGCTGAGCCCCCAAAGAACCACAAAGATGGATCTTCCTTTATCCTTCCAGCTTAGTGCACTGCTTTTCGTGGCTCTGGGCACCTTGCCCTATGGGTGAGCCAGAACGTAATTCTGGCGGGGCCTTGAGGTGTGTTCCTCGGTGGCGCAATTAGTGTGGCTCTTTCTGTCACTCCCCTGGGGGGGTGTCTAGCCAGAGCACAGCCATGACGTGGATTAGTGACTGTCAGCTGTTTGCAATCTGCAATCTTGTTTAATTTCTGGCCAGATTCCTTGTTTTGAATACTCTCCGGGCTTTTAATAACATTTATTAGTTTTTCTTTGCTCCTTTGAAATTTTATAAAATTGAGACAGTACAAAGAAATGCACAACAGTGCATAATCCTATCACCCACAGATAACTGGGATTAATATTTTTGTGCACTATTTTCCAGTGTTTCTTTGAATATATTTAACAACATATTTCCTCAGCTCTAAGATTTTATAATTACAAAATGTGTCATCATGATATGAGGGTTTTTTGGAAAAAAGTAAAAAGAAAATGAAAGGACATAGGTACCACCTTATTCAACGTTTACATGATTTGAAAGATGGATCTCATTTTACAAATGATAAGGGGTGCCCAACAGGATCAAAAAATGTAAATATAGATCCCTATGACCCAAATATATCAAATTTGAGGGATATTACTCTGTTGAATACCCTAGGGCAGTACATTGAACTCCATCCTACGTGGCTGTGTGTTGTCTGGTCTGTTTATACTTCCCAGGTCTCTCTGGGAATCTCCAGGTAACATCTTCCTGGCCCCTAAGTGTACACAGAGGGGCACCTCCTGCCTCTGCTCTCCGGCTGCAGACCACTGGTATCTCTTCTAGAGCTAACCTGCTGTCCTCTCATAGCCGTACCGAAACCAAACACAAACTGATGTTTAAGGTGTGCCCGACATCCCTCCACATCCCTCAGGTGACTGGAAGAAAAGAAAATTCTAAAATGAGGAAAGTAAGTCCAGGAAATATTTTTTACCAAGGATGATACATTTTACTGGGGGTATATATATAATTTTGGAGGACATAACATAGCAATTTGGGGGAGGGGAGGAATACTATTCCTTTCTTTCTTACCTCCATTTTGTCAGCCAGCCAGTGAGTACCTACACTCTGGCTGATGCTTGGCTTCCTTCTGGCTAATTCTTTCAGACTTTTACCCCAAGCTGATATAAGTTTATCTCTTGGTTCCTTATTGCACAGTTCAATGCAGGGAACATATTTCAGAAAATTAAGAAACGTAACAGTTGCTTTACATTTTGAATGGTTTCATTTATTATTTCTTTAATTTTTTTTTTAATGAACGAATTTGGTTTTTTTTTTAATTGAAGTACAGCTGATTGACAATGCTTCAGGTGTACAGCAAAGCGATCCAGTTATACACATGTATATTTATTATTTTTTGGATTCTTTTCCATTATAGCTTATTGCAAGATATTGACTATTTGAATTGTCTTTACATTGAATTTGCTGTGGCTGCCACCTACCTGGCTTGGTTGAAAGTCTGGTCTCAGTCTGGGGTTTTCCACCTGCTCCCCTGTGAGCACACGAAAGTCCTCGGCTTATGCAATCTAACACCTCTGGCTGTGTGTTCGGGAAATGCTCTGAAATCTACAGAAACAAATGGCTCCCCTGGTGCCAGGAAGCCTGGACCCAGAAGTAGGGCGCTCCCCACTGCAGGGTGGGACCTGCTCTTCTTCATCTTCTGTCGGTAGAGGAGCCGGAGCAGGTTGGGAGCTGGCATCTCGGGCGGGGACTGTTCACTGCCCATCAAACCTGGACCCCGTGAGCCCAGAGTTCCCAGCCGCCCTAGTGGGTGTGGCCACGTGACTGAACCCAGTCAGTGGAAGTCTGGAGGGCCCCTCCCGGTGTAGCCCCTGTGCAGGTGGCTGTGTGCACCTTTCAGAGGTGGGAGGGGGGGCTCGGGGACCCTACACTGTGATAGACCCCCAAGGACGGGGGGCAGGGGGCTGCTTCTCAATCAACAGGTGAAGGAAAACTTCCCGCCCACCAGAAACACCTGCTACCCTGGCGAGTTACGAGAGAGAACCACCTCCATGTGTTGGAGCCTTGAAATTACAGGGTGCATCTGTTACATGGCTAGCACCACCTTAATGAATACATGTCTCAGTTATCTGAGGAAGATGGTATATGCAGACTTACAATGTACTGAACCATTTCCCTATTTTAGATATTTTGGCTCATTACATTTACTTACTAGAAACAACACTTTAATAAACATTCTTGAAGTATCTTTGCATACTTGGAGAAATAGTTATGAGAATGTATCTTTAAGAGTGGAAATTTTGCAGTCAAAGTGTATTGAGAATTTTAAATGTCAGCTCAGTTTGATAGAGTTAACAAATTGCCCTGAAAATATGTGCCACAGTAGACTCCCCAGACAATGTATGAAAGCACCCTTTTCCTACCTTTTGTGTATCAGCAATTATTTTACTGTTTGCCACTGTGACAGAAAAAAAAAAACAACTTGAAAAGAAACTTTCTTCTTATTTATTACAAGTGATACCGAGCTTCCTTTTCTTTTCATGTGTTTAAAAGCTGCTTACATTTCTTATGTGAATTGCTTTTTCATGTGCCTTCTGCAACATTTTATTGAATCGCTTATATTTTTTCTTATAGATGTATAGAAAACTGTTTACATATGAGGAAGCAGTGCTTTTATCTCTTATTTATCTTGAGAATACTGTCTCTATTAAAGCATACTGTCTCCTAGTTTAACTTTATTCATAATATCTTTTGATGTAAGAGACATAGATATATTTTAAATTTTATATAGATAATTGTTGATCTATTACTTTATGACAACTAGGTATCACTGTTGCTTTGTAAAGCTATCATCACCATTCACAATATTACAGAAAAATTTATATTTTCTTCTAATTAGTGAAGAGGTATATATGTATATATAAACACATTCATAAATTTCTGTATACAAAATACAGAGATTTATAAATATATATCCAATTAAATGTATATATATATATATATATATATATATATATATATATATATATATATATATATGTTTGTGTGTGAGTATATATTCCATCTGGAAAAACTACGGTGTAAGAGAACTTTATTATTTCTATGTATATAGCAAATTATATCAACATAGTTAATCTTTATTTGACATAAATTCAACATTTATCATGTACTAAATTTCCATATATATATATATATATATATGTCTGGATAGTCTCTGATATTTTCATTGATCTATTTGCATGTTGAATGGACGATTTGGAAGCGTACTTTTGGTGACTGCAAGTGATTTCATCATGTGATGTACGCTAACGCATTTAGCTTCTTTCCTTCTGCTGAAAACCGTTTGATTTTTATTATTTGCCATATAGTAACTTTGTGCATGAAACTTTGTAACTTTCAGATTATTTTTTCAAGATCGATTCCTTGGTTTAACACAATGTGAATATTTTTAAGTGTCTTGAAATATATTTTCCACATTATTTCAGAAAAAAATTGTGACAATTTATACTTTCACCAGCAGTGGATGAGAGTGCCTTTTTCATCACATCCTCACCAGCATTTACACTTCTGAGAATGTTGGCTAGCTGAAGAGGCTGAAATAGCAGGATGCTTTAATTGTGCTTTAATTATAACTTGATCATTTTTAAATATTGGTAGCACCCAGCACCGTTATACAAATTTAGCTCAACAAGAGAGATGTAGCCTGGTAAGAGTTAATCCAAGAGTCTTAAAAGTTCAAAATACTTTTCATGAATGGCCTTGAGAAGTAGAAAAAAATAGTTCTTCTATGTTCTCAGCCTGATAATGTTAAGACCTTTATTTTTCTAGTATAAGCCCTCAAATAACCCTCCACTTTGTCAAGTTGTCCAGTTCCGTAGCTTAGAGCAGAGCTGCTTTCTGGCAGGGATTCCAATGACCAAACACCCATGTGGAAGCCTGGCTCTGCTCTGGTCCTCGCTGCGGGCTCTGAGGACTCACAGCACAGCAGTGTGATGCAGGGCTGCACCCTCCTGCACCTGTGCCTGGAGGAGTAGTGGCTCAGGAGCACTGTGATCAGGGAGGTTAAATGATCCCCCTGAAATTGGAGAGCATCGTGCTCAAGGCCTGGTCGGTTCCCAGGTTCACTGCTGGTGCAGGTTCAGGGGTGAAAGCACCCCTCACCTTTCCACCCCGTGGAAGGAAGCCTTTGTGGGCAGCCTGTGGCTTTGCCCGTGAACCAAGGCACTTCAGCCCAAGCACATGGGGCATCCAGATATTTATAGCTGGGAAACGGAATTTCGGAAGCTGCTCAGATCAATGCTAGGCCATGTGTGCTATTGGGAAATGAGCTGGAGCCTGTTCCCGACCCTCTGGTGCTGGCCTGGCCGGTGTCTGGTAAGGGGAGAGTCACGAGTCTGTGGAAGCAGTGTCTACTCCTGCTTCATTGCCAGCTGGACCCTTCCTGAAGAGCGTGTGGTGGTTTCCTAAAATCGAGTGAGACCCAGAGGCTGACAGCTGCTTTTCTAGTTCATTGCCAGCAGCCAGAGGCCCTTCCCCAAGGACAGGATGTAGCTAATAATTGCCAGGTCTGAGGAAAGGCAGGAAAAGAAAATCACTGTGACTGTGAACTCTGACCATGAATAGTAGAACTCCCACCAAGAAGAGGGAGAACCAGACAAAAAGCAGCTAGGTTTACAGCAGCAGCCACTGATGAGCTGCAATTAAGAGATTGTGTTTGCAGCTTAGCCTCCTTAGAGCTTGAGGAAGAAGATGTCAGAGGGAGGGGTAGGTGGCCATATTTGAGCTGGGGAAGCTCAAGGGCAGTGAGTTTGTCAGCCTGGCCCTCACAGCCACATAAATACACTATCTAGTAACCCAGGGACAGTCCTGGGAGGAGCAGAAAGCAGGCCCCTCCCACTGGAAACCCCGAAGCCACCCCCCCCAACAAAACCAAAAAACAAAAAACTCTTGGTATATCTCTGTTTCTAACACCATAACAGTTTACTACAAATCAGCCAAAAAAGGAGTGTCCATTAAAGATTTAAGATACCAACTTAACAAAGTGCTCTGTTGAATAGTTAATCAATTACTTTTGTGGGCAGAGAATGGTTTATATAAATGCTTTAACTGAGCACCAGGAAGGGAGAGGGGTACATGTTTTAGAGGTCAATGTAAACATTTACCTCCTTTAAGAAACGTATACATTTAAAGACAAGAGGAAAGAAATTGTTCAAGGGTAAGTAACAGGATGCACGCTGTTCCACATCAAATGGAATTTTCCAAAAATAGGTCTGACAGAGCTCCCTCTAATATACTGTAGAGTTTGAGAGGAAAGGGTGGGAGCCAGAACTGTGAGGGGGGGCAGCTACTTGCCTTAAATATTGTCACGTAAATCTTCTCCTGAATTACGTGATTTGGTTGTTCATAATTGAAACACTTAACAACTGAAATACAATCGAAATGTAATCGAAGTATCCTACTTTCAGCTCAACTAATTTTAAATGATCAGGGCTCTACATTTTCATTCTGGGATATCAGTAACATCAGAAATATTGAACGAGAGTAAAAAGAACCCTCAAATTTTTGTCCAGTGATATCAGTTACATAGAATTGTTATAAATCCTTTTTTCATTCACAGGGTATTGAAGACCTGATCTGTGCTACACTCTCCACTATCTTGGTCCAGATAATCCTACTTGACAGTGTTGGGGGGTGTGGCAGAGAGATAATGGTGAGGAGGGGAGGGTAGAAGAGCCCACTGAAGGGGAAAGCCTGTATTCAGAGTCAGGACATAGAAACCACATTAGTAGTAGAAGAAAGATGGCAGCAAAGACAGTATTGCCCCTACAGTCTTGCGATAAGAGAATGTGGTGTAGCCGATGAACTACAGTATTCTTCACTCAAGCACTTCGGTGTTCACTCATTCATCCAGTCACTCAAGCCAGAGAGAGCATTTTCCAAAAAATGCAGTTGAGTACACTACAGTTTGTAAAACTTGTATTCGTGTTTTATCTTCACACTCAGTAAGTAAAATCCTTTGGCATCAGCCTGGGAGGTAGACTGTGGTAGGAGTGTTGCCCGGCCCTTAGATTCTTTAGAGATGAGTATCATGGTGCTGGGACTGGTTCCTACCATAGGTGTGGGCACGAGCTGGCAAGATGGAGCACATACGCTTCTGCCTGGCTTTGCCATGGGGCCCCAGGGGACCTGAAAAAACGGAGTCTAGAATGTAGTGCTCAAATTCTCTGCTTCCAATCAGTCTGCTATGAGCTTCTGCAGGTGCTGTAGCTTCTGCCCCAAAGGATCCTGCATTCAGCTTCTTCAGCTAGCTCTTGCTGTACCTCAGCTGTGAATGTAACGCTGGGGCATTTGGTGCAATGTGATATAGAACCCTGACTGCAGGACTTGTTCTTCAACCATCTCGTATATATCGTTTTTTCAATATTTACATATTTCCAAGTTTCAGATAGGATTTAAAACTCTAAACACATTTGTATTTCCAGGAGGATTTTGAATTAATCGATCTTTCTTCTGGCCTGTATCTTCAGCATGCCTCATTACTCCTTCTGTAAATATGATCTAATAAAGCCTTTCCTTAACTCATCAGTGTGCTTCAAAACGCTGTCTTGCCTTTCTTTTTTCTGTTCCGTGAATTAGTCTGAACTTCACGTTTTCATCTCCTACTTAGTTTTCCCTGCCATCTTGCTTCCACCTTAATCTATTAACCTAAAATTCCTAATCTTACACATAAAAACTCTGATATATGATTGTCCTTGATGCTTTGGATCATGTTTTTAGTTTATTTCCAATATTATAGAATCAAGAAAGGGATCCATGCAGGAGACAGAACTGAAGGATGGTTTATATTGTAAATTGCAGAGATAGAGTGAGGGAGTGAAAGGACACTTTAAGATGGTGCATTAGCATAAAGAAAATATGTACTTAGCACCTACTAAGTGCAAGAGACTGTGTATTGAGTGTATAACAAAGACCAAATTATAAGCTATGATTTTAATGTTTGTAATTTATTGGTGAAATAAGACATCTGTATAAATAACTGTAGTGTGTCTCAGTGATTAATGATGTTACAAGATAGTTACAAATGGCATATTGAGTACTTTTAGAAAAGGCAACCATTTTTCCCAAGTAAGTTTGCCAGGGAAGATGCCATGGTGGATACAGGAGTTAAGATGCATCTGGAAATATGAGTAGGATTAGTAACTATAAGGGACATGTGCATGCAGAGCTTCACAGGTGTTTGCAGCAATCTGTCCAGCACAATCAGAAGACAGCCTGAATGGTCCGCAAAGAGATTTGGGAGAATAATGTAGTAAAGTTTGGCTAAAGACAGCTTCAGAAAGCTTTAAATGGCGAGCTGAGAAATTTGGAATACATCCTACAGACAAAAAAGCCTGATGGTTTAAAACAAAGTGATGCTTTTCACGGACACTATGATAATCTGGCTGGCCAAATTCAGTGCTGCTCTCTCATCAACTGACTGTGTTTGTGGGGCTCCTTCAATGTTTCTGTCTGATGTAGCTAATATGTCACCCAGGTTTATCATGTCACTCCAGCTGAGTGGGGTACCCTGCACCTTCTAAACTATTGTGGTCACTCTCTTTCTAGGCATGCACCTCTAAACCAAAAATCAGATTTATTCTCATTTTGAGCAGTAACAGTTGTGAAAAAAAAATTGTGCCTTTACATTTTGAAAAAGGTAAATGATTGTCTTCCTTAATTAAGGCCTGGAAAAATCTTTGTCTAGAGGCTCTGGAACTGGATAGGAAGATATTATTTTGAACATGTAGAAGAAAACTGGTATTAATGAATTGCCTATGAAGATAACTTGAGAAACAATTCATCTTGGGCAAAATATTTTGTAAACAGCTCTATTTCTATTGGCCTAAAGGCCTTTAAAAAGTTTCTGTAAATTAGCGTGTCTGCCTGAATATCTTTTTAAGCATCCTTTATATTAATGCCCTGATCCGTTCTGACAGATTTGTCATTACATCATCCTTATTTTACAGTGAGAGTAGCTTGACTGGTCTCCCATGTGGCTGAAAATATGTGAGTTTGAAATTCAAGAATCTTTATTAAAAATAGTACTGGAAGGTATGGTAGGCTGCTATTTAAAAAATCATCAAATATATAGAAAGCAGATTCTAAAATGATGGTTTGTCCAAACATTTAGTTCACACAACCCATTGCTAAGGTCCTCTTCTAGAAGCAAGGAAAAGTGGCCGAGCTTGCAAAGGCATGCTATGGTTTCAGTCATTTATATACATTTTAATGGATTTATAATTGGATTCAGGATTCCAGCTGGAAAGCAGGAGTGGGAAGTGGGGAAAATGCCTCCCTGGGTATTTCCTTTATAGGGATGGTTGAGAAACAAGCCACAGACTGAAACAAGAGAGAAGTGGGAATTGGTACCCCTAAAACTGAAGAATACATGCAACCAAAGGCCTTTCAGAAGTTGTACTTAAAAAGCTAGGCATCTGGGATCTCGATGGAGAGGATGACAATTTTGACAACCTGAGTCTGATCATTAATACGATGATTCATTCCAACCAAGACTAAGTCATTTTATTTGCATTAACTAAATATATTATGAGTAGAAGTCAAGCTGGCCACGGCAATAAATGGAATATGGAGATTCCATTTACTTCTCTGGCAGAAATCCAATATCTTTTCATTTTCCCTTTTCTCCCTTCACAATGAACACAGCTGGGAACTCGAATATATAAAGGAGAAAGGCTGGATGGTTGTTTCTTTCTTCCTGTTACATTTGACAGTTTTAATGACTATAACTTTTGCTAATTTCAAAGTGATTCCCACATAGTTCCTCATGTTGTTTAAACAAAGATTGCAATTTAGCCCAGGAAGATGCATAGAAAACTCTTCTCTCCTTCTACTTGTTTTTTTATAGATATCTATGCAAATTTGATAATAAAACAGAGCTTGAAGTATTAAATGATCACCACGGTTTGGTAAACTCTATCTTGTCATTAAAGAAAAATTGAATTATTAAAGCATGTACTAAGCCAGTAATAATTAACAGAATCCGTTATTAGCAGCTGCTTACAAGCTGTGTTCTTTAGGGTCTTTGCTTTGCAGGAAGAAGAAGTGACTTCGAAGGCGCTCTTTTTATTTCCTCCGATATTCTTGATAGTCTACTCCAAGCATCATCATTCACTATGGCCAGTGACTTAAATGATTTTTCTAGAAGGTCTTTGATTCCAGGTTTCCCTCACCTTGACTTTGGTAGTCCTTCACAGCCATGGTCGGGCTCCCCTCTTTGCTCTAGACTGACTTTTGGAGTAAACTTTCAGTTGCTGCCACTGACCCCTCTCATCCCCCCTAAAACCCTGCTCTCGTGGGCTGGATATTTTTCCTCAACACCTCTCATCACATGACTCTCTTACCAACACACAGACTCTCTCCCAAGCTCATCTGGAATCTCATTCCCATCCTTCCTGGAAATCAGTGCCTGTGTCCTCCTTCAAAACGCGCGTGCGTGCGCACACACACACACACACACTCCCTCTTCTCAAGCCAGAGAATTACATCCCATGCCAATCTTTCCTTTACTATGCCCCTTCAGTAATACTTACGTTTTCCTTATTTTGACATACATTATTTTGCATTTGCTACCAGGGGCTTGTGATTTCATAAATGACTCTCCTGGGCCAACATTTCCTTCAGATAAACTATCACCTTCTTCAGGAGCTTCTCTAATTCTTCTGCCAGGTTTATTCCACGAACAATTTAGTTGAGCCCAATGGAAGCCCAGTAAAGACTTTTAATTAGCTATTCTCTCACAGAGCCACATTTTGTTGTGTTTTCATTGCCTCGTTACCTAATTACAGTGGTCTTTACAGCCCTGAGGTCATTCCCAGTACCCTCCTGCACCTCAGGCAGGCTGTAATGGTCACCATGTTGGTGCCCCTTGCTGTGGGTGCCATTGGCTTCTGTGCACCAGATAAGGGTGCTCTCTGTGTGCTGGTGAAGGCTTTGCACACACATTACTATACAAGAAAGCCATCTATGGCAGTAAAATCATGCCTAAGTGTACTCAGCACATTCTCATCAAGTACCTACTCCCCACACTATTGCAGGGTTTTCCTTGTAACAACTTTTGGAAAACAACTGTCTCATATTAAATATAACTCAACCACAGAAATGCATACAAAATATATGCACAGTGCAATGAATTGTGTAAGGTCAACAGCCAGGTAATGACCACCTAGGTTAAGGGTAGAAACAGTCCCTGAGAATGATGGACACACTCTCCCCACTTTCATGGAAGTGACTTCCTCACTTTACAGTTTTATCTCCCAAGTGTGATTTACTACACACTATAATTTAGATTGCCCATTGATTTTTATTATCTTGTAATAATTAAAAAAAACTCAAAACCAATTGCTTTTAAGGATTAATTCCATGTGAATGTTTCAGTAAGCTCTCTTTTCTGTGTTTTGATGCTAACTTACATATACTGTATCTATATCTGTATCCTATTACCATCCATGTCCATCTGGGTACCTGTATTCTTATCTCTGCCCCTATCTCTATATCTCTACTTCCATCTCTAAAGCTATCTAACCGTACATATCATCCAAACACAAAATTCATTGGTTCTTAATTGTCTTCTTGACTTTTGAACATATCTTTAAGCATAATATAATCTGTTATTTTCGTGTCTTAAATTCTGGGATAAATGATAACGATGGCAATGAAGTTAGGGAGAATGTCAATATAAAATATACTCAGATATGTTAGTACTTGTGGATCTAACAGGACATGAGGGGGGAAAACTTTTATTAAAGGTTTGTTCTAGAATCTATGAAGATAATGTTCAGAAAGGTTACTTTTCATACCTAAAGATAATATTAAGTATAATCTAGATAGTAACTTTCTTCAAAGAGGTTCAAATGATTTGCAAACATTATCTTCTTGTTCTTAATATAGACTTTTGAGGGTGCGGAATAGTGGGAAACTCATAATGATCTTACGTTGAACCAAACAACAAAGGTAGAAGGGAAAGAGACCTAAAACAAGTAAGCATATTAAATGTCATGGGCTTCCCTGGTGGCACAGTGGTTAAGAATCCGCCTGACAATGCAGGGGACACGGGTTCAATCCCTGGTCTGGGAAGATACCACATGCCGCAGAGCAACTAAGCCTGTGTGCCACAACTACTGAAGCCTGCGTGCCTAGAGCCCGTGCTCCGCAACAAGAGAAGCCAGCACAATGAGAAGCCCGCGCACCACAATGAAGAGTAGCCCCCGCTCACCATAACTGGAGAAAGCCCACGCGCAGCAATGAAGACCCATTGCAGCCAAAAATAAATAAATAAATAAGTCAAATAAATTTATAAATAAATAAATAAATAAGAGTGTCAGCTAACATGGAATCCTAGAATTCCTGGAAGAATTCACCGCCTCTGACACAGGACACCTGATTGTCTGGTGCTGAACAAGTCAGGACATGAAAAGGGACAAAATATTTGCACGCTGACAAAGTCTATCTCTCCATGTTTGAAATCAAAATAGGACAAAAAGGAAGGAAATCAGCCAAGAGACTTAATGTGGGTTTTACTTAGAGTTGAGTTTGGAGGTGTGTTCCCCTGTAAGACCCTCTGAGGATTAAGGGATTTTTAGCTCTATTGAAACAAAATCACACACATGTCAGGGACCTGAGACACTTCCAAAAGGAGGGCTGGCTCTACTCTTGTGGTCTGCAGCCTGGGCCCCGGGGCAGGCGGCAAGTGGTGATGAAGTCAGTATAACAAGGACAGAGGTAGGCCCATTCAGACAATTCTGATGTCTGCTCTGTGAAGCCCCTCCCTCAGGCTTATCCAATTCCACATTCAAATGAAGTGCTCCAGTGATTCCAGATTTAAAGTAGGATAGTTGTGTTTCTGGTAACAGCATCTCAGTGTGAAGAGCATCTCTCTGCAGTTAGCTATTATTTATCTAACACCTGTTAAAGGTCAGTAATGCATTCCCTTGTTGAAACCCGGTGACTGTGATACTTTATCTCAATATTAAGTCTCTGACAATCATTCCACTCCTCAGAACTATGATCAGAGACAGGATCCCTTCTTCCTTTGAATTAAAAATGATGTTCAATCCCACTGGCCATGAAGTTGACTTCAGTCCCATCTAAATGGGTTTGAAGTACCAATAAGACCTATACAGGCTCTAACGGACAATATTCAAAAAATCAGATCAATA
The DNA here is from genome assembly GCF_964341445.2 of Mesoplodon mirus. Lineage (NCBI taxonomy): Eukaryota > Metazoa > Chordata > Mammalia > Artiodactyla > Ziphiidae > Mesoplodon > Mesoplodon mirus. The sequence goes on along the minus strand of NC_138990.1, from coordinate 28,102,081 downwards.
AAATATGCAAATACACATCTACCCCTCTTCCTCACAATGGAGTTTATTAAGCAGAATAATGGTGGCTTATGGGTAAGTAAATATGAAATTATTACACAATACAGGGCGCATAAAAACTCCTATAAGTTGTTTCTACTTATAATAAAGGTTTTTCTTTCCCGCTTAAACAAAGGTCTGAAAGTTAAGCTTACTTGGCATTCATTTGATAATTTGTTTAGTTATTGGCTTGTTGATGGCTCCCTTTCACATTAAGTGCTATTTAATCCATTTAGGTCACCTTGAAGCAATGAAGAAATAATTATTTTAGGACTTTGAACTCACAGAGATAATCTACATTGCAGTTTCTTAATGTACACAGTATGGTGGCTTATTTTTGAAAATAAAGAGGTGAAAAGTTCATGGATACTTTGCATATGTGTTTGTGATGGAGAGAAAAAAGTCTAGAGTCTAGATATATATGTCTAGGGCTTAACTTAAATTTTCTTATTACTACTGCGATTCCACAACAGTTTTTAGAAACGTATTGTCACATGAAGATAATGATTTACTTTTAAAAAGAGGTGAAGGGTATTCTGAGAAACCATTTATGGTTGGTCTAAGACATTAAGCTTCTCACAGTCACAGATGTGATGTTGTCTTTATCAAATCGTTAACGCTATCTAAAAGAAATGATGCTTCTCAGCTCAGTATATCTTTCTTTGGTTTGCATTAACATTGAACTGAATTGAGCAGACTGGAATTATATAAGCCTGAAGTGTTTCCACACATAGATCTATTGAATCTGGGCCCGCAAAATGACTCTCCAAAACTAAACAGTATATAAACCCTCCACTAAATAATGAGATGATGCTGCCAGCCTTTCAGAACTGTTGAGAAGCTTCAATGAGATCATGAAAAGTTCTGTCATGAGGCTTAAACGTAGTAGATCCACCCTCCTGCTCTCTCCTCTCCCAAATGAATTAACACCAGGCCCTGTTGATCCTTTTTGGAAGGTTCTTTCTAATCTGCCCACTCTGTCATTCTCCATAGATACGTCTTTGATTCACCATCACTCGTATCTGAGATACAGAAACCGCTGCCTGGTCTTCTGTGTCAGTCTTGCACTATTCCAGGAGAATCTCCCCTCTTCAGCCAGGAGGGCCTTCTCAAAACAAATGTCAACATGATAATCTTCTATTTAAAACCCTTTGGTGGTGCCTCAATGCCTCCAAGATAAAGTCAAATTCCTTAATCTGCTTACAGAGACATCCTTGACCTGGCTGCCCAGCTCTGCAGTGTGGTTCCTGAGATCTCTCTTCAGCCCTCTGTGCTTCAAAAAATAGCATTTATGGGAGAATAGATGCAAAAATGGGTTTCATGAGTTTAATAAATGTACAGCTAACAATATTATAACTTGTAGACTATAAATTTGACAAGCCTGAGGCCATGAAGAAACAGAGGAAATGTATGTAGGTTCAATGAGACAATAGCTCAACACCAGTAAGTAATAGGATACTAGCAAATCACTTGAGCTCCGTGTCATGGGTCCTTGTGTGCAACATGAGGGACTTGGACACAGTGATTTCTCTGGTCTTGGAAGACACAGTGCTTAGAAGTTTCTTGACTGTGTGCGTGTTGTGTGTGCACGTGGTGTACACATTTTGTGTATGTCTGCTGTGCAGTCAAGCTGAGCCAAATGCCAGTTGAGACCGAGTGTATACTTATGCAGTAACTCCTTTTTTAGGAGCTGAAATCTCTAGCTTGGTCCATATGTCTGAATTGTCAATGAGAATTAACCACTAATATGTCAAAACATCTGATAAGTCATCACTTACTGAGTTAATGCTACCAGATACCTTGTGAAGCACTTACATGCATCTTTCGATTTAATTATCACAACGCTCCGTACAGTGGGTACCTTTAGCCTGATATTGCAGAAGAGAAAACTGAGCCTTACGGATGAAAAACCTTGCTTACCAGATGGAAAATAAATTAAACAACAACAATAACAACAATTAGGATTTTTAACTCCAGTCGGCTAAAAACTTAAGGTCTGAACCATTATGGCACACCTTTTCCTAAAACCCTACTTACCTCCGACTTGTGAAAAATTGTCTGTTTCACTGGCATGGTAAATTAACTTCTAAATTTTGTATCATCTCTGACTCTCAGGGAAGCACTGCGACCTGAGATAGAAAGGATTTGAGAGCAGAAGGCAGCTGTCTGCCCCTGTGACTCCGACAAGAGCTGAGAGGTTCCTGGAGCGGATGCACTGCGGGGCCTGGGGAGGAGGGGGGACACCACCCTGGTTCCTGAACCTCTGGCCAGGCTGGAGCCCTGCTCCGTGGCGGTTGTGAATGGGATCAGTCTTGAAGGATCTCACCATTAAAGACAGACTCAAGATATTTCCTCTGTAATAACATAGTGATGACAAAGCCTGTCACCATGTTCCAGGCACTGGGGCTGGGTTTTCACGTATCCCAAGTGTCAACCTTTTTTCAAATTTCAGCATTTCACACAGGACCATAATAAGGGTGCTTGCTTTCTCTCCATACTCTTGTACTCCTGTGTGATAAACTCACCCTTTCATTGAAAAGAATGAATGAAAAAGGAAATCTTTAAATAAAACAAAAGGAGGAAATCAATATCATTTGTCATAAATGCAAGGTGAAGAAATACGTGCATGACCAAATGCATGAGTACAATTTTATAAAGTTCATCCCTGTGCCACCTAAAATCTGCCAAAATATTATACAAACCAAACCAGTCCTTAGGAAAGTTGGATAATTGCATCACTGATTTCACAACCTTGTACGACTGGACATAACATCTCCATTTCACAGATCCAAGATTGAGACAGCCTAGGTAACTTGCCAGAAATCCTACATATATTTTCGGATTCGAAAGCATCTGATCTCCCCATGGTCAGTCTAGATACAGGTTACTTAGATTCATCTCATCCATTGTAGGCACACATTTTTGTGTCTGATATTCCTCCTCACCTCAGCAGTCATGGCAAGCAAAGGAGAAAACCCTCAACAGGTTTATACCACAATTTCAGTTGCTGTGCACCTCATAAAAATTCTCCTTAAAGAAAAGGACTGTTATTCAAGTTACTAAACTTAAAAACACTGATTTTGAAGTTCATGTGTCACCTTCCCCATTGTTCATGCAAAGCCCAGAATCCTGGATCAGAAACATCCCCCCAAACATCCCAACAGTGTGTGTCTGTGTGCCCACAGGGATGGGCTCTGAGCAGCCTGGTTGCATTTAGGATGATAATGAAATTCACGCTTATTTGGGGAGCCCTTTGGGCCAGTTCCCACCGTTCATAGACTCCTGCACTTGGAGGGAGGGGATCACAGAAACAGCACAGCCCGTGAGGTTGCCACTTGTCATGGTTCATGTTGGGTTTCATGCCACAGTGTAATGACATGCCACACTGTGACATTTGAATGAGAATGTGTAAGACTTTGCATCCGTTCCCTTCAAATATTGTGGTGTTGGGAGGATGGTATGAAGGAAGTTGTTGCAGATACTATAAAAATCACAATGAGAGAAAATGAGAAAGGCAAAGACAGGGAGAGAGAGAGAGATTTTGTTGTCCAAGTCATCTGCTTCTGACCACACGGCTCCTTAATGGTTGTAACTATACTGAAAGGAAGGAGAAGAGCTGAGATGTGTCTATCTGAAGGAGGCCACCTTGGGTTCCTGGCTGTAGACCAGAAGCTCTCACCCAGCTTTCAGCTCTGATACAACTGCTTAACTAAGACTTACCATCATTTCATGTTTAAAAAAAGAGAGAGAGATAGAGAGAGAGGGAATCCATCTGCTTAGATTGGTACCTTGATTTAACCTGGAAAATTTTGTTTACAATAAGGATTTAGAAAACTAATTAGAAGCCTGGAAAATAAGAATACAGAACCTGTGATCAAAGAGGAAGATGCTTGAAGCATTTTGCCTCAGAAGATGCCCTGCAAGAGCTTAAAGTTATTTCTTAAAATGCGTTGACATGTCAGGATTCACAACGACTTTTTCAGCAACAAACAGAAGAATATATTTTTTCACAAACATTGTGCCTATTGAAAGAAAAGGTTCAGAGTGTGTTTCTTTGACCCATGTGACATCATGCTGTGTGGTGACAGACTGCAGCACAATCAGTAAACAAATGCCAGGTCATCCCTCATGGGTGATGATGTCATAGAGACCTAGGAAAGGGCCTGGGGAGTTGGTGGGAGGAGGGCAGCAAGCTGGTGCCATCTGGTTAGAGAGGAAGAAATAATAGGTTTGTAATGTTCTTCACAGTGTTGTTGTGTATTTTTGTTTGTATTTGCTTCCACATTCTTTATAAAACCAGGTCACTAATGTCTTGACATTTTCACACATGGATTGATACCATATAGCAGCATTCAGGTTTTTTTTCAATTTGTTTTTTGTATTATGAGATGTCATTTAAATCATTTTCAACTCCTCTCATTCTTCTCCTCCCCAATTCAATATTAAGCTTTGAATTGTGTATAGATCATTTTTTTCATTCAGAGGTTATGTCCTGGAGAAAATTTTCCATCAACATTTGTAAGTCATTAGATTTTCCACGACAACTACTATTAATGTTAATATTGGTAATAATGTTGAGCACCTACTCTATGCCAAGCATGATGTTGGCACTTCATATACCTAACTCGTTACTACGAGGACCAGGCAAGGCGAGTGTTATTATATTGTTCCCTGGGTTTGAAACAAAGCGTAGGAGAAGGTAACTCACGTGCCTAATGACACACAGTTAAGAAGTGGTGGACGCAGGGGTGGGAGGAAGGGGAGGGAGAGACAAACTGGGAGGTTAGGACTGACATATATACACTACCATGTGTAAGACAGACAGCTAGTGGGAACCTGCTGTATAGCACAGGGAGCTCAGCTCGGTGCTCTGTGATAACCTACATGGGCGGGATGGGAGGGGAGGGAGTTTCAAAAGGGAGGAGATATATGTATACCTATAGCTGATTCACTTCGTTGTACAGCAGAAACTAACACAACATTGTAAAGCAATTATACTCCAATTAAAAAAAAAAGTGGTGGAGCTAGAATGCTACGAGAAATCCTGGAGTGAAAGAGGTAAGTATTCAAAACACATGAATTCCCTAGCACTAGGTGAGGCAAAGTGGTGCAGGGCACCTTGAACCTGTCGCTACCAGTTAAATACCGAGGAGCAATCTGAGTGTCTATTACATGGGAAAGAGTCTCTGTTATGTGGGAAGCTCACAATACATGTGGTCTAGTCTGCGGTCTCCTTGGAATGCTTCCGTACATAAAACTTTGCTCACTGGCTCTAAACAGAGATGGCTAAACTCAACATTGAACAGATTCTTTTCCAGAGTCCTCTCTACCATAGCCTCAGCCATAGAATGAAGGGATAAATAAAGCACTTCTAATGTGCAACACATATAAGCAACTGGGGAAAAACTGGTCGCACCACGCAGCTTGAGGGATCTTAGTTCCCCCACCAGGGATTGAACCAGTGCCCCCTGAAGTGGAAGGGCAGAGTCCTAACCACTGGACGGCTAGGGAATTTCCTTAAAGGTTGTAACTGAAATTATCAACTCCTGTTGATTTTAGCTACCCTCCTCAATGGATTCATACTATACAAACCATCAGAAATGACAGATGAAATTGAAATCCGACCACATTTTTTTCATTTGCTTGAAATACTTCTTAGTTCTCCATTGCCTACCCGTGTTACTCAATATGGTACCACTAGCCACATGCAAGGACTGGGCACTTGAAATGGTTTAGTCCAAATGGGAATGTGCTGTAATTACAAAACACACATTAGATTGAAAGACTTAATAGAAGAATAAGAATGTAGAATAAGCTCATTAGTAACTTTTATAGTGTTTACACATTGAAGGGGCAGTATTTTGGATATATTTTATAAAATAAAATGTTATTACAATTGAGTCCATCCATCAACCAAACCAAAAATAAACAAATGGGACAACATCAAAATAAACAGCTTCTGTACAACAAAGAAACAAAAATGAATCGAGTGAGAAGGCAACCTGTAAAATAGGAGAAAATACTTGCAAACCATATATCTGATAAGAGGTTAATATCCAAAATAAATAAAAACTCCTACAACTCAATAGTAAAATGACTAATAAGCTAATTAAAAATGGGTTAAGGGCTTATAAGTTTTTTAAAGAGCTGTATAACTGGAGTAACTCCTAGAATGGCTAAAAGTAAAGGGTTGGGGGAGGCTAGTTAGGGAGTTTGAGACTGATATGTACACACTGCTGTGTTTAAAACGGATAACAAAAAATGACCTACTATTATCTAGCACAGGTGAGGGACCCTGCTCAATATCATGTAAAAACCTAAATAGGAAAAGATTTTGAAAAAGAATAGATACCTGTATATGTGTAACTGAATCGCTCTGCTATACACCTCAAGCTAACACAGCATTGTTAATCAACTTTACTCCTATATAAAATAAAAAGTTTTTAAAAGAATAGAGGTCAACCCTAAGACGATCCACAGAACTCTGACCCTATATAAAAATAAAAGATGATGTTGGGCCTCCCTGGTGGCGCAGTGGTTGAGAGTCCGCCTGCCGATGCGGGGGATACGGGTTCGTGCCCCGGTCTGGGAGGATCCCATATGCCGTGGAGCGGCTGGGCCCGTGGGCCATGGCCGCTGGGCCTGCGCGTCCGGAGCCTGTGCTCCGCAGCGGGAGAGGCCACAACAGTGAGAGGCCCGCATACCGCAAAAAAAAAAAAAAAAAAAAAAAAAAGATGATGTTAAAGTGGAACAGCTTCAGAGAGGATATCTACCTAAATGAGTTCCCATGGAGCCCTGGAGAACAACAGACAAAGGTGATTCTCCCAGAGAACAAAGTCAGAGCAGCCAAAGCGACCAATGAGGAAACGCCACCACCAGCCATTGAGTCCTGGCCCCACGGACCAGAAAAACTTTGTGGAACAGTTACCCCTGCGCATTGTTTTCCATTCCCCAAAGGGAAGTGGTCCCTCAGCCCCACACAACAAGCCTGGCTCTATTTTTGTATATCGGGTGCATTGGGAATTGTTTAATTTATCATTTAGCCATAGAGCACCAAACAGGAGGAGCTGGATTAAGACTAACCCAAAGAATTGAATGTCAGTCAGAAAGCCTTAATCTGGACCTAGAGCTGAGTGAATTAACAAGATAGTGAAACTTTGTCTTAATTTAGGACGTGGTGTGTTTCACAAGGACAGGGCATTTTGATAGATGTGAATGGATGGGAACAGGCAGTTGCAAAAAGGTGGATTGGACACTGGCTGTTATTTTTGTCTCATAGCATCAACCTGCCCATTACTCCTCAAATAACCATGCCCAAAGCCCTCTGAAAACAACCCCGCTCCTGTGTTCAATCAATGCAAATATAAGGTTGCAAAGATGGGGCATTTGGCCTAATGAATACATCTAGTTCCCTTGCCAGTCATGGAGTCCAGATAGAAACACAGGACCTAAATCTAGCCTCTCTGGGCCAGTGAGATTCCATTCCAGAATTTTATGTGTGACCCCTGGAAAGTGAACAGTTGTTCTCTGTAGAGAACATGCGGGGGACACACTAGAACCTCTGCAGCTTCCTTATGGGGATGGGACCTCAGATAGCTCAACCCAGAGGCAGCAGAGCTGAGATGTGAGGGGAAAACTTGCCCTGTTAACACTGTTTGAGACTGGGGTCCTGTCTTTCCCCAGGACTCTTTTTTTGTTTGTTCTTAAGCTGGTTTCAGTTGGATTTCTTATCGACGGCAACAGAAACCGTCTAAACCAGCTGCCGGCAATATTCCTGGCACATGAGAGAAGTGTGCTAGCTACTGAAACTTCTGCAGAGCACTTTGAGTGCCTTTCATAATGGTATAGGTGACTGAGTAATGTTTCTAGAATAAAAATATGCAAGACTAGACAAAAGTACATTACGCAAGAGTAAGAAAGAGGTAATGCTATTTTATCTTCAAATTTATGTGACATCAAATTAAACAAATCTGGCTTAAATTCTTCTTGGAGCTTTTATTTATTAGCTTTAAATCCAATGTATATTTTTAGACTTGAATCTGGCATTTGTAATATTATGAAGATTTCCAACTTCTTTGGGGAGGGGTAAAAGAATTTAAACATATATGAGTTTGTATGCATGCATGTACACAAACACTCACAAAAGCTTGCCAAGAGGTATAATTTTGCATTTGAAAGTGACATCTCAAGAATTTTTTCTCAGGTAGAAAATGACTTTAGAAGTTCTTAACTTACAGGTACTGAAAAAAATCAAAATGCATATTGATAACACCTACAAAAATTCAGCTGAAAGCAACATTAAAGTAATTCTCACTTTTTTTTTTGATATGGCTTGGCTTCACTGGATTTTACCATTCTTTCCTAAGTAGAACTACAATTATTTGGTTTAAAACATAAAAACACTTTTATAACATTACTAGAATTTTTTTTTTATTATTATAAATTTGGTATGTCATCATATCTTGTCTGGAAACAGGTCTATGCTTTAAGCCTTGAAAAAGTCACCTGAATGTCTGCTGCTTAGACAAACATGCCTTTATTAGTCTGGTTTAATATTTGGGAACTACAGTTAAATACATATATTCAGAATACGCTCAAAAATAAAATCGAAAATTGAGTGTTGCCAAATTAGACTTTTTTAATATTTCCCAAAGAGATATAACTTGAAATTTCAAAATGTGTGTGTGTGTGTGTGTGTGTGTGTGTTTCTTTTGTAGTTTGGTTGGCTTTAGGTATGAAGAAAGCATTTAAATAGATCCTGAAATACTGGTCTGCAAAAAATCATGAAAGAAAGGTTGTGCATTGGATTATCAGTAGTATCATCAATTGGAAAGTATCCAGTGTCACATCCATTTAGTATCGCCTGTGAAATAATGAAACTGTTTATAAGACTTCCCATGGCAATGTCAGTACAGGAAGGTGATCATGTGAAGAGAAGCAAACTACCTCTGAAAAGAAGAAATGTCATACCCAACAGGAAAGGAAAAGAGAAAGCAACCTGGTTTCTCTTTCTTGTTTTTATTCTCAGTTATGCCATACTCAGGTTTTTTCCTCTACGTTTGAACGATGTTTACAGAAAATTCTAGTGAGTGCTACATATTTTAGATCATTATTGAGTCATAAAATAGTGCCAGTGTTAATATTGATCACATATTGTGTGAAAGCTCTCAGTCTCTACCAGCTTCTAACACTTACTTCACAAAACTGAGAAGACCTCATTTTCTAAACTCAAACTGGATTAAAGACTTAAGGTAAGGCCAGATGCTATAAAACTCTTAGAGGAAAACATAGGAAGAACACTCTTTGACATAAATCATAGCAAGATCCTTTTTGACCCACGTCCTTGAGAAATGGAAATAAAAACAAAAATAAACAAATGGGACCTAATGTAACTTCAAAGCTTTTGCACAGCAAAGGAAACAAGATGAAAAGACAACCCTCAGAATGGGAGAAAATATTTGCAAATGAAGCAACTTACAAAGGATTAATCTCCAAAATATACAAGCAGCTCATGCAGCTCACTATCAAAAAACAAACAATCCAATCCAAAAATGGGCAGAAGACCTAAATAGACATTTATCCAAAGAAGATATACAGATTGCCAACAAACACATGAAAGAATGCTCAACATCGCTAATCACTAAAGAAATGCAAATCAAAACTACAATGAGGTATCAACTGACACCAGTTAGAATGGCCATCATCAATAAACCTACAAACGATAAATGCTGGAAAGGGTGTGGAGAAAAGGGAACCTTCTTGCTCTGTTGGTGGGAATGTGAATTGGTACACCCACTATGAAGAACAGTACGGAGTTTCCTTAGAAAACTAAAAATAGAACTACCGTACGACACAGCAATCCCACTACTGGGCATATACCCTGAGAAAACCATAATTCAAAAAGAGTCATATACCACAATGTTCATTGAAGCACCATTTACAATAGCCAGGACATGGAAGCAACCTAAGTGTCCATTGATAGACGAATGGATAAAGAAGATGTGGCACATATATACAATGGAATATTACTCAGCCATAAAAAGAAATGAAATTGAGTTATTTGTAGTGAGGTGGATGGACCTAGAGTCTGTCATACAGAGTGAAGTAAGTCAGAAAGAGCAAAACAAATACCGTATGCTAACACATATATATGGAATCTAAAAATAAAAAAATGTGGTTCAAAAGAACCAAGGGGAAGAACAGGAATAAAAATGCAGACGTAGAGAATGGACTTGAGGACACGGGGAGGGGGAAGTGTAAGCTGGGACAAAGTGAGAGAGTGGCATGGACATATACACACTACCAAATGTAAAATAGCTAGTGAGAAGCAGCCACATAGCACAGGGAGATCAGTTCAGTGCTTTGGGTCCACCTAGAGGAGTGGGATAGGAAAGGTGGGAGGGAGACAGAAGAGGGAGGAGACATGGGGATATATGTATATGTATAGCTGATTCACTTTGTTATACAGCAGAACCTAACACAACAATGTAAAGCAATTCTACTCCAATAAAGATGTTAAAAGAAAAAAAAAAGACCTCATTTTCATTTTTATTTTTTGCAGCTGGAGTGGAAATTAATGCAAGCTTGCAAAGGATTCTCAATGCCCAGACATTGAACAACTTGGAAGCTTTTCTAGACGAATAGTCAATTGTGCACTCGTGAAATTGCCTTGGGGATATGGAATCTGTGCTAAATTACTTCCCATTCTCGAAACACACCCACTTAGCTACACAGCAATGGAATGTTTATTAGGAATGGCTTTAAATATATGCTTTATTTATTTTTGTGTTTTACTCTTCCTGTTGTACATCACTAGAAATTGCTTCCCTTGCCTCCTTTATAACTATGCTATTTAATTGTTGATGTTTTGATTAAAATATTTATTGTTCCCAATATAATTTAGTTTCCAAATACCACAGTTCACGTATTCAACTTAATTCCTCTATTATCTCCTAAATATAAAAGCCTGAGGAGGTTAAATGCTGATATTTCCTCTTCTAGGAAAAGGTGCTTCCTCTAAGCAGTTCTATTCACCTGAGTCAAATGTGAACAGTGGTTTCCACTAGAGGCTCCATTTTCTCCACCATATCTCAATTTATTTGTCTAGTTTATTCGAATGGAAAATCAATAGTGAATGAATATTGTGAAAATCCTATACAGAATTTTTTTTTCTGCTCAACTTAGAATGTCTCATTACTTGAGTCCTTCCATGAGATAAACTGTATCTAATAAATATATAAATATAATAATGAACTAAATGTTCCATTTAAAAGCAAGAACTAAAAACTAGAGGTTCTGGTTAAAAGCAAAAATGGAGTTACTATAATAAAATTCCAACTATATGTAATTTATGAGAAATATATCTAAAACATAATGTATATGTAAAACATAAGGCTGAAATGAAAGGACAGAAAGAAAAAGATATACCAAGGAAATATGAACCAAAGGAAACCCGTGTAGCTTTTTCATTACCAGAGAAAATTGACTTTATGGCAAAGTATCACTAGAAATAAAGAGGTAGTAATGAAAGTTTCAAATGATAAAAGTTTCAATTTACTAGGAAGACACAACACTGCATAGATTTCATGCAACTTTATGACCTCAAAACATGAAAAGAGAGAAAAAAAACCTGACACAATAATAAGAGAAAATAAAATAACCCATAATCACCGTGGGAAATTTTGCAATACCACCCTCAATAATTAAAAGAATAAGCAGATAAAAACTCATGAAGGATATAGAGATTTAAACAAACAAACAAAAATCTAATGCAATGGAGAAGGAGAGAGACAGAGAAGGAAAGATGGGAGGAAGGAAGGAAAAGAAATCAAACTCAACTGCAGAATACGCAATTTTTGCCAGCATACTTGGAATATTTTTTCCAAAATTGAATATATCCTAGTCCGTAAGGAACTCTCAACACATTTCAAAAGTTTCAAGTTACACAGAGTATGTTGTTTGACAACCATGCAATTAAGCTGGAAATAAATAACAGAAAAGGTACAACAAAATATGCTTACTTTTGGAAATTAAGAAAGACACTTCTAAGTAACCCATTGATCAAAGCAGAAATAATAATGAAAATAAAATATTTTGAATTGGATTATAATAAAAATTCTATACATCGGAATTTGTGGGCTACAACTAAAGCAGTACTTAGAGAAAAATTTATAATCTTAAATATAGAAATGTCTATAACTTAATGAACTAAATGTCTATCTCAAAAACTTAAGATAAAAAGAGACTGACAAAAAACCCCCAAAGAAACAAGAAAGAAGAGAACACAAAAAATTAAAACCAGGACAGAAGTTACTAAAGTAGAAAAAAAATTCAGAGATCAACAAATCCAAACAAATCCAAACAGTCGTTCTTTAAAATGACCAAAATTGATAAACCTCTGGTGAGACTGGTGGAGAAAAGAAGAAATAAGACCCAAATAACTAATTTCATGGCTGAAAAGAATCAGCCTCTATAGACCAGGCATCTATCAGAAAGATAATAAAGTAAATTATAAACAACTTTAAGCCAATAGAACAAACAATTTACTTGCTGTGGACAAAATATCCTAGAAATATCTAACTCACCCAAATTGCTCTCTCCTCAACATAGAAAATGGGAGTAATCCTTACATAAGGAACTAAATTTCTAAAACACAAACAAAAAATCCACCCCACTAAGATAATTTTAGATCCAGATGGTTTTACAACCAAGTTTTCCCCAAATATTTAATATACAACTCCAATTATACATGATTGCTTCAAGTATTTAATTTTTGCACTAATTAATCTGTTAAAAAAGGTAAAGGAGAGAAAATTACACACCACCTCTCTAATGAATAGAGATAAAAAAAAAATCTGAAACAAAACATTAGCTGGCTAAGTCTAAACTCTAAAGCATGACCCATCGAGTTTACAATGTAATTCAAGATTGGGTTATCTTTAGAAAATCTGTCCATTCATTTCAATTCAAAACTGGTTATTCAAGGAGAACACTCTGATACATTCATTTAAAGGGTTGCATAATGGCATTCCATGAAATTTAAAATCCATTCATAATAAACATCACTTGGCAGATTCAGAGCAGAAAAACATTCCCTTTACTGATAAAAGTGTTTAACGAACCAACAGCAGATATCTTACTAACAGCGAAATGTTAGCTGGCCCTCTTAGGTTCTAACAGAAGGAGACTTGTCCTCCACCACCATTTCTTTTCAGTAAAGTATGGAGCTTCTATCCAGCGCATTAAGTGTTATAAATTAATACTATCCAGTGTGTTCAGTAAATAAATTTAAAGGTAGAAGAATTGAAAAATAAATTATCCAAAAGGAAGAAACAAAACTGTAATTATTTGTAGATGCTCTGAAGGAAATTCTCCAAAAGGATCTATAGAAAAGATAAAAGAATTCATAAGATTTTACTAAAGCTAAGGAAAATAAAACCGATGTTAAAAACTGCATTTCTCTATACCTGTAACAACTAAAATTGAGAAAAAAAATACCATTTACAATAAAATCCCCAAATCCATAAGACAAGAGACAATTTTACCACTACCAACAACAAAAAAGTGCAAGATCTCAGTGTAAAAAAAATATAAACCTTCATTAATGACATTAAAGAACACTAATAGAGAGACCCATCATATCCCTGGACTGGCAGACATAGTAGTATATTATAAAGATGCCAGTTTTTCCCAATTGAAATACATATATTTAGTGTAATTCTAAACAAAACCCCAAAAGGATTAAAAAACAAATTGTGTGATTCAGCTTCATGGATTATGAAAATTCACATAATCGAAATAGATTTCACACTTTTAACAATGAAGCAGGGAGATAGTGATATGCCTGCTATCAAAGCTTTTTACAAAGGTATAGCAACAAGTACAGTGTGATAACTGACCCAGAGACAGACAGACCAAAGGGCAAGAAGGGAGAGTCCAGAAATAGACCGCAGTGCGTGTGATCAGAACAAATGACAACAGCAGCTTTGGAAATCAACTGGAAGGGACAGTTTCTCAATACATGGAACTCAGTAGGCGTTCATACAGATAAACAAAACATATGTGGACTGCTATCTCAAATACGTATCTACTCTAGAAAGATTGTTCACCTAAATGTAAAGGGCACAATAAAATAAAATGAGATAAAAGTTGAGATGCAAATATAGGACAATTTTACTACCTTAAATATATATATATATATTTTTTCTTTTTGCGGTATGCGGGCCTCTCACTGTTGTGACCTCTCCCGTTGCGGAGCACAGGCTCCGGATGCGCAGGCCCAGCGGCCACGGCTCACGGGCCCAGCCGCTCCGCGGCATATGAGATCCTCCCAGACCGGGGCACGAACCCGTATCCCCTGCATCGGCAGGCGGACTCTCAACCACTGCGCCACCAGGGAGGCCCCTTTAAATGAGCCACAGAATGGGGGAATACATTTGCAACTAATTTGTCTAGCAAAAAGACTCATATCTAATGAATTTTCACAAGTTATTCTATTGTTATTGTTATCGTTGTTATTATTATAAAGCAAACAACCTAAAAGAAAAATAGGAAAAAAATATAAGCAGACGCTTCAGAGAGGAGCAAATACATGTCCAAAGAACATGTGAAAAGGTGTTCAGTGTTACTAGAAAATGAGATAGGGCTTCCCTGGTGGCGCGGTGGTTGAGAGTCCGCCTGCCGATGCAGGGGACACGGGTTCGTGCCCCGGTCTGGGAGGATCCCACATGCCGCGGAGCGGCTGGGCCCGTGAGCCATGGCCGCTGGGCCTGCGCGTCTGGAGCCTGTGCTCTGCGGTGGGAGAGGCCACAACAGTGAGAGGCCCGCGTACCGCAAAAAAAAAAAAAAAAAAAAAAAAAAAAAAAAGAAAATGAGATAGTACATATTCACTGGACTGGAAAAAATAAAACAAATGGCAAAACAAAATGTTGCTGAGTGAGGTGCACAGAGCTCTGGGAACGCACTTTCTGTTGTTGGGAAAACAGTTGGGTTATCTCCATCAGAGTGAAAACATGTATATACTATGAACCAGCAATTCCCTTTCTGATCATATGTGTACTCAGCAGAAAGTTAAGTATAACCAAGTACAACCAGATACATGTACAAAAATGTTTATTGCAGCAATGTTCATAGATAGTTAAAACCTGGAAAGAATTCAAGTCAACATCAGCAGCCTAATTGGAAAATACCTTGTGAATATTCAGACAATGGAATTCAACACAGAAATGCAAAGACTGCATCACTTGGGACATGGACCAATTAAAGCTATATTGTTGAGTAAAAGAAGCAAGTGACAAAAATATGTGCTGTACAATTCCATTTATACAAAGTTAAAACATAAGCAAAACTGAAATGTAGTATGTAGGGATACACAGGTGAATGACAAGGGTATTAAGAAAGAAAGGAATGATTATCATTAAGTGAGGACAGTGGGTGTACCAGTGGAAAGACTTAGGACAAGAAGAGAAGCAGGAAGATTCAGGGGCTCCTGTGGTGCCAGCAGTGCTCGAATTTATTCTGTGGGTAATGGTTACAGGCTGTTTACAATTATTTGTTAAAGTATGCCTTTACATTTTATGGATTTTCCTGAGTGTGCATGATTTCACAACAAAAAGTTTAAAAAGTACATGATAACTTTTCTGCAGAAACTTGTGTTTTACACATCGGAATTCTTACTGATCCTGCTGCTTATGGGAGAAAATATGAAACATCAGCTTTGCTTCATGACCTTAACTTGCCAATTTTACTTGTCATTTGCAGGCAATGTAATATACATACTATATTTACATCTGCATGTAGACACAGATGCAGGTATAGATACAGGAGCAGATGCATGTAAAAGAAAGCAGCGTAAGGACATTTGTAACATTGTGCTGCTAAATTCATATTCCTTGTGAACCCAAATGATTCACTTTGCATTTTTCTGACATCAGATAAAATTGATAAACTTGAATTCTCACTGTGCTCAAGTAAATATCTAAAAATTAGGTGTCATTGCATTTCATATAGAAATAAAACATTCTGAATCATTCTAATGTTCAAATGCATCCTTGTCCTAAGCTCTGGGAAGGTGCTCTGAACACATTTGCATGTTGATATGGATTCAATCGAGGTGGAATGTTCATGTGCAAGAACACTCGACTTCCTAGGAGATTATTTCTAAATAAGCACAGTCCCTTTGTGATGCTTTAATATTGACTAAGGCATAGCATTTTTGAAACACTCAATTTCAATTTTATTTTGAAATTAAGGGTTTATTTTTCATGAAAACACAAGGATGTATTCCACTAGATCATACAGGAATGGATCTGAGATTTTAGAACCTTTAGACTCGGCAGCATCTTCGGGGCTCACGTGCAAATGGGCTTTAGGGTGAGATACAGCCCATTGACACACAAAAGCTGTCAATTTCCCTTGACTTTGGAGGACTTGCACCCCTGGCAAAATGAAGCTAGATTGCTTGGTTTGGTTGTTTTCCACTGTAAAAGTAAATGCTATTAAATTAATGGAGTAGATGTTTGTAATTTTAATAGTACAAATAAGACTTTATGGTTCTCTCTGAGACTATCAATTGTTTCATTTTGGTTGGGCGGGGCTCATTTAAAAGAAAAATATAAAAAGAAAAGCTTATCCTTTAGTGCAGAGTCACTGGCCATATGGATCAGCACCAAATCTTGAGAAAAGAAGGGAAAAGTGGTTAAATTCATAAAGCTGACAAGGCTACATTTTCACTACTAAGGAAATTTTACTCAGGATGCAAGTGAAACTAATTATACGTTTAGTCAATAGTGAGGATCTGATTTGACTAAAGAACTCCATATTTCGGTAGAAACATCTTAATTTGTTATGGAGGAGGGAAGGTTCGTCTCCAACAATAAAAATATGCACCTGGACTTTGTCTACCAGTTGAGTCTAAGCTACTTTCTGTGTTTAGGAAAGGATATTTACCTCCAGAGTGTGTATCTTGCAAATTCAGCCTACTTCACAATGGAACATCTCAACAATGCTAGGATATATTCCTTTTTCAATTTTGTCTGCTTAGTAATTTTGCCAGAGTGAATAATAGTACCTGAGAAACTCACTCCTAGATCTGCCTGAAGCTCATCATTACCCTTTTAAACAACCTAAAGTTGAGAATTATATTTTATCTGGTGGACTTACAGAGGACCTAACCCTGGGAGACAGGCTCTCAGAGCTCTGACGGACGGCCCCAAAGAGGTCAGGGAGGAGCCAGGACATATAGGAGTTTTTTGCAAAACAAAAACAAAACAAACAAACAAACAACCCAGGTAGTTGGAACATCAAAATACTACTGTTAATTACAGAAAACCCAGATATCTCAAGTTAATGAATTTAGCACTTTTCTATGTACAGGAAGATGCAAGAATCTGGGCTTATTGAAAACATTCCTTTGATCTGCACCTTAATTATCTGGGGCCAGGATCCTGCTTTTCTCCATCCTGAGTCCCCTCAGAGTGAGCAGTTTGAGGGGCGGGTGGCTACAGTGGCTGATGTCTTGATGGCCTCAATATCCTTTATTTACAGATAAGGCAGGTGACATTCTTCATCCACACTCCCAAGCTGTGCCCTCTAACTGAAGAGGATGTGTATGACAATTTACATATCTGTAAGAAATTGGCCCAACTTCACCTGGGAATATTTTGAAAGCATACTGATTCTGAAACCATTGAATCCCAGGCATGACACCAAATCTGGTGGAATGTTGAGCAAGATGGTAGAAATGACAGCACTCCTGCTGTTCAGCACAAGGACATAGCTCTAGATTTAACATCAGAAACCCTGGGTTTGAGCCCCCCACTATGTGATCCACTAGCTGTTTGACCTTGAGGAAACCATCTGTCTTCTCTACATTTAAGAGTTATTGGGAGTGTCAGGTGAGAAAATGCATTGGGGCATATAATGGAAAGAAGTATCCATACTTCAGCAGGTTGACAGGAGCTCTTATTCAGTCTCCAAGTCCCAGGCAGGGACCAGGGCTGTAAATCTCATACTTTGGTCATTAGCCTTTTGATAAAAGTGGTTGCCACTCAGTTGTAGGTGTGTCTCTTACAAACAGTGTATAATTGGATTGTGGGGATGAAGAGTGGCTCAGCTGTGGAGAGTTTGCCTATTAATAAATGTGTTTCCAGCTCCCTTATTATTTTCTTTGAGTGTTTTTATTATGTGGTGTACATAATTTTTATTTACCTACTCTGTGTTTGTATTTGATTTATAAAGATGTTGACATATGAGTATCCTTGGTAAGTGCACTTCTGGTCCTTCATTTTCTGTTTTGTTGCAGATTTGCCTCATTACACCCATTTCCTATTCCTCTTCATTTTTTGTTTTTGGTTTTGTCATTTGATTCTTAAAGGCTTTGTACTTTTTATAATCATCTACTGTTAACTTCTTGGACTTCACCAATGAAGACAAGACTTTTGAAAACTTTTATTATGGTAATTTTTTTTTTCCTCTGAGGTGGTTTCTCCTGAGCTTTACTGAAGTTTGTGATCAATCTATTTTATTTTTGTTGAGATCTTTCACTTATGTTTATTCTCTCCTATTTATTTATTCATAAACAAAACTGATCTCAAATAAACTAGTTGTCAATAAATTGTAGACATTGAATTTAGTCGATTCTTGGTGTCCAAGGGTATTTGATTTTTCCCCAAACACTTTGGAAGCTCTTACTAGCTTTTTAGTTTCCAGGAGCTTATCACTATGGGCCTGATTGATTTTGTGAATGTTCTTGGTTTTGTGAATATTCTGAACTATTGGGTAGTAAAAAATAAAACAAACTCAATCACCATCAGAAGATGCTATAGTTGGTCTTCTAGTTGTAAAACAATGTACTCAGTACAGAAGCATATAAAATAAAAATTGATGGTCTTTTTTCATTCCCCTCTTGACCCTCCCACCACTGTTCCTACAAGCCCCAATCCACTTGCCTCCCCAGAGAGTTTAGCTTTAACAATTTTGAGTGTATCTTAGCAGCATCCATTTGGCTTTTACATAGGAATATAGATAAACACTTTATTCTTTCTTTCTTCTTTCTATTGTATAAAATATTAAGATGATACTCTATAAAATAGTCTGCTATATATTTTTCTTTCCAAAAATGTATATTTCATAAAACCTTCCTTTTCAGTATATATAAACCTTTTAAATAGTTTCATGCTATTTCATAAAACCTTCCTTTTCAGTATATATAAACCTTTTAAATAGTTTCATGCTATTTCATAACAGAAACATTTCATATTTTGAGCACCTGCTTTTTCAAAGACTTTAGTTGCCTACAGTTTTTTTGTTTTTCTTTTACAATAAATGTCGTGTTAAACATCTTTCCACATGTGCTTCTTTGTACATAATTGCAAAATTTTTGTAGGGTAGACACTAAAAGGAAAAATTCCAGGTCAAAAATGAAGACATTTATGCTTTTAATCAATGATTCCAAACTTTGCTCTCAAAAGGCTGCAGTAAATTAGCTTCTTCAGTAGCACTTATTTGTCTACACTCTTGTCAATGCTGCTTGTTGTCAAAGATGTTAATTTTTATAAGTCTGATAGGCAAATAAATTGCATCTTATTATTTTTAGTTGGCATTTCCTCGACAAGATGAGACTGAGCATATATTTATTAGTTTGTATTTTTCCTTCTGGAAATGTCCTGTTCTTATCCTTTGCTTAGGTTTTTGTTTTGTTTTGTTTTGTTTTGTTTTGTTTGCTGGTCTTTTGCTTGTTTGCACACAAGACCTCTTTAAATTCATCAGATATTAAGTGCCATCTCTTCTATATGTTTTATATATTATCTCCCAACCTGTCTTTTTTGTTTGTTTGTTTGTTTTGTAGTCAACTAGGTCAACTTCTTTCTTTATTGGTTCTGGATTTTGTTTCTCATTTAAGAAGATTCTCCCACCTCAGTAACTAAAGCCCACCATTTTACAGGGTGAATTCAATCCTTTATCTGATTCACTTTCTAGATTTTGATTGAGAAGTCAACCTGGAATTTGTTCTCCTATTTCCCCAAAGAGCATATAAAATATATACCCCTGCTATGTAAAAAGAGACAAATTCCTCGGACATCCTACTGAATTGAGGAGAACCTCACTCCTCCATCCTCTAGGTCAGCTCACATCTGGGAAATGACATATAGGTAAATTTATCAAAATGTATTTGATAAGACTTTGCACTTTAAAACC
The DNA here is from genome assembly GCF_964341445.2 of Mesoplodon mirus. Taxonomy (NCBI): domain Eukaryota; kingdom Metazoa; phylum Chordata; class Mammalia; order Artiodactyla; family Ziphiidae; genus Mesoplodon; species Mesoplodon mirus. The sequence goes on along the minus strand of NC_138990.1, from coordinate 28,081,849 downwards.
TATCCTCCCAACAATTGCTTACAAAGAGATTGAAAATTTTGTCCAGTTTATACTTGCCCTCAGACAAGGAAATTGCAAGGGAATGGGAACCAGGTTATTATGTAGAAAATCACCTAACTACTCAGAATTGTTTAATAGGAGAATAGAAAGAGTCAGTCAGGAACGGGCTGAAATATTTATTTTAGACTCAACTTTCAGAAGCGACACCCACACCTTAGTTTATACTGATGTCAGAATCAGGCTAAAGCTCTAGCTGCTTATTTTTCATTATAGTTTATGCATTTATGGTTTTGTTATTTAGAACATTGTGACATTTACTTCTCAATTAACCTTTCTTATGCACATTATAAACCTAGTGAAAAATGGAGCCACTTCAAGAATTGTTACAGAGAGGAAAAATAACTAGCTGACCATTGTGCTCAAGGTTCTGATGCCCAGGGTACACAAACTGGAAGTGTAGTGCTCTTTCCATAGTAGGGTCTGCACAAAGCCCCTCTTCAGCTCCATAGACACTCAGTGACTATTGACTGAGTAATTGATCTCTAATTACAGTATTTAAACCCTGGGTATTCCATAGGAAATGATAGTACTCCTATAGGAAAATGCAGCAGGCACAAATTGCTTAATTGGGGCTTAGCTACATAAACACTGTGATTTCTGCTATAAGCAGTTCATGTGAGCTTCCCCTATGTGAGATCACTGGAGAAGTTCTCTCAGCATGAGTTAACTTAGAACTTAGAATCACTGATGGAGGCCAAACTGTGTCAGGAGACATGACAGTGTAAATGAAGAATATAGCTTTCATGCGTAGCATTTTCTAAAGGGGAAAGAATCATTTGACAGTACTTGGGGTTAAAGACCAGCCTCATCTGTGATGTTGTTCAACTTGGTAATGTAACTCTCTTCCTCCAGCTTCCTAATCAGTGATCACCATTTCTCACAGGGATGTGGTGAGAACAAATGGGATAAAAAAGCTGAGATAATGTGTTATGAGAGGTGCTAGATTAGCACAAGGCATGGCTGTTAATTTTGTAGGCTATTATTAATAACCCATAAAGAAAATCTAAATTTAACTCTACACCAATTCACCTTGCCATGAACTGAGAGCAACTGAGTATCAGAATAAAAATATCATTTCCGTAATCCTTCCCCAGCAAAACTGTTTGCGGAACACCACACGCTTTTAGGGATTACACCGATTAAAAAGCCATTAATACAAAATATTTAGTAGACCCAAACCCTTTAATTATACAAGTAAAGTAGAGCAACCCAAATTTTGAATCCGAAAAATATGTATCTTATATTACTACTAGAGGTTAGTTGTACATATTTTCAGGAGCAAAACAAAAAGAGGTAGTATTTTATTTAAATTCATTTCCTTGATCTCAGAGTTTGCAAAGGTTGCAAACAGTTGTAGTTCTGAGAATAATACTTTCAGACTCAAATGTACAACAGAAAAAAAAAAACAAGTGTAGACAAGACCAGTGAGGCAGTAAGACTACAGTGCCACATGTGGGAAAGTCATTGCTGTTCTTGCAGGTAACTAACACTTTGAGATTGTTGAAATTGGAAGGGAACTTAGAGGTCATCTTGATCAATACCATCTTTTTTTTACAAGTTTTAAATCTCTTCAGGATGTACTTGGTGAAAAATCTTTGTATACGTGGTTGTGAAATGAGAATATCTTAGAGCTTGCTGCTACATCACCAGGAAAAAAACATCTTCCTTGTTCTTCTGCATTAACATAGATTGCGCTGGTTGCTCTGTGGTCCTGCTGGGACATGCAGTGGATGAGCCCTTGATCCTGCCTAAAATGACCCATAGCCACCGTCCTAAAGGTTTCCCAGCTCCTCACTGCGTGCCCGAGACTTGCCCCACTTGGGGGCCAACCTGTCTTTTGCAGTCTCACACTTGCTTCCCTGCCCATCCTGTTCACCAACCACAATCAGCTCACTCCTAATCGTTCCCAAGGAAAAAGAGTTCTCCACATGTCCATATTCTTGTTCTTATCCTTCTCTTCAGCCTGGAATTCCTGCTCCCTCTTCTCCTCTTCACTTGGCTTCATGGCTCATCCTGTGCCCTCTTCCCTGCCCGACGTCCTTCTTGGCTCTTTGCTTTTCCCTCTCTGCTGCTGCAGTGTCTGGTACTTACTTCCGCTGCAGCACTTAGGTACTCTCTCTCAGTAACTACTGTTTACATTGTGTATCCCCACCTTCACTATGGCTTCCTGCAGGGCTAAGCTCATGTCGCTCCATCACCTCATGAAGAATCTGAACCCTAGTTGACATTGGATGTGAAGTGGGTCAGGGGAACACCTGAAAGACATATTCTGGTCTTCAGTTACCTCATGGTTTCCATGCATGTGACTCAACAGAAAGAAGCTATTTCAGATCAAAAGTAGGAGTCTGATGCGCTAGACTATTCCACAGGCTTGGTCCGAAAAGGATTGTTAATTCTCTTTCATTACTTGGAAACATTTCAAGAACTGTAGAATACCTGAGTAGGCAAGTTATCACATCTTATCTTGTAATTCTTCTCTCCTCTTCTCTACCTGATTCTGGGAAATACTAAAAACCCTATTGTTCCATTGAGTCCTTTGCAAATTCTAACTCCATTTTTTTGTATCAGAATGCTGTTAGGAGGGGTGCCATTGCAAACAGTATCATTGTAGGAGTGTCCTGGGATCTTTTTTGTAGCAGTGCTGTAGGAAGACCCTGTGGATAAAGAGAGGAGAAAAAAAAACTCAAGGAGAAATGGAAGAGCCATGTTTTGGAATCATTTTCAGTGATGGAATCAGGGTGCTGTAACAATTCACATATTTCAATCGTTTTTTATTCAGTTAACTAATGTTTGCTGGATGTTAGTATATTCCAGGCATTGTGATGGGTGAGAAGTATTCCATGGTTATCTGGTTATGGTCTCCACCCTCACTAAGTGAGCATATAAATCAGAACAGAGTTCTGGTAGAGTATTAGGGGTCCTTGTCAGAAGGAAGACATGGGTGATTTGGTGCCTAAACTACTATAAGAGGTCCTATATCTGTGAATTTAAGTGTAGTCTGACATTATAGCCTCTCTATATACAGTTCTGCACTTTGATTGTTGTTTTTAATGTACCGACCCTAAAAAGCATATCCATATGCTTACAAGTCAAATGAGGGATGTTTGAAGAGACTTTTTTCTTTTCATTTTAAGAAGAGAAGATGGCATTTTCCTCAATATGAGAATAATAGTAGAGTATGAGATGTATTCATTTTATTCTGTATGGTGCCAAGATATAGAAATTTGGTTGATTAACCAAAAGTTTGGGAGAAAGATTACAGGTTAGTATGAAAACAATCTTGACTTTCCTTAAGAAATGATAAGTTATTCATCACTGCAAATGTTCATATATAAGTTAGAGGGTCAATTTTGGAGGTTTAAAATAGAAGGTTCAAATATTTATTGTATTTAATGTACTAATGCAGATAAACTTTGAAGCAATTTCAGACCAAAATCTGTGAGTCAAATGTTCTTCAAGACACTTAATGCCTTTTAACATTGGAAATAAACTATACTCAGCATGGTTTTAAAAGGTGATTTTATTGTATGGTAATTGTTTGAAAGTATGGAATATATATGGAATATATGTTTCTCTCTATTATCCATTTCTTTTTCATCACACATTTACTATACTTTCACACATCTAATTGGTTCTTGTTGGATGTATATTGATCAGCAATTTTTATATATTTCTATAATATGGTCGAGTAAGAGTATCACATATATTTGTAGTTTTTTTGTGATTTCAAAAAATTGAGTTAAAAATCAGATTTTTGGTTGGTGTTTTTCTGCATGACTGTGCATCCTAATTGTTTAAGATGGTAGTTAAGTGCACTTTGTTATTCTGAAGGGGGTACATTGGCACAGGGTTTATCACAGCAGCTGTCCTGTATATCATGGCAGGGATTCTTGCCCAGTACAGCATGATTGGCTACCACATTGTAGAGATGATACTGAATGTTACACAAAAATTGAAGAATCAGGGGCTACTCGTACCTGTTTGCAATTGTAACTTGAAAGAAATGGAGACAGGTATGAATCAAAACTAGTCCTCAAATTGCTACACTTAACTTTTTATCTAATTACCACAGAATTAACACAAGAGAGATACAAGTGTAAATGTATATCATGAGAATAAAGGAGAAGCAGCAATGGTCTTAGATTTGCGTGCATACATAGATTATACGTATATGCATAGATAAACTATGTACATACTCATATGTGCATATACACTGGGGGATATATTTTTTGTTAACTTGAATATAACACATCCTCTGGAAGTGCTATAGATAACGGCTTCCAAAAGTTTTAAAATATCATATTACTAAAGTACATCTCACAGAGAACAACTTGTTAACAGTCTTCATCATATGTATAAAAAATATAATTCACACATTTAACAGGTTTTCAGAACAAGTATATCCAGCTATATTGGGTGTTAGTTTTTCTGAATTCTGTAAAGCTAACCAATGAAGGGGAAGGCATCAGAATATGAAATGATTAAAAGCAACAATCAGTATGCAGAAGGAAATAATGTGAAGGATGAAGGCCAGACTCCAGTGTGTACATAGTGAATTCCAGGAGCAACACAGTTATATGGTTACTCTTTTTGGCTGATATGTATATTTTACATAACCAGTACTGAGAGCATTAGAATTCCTTCCTAATTTAAACACACCAAGAATTTCTATCTTCCTGTCCCATAATTTATTTAGAGGTTTAATACATTATTATTCATAGATATGATCATGTGTTAATTTCATAATCATTTCAGACTTGGAGTGATTTACTAAAATCAAATTGTAGCTTGTTAAAAATGAAAATTAACTGCAGCACATTTTCAAATTGGAAATTTAGATTTTCCTGATGAAAATTTTGAGGCACAAGGGATATAAGACTCACTGTAATCTCCCTACTGTGACTCTAATTCTATAAACTGAAAACATTATGGATTGCCATTCATCTTTTTAAAGAATACTTTATAATGAAATCCATATTACTGAGGCTTACACTTTTGGTTTAATTAAACGTTCTGTTTTCTTATAATGAGTGTATATGGCATAAAATATTTTGAATAATAGCCAATAGGATGTTTTGAATCAGTATATATTAGTGCTGATCAGTTTGTTTCCTTCAATCTACTGAAGCCAAACTCCTCAAATAATAAAGTTTTAAATTACCTTAGAGGCTTTCAAAACTAAATCTGACCCACACCCTAGCAGTTTGGAGAGCTTTCCTTCTGGTTGAGGCATCCCAGCTCAGTATTTGGTCTTGATTACAGCTGCACTTCACTGAACATTACATCAGAAATGCTAGTCTGTCTGGAGACCCAGTGCTCTCCACAATAGGAGTTCATTTGAACCCATGCTGGAGTTCTGCACAAAGTCACTTGTATTTAAATCAGAGACACAAACCTCTTTCTTCGGTTCCTCGCCCCTCCCCCTCCACCGGCTGGCGGGTATATTTTCCTGCGCTTTCGTGATGTTAATTGGAGTTACATGTGTGCAGTTGGGTCTGAATATACTTCCAGATGTGACTTTTGTAAGCAAGCTCTTTCAGACGAAAACCCCTTCATATTTCAAATGAAAGTGCACCACACAAAGTATCTTCAATTAAAAAAAAAAAAATTCCAAAGGACACAGCCATTAGGAGGATTAGACACAACGTAAAAAAAATATAAAATTACATCTATATTCTGAATTAGGTCATCTGATTTTGATTCTTGCTTTTCTCTTATTTTTGACTTTAAAACATTGCAAAGGTCCTGGGTATGTGATCTTCCTTTAAAGAATAAATCTCTGTTTTTCACTTTAAAACATCATGGAATCTCACTTGGCTTTGTAGAAAATTGAGGACAGCATGAGAAATTCTAGAAGGTAAACGATGTAAACAACATAACATCAGCTGCCTAAAAATTAGTTTTGTTTGTGCCTTTACCTCATATTTTAGTTATTCTATAATGATAGCAGATTTGATACCAAGGGAAATAACTGATTTTGTGCATATCCTGGAGTGTAGTCAGAGAATAAAACACAAAATATAATATGAGAGAAATGTAGGATCAAGTAATCTCTCTTCCTACGATGTCTATGCAAAAGCACAGCAGTGTTTCCATGCTCCTGTGGCCATGTCTGCTTTTATTTGGCAGGAATTCTCTTATCACTTAAGTCAATGGATCTTACATTTTTTCAACAGAATTAAAGAAAAGCTGAATCTCAGTAACAAAGAATAGATTTGTGTTTTAAAAATATATGCACTACAGTGCTATGTGGTGAAAGGACACATATTTAAAATGAGTTATGTTTTATGAAAAATCCTAGCCAATAATACCACAGAGCAAAGCATCTTAAATTAAAATCCAAAGAGGCAACAACATGGGGAGGCATTGGTCATACTTAATCAAAGAAAATGGGGGGAAATCTTCAACGAGCCATGCTGTGCCTCCTCCAATAACACTCTGCGCTTAATTCTCAACCATTTATACAGGGCTCATTTATAACTCTGCCTGGTTCTACTTCATTGGCAAAGGCAGACACCAAAACAAGTAATTACCATAATTATTTTGGTCCCAGATGAAATCCTTTTATAGAGTACACATTTTATTTTGTGTTGGATTTTTATTAGCCACGTACATTTGAGTAAAAATTCTATTATGAATAATTATAAATACCAAAATGAACCCTTAGTGGGATGGGCTGATAATTTAACAAATTCTTGTCTCTTTTTGACTCTTTTTCATTTTCTTGTCATCACCTTAGTTTTCATGTCTCTACTTTGAGAGATATAGCAAATAACATGCATAATTTAATTTTGAACATTAAAGCAAAGAAGGAGATTTAGTTTTCCCCAGAGCATTTTATTAAGGAAATATTCTCACAGCTAAGAAAAATACAATATGAAATACAGAAATGAAATAAATATGTGTGGTGGTATATTTTATTATATGGGATTTATTTTGATCAATCAATCACACTGAGAAGAAAAATTCTTTAGATCCATATTTCAATGCAAATATTGGGAGGGGAGGTGAAATCGAAGTCTTCGGTGTTTAATGAGGTGTCTCTTTCATTCTTCTTAGCTGAAATACTTTAAAAACGACAGTGGTTAAACTTAATAATTTTATTAGACTGTAATAGTTATTTTATTAACATTTTTCTCCAAGGATTTTTCTGTCTGATTATGAGTACTTTGCAATTTCAGACAGTATGATGGATGCGACTTTTCTATGACAAGAATTTTAACAGCCCTTCTCAGCACTCAATGCACACCCAATTATGCGTCTGAGCTAGTAACCTTGAATTTATGTTGTCATGGTGACAAACTGGTCATGCATTATGGATTATCATTGAAATTCTACACCCCTACCTAGCATAATGAGAGTTGGGGACTTAATCAAATCAGCCATTCTGTGTGACACAAAGTGAAGAACTAGCTCTCATTGTTCCTCGCCTAGAAAGGAAGCAGGCCTGATGGGGAGGCAGCTGCATGCTGCAGTCTGATAGATGGCTCTTCTATACATCTGTGAATGTATAGGCAGATGGTGCTCAATGCCTGGAATTTCCAGCTTAGGCAGCAGCTGTTCGGATAACCTCTGCCGTCTCACCTTGTTGTCATGGAACATTGAACAGAGACTGAGAATGTGTATGGATACATTGACAATCCGACTGAATTTACCCTGCATGGCATCCTTCTTTTATCATAAGACGGCTGGGTTAGAATGAATGCAGAGTGAGGGTAGGGGAGATGGGCGGGGGACACATGGGGGAGGGGAGGGGTGGCCAAGGGTTCCTGCTTCTGAAAGCCAGAGCCTGCTCTTGGACTACCTCTCCTTTCCATTTTACAAGAAGAAAGACAGAAAGCACTATTAGCATGGTCATCTTTGCCTTGGAGAATGCCAGTTTGCTGCTTTTTCAAAGCCCAGAAATCATAGGCAGAACCAACCCAGCCTTGTATAGACTTCATGCTTCCTCCTTTCCATAGGTAATAGGTGTCTTTGTTATCTCTTTGCCTATTACAGAGACAAAATCCTTAAGGTCAAGGAGCAGGTTGAATGTCAGAGAAGCATCTGACCAGAGAGAGAAGATTGCTGACTTGGTCTGGTTCTCTCTCTTCAGAAAACATGGTGAGTATAAATTAGACAGAAACATTCACAACGTTTCCCGCTTTGCAGTGCTTTTCACAAAGCTGGGCTTGTCAAATGATCTTTTATATCTTTTATAAATTCTTGGACAAATGCAATCGTTTAGATGGGCATGTTTCTGAACAGACCGTCAGGTTCCCTAAGTCTCAGGGTCCGTGTGGGTGTTTCTCAAGCAAAGAATGAAGACTTATAACTGCATTTGTATTACACTCCACCCCCCGACCCCTCATTCAGCACCACCCAAGATCACTGATAAGGTAGCATCATTAACAGCCCTATAAGACCCACACATTTACAGAATTATTATATACTGACAGACATTCTACCTATTTCTTTCATCTGAGATGTTCTGTTTGCTTGATTTTGTTATTCCATCTTATTATTTGCTTCTTACCTTCCCAACCTCAACATGTAAAAGTGCCTCAGCCATTTGATTGGGAAGACTGATTTGTGTTTGCACGGAGGAAGGCCCTTCTTAAATATTTCATTAGGTTTTGGGTGTCTCGCCTGATCTGGCAGACCTGCCTGACTGCAGAAGAAGCAAAATTGTCTTACTGAAACATGCTTTGACCCAATAGCTTACAATGTTTCAAAAAAGCCACTACACTTTCTCATGTTAATGCTTGACAGACCACCAAGTATTTCAGCCAGCTCCAGGGGGCAGGAAAGACCCTGACTCCAAAACCAGTGCTGCCCATATGCGTGGCCAGTAAGAAAGTGGATTTTTAGAAGTCTTCAAATCGGGTCAATATTACACATTTAAAACCTCCCTGGGGTCTATTACTGACATTCAGGGAATTGGATGCATAGATAATTTTTTTTTAATGGACAGATACCTTTTTGTCATTTTCTAAATGCTATTACAGGCTATCTATCTATAAATGGATAGAAAGAGTTTATGTAGATTTGTATTGAAGAATATGAAAACTGCCATTAAGACACTGACATTATATTAAAACTAAAGGATAATACTGCCATAAAAATTAAATACCTAAATGGAATGTATAGGCAAAGAAATCTGCAGTCACCTAAATATATTTCTAAGCATCTGTTTTATACACACATGTCTCATGTTCATGTGGAGAGTTGCTTGCTTCAAATGGATGGAAAGCAACAGTCATTTGAAGTCTATATCTTTGTGCTCATGCACAAGCAACAGCTTTAAACTATTATCATCAAAACTATTTTACTTAATTTTTCATTTCTCTGTGAAATAGCACTTAATGAGTAGTTCTGTTTTTTCATAAAAGTGTTACAAATAAGTACAATGAGAACATCCATCCCAAAGTACTGCAAGCTCTAAATAGACATTTTAAATTTTTTGACAAAATGAAGAAAACATGGTGTATTTTTCCACTAATTCTTCAAGCCTATTCATCTATAAATATACTCTAGACAGATATATATTAGATTTAAAATGTCCATAATTAAAAGTAATGTTGTTTATTTTCTCTAAAAATAATCATAAAAGCATAAACCTAGACATTAGAAAGTTTTTCTAAACAAAAATGTTATTCATATTTTGTAAAAATTGTCTTATTTTTAAAGGCTTTTTGCAAAGTATCAAGTACATATTACATATATATAGATAGAAATAAATTAAATGTGTAATAAATATAAAAGTAATTTAAAATATCTAGTAGAACCGTGATTCATTGAATAGGTCTTAGTATTACCTCCGCACTTAAAATCAAAAGCAATTGCAAAGTTTGGAAACTGCAAAGTTTTATCCATGGACATTTGACAATTATTTAGCTCTAAAAGAACCTCTTCACTGGCTTCATTGTTCCTGATTAGGTCATATTTTTTCAACCAATTCTACTAATGGTCTAATAAGAATTATCTAACTATATTTTTAATTTATTTAAAATACTTCTCATTTGAGTTATCAAAATATTTATGATGAACAGAACTCCAGATAAATATATATATATATATATTTTTTCATACTGTCTAATCCCTATTTTTTAATGATTTCATGTTGTCATATATACTGGGCCTCTTTGACCATCTCTCCTGTTAAATAGATTTATTTTATAATAATAAATTTTATTAAATAGATTACATTTTATTTATTTATATTTATTAAACATATTAAAAATGCTTGCAAGCTGGGAATGGCATGGTGAGAAGAGAAAGACTTTCTAAAAGAGAATGTAAGAAAATGTGTTTCTTTGTCCTTTGGTGACTTGGGATTTAGGATGGGTGCTGGGAATTGTGAAAGTGCATGCCGAGTTATGCTTGGTGTCTTGCTCTGTGGTGGTTACATCAGGGAACAAAAACACACTCAGGACTGCCAGCACACACACCCTATTCCCAGCACTCTGTTGACTCCCCAAGCTTATTTTCCAGCATGACCCACACTGGGAGAGGCATACAACATCTAACCACTGGTTTCTAGCTGGTCTATCTGTCAGAGAATTTACCTGTATGCCAGTCATCAATTTGATAACTGTTGGGCATTGAAGAACCATGTTCCTGAATTTTCAGAGTTAAAAGCATTATAGTAACTTTTCCTTCACTACATACCCTCTGCATTGCTCATGCAGGTTTTGGAACAGTTGAATATGTACCAAGGTAGTTATATTCTCTTTCTGTCTTGAATGAGGTGATATAGCCTCAGAGTCATGTTAGTTTTAGGGCTACTTTGGACCGGTTCTTTGTGAGAAATTAGAGCGAACCCCTTTGGCTTACATCCTGGCCCTCTTGTGCTGGTAAGGCCTTGGCTTTCCTACTGAAAATAAAGGTAAACCCAGCCATGCGTTTCAGCCTGAGCTTCTCCCTCCTTTGGAGCTACTCAGGGGTTAGTGTCAGCATGAAGAATGTCCGGATCTGCTTCTGCTGTGCATGGCTTCTTAGAAGAGAAGTCAGCACTGTTACAGAATCAGGTCAGGAAGCCAGACGGAGTGGGCTGAAACTCTCCACAGCTTCACTTATTTAAAATCAGACCAGCCTGGCTTCCCACGTCTCCTTCTCTTTTCCTGCTGCATCACAGCCTCCCCTGACCCTGCGACTCCTTCCTGAACAACCCACCTCAGTTCCATGCATCACTAAGAGGCAACTTGAGATGCTCTATAGAAACAACTCCACCTGACATTCCTGCCCACACCTGAGAGCTGCAGCCCAGGCTTAGGTTGTGCAGTGTTAATGGAGGCTGAGAAGGCCAGAGACTGATTTTCCTCTTTGTTCTGACCTTTCTCCCTCTTCCTTATTCTGTGGAAATGGAGGCTTTAGCCATGAGCTGGCCTGGCAGAGCTGGACCACACATGTGGTCCCAGAGGCCCAGGGCAGTAGCGTTGGCAGGACATCATGAAGAGGCCAAGCTCCCTAGAAAGACTCCCCAAATGGCAGAAGAATTGCTCTGATGTTATTTCCTCGGAATCCTGCTGCCCTCCCCTCTTTCATAGTCTGGGTATGTGGGTAGGTGCATAGGCCTGCGTGTTTGTGGGTAGAACGTGGAGACAGCATGACTTAAGGCACTTGTTTTCAAATATTTTTAAGCAGAAGAACACTTTTTCAAGTCAGCTTCTAAGACCTTCAGTCTACAGAACAGACTGTAGGAATGCAGGGCTGGTTGGAGTCAGGTGGTGGCCCGGGTCGGCCTTCCTCCCCCGGCTAGGCCCCCCTCACACTTTCCCCATAGCTCCTGGCATGGTATGAAGAATCCTTGAAATTCAGGAGCACAGTATGAAAAGCCACTGGTTTAGCAGAAAGTGTATGGGATTTGGAGTCACAGGGCATCAAGTGATGAGGAGCTTCACAGATCCTATGGAATCTTGGTCAGTTCTCTATGTATCTTGGTCCCCTTATCAGCAACAAGGGGAAATAATGCCCTGTCTGCAAAAGACTTTAAGAGCAAAAGAAATCCAACACTTCTGAGAACACAAATAGGGTGTGAACTGAAGGATGAAATAGCCACTTGACTTTGCCTGATTTCTAGAAAAATGGGTGTCCTGTTATACTTCGAATGATCAGAGATACTCCCTAAGAAATTTTAGAAATGTAAAATATATAGGAACAGCTATTTATGAAACATAAACTTCAGCTTAGCCTTATAATTTCCACTTATACCTCACACGCCAATTGACGTAGCTGAAAGTTAAATAAAAAACATATTTTCAAAATTTCTAACCTCACTATTTTATGTCAAAGTAGAGATTAAACCATAAGATATGGCTTCATTTACTTATTTATGAATCTCATTTGGTCAATTACAATCAGCTTGATTACAAATTATTGTCAAATTGACAAAATATAAACCGTACGGTGAATTGAAATAGGAAATTGATCTTTTAGGGTACATTTCACTTTCATGTACCCTGACATATTTTCCAGGTTTTTGTTTTCTGATGAGATTTGTAGCATCCTTTGGGCCCTTATTTTCTGAATTGAGCTCTGGGTACTTCAGTTTTCCAAACCTATTAAAAGGCAAGCTACTGCTTAGTAACCTATATATGTGTGTGTGTGTGTGTGTGTGTGTGTATATATATATATATATATATATAAATATATATATATATATATATATATATAAATTTTATAAATTTTAATTCCAATGAATATGATTTTGATCATTTATATGTTTTAATTATTGTTTTTTGTTTTATGTTTTAATTTGTTTTAATTGTTTAATATGTTTTCAGAAATATGTTTTAATTATTGAGAAACAGATAACAGAAAAATGACAACCAGTTGTTCACAACTTTAAGAACTGCATAAGGGGGCTTCTCTGGTGGCGCAGTGGTTGAGAGTCCGCTTGCCAATGCAGGGGACACGGGTTCGTGCCCCGGTCCGGGAAGATCCCACATGCCGCAGAGCGGCTGGGCCCGTGAGCCATGGCTGCTGAGCCTGCGCGCCCGGAGCCTGTGCTCCGCAATGGGAGACGCCACAACAGTGAGAGGCCCGCGTACCGAAAAAAAAAAAAAAAAAAAAAAAAAAAAAAAAGAACTGCATAAGGGACACTGTAGGGTTTTTTAAAAGATTTTCTGTGACAATACAATTTTAGCCAATTGTGAATCAAGACAGGATTGATCTATTCACAAGAAGGAGTAATAGCCATAAAGTGCTAAGCCAAAATGACTTCTATCTTGCAAAGAAGATCATGATTAAATCAATACATTATCTTAAACTTAAAAAGCAAATGTATGATTATTTACAATTGTACATTGTATGCATTATGTGTGTACTATGTATCAATAATACATCGATTATCTCCTTCAAATCACACTAGAGACACATTGTAAGAATTCAATTTAATTTAAAGATGAAGTCATTGAGGCTCAGAGAAGAAAAATAATTCATTCAAGTTCAAAACTAACTTATGGTCAAAACGAGGAGCACTTGCTTAATTTTTCATCTGTAATTTCAATGTTCTCTTGGTTTTGTACATTTGGGACACTGTGCAGCAGCTACGCAGAAGGAGCTCCAGCTACATGGAGTCACAGACTTGTCAGGCCACATGTCCTCACTAGATCTTGATAGAAGAAGACGAACCACCCACAAACTGGCTCCAGCCCCCCAGTGATGCTTCTCATGATTTCAAAACAGCCCCACACAGCAGTGTCCTTCTCTACTCCATGATATTCTCGGATTTGAAGAACAGCTGTCAGTTACAAAGGAAGGGAAAGTTGATGTGATTTTCCTCCACCATGGCCAAGTCAGTGTTGGGGCATTTAGAGCACAATTCAGTCAATTGTGCTTTCTTCAACAATGCCACTCTTCATAAAAAGCATGGCCAGTTGGTGCCATTTTCCTAAGATAGTCCTGGTTTATTTCTGTTGACCCTGCATAACTATGGACAGCATATTCTTTCACTCTCAAAGAATGTTGAACTTGATGACAAACATTATGATCAACCTACTGATACACATCATTATGTATTGTATTTAATTTATATTACAATTATAAGTCAAGGCAAAATAGAGCAACTATATCAACAGGTATTATATCACACCTTTATTAACTGAATTTAAGTTATTATTTATCACTACCGAAGTTTTTTTCTAATATTTCTTACCAGGGCTACATAGAAGCAGCCTCTCTGTCTCTCAGCACATTTTTAAATGAAGTCAAAACAGCTTTGTCTTCTGTGACCCTTTCAATCAGGACAGGTCTCCTGGGCCACCAGTGCTCTGACAGATGTTCTTCAGCTCTGGCTTCTGACTAGAAAGAAGGAAAGTCTAATCAACTCTCCTCCCCCCCACCAACCAATATTTGATTTGGTAATGCTACCTATATACAAATGAAATTCATTACAAACTAATGAAACCGAAGTATATTTTGGCTCTATAGTATGCTTTTTTAATCCTTGATTCCCATCAAGCCATGTGTTATCATTACCACTTCAGCTTTGAAGAAATGCTAAGATTCTCTGATGTGGTACCTGTAAATTAAGAGAGAAAGAAAAAGCATAAACACCAACCAAAGGATGAATGGTGAGTGATTTTGGTGCAAAAGTCTGAAAGTCATAATGGGTGATAAAGGAAACACTCATTAGCAATATCTGGGGCAACAATATATTAAGGTGCAAAAATAACAGTAAATGTGTGGGGAACACAGGGAACCTGGTTGGTCAGCTTATGGCCGTGACCTTAGCGTAGTTCAGACACTACCAACTTAAGAAGTGACACACAGCTTGGGGGAGGTTGAGGGGAAAAAAAAACTGAGATGAAGCAAAACTTGGAAATAAGAACCAGCAAGTTTTAAGGATTATTTACTCTTCATTTGTCAGGGAGGCAATGCAGAGGAGACCTAATAACAGGCTTTATATAATCAACAGACTGTTAGAAAAGAAACTGGCCCACTGAGCAAAGCTAGATTTGAGTTTATGCATGAAGACTTTTATTTAAACTGAGGGAAGGATTTTTCTGCCAAGATAGATAGGTTTTAAAATAGTAGCATGTGACTGAGGAAGCCTAGAGTTTTCTTTGCAAGAGGACTTATTGTTTTGCAGGGTGCTGGAGGTAGGAGGAGACCCCCCCCACTGTCACGTTCATGGGTGGGCCTTCCTGGGAGCAAAGGTTATCTGGACAGAGGAGCAGCTCTTGTTTTTCTGCCAGCCTCTGAGCAGCTTAGTAGCAGGGCTGAGCACTCTCTGACCCAGGTGGACATTCATGAGGATTGGTTCTCTGTTGTGACCACACTTCTCTAATTTGATGTACTTCGAAGTTTTCATTCTTTTTTAAAAAAATACTTACTCTCGATGCCTTTCACAGGACTGTTGTATTTATTCCCTATTTAAGAGCATTAAAAAAATAGATCATCATCTTCTCTAGGTAAAAATGACCACTGGAATACATACATCTCCTTTTTCCCTTTCTTCAAACCCTATGAAAACTAGAGTAAATGGTCATAAATCTGCCAGGGCACTGAGTGCAAGTGGAATAGCATTCAGGAGCTGGAAACACGTAGAGAAGGAGCAAAGAACCACAGGGCCTCGAAGAGTGGTGTGCTGAGTCCACAGAGAGGAGCCTGTGAGGGGGTCACCTTGACCATCATGATCCCCACAGCTGTGGGGACTGGCAGCAGTGGACACTGCGAAATTGGAGTGAATTCAGAGAAGAAGGGCTGAGAGCTTGTTAAGACAGTTAGATGGGGCTACCGTCTCTCCCTGTGCATCTGGGCCCCTC
This sequence comes from Mesoplodon mirus, assembly GCF_964341445.2. Lineage (NCBI taxonomy): Eukaryota > Metazoa > Chordata > Mammalia > Artiodactyla > Ziphiidae > Mesoplodon > Mesoplodon mirus. The sequence goes on along the minus strand of NC_138990.1, from coordinate 28,066,040 downwards.
GAAATTCCCCACGTGCAGGAACCCAGAAGTCTGTTCTCACATGTGTTACAATATCGTGTCTCCCGGCCTGAGACCTCAGGTGGAGTGCAGCCTGGACCCACCCTAAAGGCAAGGTGATTGGATACTATAAGAGCCTGGACACCAGTGTTCTGGGGGCCCTGCCCAGGGACTCCCACTGGGTGGGCGGGCAGGCGTGCCAGTCTTCTCTGAGGAATGTGACAGGCTCCGGAGGAAAGCATAAAGATATTGATATTGGAGTTTTGCCAGATCACTAACCTCAAGATTAAAGAATTATTTCTGAGGCTTATATGCTTCAGTTTCTTGTTTTTAACATTTCCGTCTTTAACCCATCTGGGATTTATTTGGGTGTACAGGCATGTTTTTATAGTGTTATCGTGTTTGAGAGGTATCCTCTGGTAAATATTGTGGTGAAAGTAGTGGGAAAGGTGAATGAAATATAGTGTTTGCAGAAGAGAATGAGTCTTGATGTGAAGCTAGTGCAAATTAATTCTCACTACCAACTCCTGAGGGATCACCAGAGGTTACTGGAAGCCTAGGCAGAAAGTAACCAAGTTGACTTAAAGGTTTATTTTCAGAAAACCTCTTGCAGCTACAAGCCCTCTGAGAAGCAGGTCCTGGAAAATAAGGTCACAGACACAGCAGCGGGTTGAAGGAAGTTCCAGGAGGTTGTGGTGAAGGAATCTGTCTCAAACGGAGATGACCCAGAGTCTCTGGGTTCTGTAGAATCATCTCCAAGACATGCAGACAGTCAATGATTTTCTCTCTGCCAGAGGCATTTCTATTTCACATCCTTTGGGGATCAAGGCAGATATTTCTAGCCAGTTTTATTCAAAAAAGGTCTCTGCAACAGATGCCTTGAAATTCTTGTAAAAATGCAGTCCCTGGGTCCACCGGATCTGCTTGATCAAAATCAAATTGGCATCACTCACTAATTAACTGATTATAAAACAGGATGGTGCTCCTATTGAAGGTGGGAATGGAAGGTTTTGGGGGAAAGTGATAATTATTTACTGCATCTTAGGACCCTTTAAGTTTTCTGAAAACCGGACCACACCCCAGACCAATTAACTCACAGTCTCCAGGGGTGACAAAGGCAGACCAGCTTGCTTTGAAGTTTCTCATGTTATTCCAATGGACAGAAAAAGTTGAGAACCACTGAGTGAAAATACTCAGTAAGTAAAATGAATCGAAATAATATTAACGGGTTGGAGTGTTAGTACATTAGGGCAGTGATTCTCAAACAGGGTTTCTGGTTCTGTAGTTCTTGGTGGTGCTAAAGAATGGCCTTTCTAGCAAGGAGCTGCTGCAGGTCTGGAGACCCCTTGGATTAGAGAATGTGATACTGAAGAAAAAGACATAGTGAAAATATCCTACACCTGCAAGCACAGAGTCTGCTCGGAGGTCTTCATGTGCAGGATGAGCTTGGAACTTCCAACCCTGTGATCCACAGAACATCTAGGTCTGCAGGAAAGACCTTCACAAATTCAAACAATGCTCTCCCGAGTTTCCTGTCAAAAGAACCACATCTAATGTGGTTCCTGACTGCTTCCCAGTGTGAGCTGCCTAGCTGAGGGCCATACTGCCTTAATCTTAGGTAAAAGTTCAATGGCTCAGGTAAAATATGGAAGGAAACAAGCCTACTAGCATTTAATGTTAAGAAAAACAACCCAGAGGGACTTCACTACCAGGAAGATGGAGCAGGTTTCCCTATTCCTCCCACTACGTAGAATTAAAACCCTGGGCAATCTAAATAAAACAAACATAAGGGACTCTGAAAGGTGTTTCTTTCTGAAAAAAGAAGGTAGACCAGTGAGAGGACTTGGAACTGAAGGTGGTGAGTGTCCTGGTAAGGATGTAAGCCCTGTATATTCCAGACTCGGAGCTGAAGACATTGGCAACCTACAAATGCCAAAGAGCAGACAAAAAACAAAAAGCAAAAAACAAACAAACAAAAAAGCCTTTTCTCTCCAGCCAAAGGACCAAGAGAAGGGCAGCCTAGCAAGACAGAAAATGTTTAGACAATACCTGCTTTACTCCAGAAAAATGCAAGAGGAAGCTTTGCAGTCTGACCCCTGCAAAACCAGCAAACTCTGCATGGGGGGGCCAGACCTCCACTCTTGCCTCTCACCAGCCTATAATGAGCTGCCCCAGCTGCTCTCCTCGGTGTCAGAGGAGGCACATAGGGAGCCAAGGCAGTCACCCCCACTGGGTTAGTGGAGATGTTTGGGAACCTAAACTTACTGCCCTAGCCAGCTCTCCCCTGCCCAGATAATGTGGTCGAATTTTTATGAGTGTGCTCTGGAATCAGGATTTTAAAATCTTCCTCAGAAATTCTAGGATGAAGCGAAGTTTGAGAACCTCTGACCTAGAGCAGGTGTCAGCAAACTCTGGTCAATGGGTCAAATCTGCCCAGTGGTCTGGCTGGTTCCTACAAACACATTGTTGGAAGCCAGCCACATACATTCATTTACATCTGGTCCGTGGCTTCTTTCCTGCTGGAACACAGAGTGGGGTAGTTTTCTCAGAGACTGTCTGGCTCACAGAGCCTAAAATATTCATTATCTGACTGTTTACAGAAGAAAATTGTTGACCTCTGACCTAGAGGATGTCATGGTTATCAAAGTCAATCAGATCCACTCTATGACATGATTACTTTAAAAACTCGTCATTTTTACTTTATTTAATTAAGGGATAGTTCTGGAAATAGATTCTTTGCATGTAAAATAAGTGGGTCATCCCACGAGTACTTTCTTCAGCTCTTGGCAGTTCAGTTTATGAGGACCCTCAAGCTAGTGATCAGACAGAGGAGACAGTCAACATATTGAAGGATTCAGAAACCATGGTGTACAAGGAACTGAGGGTCTGGAGTTCCTGTAGAAAAAAAACAAAAATACAACAGTGTGAGAGGAATATGGCAACTGCCTTCAAATGTTTGCAGGACTCTAATGTGCCAGAGAGTTTAGATTTATTCTATGTAACCTCACAGAGAAGATAGATGCCCAGTGGATGGAAGATGTAGGAAATTAGATTTGACACAATAATAGATAGAATTTCTAACAATAAAAATTTCCATGAGATTATTAGCTTCCTCTCATTGAATATTCATGTGAAATGATCCCTTTTAGCATCTGAGATAATCTGTACTTCTTCCTCACCCCATTACTTAGAGACTGTATTAGTTGTGGTAGAATAATTGATATAACAAGCAGATCCCAAAGTGCAATTTGTTGATAAATTCCATTTGCCTAAGATTCCCTATTCAATCCTGCCCTTTGCCCCAGGAGGCTGACCTATCAATCCCATGACCCCTGGATTCCCTTTGGTTTCCCCCAAGAGGGAGCCCCTGGGGAGACCAGAGGGAGGGAGTGGACCAGAGGAGTGAGATGGAGTGGACCATCTGGACCAGACGAGACCAGAGGGAGGGCAAGGCATTACTGTCCAGTTCCCTCCCTAGGGAGTCATCTTGGGCTGGTCGTGTCCTTGACAGAACATCACTTTTCTCAAGGGAACTGGCTCCAGGTCCCTTTTTGGTTTCCAATAGCATTTTCTTCCCTTATCCTTCAGGCCTCTGCCAGACCTGGGCTGCTGCACTGTCCCACGTGGGTCCCCTCCACCCTGCCCAGACCAATGCCATTGGTCCCTTTGCACATAAACTATCCTCAAATCACCCTAATTTGAGTGTGCTACCTGATTTCTATTACTATGCTGAGTTATAGGTGGATATTGGCTCAACCATAACTTTTATTTCTCACTCAAGAAAGAGTTCAAGGTGGTCACACTTGCCATTCCAGAATCAAGGATGACACGGACTCTTCTACCTTCAACACAAGTGTGCCCTGGGGTGTTGTCTGGAAGGAAAATAAAGTAGGAAGAAATTCATGACGGGTCTTCTATGAACTGGACCTGAAATGGCACAGCTCACATCACATTCCTTGGAACCTTGTCACATAGCCTGTCTCAACTCTGAGAAATGTGGTCAAGGGGGTTCAGAACATTGTCCAGCTTTGTGCTCAGGAAGCAGAGGAAGTCAAGTTTGGTGAGAAGCTAGTGTCTCTGCCACTGACACTGACCATAGGTTGGGAGCAGTTGGTCACTTCTGGCTGGTTTCTGTCACTAAGTCAATCATAGTAGGTCAGGTTAGAAGGGAGCCTCTGCCATGTCAGCCTGTAAACCTCAGTAAAACCCCGATAGTTAGCTATTACATCTAGTTTTCATCATGTACTTGTACATTTTGTGCAGGAATAGACATTATATTGGAAATGAAGCCTTTCTACATATGCAAGGAAGATGAACATCTGAACACTTTTTGACTCCTTCCTTGGATTTAAGATCCCCTTGTTCTAAATTGGTAGCCCTAACATATCCCTTGGTTTGTATGGAACCATGGGTTTCCCATAGAATAGAGATCGAAACCAGTCTGAAAATGAAAGTTGATCAAGAAAAGGACAAGTCCAATGTACTGGCAGAGGCATAAAAAATGCCATTGCACAGATGTAAGATGAGGTTTCTAAAAAAATGTCTTTAATGAGAGAGATCCTAATCTAACAGCCATATTAAAGGGGAAATTAAATACTATTTCTGCCTAGTAGAGTGGGAGCTGTACTAAATGTACCCTGTACCAGCCCCTAGAGGCACTTGTGGTGGCAGAAAGCCTGCATAATAGGAGCTGTTTTTGCTCTGCACAGAGGTCTTCTACCAACTGGCATATCCATCTCTCAGCAGACAAGAATATTGACAACCCAGGCCGTAGATACATGGAGGGGGACCCCACACCCATAGACTGTCACTGACTGAAAAGGGAGCACAGATCCAGATTTTATTGCCTAAAGATAAAATAACATTGGTTTCCTTGGTGCCATTGAGCTCCCTGTGGTGTCATCCTGAGTCTAAACTCACCAGACACTACCTCTTTCTCTAGTTTCATTTGATGTTTTCTATATGCCCCCTCTCCCAGGAAAGCTTCCACAATGAATTATTTGCATAACAATCCCTATCTCAGGCTCTGCATCTAAGGAACCTGCCCGAAAGTAGCTGGAACCATATCTCAAGGACTCAAACTCCTTGACAGATAGGATCCATCGTTAATCCTTACCTTTGACCCCATCACAGATGCTTCTAGAGTCAGGTGATGATGGTGCTCCAGAACCACCACTGCTCAAGGGAGTTTTACTGTCATCTTAGATGCAACCCAAATGTAGGTTCTGCAATACTGGTGGTCCTAAATGCTGGGAACTAGGGACCTGGGAGGGTGAAAATACTGGTGATTTCTGGCAAAGACTTAAGACTGAGATGGTGCTCTGGATGCAGTAGGGCTGATGTTGACTTCAGAAGCCAATTTGGGTGAAATGGGCAGCATCTGGACCAGAAGATAACATGGGTGAGATTCACAACTGGAACAGGAGGGTGGAGGAGGAGTCTGCAGCTCAACTGCTTGTGGGTCCCCATGGCCACTGGGACACCAGAAACCAGCAGACTGAAAGGCAGGACTGAGGTCCTGTCATTGGGTAGGTGAAGGCTCTTCTTCCAGGGAAGAGAGGTGTAAACTGTTAAACTGACCTTGCTTAAGGTCCATAAACTCGTGGGCTGGGGACAGGCAGGGCCCAGGATAAACGTCAGGAAGACAAATAGAGAAAAATGAGTGGACCTCCCCCTCTTGAGGCTTCAGAAAATGAGGCTAATGCTTCTCTGGTCACATCTTCTTTCCAGAGAGCAAGCAAAATGAGGGAGACATCGAGGCCATTCCCACAGTGGTGGTTCTACTGCTTTAATTCTGAAACTGGAGCTAACGTGTTCCCTCTTTCACTGTCGAACATGGTATTGTTGGAGTTGAAACCCAAGCTCCAGCGAATTACAGGATATAAGAACAGAGTACTGAAGCTCTTTTTGCAACCTGGACCAACATTAGGTCTTTCTCATCTTTTATTTTTACAAGGTTTTAAAATATGAAGGATTTGGATTTACTTACTTGATAGGAGTGATAGGGCTTGAAAGGAATCAGATTTACAATTTGAGAGCAACTACTGCTTGTTTGGGATGCAAATGAATCTGCATCCTTTTCCCTTTTGGCAGGAACTGTGTAGGCTTAGAAATAATATCAAGATGAGGTAAAAGGAGTAAATACTTTATTTTTGGATGAAAAGCATTATTTCCACGTATGCTGCATATTTAGTAATGTAAGTCAGGCTATGTGTAGCTTCCAGAGGTTCAGAAATACTAGGAATAGAAAGAAATTCATCTAAAATCCTCAGTGAAGAATTTTGGGTTTATTTTGTCAAGAGCGAGATATGCACAATTTGGTAACTTATAAGTCAGTTTTCCCATGTTTGAATGCATTCTATAAACAACCTAGTTTAGGACTATGTACATAATACTGCTGTCTCTCGGACATTTAAGTTTTATTTCAGAAATTGCCTGGCCACACCTATTCAAACACACCGTGTGCCTTTGTACATTTCTGCACTTTTACAAAGTTTGCGGGTTTTAAGTGTGTCTTCCCCATTCATCTGTAAACTCCTTAAGGGCATGGGATGAATCAATTCATCTTTGATCCCTTAAATTTAGCATAATGTCTGGGACATAATCCATGCTAAATATGCTCATTAAATATGGGAATAAAAGAACAAACAAGGAAAGACGGATACAGAATGAGCTGCGTGGCTTGGAGGTATAGCTGAGAGGAAATATGTGTAAGCACAAGAAATGCGATTTCCACGCTGAGAAGAATTTTAACTCTTCTGCTGACTTAGAAAGAAAGGACAATAAGATTAAAGGCTGATCTTTCTACATGTGTGTATAAATTCATATATAAAATAAGAATTTCTATATATTTTTAAACTATATTTCACCTCATAAAGGCAGTCTCATCTTTAGAAGATGATCATATATATATATATATATATATATATATATATATAGTTTATCAAATATTGATAAATACTTACTGGAAATCAATGGAGTCTAGTTTTTTTCGGCATAAAAATGAGCTATATTAAAAAAGAAAAGAAAAGATCTAGATAAGAAGTACAGGAGGAAATGCTCTATCATGGATGCAGTTTGGTAGGGTGACCAAGAGAATAAATGAAAAGGGTGGATATTGGGAAAAAGGAAGGAGTGAGGGGTGAAAACTGTGCAGGAAAAACATAGGAAGACACCACAATTGGTGTAGAAGTGCTGGAAAAGAATGGAAACAGAGCTCACGCTCCCAGCCACCATGGTCTCTCACCTGGGTCATTGTCTCAGCCTCCTGAATGTCCCCCTACTTCTGTCCTGAGACAATTTCCACTGGGTCCCAACAGGGCAGCTAGGGGGACCCTTTGAAAACTAAGTCCGATTCTGTCCCTCCTCTTCCACTTCATGCAAAGTCAAGCACAAGAGCTCAGGCTTCCCCCAACCTACCCTGCCTGTCTGACCTCATCTCCTGGTGTTCACTCAGCTCCAACTTCAAGGCATCCTTTGTGGTCCCATTCAATCCACACATGATGGGAGCCGAGCATCTTATGTGGGGGAAAAGCTGGGTAAGAACTCTTCTCATTTTCAGCTCCTACCTGCACATGGGCTGCCAAGAGGGATGGAGACCTCTCTGCTTTCCTGTTCTTCTTCCTTGTTCTGTTAATTTTTATTGGCGTATAGTTGCTTTACAATTTGGTGTTAGTTTCTGCTGTGCAGCAAAGTGACTCAGTTATACGTATACATATATCTCCTCTTTTTTAGATTTCCTTTCCATTTAGGTCACCACAGAGCATTGAGTAGGGTTCCCTGTGCTATACAGTCGGTCCTCATTAGTTATTTATTTTATATAGAGTAGTGTGTGTGTTTCAATTCCAATCTCCCAATTCATCCCAACACCGTTCCCCCCCATTTTAGATTAGTGGTCCCAAATGAGAGCTCTGGCTCTAACCCAGCACTGGGAGGGGGGAGGGCCCTAGTTTCTCATGCATCACTCATAGAGTACCGGTAGCCGTGGGTGGTGGCTGGCTGCAGACACTTGTGGGTCTTGACTTTAACACTCTCTCAATACTACCCAAACCTCACCACTGACCGCTGACAGAAAGAAGTGAACTGTGTCCTGCCTTCTCTCTCACTGTTGGCATGCTCTTCTCACTTCTCGCATCCCCTCCCTATTTCTCTCTCAGAGCATTTCTTCTTTACAGGAAAAAAAAAAGTAGTAAAGTAAAAGAAGGAAGACCATGGTCATAGTCCCACATAGGAACCTTAGAGAAACCTTCATTTTGTTCTCTCTTCAAGTGGCTGGTGAGCAAAGGAGGATAGGTCTCTGCAACCAAAATGTAAGTGTCTGGGGTATTCCATACTGGTTGGTCAACTAAAACTAAAATCAGATCTGAGAGAGAGTTGGTTCTTTGTAATTTTATTTTTTTCCTCTTATGCACATTTGTGATTTAATTAATAGTTTCTCTGAAATGGAGCCTAAGAAAAATATCTAATTATTTGAAAATTATTGAGTATAATCTATTTTTTAAAACTATGCTACAATCAACCCTTTGGCTTTTTCTTGGACACAGTCCTGCCACCACTCTCTTCTTCTGTGTCTACATAGAGACAGGCTTCCTCACATTTCCCTCAGCCCTGCCAGCCGTGCTGTAGTTAACTCATTTATTTTCATCTCCAGCAAGGTCAAGAACACATTGATATTTGTGGGTGAGCCAGACATCACGTGTCTGTAATCTCCTAGGAAAGGGTGATCATCTTGTTGGGCTTCTTTTCTGCAGCTAATGTTGGTGTTGACTTGGAGGAGGAACTTGCTGGGTCCTTAAGTTCCCGGGTTCTTTACATCAGGGGCGCCTTTATAAATCAGTCCTTCCTTTGATGAGAAAGTGAATGTCAAGGCTGGCTGGTTTCCAGCACCCCATGTGCATCCTCTTCTCCCTGATCCAGGGAACCGAGGCCAACATTCAGTCACTCCTTGCCCTGACAGTTCATTGGCACCAGGACAGCTACAGCAGAAGACCAGCTGTTTAACACCAAGAGTTTCTATGATAAAGGTCCTATCATATCTGATTTGAGAACTGCTTTTTAAAGAAGCAATCCTTAATCAAGAATTGAGTTTGTGTTTCACTACGATTGAGAGAGACAGGCACCTAGTTTTATATACCCCTATATCAAATGGTTATCATTTGGAATTAACAAAGATATAATATCTATACAGACAATTGGCTTAATTCTACATGCCTGTTCGAAAAAAATGGCATCTGGTATATTTAAAAAAAAAAAAAAAAAGCCATGTTTGTCCTCTGTAGAGAGATGAGGAATTTTTGTTTTCTACAACTTAGCTACCCTTGAGGAAATTTTGGATATTAATAGGTTCTTTTTTAAACACAGGCACATGGAAATACTGCACTACAGAGAATAATAGTGAATATGGCTGTTGCCCTTACAAGACTGTTTGAAGACCCAACTCTGATTGGAACCCCAGGAGTGAAGGAAACCCTCCCCAACACATGATCTACCACGGATACTTTGTGAAACACTTATCCAAGATCATCACTAGGTGCCCTGACGTGGACTTGACCTAGGAGAAGCTGAGCCCAATTCTAATTGGGCTTTCCGTTACCACTTTGGGGAATGATAATGAATGTGTCAGAGAGTCCCAGAGTCCAGTGTACCATTTCTACTCCCAACATCACAGAGACCCCTAACCACAGCCCTTTCCTGATGCCTCCATAGTGCTGAGATATCTATTCCCATAAACTTCCTTACATCATATTTGCTGAAGAACAGGTGAGGTCAGCACAGATGACTTGTGAAACCGATCCTGCTGGTGACGGTGGAAAATTCCACTGGGTGGATACTCCCTGAAGCCTGTTCTTTCATCTGACAGATATTTCTTGAAGATGCACAAAATACTGGTTGCAGTTCAAGGTACCAGAGATACAACAATGCACAAAACAGATGAAATTCCCGCCCTCATGTTGTTTATATTCCAAAGTAGAGAGACAAAAAACAAAATAACATAAACAAGTAGTGCATAGACGTCAAATATAATTAATTCTATGGAAGAAAGAAAATCAGAGAAGAGAGTTAGGGAATGTGGGGTGTGGTGCAGAATTACAGGTTTGAATAGGATGCCTGAGAGGTTATATGTATAAATAAAAATTTTATAAATATTATTTTATAAATATTTTTAAACACTTAATCTGTATATTTTTAAAGCTTTAAAATATACTATAGAAGTTTCCCCCCCACCCCACCCAGGGTTTGTTTTCAGTGGTTGCAAAGAGAAGCTTATTCTTGAAAGAAAAATTGGTGCTACATTTCCCATTCATTCCTGGTCAATGTAGAAATTTACAGAGGAGCTATTTACATGGAAATGAGTAGGTACTAAATAAATGAACCAATGAGTGATGAATGAATGATGAGTTCACCCAGGGGAGTTTTCATGATAGAAGAGAGAGCCAAGCTCACATGCTTGGGAAAGGTCAAACTTACAGGCGAGCCCTGTGCAGAGGCTGGTGTTACCCACAGGTCTGATGAAAGGGCAGGCAGAGAAGTGGGAAGTCAACTCCAAAAAGGCTAGGTCAGCTCTGGAAGTGAAGGAAAGGTTTGAGCCTCCAGGAAGAGGAAATGATGACATGACCAGCTTTAAAGGCTGCAGAGATCAAAGAGGTTGGAAGAGGGAAAATGCTCCTGGATCTGATCCCTGGGGAATTATAATTTGCTGAAAGAACAGAATGAAAGCCAGCCTTCCAGGACTCAGGGAGCAGGGGCAGGAGAGGAGAGAGGAGAACCCTTCTGCAGGGGGAGGCAGCACTTCTCAGATTGGAGACTCTTCTCCCAAGTAACTCTGGGTTCCCAGTCATTTCAAACTTCACTCTGGCCTTTTAGATGCATCTTTATGCAAATATATATATGTGTGTATATATATATATGTATATATATATATATATATATATATATATATGTATATATATATACACACACACACACACACACACACATATATATATATATATATATATATATATATATATATGTATGTAATTTTTGAGAAGCAATATAGTATATTGGAAAGATAACTTGACTTGGTCTACAGGACCTGGGTATTAGTCCCAGATCTACAATTTATCCAGTCAGAAACCTCTTACAGGCACAATTTGTTCATCTGCACAATTAAAATAATACTTGTTCTACTCCCAGAGAAAATGGGAAGTTCAAATGAAAGGATATGCATGATCCTGCTTTGTAAACCAGAAAGTGGTACGAAATAAAAAGTATCTTTATCAAAATGTTATTCTTTGTAATGGTGGTGCACCCTCTACATCTTGTTTTATTGTTTTTTTTTTTTTCTGTTTGACAGACAAAACCATTTTATTGTACAAAAATTCATGAAAAAGCATATGATGTAGTGAAGGAAGACTTTAGAGTCAGAAAAACTCCGTTTTAATTCTCTCTGGACCAATAAATAACTTCCAACTACCTGGCGGGCTGTGCTGCTGTGCTCGCAACAATTCTTCTAACCAAACTGGTTGGCAAGATTCTGCCAGTCTGGTGACTTTCACTCTTGGCCACTTTACTATCCACAGTATCCCCTCCATCAAAATGATGGCTCATGCCCAATGCCATCTTTCCTCTGGATTTTGTGTGTGCTGTCCCCTTGGTCTACCCTTTTCCTTGTTTGCCTTCTTCCATTATCCGCATTCCACTCAAACTCTAAGTTTCCACTGAGCCTTTACTATCTGTCTCACTCCTGTTTGCAGTGAGTTGCTCTTCTCTCTGCTGTCCCGTGGCACTTCCCTCACAGCACTTGTTTCTTCTGCCTCCTGTATAATTGGTTGTTTACATATTGGAGTTTCCTGCTATGCTGAAAGCTACTTGAGGACAAGAACCAAACTGTATTCATCACCATAACCCTATCACTAATCATACCCCTTCAGTTAGTATCTGAGGGGATCAAACACATGAATGCATTGCCTATCGTTTACCATCTCTACATCTTAATTTCATCCCCCATGAAAGAGCAATGTTAGAGGATGTAATTCCTAAGACCCCTTTGAGCTCTGACGTTTTATGTCCCCTTTTCCCAGTCTCTATGCTTTCCATTACAGCCCATGTTCATACATTTTGAGGAAGCACACTGCATATAACGGTTATACATATAAAATTGAAGTAGAAATATCAATTTGCTCCACAAATACACACAATGTAATCTGAATGCAACTGTAAATTGTAGAGACTTCTCTGAGAGTCTGGCTTCTATTACTAGGACCAGTAGAAAACTCATTCTATAGTCAGATGTTTCAAATGTGCTTCTAATACATATTTATTTATAAACTCAAACTCTTTGTGCTTATAAAAATGGCAGGATAAAAAAAATGCCTAGTTTGTCACTGGGTCATGCAGATTTACACATTGCTTTTTATATAAAAAAGTTTAATTTACCACCTAAAAATGTTATTTTACCTTCTTCTAAATAAGAAACTATAAAATTAGTTGACATCCTATAGCACAGAGGAGGGAAAAATCATCCTCTCTTACACTTTCTAATGCCATCTTATCAGCATGGCATTGTGCTGGTGGCTGCACTGTAATATTAGTTTTCAGTTTCTTGTTACAGTAAAAGTTAATGCTGTACTGAAATTCTGCTTAATATTTACACTTGTGTGAGCCATCGAGGTGATGCATTATCTTAAGTGCATTACCTCACTGTGTCTGTGAATCAGCATCATTAGATCAGGATGAGATCACTTTTAAAGAAAGACTGAAAGAAATCAGCGTTCTGGGAATTGATTGGGAAGAGGGAGAGACTCTGCTAATGATACTTAGCATTTATTCAAACCTTTTGATACAGACAGCTTTGTGTCGCTCTTACTGCTGCTCTGTTCATTTCAGTTCATGGAATTTGCATGATAATTGATGCAAAGTCTCCATCAGATCAAACCTTGGAACATACATGGTGAGACATAAAAGTAATGAAATGCCATATGATGGGCGGCTCTGAAGGAAGGGTCCCAGTTAGCAAAATTTCTTGTACTTTTCTCCCAAAGAAAGTTCTTGTGGAAATTAAAAAGCAAAACAAAAAACCAACCAAACAAACAAAAGATTTCCGGCATTGTCGAATCCTACAGCAATTTTAATTTGTGTATTTGGCATCTAGTAGGTCCTGAAAGATCTCACTTACCTTGGCTCTGTTACAAATGTTCCCTAGTGAACTGATCTTGGGTAATTTCTGTGCATTAATCAACATTAACTGGATTTTAGCAATCTCAAGCATGCAGATCGGACTTCCTTTCTAACTTTTCTTTTATTGCAAACACACGTTGCCAGAAAAGCCATCTCTCTTGGTGTATTGTATAGTCTTGGCTTCTTGCTAAGAAACTGCAAGTTTGAGAATGAAATGGATATTTCTGTTGTTGGGGGAGAGGGCAGAAGAGAAGTAGTTATTTCCAGAATTCACTAACCCTGGAGTAATATAAGAATGCTGACACTTAACAGAATTTATGAAGTACTTAATGGTTACAAGGTGTATTTGTCTTAACTTTTCGTGGTGATCTTTCCTTAGCTTCTGCTCATAACTAACTAGATCTTCCTCCCTAGCTCAGATCTGCAGAGGTTTTAATAGTGCTTTTTTGCTCTTGTTCATCTATGTCTTTGAAGAAGCTTTACGTAATCAGTTTGGGATATAGACAGAGCACAGTTTCCAAGTATTAGATATGTTAGTGATTAAAAGGGAGGATGATATATTTCACCCTAGTTTAATATGTCCACTCACGTAAATGTAATTTCATAGTAATTGCATTCATTTCTAGCCCTCCGAGCTATAAGGCCATTGAGTCCAACTCCAATGGGACATTCTTCTCCCAGACACCCCTCAACAGCAGCCATTGTGCAGCTCTGCTGGGCATGTCCTATAGGACGGAGCTCACCACCCTCTCATGCAGCCCATTCCATCTGGGGACAGAATGTGTCATGGAGACATTTTTCTCTCATCCATGTTTAAATCTTGGCATCTGTGACTTTTCCCTCCCAAGAAGAGTCACCTGTGAACTCTTCCATCTTTCCTTAAGATGTTTTTACACCTTGAGGGCTTTTGTTGATAGATGTGAAAATAACTTGGTATGACCCAAACTGGTTCAGATGCCCTATCTAAAGTGGTGGTCACGGGTCGCCTATGGTCACCTAAAAATGATGCCATTTTAAGAGGCGAAGATGTTTACCTGGAGAAGAGAACAGTCAGGGAAAAAGTGCTTACCAATGTATGATAGAGTGATTTGACTCATGCAGTGTGGCTCTGAATGAGAGAACTGTTCAAAATGTGGAAGAAGAGATAAACCCAGTGACTTTTAAGGTCTTTTGTAGTGTAGCATAGAGGAGGGGCTACCTCATTTAATAATCCCATGCAAAATAAAAGTGGGGTGACTGTTTAAAAAAGCAGAAAAAATTGTAACTAGAGGTACTAAAATATATTTTCTTTTCTTTTTTCTGTAGCTCTCTCTTTACCTGATATGGAATTCTTTATTTGTAATTTAATGTTGTTCTCCTTCTGGAGTGGGAATTTTGTGTGGTGACTGAAGACTCTGGGGGTGTCTGAGACCTCCCGTCTGCCACTTGGGGTTCACGATGACACAGGTCATCTGCCACACCCCCGCCCGGCTGCCTGGACCTACTCTCTGTGCCCCTCAAGGGACTGCACCCTCCACAAGGGGATGCCTTTCATGCTGGGTCAGGGTGGGTGAGAGGCTGACCTGCCAAGCTGCCTTCCAAAGGCAGTGGGGCTGCCACCCAGGTTAGGGTAGCTACCACTGAATCTGTGCATAGGCTCCCACCTTGGCCCCCGAAGCAACAGAGTCTGGGCAGGGGCTGGGAGGAGGCTGGGTTGGATCCAGTGAGTCAGGGGGTCGGGATCAGGCAGCCAGGATCCCCTCCCAAGGAAGTGGCTGGAAGTAGGACAGCCCTGAGTCAAGGCTCCAAGGCCCTGGTAGGTGCTCTGCTGGACCAACCAACTTCTCTTTCAAAGCTCGGATTCACAGACAAAATTGTTAAGGATTTCAAGACAAGAGCAGAGCCTTAAACCCAGAGCACCAGGTCCTTGTGAGCTCTAGACTGTAGGTCCCATCGTCGAGAAACAGAAGCTGTGTGGCCACTGTGGGTGTGGCTGAGGGTCATCCCAGATCCAGCAGGTCTCAGCTCTGAGATGCGGAGCGGGCCAACCATCCTGAACTTCGGCTGAGTCCTCAGTCAGATGCGGACAGTCATAGCTCCTGTCTCAGTGCTGCAGTGAGGACCAAACACCTGGAACACTGTAAGCGCTGGACCAGGGTATGTTCTTATTATCAGCGGTGCTATTATCATGAACCTTTTTTTAATTGTTGCCGATTATATTATCTTGGGGTCCAAGGACTTGGTTTGCGGGATATGGATTATCTGAGATTCACTGAGAATGCCTGGTCTATGGTCAATCTTCGTAGATTTTCTCACCACTGGATGGTAATTGATTAAAGGAGAGACATATAGTTAATGGATATAAAATATCTGCAATGGAGAAAATATATGGAAATTTATGAAAAAGTACATAAAGCAAAATTAAGATTGAAAAGAAAAGGCACATCTCCCTGCACCTCGCAAGACCTTCAGCCCATGTATCTGCTTCATCTAAAATAGTGGACACACCTGTACCTTCAGAAGACCTTGGCAACTTTATCCTTGTAAGCAGAGCATGTGGGCTGGCTGCATCTTCTCATTTCCACACCAGCTTTCATTTCAGACTTGTTCCATCCTCTATGTGTTTATGTTGGCATCTTTATCCAACTGATTAATGGTCTCACTGTTAGAATCATGAGGTTCTGTGTCAATCAGAAAAGAACAAATGAACTAAATTTTTTGGCCTGACAAATTTTGTTGGCTCTTTTGGCTTTTCATTTTACATGTAGCTATGTTAAAATATTCTCCTATGATTATAATTCAATTTTTTATGCTTTATGTATTTGATATTATGGTGTCAGGGAGGTAAAACATATGATTGTACATATTCTTGGTATTAGAATAATTGCCTTATTACACAGGATTCATTTTATTCTAATTTTCCTAATATTAATATTTTTATACCAGTTTACATTTGCCTAATATTTATGTGGCATAACTTACTATTTGGTATTTTGTGTGTTTTAACTTTATCTATCATCCAGTTTGATAGTCTGTCTTCCAATAGCTTAGTTTAAGACCATTACATTTATTGTTACTATGGATTGATATATTTGGAATTATTTCTCCTGTCTTTTTTCATTGTTTTCTATTTTTTTTCTTTTTTTGCCCTGCCTTCTCCTGCATTGATGGTTTTCTACAACATCTTTTTCCTGCTTAAGATGTGCTTCTCTTCTTTCAAAGGGACCTGTATATCACTGATATAGGTAACTCTATTTTGTGCTTATGATTAAAGTTATTTGGTATTTCCTGCTGACCTTGCTTTACTCATTGAATATTCCTTCCTACCACATCATTGTTGTTTAGAGGTTTATTTTTGGCCTTTTACAATAAGAAATGGTTTTCTTTGAAGGGTGAATTGAGCACAAGCATATTCAATGTATGTTCTCACTCTTGTACTTTCATCTACACCCTCTCCTTGGTGGTCTCTCCCACATGGTGACCTGTCTTTTTCCCAGCTTCTCTGGTGAGGGTGTGAGTCCTGGAGGGGGAAAAATGGGAGGGGAAATCCCATAGTCAGTATATATCAGAAAATATCTTTATTTTGTACTTACAGTTTTTAAAAATTTCATGTCTGAATTTTTGACACTATCGATGGAAAGATAAGGTAGTTAAACATATTATTGTTCTTGAACTCCCTTCCTCATGATGTTTATTAGCTATATTATTTTTTAAGTGTTCGAAGTAGATAATGTCAAAGTATGCTCTCTGATGTTAATACACATGGGTTGGGTTCCATATTTCAATAGCTTCATGGATCCTCAGCAGCAGTTCTTTAATCATAGTTCCCTTCCCTGTGTTATTTTTATTCCTTTCTTGGTTGTTCACCTTAATTAGACATTTCCACATGCTATTACTTTTGCATGAGCATTAATTGCACGCACGAGTCTAAGCTGACCTGTCTTTGGCTGCATGAAGACTAGTCCTCATTTGCACTTACTGACATCTATTACTATTAATAAGAAGTATGCCATCAGTCTAATTGTAGTTCTTTGGAGGTAATTTATTTTTATTTATTGTATTTGTGTATATTTTCTGAAAAACAATTATATATTTCTTGACTTCTTTATAAAAATTAGGAGTTATTTCTATTCTCTCTCTGATATTCTCTTCATTTTTTTCTGGGATTCTTATTAAAGGAATGTTGGAGACATTCTACAATTGTTGGAAGAATAGGTTGGAAACTTTTTCTTGATTTCTCTAATATTCATTAAAAAAATAATAAACTGTGGGTTTCTGTGTGCCACTTTCTCAAATTAGTTTTTAGTCCTATCTTCCATTTCACTAAATGTCTCTTTCCAGCCTCCTGTGTGGGATGCAGAATTCTAAGAAAGGCCCACAGTGATCCCTGACGCTTGTGAAATCCTCTCCTCTTTGAGTGTGGGTGGAACCTGTGAAAATGATGTAAGTTATGAATTATTTGGCTAAAGGGAGATTTTCTGCACGGGCCTAGTGGAATTACCTGAACCCTTTAAAAGCCCAGGGTTTCCTCTGGTTGTTAGCAGAAGAGGGAATCGGAGATATTTGAGGCATGAGAGATGCTTGCTGTGCCATCACTGGTGTAGAGGATGGAGGAGGCCAAGTGGGAAGGAGGCTGGCAGCCTCGACAAGAATAGAGTGGCCCCGGCCGAGGGCCAGCAAGTAAACAGGACCTCTGACCAATGGGGACCAGGAATTGGGCTCTGCCAGCCACCTCAGTGAGCTTGGGCATGGATGCTTTTCCAGACGCATTGATTTTGCCCTGAGGTTTCCCGAGCAGAGCATCAGCAGAGCCCACATGGCCTTCTGTCTTATATGGTAAAAGGTGTGGTTTTAAGCAGCTAAGTTTGTGGTAATTTGTTGTGCACCAATAGGAAACTAATACTCTATCAACTATATGAAAAAAAAATTAAATGTCTACATTTTTTTCCTCAAATTTGTAATTGTTTTTTTTTACATAGTAATTTAGTATCTAGTGGTTTAGATAATCTTGTAATTTAAACTTGTTTTGTTTAAGAACATCTTTATCTTTGTAACAAAAGTTGAGTTTTTATCCCTCTGAATATCTCATGCATGTTCACCTGAAGGCCATAGTCTACGGAATTAACTCCATCTAGAGCGAATGCCTCTTCTGATCATTTACTGTGGGTTTCTCAGCATTAAATGATGGTTAACTTGCTCTGATAATTTGGTCTGTAGTCATGTAGAGTGCATTTTAATTATTCTCTCTCTCTCTTCCTTTGTGATTTCTCTCACCTGTTTGTGGAGCTTCTTCTGCCTCTGCCTGGCTTTCTGTGCCTCTCAGAGTCCAGAACCATTTCTGACAATTGTCACTGGGGGACTGTGTCAGTGTTGCTGGGGACATCGCTTCTCTAATTACAATGAGCTCCCGGGGTCTTGGTGCAGCTCCTTGTCACAGACTGTCTTATGTCCTCTCCCTCTCTAGACACATTTTTTAAAGCTATTGTGGGAGGTGGAATTGACAACCATCTTTGGTCTTCAGGCTCCTCTTAAGACAAGGAAAGACTTCACATGGCATCTGGCATCAAGGGACAAGACTGGAGGGGGCACAGGCTCCTTTCATACCTGGGGGCTGACCCATCTCCAAACCCAGCAGATGTCCTGCTCCAGCTGCATTTGCCTGTTGACCTCTACATCTGGCTCACAAGAATGCAAGGGCCCTGTCTGAGAGTAAGGCAGTGACTTACTGTTATTCTCTGCTAATATTTTACCTGTTAAAATGCCTTGAGCAGAGGGGTTGGTCAAGAGAACTCTGCCTCCATCTTAGCAAGGAGTTGTAGTTATTTCATCTTTCATGTTTCAGTTTTCTCTTCTCCAGTGTAGAGATGATGCTATCTGCCCTGCTTACTTCAGAAGTTTGTCAAGAGAGTCAAGTGAGATAAGGTATCTGAAATGCTTTGAAAGCCATAACAATTAATAAAAATGTGAAACTGTAGCATGGGAAGTCCTATGTGATAACTTGCATCCATCACCAAAGGCTGGAAATGTTGTCACATGAAAGGAAACTAATGCCTTTTCCTTTTGGACACCGAGGAAACCAGGCAGTTAACATAGACTTATTGACAATTCAAGGTCTCAATCTATAGGATTTGTGCTCTCTTTGACATTTGTGAAAAGGCGGTATTTTGAGAGCAGTCACCAATTTCACGTAGTGTGGGTTTTTGGTTCAAATATGCAAAATGTCCCTTGAATATTCAGAATCTATTCAGACAACTTGGGAAATAGTTTCAGATCATTTTCAATGGGGAATTACATGAAAGAGCATGTTTACTTATGTGGCTTTGCAGCTGGGAAAGAAAACAAAATATTAAAAGAACTCTCGGGATATTTGTTGGATACAAATAGACTTGTTTCCAGACAGCCAAGTGGTAGGTTTTCATTAAAAGGAACCAGATGTTTTTAGGCAGTGGATGAATTTATTCTGCTTCACTTGTTATCCAAATAATCCAGAACTTTGAATATGCAACGTTACCAGATGGACCTGGACCAATATTCTTTATGTTCAAAAAACTTAAAATGAGCTGAGGTCCGTGTCTCAGAAAAGCACTCTGTAGGAATAGGGTCAGCCTGGCCAGGAGAGTCCAGGACACTGAAATTAGGCAGATCCCAAAGGGAGGAACAGGTGCTTTCTTCCTTGATGATAAAAGGAAGTCACAGCACATAGGCAGACACATAATGCAGAGAACGTGGCTGAGTGTGAAGGATCACAGGAAGGTGAGAGTGTTGGGAGGTTAGAAGTGGTAGAACATAGGTCCATACGAGGGGATGGAGAATTTGGAGACAGGGATTGAGAATAAGTTAGAAAGAAGTACCCATAGATGGCATGCTGCCAGTGCATAGAGGCATGTGGTTTCAGTTAGATATTTCTAGAAGCAGAAGTAGGAACTCAGCCATTATATCAGATTTTAGGACTGGGACCTATGTATGCTGGAAGGACAAAGGCAAGGCATAGCCTGGAAAAGCCAGATATAGGGACCAAAAAAACATGATTTTTTTTTGAGATGCTACCTATTCCAAGGACTGTGCGGGGTTGTTTGTATTATTTGAACATAACAATACTTTTATAAAATAAATTATTCTTATTATCAAGGTGAAGGGCATGGAAGTAAAGACTAATTGCAAAGGTTAAGTATATACCTATACCACCTAGAACAGCGTCTGAGACATAACTGGTATTAGACAATTGCCAATGTGCTATTTTTACACTGTCTAGGAACCCTGATTTCTGAACTCCCAATCAGTTTAGGCTGCTGGCCACAGGCAGAGAAATTTCAAAGAGGAGAACCGTATTCCCTTTCATTTCTACTTGAAAACTGCCCAGTTTTAACCTGAACATATCTCTGTCATTTGCTATGTTACTAAAAGCAGCAAGGAACAGTCAACAGACACAGACATCCTGAGTTTGACCAACCTTTTCTTAGGGTAGCATTGTCAGTCTTTCAAGTGACTTCAGATGACTTCAGTTTGATTTTTTTGATATTTGATAAATATGATATTTTGATATTTGATATTTTGCCCTAACATCACAGGGCACACCCGATTCCCTGTGTGTGATATTCGTGTCTACACTGACCAGAATCCAACTAGTAAATCCGTGTCACTTAGTTCAGTTTGTTTTTGTTATAGAAGCACCCTCCTTCCAAGGGCCACTCTCTGTGTTAGCTGAGATACTGGCTAAGCTACTGTAACAAAGAGATCCCAAAACACAGGGCTTAAGTGAGATGCAAGTTTAGCTCTCCCTGCCTTAACTGTTCATGCTGTAAGTCATCATCCTGAGAGTGTGGCCATGGCAGCAGCTCCTGAGTTGAACGCCTGGCCTGTGGGGAGGAGGGGGCCGCTCAGGGAAAGGCCCTCTAAGGTGGTATCTGCAAGTTGCGCACATGCCTTCTCCTCCTTCACCAAGGGGACAAACTTCACCACATGACAATGCCTGTTTTCAAGGGAGGCTTGGAAAGGTACTCAGTATTTGGGGAGCCACCTGCTTGCAAAAATAAGGGACTTTATTCTACGGAAAGGGACACTGTCAAAAAGAAAACAAGAGGCAGGCACAAATGTCTGCCCATATGCCTCTTTTTCTCCATTTCCCCGTGATTCTGCCATGACAGCATTTAGGTACTTTCTTACAACTGCTTATTTAATGATTTGTTTTCCCTTCTCACTCTAAATCCCATGAGAGGCTGGGCCATGTCTCTGTTACTGTTCATCTGACAACCTGCCTGGTGCCTGGTATGCAGCTTTGTGAGTGTTGGGAGGATGGTGTCGAAGCTACATTATTCAGCAAGTCCCCCTGTCAAGTTCACACGTAAGGCAAGTGGCTTATTTGTTGGATGGATAGGAAGACAGTCCTTGTAATATACTCACAAGAAAGATTTTTGTAACTCAAGATTTATGATACTTAAATGCATTTATTCTTATGTGTATTTAATAACCAAGAAGGCTGATCTTTAATGTCTTATAACATGTCATCAATACAGCTATTTCAGGGCTTTCTCCTTGGGTTGCAATCATGTTTCCTTCTGTGCCTTTAGAGCATGACCACTGGAGCCAGGTGCCGTATGTCTGTCTGGATCTGCAGCAGGCGGCGGGGCAGATGAGATGCAGTAGGTGTTCACTAAAAACACGTTGACTGAATATTGCCATAGAGCGTAAAATCAACCAAACCAGCAATTATTCCTAAACTGTGTAGATCACCTGATCTCTTCTCTAGTGTTCCTGAATCATGATTGCTTTAACCAGCCAGTTTTTCATAGTTTAAAGCTAGTTTCAATTCACTCCACAGCAAACTGCCAAGAACGACAAAGCAACATCTGCTGACTACCAAGTAAGCTGTAGATACTGCAGAGAGGTGACCCTTGCACTGGACAGCTGCCATGGTATTTGTAATTTATAACTGTTATGGGATTATCAGAGTAACAAGCCAAATGCAAAGGATCTCAGTTAAAATTTCAGATGATGTGTATATATAATGTGCATATGTTTAAAATATATATGTATGTGTATATATGTGTACATATTTAAAATTTATAACGTGTACACATAACTATCCTGTATCTAATATATAGTACAATTGTCTAATATCTAATATATACTATACTTATATACTATATAATGCATTTATATTATATCTTTATAATTATAGGTAATATATAATGATTAATGCATTTATATTATTTATCATTATACTTTGATAATACTCTAATTCTATATTATATATAATATTTTTATATGCTATGTACACACATTTTGTATATATTATATATACACACATTATGTATACACCCACATACACACCCATCCAGACACACACATCTGAAATTTAAACTGAGATCTTTTGCATTTGAACTTGTCACTCTGATTCCCTAACCGATATCTGATGAATGTTCCCAACCTTCCTTATGGGGCCTGAGGGACATGGCTGTGGAAGTAGAAGTGGGTCCTAAGGTCCAGTATAAAAACAAAGTTGAACAAAAATAGAAAGTCTCGTCTGGGTGGCCTGGCTTGTAGGCTTCCTGCTTGAATCAGAATTTGCAAATGTCCCTCAGTGGGGGGAAGGAAGCGTTTGGTGGCTGATATGTGGGAGGTCACAGATGTGTCCCCAAGCATGCAAACACACATGCACACACATGTGCACAAGCCCAGCGTGGTAACCACAGGGCAGGAGGAGCTGAACGTGCCCCAAGCAGGGGCTCAGTGGAAGCCCCTCGGAGGGGGATGGAGGATGAGCAAGGATGGGTTATTTTTTCTTCCACTTTGAGGTGGAAGCTGTTGGAAAGTTTTGTTTTCTACACCAGTGTCTACTGGAGAGTTGACCTATCACAGGGCTGTGAAAGCTGATGGCACCATGGAAAGGGAGAAGCAGCCTCTTCTGATAAGGTGTTAGCTTCTAGAGATCGTGGAGGCTCGCCCTGCAGAGGAAAGGGCCGTCTTACCTCCAGAAGTCAGGAGTTTTACCGTTACTTCTCAAAGGTAGCCCGCGGCATGGAAGGGACTTGTAACTGTGGCCAAACTGTCTGGATCCCAAGTTTATCAACATTTATTCTCTGACTTTAGGCACATAATAGCTTTGGCTTAGTCCCTTCATCTGTCAAGTGGCCTTAAAAAATAATTTCCTGGGGCTTCCCTGGTGGCGCAGTGGTTGAGAGTCTGCCTGCTGATGCAGGGGACGTGGGTTCGTGCCCTGGTCCGGGAAGATCCCACACGCCGCAGAGCGGCTGGGCCCGTGAGCCATGGCCGCTGAGCCTGGGCGTCCGGAGCCTGTTCTCCACAACAGGAGAGGCCACAACAGTGAGAGGCCTGTGTACCGCAAAAATAAATAAATAAATAAAATAAAATTTCCTGGCCTGTTCTGCAGGGCTACCTGGAGACACAAAGAAGAAAACATTTTAAAAAGTGTTTTAAAATTTGTTAAAAAAAAAAAAAGTGAACTATGCCTCTTCAAGGGTTGCTCTGTGTATATTTCTACCCCTTGTATTTGAAGGTCTGTAAGGCAGGGGGACCTACCATCCCCTCTGGGTCCCTAGGGTGCCTGTGCCAGTGCCCTGCAAAGGCACTCAGGTAAGTGCCCGCTAAGGCACATATGAGCGGAACCATCGAACCTCTTCTAGAAATTTATATGTTCACCTCAGGGACGGTAAGGTCCTCAAACTCCTTAAAGAACCGGCCTACCATCGACAGCTTTTTTTCTAAGAAACACTTGAGAAATCCAGCTCTTCCCAGAAATAAATTTTAGGAGGGAATGAGTGTTACAATTTCAATCCCATTATGTTCTGAAATCTGGCATTTCTGAAGCCCATTACTTTTTTGGCTTTTACTGATTTCAAATAGGTGTCAGTTGCATTTAATTTCAGCAGAGCTCAAGACAAAATAATATCCTATAATTTTAATAGGTTAAGCCTAAAAAATATTTGCAAAACAGATAGCTTAAAGAAAGAATCTTATCTTAAAAAGTCAGAGATCTTGTAATATTCTTAAAGTAGATAAATTCAAACAAATTTCCAAATGAGAATTTTTTTAGCTTTTCTTATATTCACATTTGTCTTCTACTTGGATGTGATAAATTGTCTTAGTGTAGCAAGATTTGGAAATTTTATTTCTATCCATCTTTTTCCCACATTTGAGAAGCAATATACAA
This sequence comes from Mesoplodon mirus, assembly GCF_964341445.2. Taxonomy (NCBI): domain Eukaryota; kingdom Metazoa; phylum Chordata; class Mammalia; order Artiodactyla; family Ziphiidae; genus Mesoplodon; species Mesoplodon mirus. Next base: position 28,041,736 of record NC_138990.1, on the reverse strand, counting down.
CTTTATTTAGCTTTAAAATCCCAAGTGTGATTTCCATGAAACTGTGTAAGTATGATCTTCTCTTTAAAAACAATTTTAAGGGAAAAGAATCTCTGTGCTTTCATTTATTTATTTACTAACATATTTTGCTGCAACTAAAATATATACCTCATCACCCCCTCTCTTTCCTGTGCCCTGTGTACTGTTGTCCTTTCCACAATGAATTCAGGAAGTTTAGATGAACTGGGTTTCTCACCTGGGTTAGCATATGTCTCTATAACTTGGGCTACAGACACAAGGGAAGGGTGATCTTTTGTTTTGGTGTTTGGAAATATTAGCTAGGGTCCCTGAAACAGGTGTCTAGATGAGCTTCAGCCCTGTCGCATTCAGACATCCAGATCCAGGCCAGGATTTGGCGGGGGGCCTGGCCCTTGCAGGAGGTTTTGGGGCACAAAGTCTGGTGCCTTATCTCCCAGGGGTGGTTTTGTGGGGACTTGATGGTTCTGATGTTGCCCTGTGGGCTCCAACAGGGGCCTTCCATCCCAGTGGCTGAATGTCAGGGAAGGGTACCTTTTCAGCCCAGCTCCAGGGTTCTGGGAGGATCTTTACAGTGCATTAACAAAATAGTCATTAGGGGCTTGTTGTAAGTGTCACACTTAGAAACTTCTGGTTGTGAAGGTTGTTTGGGGGCAGATGGAGAAGGGTGGTGTTTCCAGGGCCCCTTTCTCCTCCTATGGACACAAGCACACAGCTCACAACTTCCTCTAAGGCCACTCCATCACAGTCATGATTTTTTGTTTTCGTTGTTGGCATTTTAGCATCTTTGCTTGTCAGCATTTTCTATCCCCCTACTGACTTTGTTGCATGAATGCTAGAGATTAAACATGTGGGGTTTTCTTTTTTTGAGGGGGGGCATTTTACATTTTTTTTTTATTATAACTTTACCTGAAACACAATATTATGCAGAAAACATTCTTTTAAATGTTATTAACTATACACATTGCTATTGATAAAAATAGTCTCATATACTTGCTAACATCGATCTCATGTAAGAACTTGTTGTTCATCACATACATATTAATAAGATACATAAATGCCAGTAAGATACCACATCTGCAAACTCTGCCCTCCAGCCCTCTCCCTGACACTTTCTTCTGCCCATGAAGCTTGTAAAATCATTTGCAGAAACTTCAGATGCATCCATAATACTCTGTAGAAAACATACTAATAGAAGTATGTTCACTAATAAAAATAATCTTATAATTGTAGCAATCATAGATTCCAGAGAGCTCTAGACTCAAATATTCTCTTTGCAAATGCTTTCATTTGTGATTGCCAAAGTATTCACAACTTTTATTTAAGGAAATGTCATCATGATCTCTATATCAATTGAGGTTTTCTGAAGGTGACCAATAAAGGTATTCATTCAAGTGTCTAACATTCAGGACAACTTCTCAAATATTATGTCTTTGGCAGCTGGATCTTTTGAGAAGATACTTGACGTCATGTAGGGAAGTGCAGTTTGAGATGTGGTGTCTGCCCTTAAAGAGTAAAACCCTTGTTTCAACTCTACCATCATCATTGCTTAAAACCATATAAAACAAATTTCTTATTCAGACTCTTAAATAATGACAGCCAAATAACAAAACATAATTTATATCCACAATCTTGCTCCATAAGTGTTCTCCTTCCTGCCCAGTCAAATCCGCATGGGATACCATTTGCTATTCAAGAGGGTATTTATAAAACTATGACCAAGACATAAAAGACAATTTCCAAAGTGATTAAACAACTGGCAATTGATATTAAAGCAATGGCATTTTAGGGACGCAGAGAATTGTCCTAGAGGGACTGGATTACCTCATACCTTATATATAATTAAAGGAAGGTTAACTTTCAATGCAACTTTGAAGTCTACCACTGTCTTCATGGATCCAGCCAGCAAGTAGATTTTTTAAGTGCTTACACATGTTACTTTTTCTTTTGAGGTTCTTTACCTTCCCCACTGAAATGTAGGCTATTGTAGTAACCAGAGTATTTAAAAACTGAAAGGAATAGCTCAGTTCATGGGTTCAATATTCTGATTTTATTAAGAGGAAAATGAGGCCCAGAGAAAGAAGTGATTTTGGAGGTTCACAAAGGAAATCATTTGCAAAGCCAGTGCTGTTTTCATTATACTTCTTTTCATTAATCACTAACTTGTCCTAATCAATACTGTCTTTATTGTATACCTTCCCCCCTGGGGTTTTCTGTCTCTAGAAAGCTTTTGAGTTAACAAACGTTTCCATTAGATTCTAAAATATAAAATAATAAGATGGTAGACAGCTAGATTAGAAAAGGGAGATTTTGTCATTTGAATAAGATGTACATTTCAACTAGACAACAGTCTCAAGTTTTGTGGTTCAATCCTATGATATGCTAAAGGTGGGATTTTTTTTCTTTTCTTTTTTAAATGGGGTACAGTTGCTTTACGACATTGTGTTAGTTTCTGCTGTACAACAAAGTGAATCAGCTACACGTATGCATATATCCCCTCCCTCTTGGACCTCCCTCCCACCCACCCCCATCCCACCTATCTGTTGAGCTAATGGAAGTGTGTGTGTGTGTGTGTGTGTGTGTGTATGTGTGTGTGTGTGTGTGTGTGTAAGCAGCACTGTAGCTGCCTTTTCTACTAGAAAGTTGAGGTAATTACTGCCTCACAGTAATCATCAAATCATATTTAGATATTGAGATAGAACAAGAATGGGGTCCAGTGGAAAGCTTGGCGATCCTATTTGCTTCAGGGCTGGACTGGCTACGAGGGGTATTGTATGTCTCTGTGATATGTATAAACCATTGAGGGACACAGCACGATGAGTGAACTTGAACTATAGCAAATACAATGGTTTGGTCATCTCTGTATATTTGAAGGAGTAAAGTTTAGAAGACTTACCTTGTGCAGGTATGAAGAGGTACAGGTAGAGAGAGGCTAATTTTGGTTTAATATAAGGAAGACTTTCCTAGTATTTAAATTTTTATAAAAACCAAACGAGCTTCCCTATGAAACCGTGAATGTGACATCTTTAAGGTTTTTTTTTTTTTTTTTTTTTTTTTTTTTGCGGTACGCGGGCCTCTCACTGTTGTGGTCTCTCCCGTTGCGGAGCACAGGCTCCAGACGCGCAGGCTCAGTGGCCATGGCTCACGGACCCAACCGCTCCGCGGCATGTGGGATCCTCCCGCACCGGGGCACGAACCCGTGTCCCCTGCATTGTCAGGCGGACTCTCAACCACTGCGCCACCAGGGAAGCCCTAAGGTTTTTAAAGGCAAAAAAAGCTTTGATTTAGGGATGCTGTAGAAGAGCTTTCTGCCTTGAGTGTCAGGTGCTACCTCACAACTTCTGTGAAGCTGCCTTCTTGGATCATGCATAAAGCTGTCCCCTGCCTGGATGCAGAAAAGCAAGCCTCAGGCCACAGTGCACAGGTTGCTCACCTAAGGGGGATGGAGACAGAGAGGAAAACACACTGCTGTCTGCATATTCTCAGTAGCTCTGTTAACCAGAGAGCAGAGAAGTCCGACTCATCAGCATTCCTTCCAGGTCCAGGGTGACAAAGGATGGCAGCGGATCAAAAGGGGCGTGTCTGACACATGCAGATGAGCTCCAGGAGGGGTCTGTGGACAAAATGAGAATTGGGATGATTCCAGATTTATTACTCTGGATCAGTTATTCTTCAAGCAGCCACAGGAGCCAACCTTCTATCCCAGAGTATTAAAATTCTTCCCACTGAGTCTGGCACCATGGAAGAACAGTCATAATACCCATAGCAATCATCCTAACACACATCATCACATCACAGCTGTAAGGATCACAGCTCTGAACAGGTGCCAAGCTACAGAGCATCCAAGGCTGTGAGAGGTACAGGCACTCCTTTCTAAGGGACCCACTTGATTAGAGGTTTGACAAGATCCATGTGTGCTCAGAGAGGGCTTTCTGCTCTCTGCTGCTGTCATTTTATTATGACACTGGATATTGTATTTGTATTATAATAATATTACCTATTGTCACATATTATAATAATGTTGTCATATATTCTCATTATAATGTTATATATTATTTTATTTTATGCTATGACCTGAACTATCCAAAGAATGGGGAAATGCCATGATAAGCAGCTAGCAGGCATACACATATCACTATAAATAAACCAGATAACCAACAAGGACCTACTGTATAGCACAAGGAACTACCTATATTCAATATTTTGTAATAACCTATAAGGGAAAACACCTGAAAAAGAATATATATATGTATAACTGAATCCCTTTACTGTATACCTGAAACTAACACGGTACTATAAATCAACTGTACTTCAAATAAAAAAATCAGGATAAAAAATAAAGAAGCTGGCCTGTCTTCCTGTTGGAGCTCTCAAGGGTTTGATAGTCTAAGAAAGTCTGCCACTTCCTTCCCACCCTGGAACCTCTGCGTGTCCACTCACTGGTCAGTAATGATGAGTGACCCACTGAAAGCAGCTGCTGGGCAAGCTGTCAGTGTGTTGGACATGGTGGGGATGAAGAAAAATTTCATCTCCAAGGAACCAGAGCACTGAATCCTGCGGTGCTGTTTGGAGGCTAGGTCAACGACCCAAGTTCAAGCTGGCGTCAGTTGACATTTTCGTCAGTGACAGACGGAAGCTTGTGGGAGGGCCTCGGACTTCTATTCCATGCTGTGTTTTAGAACTAGGAGACCTGTACCCTGACAAATTTAATTTATGTTCTCTTTACAGTTTCTTCCAGCTTCTACTTTGCCATCTCCTTTGTTCCCCCATATCTCCTTTATTTTTTAAAAAGATTGCATCTTTTGTAGCACAGTTGAGAGGAAGGTACAGATATTTCCTGTACAACCCCTGTCCGCTGTCCAGCACATCCTCCCCCATTACCACCCTCCCCATGCACCAGAGCGGGACATCAGTTCCAATGGATGAACCTAGTCAGACACCTCATCCCCTGAAGCCCACAGTCTGCACTGGCATTCACTCTGTATGTTGTAGGTTCTAGGGGTTTGTACCCTGCCCTCTTCATCTGCTCCGCCTTCCACCCGCCTTCTCTCTCTTCCACTCTTCTCTGTTCCTCATCACCTCCTGCTGAGGACCTGCCTCAGCCCCTGTGCTCTTCTGGAGCCTGAGAGAATTATATTTCTGCATAACCTTGGCATCTCATTCTGAAAAGGCAAATGTTTTCCAGAATGATTTCTTTGATTCCTAGTAGAAGGCTTTGTACCGTGCATGTCTCCCTCGCTGAAGATAAGCCACATCTCACTAGCACAGCGCCTCCATCAGACCATTTCTACTATGTCACATCTACAAGAAGGTCACCTGTCAGAAAAACAGAGAGAGAGGAGGGCTTCTAATGAATTTTTAGTTCACCCTGAATCTGAAGTCTTTTGTGAAGAGCGCCAGGAAATGTATTCTCACACCTTGGCACTGTAGGGTCAGACTTAGCAAGCAAAATGATCTCTCAAAAATCTCTTTGCAGGGCCTGATGCAGAAGGCTGCAATATTTCCTTATGAGATGCAATGCCAACCTTTGTGCAGCCTGGGATCAAGTTACTGTGATGTATTTTACTTTTACTTCAACAGAGGCTTTAGTCCTTCTTTATTGCAAAGTAATAAAGGGCTTTCTTTCTCATAAAGACATGTTTCTTTATAAATACACTTTATAAATATATCCTTCTTTAGGCTGCTTTTGAAAGTATCAGAAAATGTCTCTTCCCCAAACAATAGGTGAGCACGTAAGGACATGTAATCCAGGCATAGCTGAAGACGCAAAAATGTAAGTTGGAATTTTTCTTTAGCGGACGGATTTGCAGGTTATTTGGAGAAACGTGAGACCCTAAAGGAGGAGATAGACCTCAGGTATTCAGAAGTCTCCAAAGGTCTGCAAGGAAAAGGGATAGAAATGGAATACGGCGGCAGTCACCCTGCGCTGTGACTGAGCATCCCTGAGAAGTGCAGGGATGCTCAGAATGCCAGGAGGCCCCCAGTTTCTGCTGACTCAGCACAGGTCAGGCTCAGCAGAGACCCACAGCCCTCTTTCCTGTCTGTCTTAGGGCTTGGTCTTTAAGACCCTTATACACTGAAGACACATTTTAAAGATTGCAACACCTTACTAAGAACTAGTCTTTGTTTCTTTGATTTATTTTCCCACTTACATTCTATTCTTTCATGATATCTTCATAAATAGTATTTTGAAATAATCCATGTATTTTAATTTCCTCAAAACTATTTATTCATCCTTCATTTCTTTGGACTCTTAATATATACTTTTTGACTCTTAATATTTTAAAAATACTGTGCGGGCATCTATTCCTTAAACACTGCCACATTCTCATATTTTTATATTAACAAATTAGAATGTTCGTGATATTTTTTCCCCAAGGGATATAATAAAATTATAGACTTAAAAATATTCTTCAGTGTCCTACTCAATTCAGCACTGACTGCTATATCACGCATTCAGTTGCTATTCAAAGGGAATATACCATTGTATTTTCAGATATTCAATTTTCCTTTTTCGTTGGACAATGTGGAATATAGTCTCTAAGAGCAAAGTATATGTCTTTGCTTAATACAAACTTCTTTTAGCTCAGCAGTCTTTACTTTTTCTCTCAGAGTAAATAAAACCTGCCCAAAGCTCAGCAGAAGAAAGCAAAGTAACTTGGAAACTCATTTTATGAGACATAGCAGAGCAGCGCCCTTGCCCACTTCCAAATCCTAGCCTCGGGGTTTCTGAGAATTCAGCTGATTGTTTCCTTGGGGAGGAGGAGCCCTCTGCATTCCTCCTGAAGCTTTTGGACTCTCCTGTCTAATCCTTTCTCATATGGCCCCCTCCCCCCTCCCCCCATTTACTGAAGAGCAAGCTTCTTCTTGTCCCAACGAAACGCCTCCCTGGGACGGTGGCTGGTGACTCTGAGGGCGGGGCATTCAGTGTCCTGGATTTCACAGAACACCCTGATCCCAGGTGCAGCGTCCCCTTTGCAAACCATGTGTTCCGATTTGATGTTTATGAAATGTGGTCTTTTGGGGGCGAAAGACACCATTTCAATGAGCTTATTTCAGTGTTTGATCTGCTTTTTTCCAAATTGTAAAGCCAAAGCAGACTTTTTTTCCCCCCTCTGTTGCAGTGGACATGAATCCATCAACATTCTTCTCTAGAGAGAAATGAGAAATGTGGGTTATAGATTCTCAAAGAAACTTCTGTGGATTTTTTTAAAAAAGAAAATAAAATCAAGATAAATCCAGCAAGGAACCCATAATCATGTTGTCATTCCAGGGCTCTGAGCACTTTTTTCATGTTCTGATTGTCTAAACCAGAAGTATCTTGCATTCTGTCTGGGCTTTGGATTTTCTCACCTATGAAATAGGTTAGACGAGGTAAAAATCTAAGTTCGTAAATCACTCTATCATCTGCAGATGAAAATTGGTCGTTTTAAAAATATTAAACTTTCTGCTAAACCGGAGAATGGTGGCGAAGGGCTGTGTCCTCTCTACCCTCACCTGTGACTCTCTCAGGGTGGAACAGACCAAAGAGGCCTCAGGGATGGGTTTCTTTACAACCTGAAGAAGTTCAGAGTCACCTCTCATCACCTTCCCTCCAAACTCTGTGTCACAAAGCCCACAGAATTTGCTAGTTTTTCACACCGGTGAGCCAATAAATTACATTGGCTCAAATCCCAATTAAAAGTCTGTAGTTTTCATTTTGGAGACCAGTGATTTCAGATTTAGGAGAATTGCTCTGCGGTCTTGTCATACAACTCACATCTACAGAGACCAGTGTAAAAATGTAGGCAAGTTAGAGGGGTTTTTACTAAATGCAGAGTAGAAAAAAGCTCCCTTCTCCTCCTTACAGGCTTACAACTAAATTGTTCAAGACCGCTTGTGCAAGTCCACCAGGGGGTGCTGAGCCCCACTGAAAGCAGAGGGTGCGGATGCTCTAAACCTCTTGATTGTAAACAGCCCAATGGAAGATATTGGCCTTAGTAAGGAACCCCATAATCTTTCTACAATGACATTATTTTGGTATGTCAAGAGAACCACACTTTTAAAGAGTGCAAATACAACACTTTGCTTTAAAAATTGTTGCCTGTGAATACATAATGTTTCATAACTCTACAAATAGTAATAAAATCAATCCATTGTAATATTTCAGACATGCTGATATTAAGCTTCATTAACTTAAAGAGGTCTAAAAACCAGATAAGACTCTGGCTAAAAGAAGTGTTCAATCTTGAACGTTTCTTGTCAGCTATTTTTTCCAGAAAAGTCCATCAAATGAACACATGCCAGTGGACAGTACATAAGGATCCTGGCTTTTAAAATCTTTTTAATGATAACATTTGGTCATGATTATGAAAAAGAATACAGTCAAATTTAATGCCACTCTCAAGCCTGCAGATTCTAAATTTGGAATCATAAAAATACCGTGATTTTCCACAATTTTTGTTTATAATGAAAGATTTATATGATACAAAGAAAAATGAATATTCTACATGGCTTGTGGACTAAGATCAGCGGATATTTTGATATGAAATAGCTGAAACAGAAAAGCATTTTTGAAGGCACATAAATGAACAATGCATTTCTCAATCTCAACATTGTTGTGCTTCAGAAAAAAAGCTTTTCCCATCAGTGACTATTATAAAGAGTTAAAATAAGCATTTAAGTACTATTAGAAAAAGGTCTAGTTTGTTTGTTGCTTTAAAGCACTAGTTTTTTCCAGTAATGATGTGTGCTGTGTCCCCTCTCCCCTACCAAATGTCTTAAGCATTGTTCATGCTTAATGTCAAATAATTTAGCAGAGAATCTAAGCCTCAGTTTATCAGGATAACACACAGAGCTTAGTTTAGAAAGTTTAGATTTTGATAAGAGGAAGTTTATTTTTTAATTTTGGTGTCCAATTAATATGAAACCAAAATGCTGCTTTTAAAAATGATAAAAAAAATAGGGCTTCCCTGGTGGCGCAGTGGTTGAGAGTCCGCCTGCCGATGCAGGGGACGCGGGTTCGTGCTCCCGTTCGGGAGGATACCACAAGCCGCAGAGCGGCTGGACCCGTGAGCCATGGCCGCTGAGCCTGTGCGTCCAGAGCCTGTGCTCCGCAACGGGAGAGGCCACAACGGTGAGAGGCCCGCGTTCCAAAAAAAAAAAAAAAAAGAAAGAAAAAAAGAAAATAAAAGATTAAAAAATAAACATCATAAGAAATTTAGATAGACTTTCTGTCTTTCTTTTGTTCTTCAGCTTCTGTGATTTAGATCTATTACCCCCTTACACACTATCCAATTGCCTGAAACACATTTTCTCCTGCCTTTTTTAGCCAGCTGTGGTCTTAGTGTGTGAGCATGTGTGGTGTGTGCTTGTGTGTGTGTGTGTGTGTGTGTGAGGGCACAAGGGAATGATCTAATGGCAAAGAAAAAGAAGAGTTGGATTTATTTTTGGCTTTGGCTTAAAACTTTTGAATCTTCATTTTCCCGATATAAAGGGGTTGGACCAGACGGTTTTGTAATATTCCTTCCAAAGATCAAACTTAATGGATCTGTGAAAATTAATGTTGTTGTATAGTTGCAGGACTTCTCCTCTGTTCCCTTAGAGACAATTAGTGTGTTGTCCCAGTGGTGGTCTACCTTCTAGCACATAGATATTGCCTGATAAGTTATCTGTCATCTGTCTATCTATCTATCATCTATTTATCATCTACCTATTGTCTATTTTTGTATTATTATTTATTTATCATCTATCACCCACATGTCTATCTATCCATCTGTCTATCTATCTAAATTGTCCACCCATCTATCATCTCTCTATCCATCTATATATCTATCATCCATCTATGTGTCATCATCACTATCATCTTCTAGAATAAAACAAATTATTTCCCCTTCCTTCAGCTGTTCACAGGAGATCTTAAGCTTTGATCATTCTTGTTTCCTACCATCATAATTTTCCCCAAACACTAACTGTGTATGTTAAAATCAAGTTTTTAGTACATCTTTTTAGTGCTAGAAAGATGTTAGGAAAAGGCAGACATGATTTACTATGTGAACAGGTGTGAGTGTCTGGAAGCATCAAACTCCCCCAAAATAACTTAATATCTTTGCCTTCCCCTCTACAGCAAGACACACCGATCAACAGAGACCAAATCTTTCAGTGGAGATTTGGTTCTAAGAAAAAAGGCATGATTCTGGCTGGTTTATTGCTGACCATTTTCATTATTTTTTAAAAGGAATGCACCTCTAAAAAATGAAGACAACTAATAAGATATGGTTCTAAAGATGAAAAGATCTTTCCAGAATTGTGTCTGTTTATGTCTGTGTTGTACAGAAAATCTCTTGTGGCTGAAAGGTCATATAAATCTCAGATGCTAAATGTTAACTTATTAATTTTGTCATTCTTTGGGATAGTGTTTTGGATAATTCAAACTATAGAACATATACCATCCTAAATAGGGCTTCATAACCCATTCAGAATCATTTCTGTCCTTTCCATTAAAGAAGGAGAAGTTTCCTCTAAATTTGGCCACTTAAAAAAAAATACATACCATCTTGGTATCTTCCAATGTGGGTAGATTAAAGCCACAGCAGAACTCAGCCTTAAAATCACATTCGCTGGCCACACATTCTCACACTTTATTATGAAAACCAAACAAAAAACAAACAGACAAATGAATGATCCTGGTTCTTTTGGAACTTGGACTTTAAAGTAAACCAAAGAATGCTTCCGTATGTATTAGATCCAAGGACAGATGGCTGCGGCTGTGACCCCAGGTTGGCTTGGCCACAGTGGGTCGCAAGATCAGAAGGTAATAATTAATGTTAACTTAGGGTGTCAGTTTCTCCTGTATTCTGCCTTTCCTTTCCCTTTTCCTTGGATTTTCCCCAGAATTTAACCAGGAAGCTGGTTATGAATTGTATTATCTCAGAGTCAATAGCAGAAGTACTGGACTACTTTTTGGTGTGAATATTACAAAGTCCCAAGACCTTAGGGGAAGGTAGAGAGTGTGGGGAGGAGGTGAACACGACAGAGAAAGGGATTTGCAGGAATGGGGGGCATAATTTTTAACGTAAAATCTGAACCTTCCCTGTGTTGAAGACATCCTTCTTAGTAGGACACAGGGCCTATTTCCTTCTACACCATAAAAAAGGGCAGAACAACCACTTTTCTGACTTTCAGGTCAGCAGTAGCAGGGTACATGACTCCTGCTTAATGAATCCCATGCTCTGGTCTAGGACTTGTCACCCAGAGCAAGCAGGACATGGGTATTGGGCTTATCTGTCTCCATTGAAGCTTAGTGACAGTTTATGGCAGAGGCAGAGATACCTTCTCCTGCCCATCCCAGCCCTGTGGCTCCTGCCTGCATCTCTGGACACCTTACCTCTTTTCGTCTCTGTCCTTCAAGGTCTGGCTCTACAGAATATTGGGATATTCTGTGACCTAACTAAATTTCTTTTAGACTCAAATTAGTGGATGTTAATTTTGTGTCTTACAACTAAACACCATGATGGATACAGACATTAAGTATGGGATCTATGAATGAAGTGAATTCTATTTACATTCCACTTACACTTGAAAATATGACCAACTCATCAACCCTGGGAACACGACATCAATCCTTGTCTGGTTCTTTCCATGATCTATCAATTCTCAACAATTTTGATCTCAGAACTCCTTGTGCCCTTACATATTATTGAGGACAGCAAAGAGTGTGTGTTTATGTGGGTTGTATCTATTGATATGTACTCTGTTAGTAATTAAAAGAGAGAAATTTTAGAATAGTTATTAATTTTACAAATAATAAAAGTTCACGGTGTGGATAACATATTCTTATGAAACTTATTGAGAAGAGTGGCAACTATTTTTGCAAATATGTCAATGTCAGGTTTAATAGAAAGTAGCTGGATTCTCATCTCTCCTTCTGCATCAATTTATTGCAGTAAATTGTTAGATTAAAGTAGGTTCAAACAGAGATCAGTGTTTTAATAGCCTTCTCAGGTGATTGTGTATGTTTTCCTCTGATAGCACATCATAACTTGAACAGTGTTTTTTTCTTAAATGTTAGTGGCAGTGTGGAATCTGGACCCACATTAGTGAACGTTTTGGACTCTGTTGCACTGATCTATCTTGTACTTGGGATCTTTCACTGATGCAGGATTTATTAACATTATGCATTGCTTTGTTTGGAAATCTTCAGTTCTCAGAATTATCCAGATTTTCCACATGTCAACACATCATTACATAATAGGGAAAAAATCACAGTTGTTATTATCACCACCTAGCTCATTAGAAATATCTTTATGTATTGAGAAGCTGTCAAACTCAGAGTAATGGATACAAGTTTGCCATATTTCTAATTTTCAACTGAGAAGTTCTAATATTATCATTGGCAACAAATACAGTCCGTTGTTTTTCTTGTAGTGACAGGCTCACTTCATTTATTTTCCAGGAAATGTCTGCCAAACACCTCAGTCTGAGTGACCAGTTTGCCTGTCACTCATTCTTTCAAATAAAAATGCTGTCCTATGAAAAAAAAGCCACTAATTCAGCCAGCAACTGAAATGTGTGACAAGTTCTTTTCCTTGACACAAGTGTGATAAGCACCATGAGATGGTATCCAGTAGAAGTGCCTTATGTGTGCACTATGCTTACCACACAGAAGAGGAAGGAGACACAGACATAAAGCCTGAAACTTAATGTTAACCGGATCTACATCTTTATTGAGGGCACTCTTAGGTGCAGCTGGCATGTGCACGCACACACACACACACACACACTGAGCTGCAAGGGCACGGCACAGAGAACGCCATGGCTGCTAGAGCATTTTGGTGCTTCTGCTTTGCTTTCTGCTTGGCCAGTCTTTTTGCCCACTGTTGCTTTTGCACCTTCAGTGCAAATTTAAGCATAGTGAAAAAAGCAAGTAGTGTATTATTTTTTTTGAGGAAAACAGTTTTGACCTTGCTGATATCCTGTAGCTGTCTCGGCACCCAGGGGTCTGCAGACCACAGAGAATGGCTGGCCAATCCAGTCACTTTCTAGGCTCTTAGACACTACTTCCCATCTGTCCTCCCCTCTCCTAAAGCCCCAGATACCCCCTCCCTCCTCCTCATTCTTGTAAATTTACAAGCAATCTGCAGAGACTTTCCACCTGCACCCATGTGCCTATCACATCCCCTAACCTACCTGGATTTGTGTCACACACAAGGGCTTCTCTCTTGACCCAGTGGATGAACTGTCTTCCTGTCTAAGTCCCGTCCTGCCACTGGGGCTTCCGTCTTGGTCTACTCAGGTATAAACCTGCAGCTCATGTCTCCTCTCTGTCCTGCTCTCTTGCTCTACTGATTAATTCCTCTTAGAATGAAGCAAATGGAATGTCACCTATCTTAGTCACATCAGCCTTCCTAGCTTCTATGTGTCCAATCAATGTTTGTCTTCACAGACTGTCTTCAGTGCCCCTGTGCCCCCCATGTGATCCCCCTCAATCAATGACCTCCTGGGTCCCCCTGGATCAGGCTTCCTTCTCTAAGACTCAACTCCAGCAAACAGATCCTGACAAGGTCACTGGCAACCTCCCTTATCACTAAGTCCAAAGTTAACTCTCAGACCTCAGTTCATTTGAAGCTACTAAAAGAAGCTGGCACAGTTAATTCATTGTTCTTTTTTGAACCAATGTTGTCCCTTTTATTTTGGGATGCAAGAAGCTTTGGGATTGAAGTACTTACTGCACATAGCCTGCACTCCATACGTATTGGCTGTTCTTCTCATGCTTCCTTTCATGTTTTAACTATTATGTGACATATTGCAAGTACTACATGTGATGTAAAGCAGATCTACTTGGAGCAGTTTGGTTTTTGTTCAGAATCCTACTAATGGTATTATGTTTGGCAAATCACTTATTCTCTCTGGGTTTCTTTCATCCCTACTATATTAAGGGTAAAAATGACTGTTTTGTTAACTTATCACGTATATATTAAGTTATTATGTTGGGAATTATGATATTGAAGAAGCCAAAATAATAAAATATTTCTGCTGCTATCTAATGTACTGTCTAATCTGACCAACTAGAGGGGGAAATAGATCCATGACTCTAAGGGCCATTCCAAGCTATTGTTCTATGATTGGGTGTCCACACACACACATACACACACATCAACCTTAAAAAATATTAAATAACGGGGCTTCCCTGGTGGCGCAGTGGTTGAGAGTCCGCCTGCCGATGCAGGAGACACGGGTTCGCGCCCCAGTCTGGGAAGATCCCACATGCCGCAGAGTGGCTGGGCCCGTGAGCCATGGCTGCTGAGCCCAGAACGGGAGAGGCCACAACAGTGAGAGGCCTGTGTACTGCAAAAAAAAAATAAAATAAAAACAAATTAAATAACTGATATATCAGGCATTCTCCTCTCTCCCAGTAATGACTTTGTAGCAGAACATGTTGATTTCATCAATAAAAGCATTTGCAGGTGGTAAGTGTAAACCTGTAGGCACAGGGACAGAGGGACGGAGTGCTGCTGGAAATTTCCAAGTTTCTTGTATTTCGCCTCCTGATGGACCTGGTGGCCAATCTTTTGTTGGGTGTATTTGGAGGTGATGCCAGTGCTGGTGAATGAGAGTTAAGAGTGAGAGAGGGAAATGTGGCTCCATCATGGTCTCTCATCACAAGGTGAGAACCAGGAGACCTCTTGCAACAGAAATATATTTTCCTATCCACCTACCAACTGGCATTTATTCAGGTTAATGAGCTTTTCTGAGGGATACAAATCATTCTCAATGTTATGTCAGTTGCTTTAATTAGGTCAGCACTTATTAAAAATTAGTTTGATAAAAATTAAGTTTTGGCTTTCCATCCAGGGGTAAGGAAGGAGGATATATTTAATTATGTAAATATAAATAATTATAATAATTAATATTTGCATAAGATTTTAACAATCACAGAGGCCATGAAACTGAGATTGGTCCTGAATCCTCATACATCACTATGACACCACGAAGATCACTCCTATTTCAGATGAATAAACTTGGAGTCTAATAGATTTGATGAGGTTTATGTAGTAAACTAGAAACTGAGTCAAATCCTGATCTTCTGAACCCACAGCTGGTTTATGTCTTTCCAAAAGGGGGAAAGGAGTCAGAGTTGCCATCATGGGATGTAGCCCAGACTGTGGATCTCACTCATCAAACTGTCTCTCAGACCCTCACCATCACTTTCCCCCCTGTTTTGGGAAGGTGCACACCTTTATTTGAAGGGTCTAAAGAATTAGCTTCTAGTAAGACAAAGCCCTGTGCTCTTAGATGGACTGGTTAAAAATGTCATTATCGTTTGCAAACACAAACTTGGCTGTGATCTTTATTTTTCTCAGTAAACCAAGCCTTGGGTTCAGATTGTTATATATATAATTATTTTTAAAAACATTTTCCTTTTTTAGAAAGGTTTGACTCAACTTTCTATTCATGTGTAAAAACTATGTAAACTCTGACTCTGTGAGTTCGTTTTATAGATGATTTGCACTGTCATTCAAGGAGAAACATTTAAAATCACATACAAGTTTTAACTTCTGTCAAATTGCCAAGATACAGAAAAGCAGACTACACTACCACTTGCCACTTACTGTGGATTTATATATAGGGCACTTGTACTGCAAAACTCTTCTCTATGGCTCCTTCTAGAGGTATAATGAAGATATATTTCGTGTTCATGCTGAATTCCATCATTCAGATTGTAATTGAGGCAGGATTACTAATTGTCACAGGTAACTAATGAATATTAGTTTATAATGGAAAATGTAATAAATAAAATAGGTTTATAATAAAAATATAAATAAATGACTATAAATACATATCTTTATATTTTTAAATTTTTATATTTTATAAATTTTTAGATTTATTTACTAATTTGTTGAAAGACACATATAATTATTATTATAGAAAATATATTATCTATTATTATATAAAATGCATATTATATATTATAATATATAAAATAATTATTATATATAATATTATTATTATAAGGCTTATGAGCAAACAAAAAGTGACCACCTGAACTTCAGCCAGGGACGTACAGGCAAACTCACTGGGTGAACTCTGTTAGAATCTCTGGATTGCTTGGTGCTGGTGAAAAATGTCAGGGAGCACACGAGTGTAGTCAGGGGTGAAATGGAACGGCTTGGGAAATCCTAGTTCTCCCTGAGTCACTAATCCCACATTTTAAAAGCCTTTCAGCCACCTGTGGCAGCTTGGGGACGTGAGGGTGGAGAGCGGCTTTCTCTTCACCTTTGGGTTTCCTTGCCCTTCGAGAGTTTCACACATCTGGGAAGATGTTGGCTTAGGACTCCATCTACAAGAGAACGTATTTTCCCTGAGGAGGATTAGAATTTGCAGTAAGCTTTGAGAATACCCAGCATGAACCAAGCAGTGTTGACTCGGTTAAACCACCCTTCTCCTATCAGTTTTTCATGATTTTATCACTTTGCAGTAGCTACAATTCACTAATCCACACGTCCTTCCATGTTATCTGTTCATTTTTCTGTTCTGTTAGCCATGAATTCGGTCAGTCAATAAATGTTCAATAATCTGAAGAATGTGTCTCCAAGTCAGTTTAAGCATACAGAAACTTTCGTTAGATCAAGTCCTCCATCTGATGGAGAAGAAAAAATAGACTTCATTGTTTATCATGAATTGCCTTGAAATGGTCTACAGCAACATGATTGTCTATACAGCATAATTCGTTCTAAAATTTTGGAATAATGAGCAACATAGATTTTATGAAAAAAAAAAAGCATGAGCAGTTTTCAAAAGAAAGGCACTGCAGTAATATTGAAGCTGTGATGTGCATATATGGGCCAGAATCTCACACATGTCTAGGGGAAGAGCAAAAAAGCAATGCACAAAATTATACTTGTCTCTTTAAAATTCTGTGGCTCTTAATGGCAGAATCACCTGCTCTACACCATCTGCCAGCTGCGGAGGGAGCAAAAGACAGCACGTGCAGGTACTGTAATAGACAATCTAATTAGTGTACTAAACCTTAATTTACTGGCAAAATTGTAAACATAAAAACAATTATAATTTAACAAATCTAGTCCTTTGCTGCTGTAATGAACACTCTGAATGTGCTATATTGTTATACTCAGTTTTCTACATTCTGTTTCAGGGTAGATTTCTTAAGACATCCTAGGGACAATGAAATTCCACTCTATTACCTGTCTACACATTTCACTCACATTTTCAATCATAATCGGAATTCACTTGACAATGAAGCTGCTTTGTTGCAAGTATGAGCAGAATTGAAAAATTCTGTGCCAATTTGGCATCAGTTCTGAGAAGAGCTTGAGGACTCACCAGAGATAAGACTTCTCTGATGACTTTTAAGCCTTGGAATGGGACAATTTGAAACAATTTCTGTCTAGTGACGGCTTTCACCAGGTTCTCCGTCCTCTTCTCCCCTCTTACCCCCTTCTTGTTTTCAATATTTTCTGCTTATCTCCCTTTCCCCCTCCTCCTCTTTTTCTTCTTCCCCTTAATCTTTATCTTCTTTGTAAACCTGGGAACCTGGGCCATCGTTTTCCATCTGAATGAGAGAAGTGTGAAGAAGCAAGGGCTGTTGAATGGACCACCTCCTATCTTTGTATCCTAATGTTAAAATAAGCGTGGTTAACCTGTGGTGCCTTTAAAAGGTGAGATTAAATAATTCAATACAGGAGTTGAGTATTTGGAAACCATAAGATTATGTGGGGGAAATGAAGCTGGATTCTGCATTGCACATGTGCTAGGACTTTCATGCTATACATTCTAAATACACTCTAAAATGTGTTACAAGCCAGGCAAAACTGACCTTGAACATGAAGCATGTTTGGCAGGTCAGTCTCTCTCTGTTACTTACAGAACTTTCACAGATTCATTTGATCACATGGCTTCGTGGACAACATTACACATAGACAGGAAAGGTGGGTGCCTATGTGATTTCGTGTCACAGTTTTAAGAAGGCCGTGAAATTCAGGAAACACGTGGATGTATAGTGCTTTTGCAAGGACTGGCTTAAGCTTGGACTGCTGGACAAAGCTCTCAGATGACAATAGTTTTGACACTACTGTTGCTTGACACCCCTCCTTTAAGGGGAAGGAGACTGATGGCTCCCACTTTCCCTGTGGCAGATTTGATGGTTTATGACTTCTAAGGCTAGTTCATGGCCGATGGTGCTCTCTCTCTAGGCTGCACCCTAGTCCCCCTGCCCCCCTGCCCAGGAAGCCATCAGTGAGAAATTTCCTTTGGAACTCAAGGCCAGAAAAGGCCCTGCTTGTTCCAAGAAACAAACTTTCCCATTCCCTCAGACAACTAAGAATTATAAATTTAACATTTTACCCTGGCAGCAAACAGGATTACCATCGAGGATAAAGCTCCACCATGTCAAACGTCGTGTCGCTCCTGGTCTGCACTTTTTAGTTTTTCTTTTCCATGAACTTGCAGTCTATTCCTGATTGCTTAAGTCGTATTGATTTCTTATATGTGGTCTTTTTCTTAAAGGGAATGAGGTATATATGTATTTCTCTCTCACCTACCTGAGGGCCTCTTATTTGTCAGGTACAGAGCCAAGCACTGGACATAGCCATTCTGAAGTTCATTTTTCCGATCCTCAAATGTCTTACTGAATGTTGGGGAACAGATATAATCAGACAATCGTGATGCTTTACGATACCAGACATAATGGAGAGCAGTACAAGGTAGTGTGGAGGGAAGGAGGAGAGGGAATCATTAGCGGGGAGCATCAGGAAAGGGATGAAGCAAAGGGTGAACTAAATTAGAAGGAATAATAGTTGTTTCTCAGGGAATCATTTTCTGTTGTAGGCAGAAAATCCCAGAAGCAAAGGCAAGGTTATAGGAACGAGTTTGCCAAGGTCAGAGAAGTCCCTATAGGAGAGTCTTGTGTTACAGAGAAGGAGTGAGTGGATGCCAAAAGCAAGGATACAGAGATGCTAGTAGGAAGTGCACATTGTAGATTTCATTATGAAAAGAACCACTGAGGAATTTTAGGCTGGGGGTGACATCATTGCATGTTCATGTGTGTGCTGTGTAAAAATAAAATAAAATTTGTAAATGTCAGCTGAATTAAAATGAATTTTAAAATAACCCCAGTGACATTTATGGCAGAATTTGAGGGCATACCCACATTATTCATAAAATAAAGATCCAAGCACGTGACTCAAACTGGTGTGGTAGCCTGGTGCCCCTCCCTGGAGTACAAGGTATAAATAGCCTCTATTTATTCACAGCATATTTATTTTTCTCTGATGGTCATTTTATAAAAGTTTGATTTTGCTAATCTTGGCTAAAAATTTCATAGTGCTTGAAAAGCTATTCTTGCTGTGTTTGGTGTCCAACACCTACTGAATGGGTCCTGGGGGAGGGTAGCCTTTGGGGCTGGGCAGGTTATACTCTCCTTGGAATCAGTCTATCTTGATAGTGCATGGAGATTGATTTGATAATCTCCAACAGTACTGGAGAATGCCCCATTCATTTTTCAGAGGGATAGTAACCTTTTGGCTCAGGTGCTGCCCAGCTGCCCAGAGAAGGCCACCTCCACCAGAATGACACGTTCTA
The DNA here is from genome assembly GCF_964341445.2 of Mesoplodon mirus. Taxonomy (NCBI): domain Eukaryota; kingdom Metazoa; phylum Chordata; class Mammalia; order Artiodactyla; family Ziphiidae; genus Mesoplodon; species Mesoplodon mirus. The sequence continues at coordinate 28,022,143 of NC_138990.1, read as the reverse complement.
CCGAGCAGCATGTTGCTTAGCACAGACAGTACAAAGATGAGCTCTGTCCTGGCTATTCGCAAGCACATAGAATGTGCAGATAAATGCACAGACATCCTGAATGTCTTGGTTTTGTTTCTCCCATGCTTTGCACACCCATGGCTTAGGGATTTAGGCATTGACTTGCTTTTTGGGCAAAAAATTTTTCTGCCACTCTGTTCTAGTTATTCAGCTCAGCTTCAGTAAACGTTGGCATCATTGTTTTATGCTCTAAACTTGCTGCTTTCAGAAGAATTCACTGTGTGATAGAGCTGGTATTGCACCCTTGCCCTTAGTGTAGATTCTCTCATATTGGGTAGAAAGTGCACATTTCCTTATGTCCTTTTGCTTCATTCATTTGTTATTTTAGTCAATCAGCCAATAAATATTTATTGAGAAAATAGAATTTTCCAGGCACTTTGCTGGGCTCCAGGCATATAAGTGTGGGTAAGATGGAGCCCTGTCTTCGCAGAACCCACAGCTAAATATAAGCAGGTAAATAATCGCAGTGCAATGGGCTTCATGTACTGACGTAGTGTTATAGGAGAACAGAAACTAAATGAATAACTTCCAAGGTGTTTGCGTTGTCATAGTGGGCGATGAAAAGTTGCCATCACCCGTTTCCATAACATCTGAAAGAGTGGAGACAGTAATCACAGCAGCCTTGGATGGTTTTCCAAACTCCATGAGTTGCCCTGCAAATGCTCCCCGACAAAGATGGAAAGCCATTGTTGTAAAGCTGTAGTTCTCAGCTGGGGTTTCTTTTGTGTCCCCACTTTCCCTGCAACCAGAGGCACCTGCAGGATCCAAAGACATTTTTGTTCGTCTCTCTGGATGGGGGTGGGCTGCTATTGGCATCTAGCGGGTATAGGCTAAGGATGCTGTTAAATATCCCACAGAGCACAGACTAGGGCCCACAATAAGTAATTATTTGGGCCTAAAACATCAATGTGCAAAAAAAAAAAAAAAGAAAAAAAATCAATGTGCCAAGATTGTAAATTTAGAAGATGGTCATGCTAGCCACAGTATGTGACCAAATGGCTGTGAAATATGTTCTGTAACATGAAGGCAATCTCTGATTAGATTTACAGTTCTCTCTTGTGTCCCAATCATTTATTGGGTCCCAGATAAACAGCTTTCTTTTATTCAACCAGTTTGGGAATGTAGGTGGACATTTTCTTTATTTCCCTGAGGTTCTTCCTAACCTGGTGACACACAGGGCTTCTGTGGCCATCAGTGTGGGCTTCCTGAGCCGACATCCCCATTAGTTATTACAGCTCACCCCAACCCAAGCCCTGGGCTCCCTATGACTCAGGCCCAGCCTTGCAGTGGCTGTCTCTCCGCCTCCCAGCAGCTGTCCTTCTCCACCACCTGTCATGATGCGCTGATTCCCTGTCTCTGCATCCCCCGCCCCTGGCCACCAACTGGTCATGGTCCTGAAACCAATCTCTGATGGCCCAGTTTTAGTGACCATAGCTCTTGGAGGAACTCAACAGATAAGCCTTTTCTCGCAAATTTTCCCCTTTGATTAAAAATCATCTATAAATTTCTCAAGCACTGACGTCTAAGTGTATGTGAGTGATTCTGTCCAAGGCTACAGAGGATGCCTTCCACACAACTCTGCACCATTTCTGGATGAGGAAACGAGATAATCCTTTGGTTCCCTTCTCTAGAGTGACTCTTTGCTTCTCCAGAGCATGCTTTACTAATGGTTATGTGACTGGAAAACTCCTTTGGAATGGCTCAGCTCACCATCCCGAAGTTTACGTAATAATGCAATTTTTATAAATTCTTGTTGTTCACATGAATAGTATGGTGTCCCAGGTCTGTATGAAAATCAGGTCCTCATGGCCTGCTGTGACATATCAAATATTTGGAAACTAAGATGCAGATTTGGCCTTCACTATTATCTTTAACACATAGTTTCCATGCTTTATAATGATCTTAGACATAAAAATTCTGTTCAATGTAATAATAACAATGATGATAATGACTAACACCTATCAGCTTCTTATTAGGTACCAGTTATTTTGCAAAATAGTTATGTGATGTGTTACTTTTTAGTCTCACAAAAACCTATGAGGTACATGCTTTCATTATCTTCCTTTGGCTGATAAGGACACTGCACCTCTGAAAAGCTATTATGTTCCCAAGGTCACATAACAAGTAGAATTTGAACTCATCATTGACACCCAATGGGGAGTTGATTTAAATGAAAATCATCTTTCTTTTTATTTTATCATATAATAAATCATATTCTCAAATATTATAGCTTTGCAATTATGATTATTATAGAAAATAATATACAAGAACTCTGAATGTAGGCTCTAATCTTTTAAAAATCATGGCTAACGAAAATGTCATGTATCTTTACTGTGTTTTATAAATAGAGAAAAAGCATTCTGACATATGCACTGATTCTACAACCTACTCTGTCTTCCAAATTTCTTATTTGTATCCTTTACATATGACTGTCATTATAACTTTAGTTTATACCCTGTCACAATATATATGCCTCAATATAAAATATTTATTGGGAAAAAGACACATCACATTTAGAGATGCTGTGTAGATTCATTTTTGGTTGTTTATATAAATATTGCACATAAGTGTTTGAAAATTTAGCAATGTCAGTATTTGTATAAAAATAGATTAACTGTGATTAACTTCTGACTTAAAGGCACTAGGCACACCTCGAGTGTGCTCAACATATTAACAAGAAATTCTGTCCCTGAAGATTTAATAACCCATGCACCAAGTGAGGGACAAAAACAGTGGGCTGCTTTTCTGATGGATGTATTTTGGATTTGTGTTCAGATTTTAGAGACAATGTGCAAGCGGACAGGCCCCTCCGCTCCCCCAGCTCTCAGGTGGGGCTTTCAGGATGCTGAGTCTTCCTCTGCTGAGCCTGAGTCAGGCTGAGTCTGCCCGAGACATGGCAGACCGCCACAGACAGTGATTACAAAGCTGGTAACAGTCACTTAGTTGAGACTAAATCGTGGAAACTTGCAACCCACCAGCCCGGTAAGTGGACTTCACGCTTCCAAACATCTGATTGCGTCCCACAGCCCTGAGGGTCCCCTCCCAGGGAAGACATCAGAGCAGCCACCTCCACATCTACCTTCCCACATGGGCCTTTTCTTATGCTGGATTCTGTTCCTTCACGTCTGCTGAGCTCTGAGAACCCAGCTGTCCTGGGAGCAGCATTCCCGAGGAAAGTGCCTCCAGCTTCCCCTTCATCCAGGTCCATAACTCCATCTTCAAGCCCCTGGCTTCTTCCCTAGGCCGTGCCCTGCTCAGTCCCCAGCCTAGGCCCCTCATGGAATGGATCCATTCCCTGCCGAGCCCTCCCTATCCTTCTGGACCTGTGGTTCTCCAAATGTAAGTTCTCAGTGTTTAAAAATAAGTATTAGGAATTTACAAGAAGTGAAAACCTTTCTCTTTTAACAAAGTTTGGCTTTCAAGACTATTGATGGCTATAAATTTAGCACATCAACTTTCACGTAGGAAGAAAGCTGTGCGATAAGTTCTTTGTTCTAGGATGTTTCTATCCTTTTCCCAGGACGCAGATGTCCTTGATCCATTTGATGGGAAGCTGTTGGGTAACATGATTCTGGAAAAAAACATATTATATAACATATTTCAATATAAATATATACATGTACTAAATATAACTATATAGCTATATAAATCTATATAATATATCTAACTTTATACATAGTGTATATATGATATATGTGTATATATATATATATATATATATATATATATTTATTTATTTATTTATTTATTTATTTATATATATGTATGTATTTTTTCCCCCTGTTGTAACATTGACCTATAAACTTTGAGACAGAAAAAGAGGGAATCCTGCCACAAGGGTCTACTCTACATAAATATAAAATGTCTATTTTTATGTTTAAATGGCCCCATTCTTACCCTTACTTCACAGAAGAAGTAGCATTCCCATCAACATGTGAAATATATTCAACAAGTTCAATGGTTTATAAAGTCATGTGTATTTGCAGACTTCGGCGTCATCCCTTAACTTACCCTCTGCAATTACTCAATCAACAGGTCTTCTTATTTTTTCATTCCTTCACATTTTCACTTTTCTCTGTAACAGCTGGTTGTCAGCCATGATCATCCCCTGCTTCTTACAGGGTTAGTCAGGGTTTGTGCTCCGGTTATAAGTTGAAGCTTATCATCTGTAGGCCCCGTGGATCTGAAAGACAGAACTCCTGTCCCCCTGAAAGTCTGTGAAGGCTGTCCCTCTGCTCATCCTTCTAGAACATACCACACCCTGGTCTGGGTTTCTGAATAAAAAAACTATGCTACTCTTTACTATGATCACCAGGATATCTGTTGGGGCCCACTTTTCTACAACACTTTTAAACCATTTATTTAGTTCACTTAGATGTGATTTCATCTTTTTACAAATCAGTATAATCATTGCTTAGAAAATCTACCCTCTGCTCACCTCTGCTCCTAAGTCAATATCATCCTGGGTCCCAGCAGGGGATGCCAGGCCCTCAAGAAGATTCTGGGTACCACTGCATCCTCAGCCCCTTCATGTCACCACTGCCAGCTTAAGCTCCTTCCACCCTGAACTGTAATAGAGGCCTCACACTATGCAAACAGAGCAGCAATTGAAAAATTGGAGTAAATAGTGAGTCAGAAAACCAATACAACGTCTTCAATATTATATTATAACATAAAAGATATACATTTACATGCATTTACCAATGTTCTGATGTAAGGCCAAAAACTTTTCTTTGAACAAAGATTGGCTGACCAGAGTTATGTGTCAATTTTCTTGGATAAACCACAAACATAATGCCTTCTATATAATTTCCTGAATTGGTACTTTAAAATGGAACGCACAAAAGTTTGAGTGCATGATTCTTCCAATTTTGCAGACTTCCCCCAAACTTTAACAGTGGTTTTGCTCACACTTAATTTGTATCTTTCCTCTTCCTATTCAGTTGGTTTCCTTGATATGTATAATTACATCACAGTATAACAAGAACCCCTCAGGTAAGCAGGTTGTGAATAACAAGAGTGACCTCTTGGTAAGCAAAGAAGCCAACTGAAGAGTGGAAATATCTTTGGGGCTTGAGAGAAGCCTGCAGGCTGGGAGATGGATGAGCTATGGGCATCAGGATCTGTATTTGCCGCAGGTTCTGGAGACCCACAGTTAACTAGAGGAATGTAGTTCACGGCACAGGTTTTATTGTACCTACAGCTTCCAGGGTGCATTATCCTGCCCGTCTGCTGTAAGCATTTCCTTTGTCTGGAATGCTCTATGTCTGGAATGTTCTATCTGGATTCCTTCATTTGCCAAACCCCTACTCACCTTTCAGAACTCAGCAACAGCCCTTTCTCTGCAAAGCCTGCTCCCAAATCCTACCATCCACTCACCCCTCTTACCTCTACAGAGACCTGTGCATGTCTTTCATTCTGTATTTACATTTTATCATGAAAAAATGTACTGTATTTGCTTTCCTTCCCTATTAGACTTTAAACTTCCAAGGGCAAAAGTTTGTCTGTTATGCTTGAGTCCCAGCACCTAACATGGTGGCTGGTGTACCCAGTGAATTCTGCTTGGTTGAATGAATACATGGATATCCAGCTGATGGGAGATACTTTCTGTCTCCTAAAGCTACTGTGACCTCTATCCAGTATGGTCTCCACAAGCCATGTGTGGCTACTGAAACTTAAATTAGCTACAATTGCAAGAAAAGGAAAACTTGAGTTCCTTGGTTGCTGCAGTCATATTTCAAGTGGTCAGTGGCCACATGTGTGTGCTGGCTTCTGACTGGGCGGTGCAGGTACAGAACCTGTCCATCACTGCAGCAAGTTCTAATAGATGAGGCCGCTTGGTCCTTCTGGAAGCTCTGGGTGCCGTGTTGGAAGCATTCTCTCTGCTGCTTCCCTCGAGGATTGGTCATCCTTCTTGATTTTCTTCTGCTTCGGCATCACATAGCACAGCAGTTCCTTTCTTCAGACAGCTTTGCTGATAAATTTTGTTCTTCCTATTGGGCTGTGGCTCCGGGGACTTTCTTAACACATTTTTATGGAAAGTGGTTTGCTTTAACAGCTTTGATGTGGAGAGCTATTTGAGATAAAGGCTGCCGTTTGCTGGTTTAAATCCCATTCACACAATCTCAACTGCAAACATCCTTATCCATGGTCATCCGGAATGTAATAACCCACAGCTTCACAGCTGATAACTCCAAATACTGCTCTAAGAGGTGGCGGCTCTGCTTTGGGACAGCTCAGAGGAATTTGACTGCTCATGATGCTTTAGTAAGACCCTAGGATAACTGGCCAAATGGTGCTTATAAAAACAGTCAGCTTTTAAGAAACGTTCCATGTGTAGTATCTTATTTGTCTCTCTCAGCAGCCTCTTTCACTGCATTGTATTTGAAGCTGCTGGTCTAAAGGTAATAAAATAACAGCTACTTTCATCTATATTGTGCTTTATAGTTGTAGAAAGAGCTTTCAGAGAACAGTCTCTCTTTTCTAGGAAAGAGTTGTGATAATTGTCATTTCTAATCAGCTGAAACATGAACCAGGCGATATGTCATTCTTTCAGCCAAAGTCACAGATAATCTTTTTACTGGGCTTACATTAGTTCATATTCAGTAAGTTAAGTCATCTTTAATGATTTCACTGTATCATAATTTACATTAATTTATGATGGAGCTTTAGGTGGCAATAGCTTCTAATATAATTTTTATAGTCTCTTTTCAAGATTCTCTCTCCCATCAAGTCTTCCCCTTGGTTAAAAATGTATAAGCTAATATTAAAAAGCCATACGAAAACTAAGTATTAGCAGGAACTATTTTTTAGGGTTATGTATTCTTTGTCAGTTTTGTTTATTTTCACATCAATCGATTGGTTCTGAAAGTGTGGATTTTGAAGAAGTTTTGGTTCCGTGGATCCTTAGAAGAGTCCCAGGAGCACATAGCCAGCTGGTCCTCCACGCCAGTCTCCCTCGTCCACACCTTTGCAGCTCCTTCCTCCCGTCCCCTCTCTCGATGGTGCTTCCTCTTCTCCTTCTCTTCCGCATCCTCCATGCCTTCTGTCAATCCCTTCCACTCCCAGCATCTCCAGGGTTTTCACAAACAAACATCAAACACACACACACAGATGCATGGGCATAGGCTGGAGTTTGTGAGCCTGATGTTTACTTACGGGGAGTGGTATGAGCTGCCCAGCCCTCACCAGCATTATTCTGTGTGCCAGTTGCTGGAGTGACGAATGATACAGAGTGAAATTCAAAGTGCTGCCAACATTGTCCCCAGAGGTGCATGATTCACTATAAGCATACATTCTATTTCCCTTGATAACAGCCAATGAAACAGCAAGTCCTGAAGGACAGGACATGAGTGGAGATTAGAGCTCCCAGAGTCTCAGTCCCAGCTCTGCTCGCATTGCCTGTGTGCTCCAGGTGGGACACTGGCTCTCCTTGCTCTTTCTGATGCTTCTCAAACTAGGATGCTTGGAGCTGTCTGGTTGTCACAATGGTTAGGAGGTCAGGATGCCGCCTGTTCTAAAATCCACCTGGACCATCGGCCCTGGACTGATGGACCTGAAATGTCAATGGCCTCCCTGTTGCAAAACATTGGCAGAGTACCTCTAAGTTTCTTTCTAAACCCAAAACTCTGTGATTAGAAATTATGAATTACTTCTTGAACAATGAAAATGAGAAAAAATATGCCTAGTATGAATAGTCCCCATGTTTTTAAAAGGTTATGTTTATTTATATGTTTATTAATTATAGGATGTATTTAAAATTTATCACTCTCATGTTAAAACCTAAAGAATAAAAAATTTAGAGAATGAAGAATAACAATCTCCATGGAAGAGAATGAATGATTCACTGAGAGAAGATACACCATCTGAGGTTCCAGAAAGATTCTACTCACTGAGCAAGTATTACATATATGCACCTCTTGTGTGCAAAGCCTGACTTATCCAGTAGAAGGTGCACAGACCAGGTGGAGATGAGCCAGTCTACAGAAAACCTGGGAATCAGGGCAGGACATAGACACAGACAGAGATGGTCATAATATAAACTGCAGAAGGACTTGAAGGTAAAGCCACCAGAGAAGTGGTAAATGGAAAGAAAGGGAAGCAAGGGCACTTGAAAGACAGGAACAGAAATGGGAGAGAGAAATGAAAACATTTGCCGAACTCCTGTCAGGGACAGGAATAAACATTCTACTACACTTTATCCTACTTTGTCCTCATTATGGTGCTGGGATGGAAGAATTATCATCACCGTCTTACAGATAAATATACGGAGGTTTGATGAGGTTAAGAAATTGGTGAAAAGTTATGCAAACTAGTAAATGATAGTAGATCCAGGTTTGGAGAGGAGAGGGTTTCAAGAATTTCATGATTTGCCCCTCCATGTCCGGTCCCTATTTTCCTAAGAAAGTATTTATCTTTTTTTTTTCATGTTTTTTTGTTGCAGTGGTAAAGTACATGTAACACAAAGTATACCATCATGACCATTTGAAAGTGTACGGTTCTGTGGTGTTATGTATATTCACACTGGTGCACAGCCATCACCACCATCATGTCCAGGACTTTTTCGTCTTGCAGAACTGACCCTCTGCACCCACTAAACACTAACTCCTCCTTCCCTCCTCCCCCCAGCTCCTGGAAACCACCATCCTACTTTCTGTCTCAGTGTATTTGTCCACTCTAGGGGTCTCACATAAGTGGACTCACAGTATTTGTCCTTGGTTCATCCACTTGTCACAATTTCCTCTACTTATGGCTGAATAATACTCTATTGTATAAATATACCACATTTTGCTTATCCAGTCGTCTGTCAGTGGACCCTTGGGTTGTTTCCACCTTTGGTCTATTGTGAATAATGCTGCTATGAACATGGGTGTACAAATATCTGTTTGAGTTCCCACTTTGAATTCTTTGGGTAAAGACCTAGAAGTGAAATTGTTGGATCACATGATAATTCTATAATTAATTTTTGGAGGAACTGTCATACCATCGTTTACAGTGGCTGCACCAGTTTAAAGTCCCACCAGAAAGGCACAAGTGTTCTGGTTTCTCCACTTTTTTGTTTGTTTGGTTGATTGGTTGATTGCATTTTTTTTGCAGTAGGTGGGCCTCTCACTCTTGTGGCCTCTCCTGTTGTGGAGCACAGGCTCCGGATGCACAGGCTCAGTGGCCATGGCTCACGGGCCCAGCCACTTCGTGGCATGTGGGATCTTCCCAGACCGGGGCACGAACCCGAGTCCCCTGAATCGGCAGGCGGACTCTCAACCACTGTGCCAGGTAGATTGTATTTTTTCTATAATAGTCATTTCTGATGGGTGTGAAGAAATATCTCATTGTGGTTCGAGTTTCATGATTTTTAAGGACTACTTAAATGGTGAAGTTATTAGTCCTGGCTTATTTTCTCTCTCATCTGCCTTTCTCTTGGGTCTCCTGGGTTCTCCCATTCAACTCTGCTCAGCACCCTCAGATCGACAACCTCTTGGCTCCCAAGCTGCTATCTTCATTTTCCAGGATCTTCCTGGAATATTCCAATTCTCTCTGATGTCAAGGGAATAAACCTCCTGCACACCCACCAGCCCTGCTACTTAATCAGCCACCTAGATCAGTCCTAAACGTTCCAAACAGGACCCATGGAAATAACACTGGGGTTTTAATCACAGCGACTCTGAATACAATGTCAGACATAACAGTGTATACTCACTAAGTTTTCAGTATTTATTAAGTAGAGAAATAATACCCATAAAAATTAGTTCACATTTCACCTGTTGTAGAAGAAAAGAAAAAATGAAAACCCTTTTTAATGTCCCTCACCATGAGTTTCTGCAGGAAGTATTAGCCATCAAGTTCAGTATTAAACATAAAACAGCAGTAAATATGATATTCATAATCTGAAATGAATCTCATAACCCATTTACAAAGAATACCCAGTTTATTTAATGGAGTTGTATTAATACATTGCTGTGAATATAATGGCCCCAGACTGCTTGTTTTAATGAGGAGATTGCCACTGGGTAGACATTCAGTCTTACTTTCTTAAGCCTACCGATAAGATGGAATATTTTAGCCTATTTCCTTCCTTGTATGAAATTAATGTCAGAAACCTTCATGCTGAAAGGTGTTGAATATGATTTATTAGAAAATCGAATCACGTGTATTTGCACATGTTTTCCTATGAAACCCAGGACATTCTGGGCATTCTTACATTCCAGTCTTCAGCAAAGCCAGGATCTGTAGGTGAGGGAACAGTAGTGTTAAGACATCTGTCTACTGAGACACATACCTGTGAGCAATTTGCTATCCCAACAACCCCATGCTCTCCACAGACCCTTCCAGAGAGTCTGTTTCCATCCACACATGACATTTTCACCAAAGCTCTGCTTATACACCAAAAAAATATATATATCAACTGCATAGCTCCTCCCAAATATTCTGGGGTGCATTTTGAGGATTCAGGAATCCTTGGGATCTGGTTAATGACAAGGGCTTGGCTTTTCTTTTCAAGAATTATGAAGGTTAGAAATTGAAAAGCAAAAACCTGCAGTGAGTGTGAGAGTATTGCGGTGAGAAATCTTTCCATAATCAGTGAAGGCTTTGTTCTCTGAACAGTTTTGTTTTTACTCTTTGCTCAGTCTTGTGTGCAGACCTTTCTGACTCAGTGTCTTCCTTGAAGGCCATCTCATCACCACCCCAAATTTTTTCTGGAGTGAAAAATAACTACTAGGCCACAACAGTGAGAGGCCTGCATACCACAAAACAAACAAACAAACAAACAAAAAACCAAAAAACAATAACAACTAGTTACTTTCAGTTTTTGGAAGGATGACCTGCAGAATGGTGAGAAATAGACTTGTGGTTTATAAGCCACTAGCTATGGTTTTCGGTTATAGACACATCCCAATGGGTCTCCCTGCTTCTAATTTGCTCTCTGCAACTCAGAATGACCTTCTTAACACACAACATGTTCACCTTTCTTCCCTCCAGTGTCCTCCCTCTCTTCTTCAAAGCCCCCCAGTGGGTGACCAATGACAGAACAAAGCCCATACTCCTTCCCAGGGCCTCCAAGGGTCTGCACAAGCTGCCCCCTTCCAACCTCTCCAGTGTCCTCTCTTTCCCCATCAGTGCCATCTAAATTAGCTTGTCTCCAGAAACCCCACTCCACCCCAATACACATTTCCTTCCTTGCAGAGAGCTCAACTGAAACCATCTTGTTCATTTGTTGTTTGATTGCTTTCTCTCTCTTCCCATTAAAAATAGAAGCCCCACCTTGACTGAGCTGCTTACAACTCATGTGCAGAATAGTATCTGGTGCATGAGAGGTCATCAATAAATAATTGTTGAGTGAATGGATAAACAACTTCAGAACCGGCTGGGGACTTAGGACAGTTTGGTTTGCAGTCTCTGAGCCTACAGAGGGATCAGGAACAGAGGAATCTCCTAAGCATTCCTTGGGACTCACTGTTTGGAATTAAATGGCTAACATGTTTTCTCACTTCCTTGACCTCTGGGTTCAAGGTCTAACATGGAGTAGATGGGAAGTATTGCTCTACATGACGTTGAAATTTGTGCTCCAAGACACAGCTGATGAGTTTGGGGTCACGGGATGTGTTTCCACCCTCCTTTCCTTCAGACCTTACCCAGGAGGGTTGATCAGGGGAGAATGATCAGCTTTTCCCTAGTTGTTGGCTGGTGACCTGTGCACCATACGCATCCTGGAAAGGACTCCAGCCTCGTGACAGGTGGGAGATGCTGGAAAAGGATCCAGGTTCTGGCAGCTTTGAAGAACCACAAACACTCCTCACCTGGGACCATCTTAGGTCTCCTAGCTCACATGGCGTCATTTCCCTGCTTGGGAAAGAAGTCTTTTATCCCTGAATTAGGAAGGAAGCAGAGTAGTAAAAAAATTTTTTTAACTTCATAAAAATCTGTGTTGAGTGCAGTCAGGGGAAGCAAGGAGGGGGTGGAGAGGGACAGCAGAACCTGCTGTTCCATCAGGAGTGACCGTGACCGAAGGCAGGTGTGACACCAGAAGTGCTCCTGGAGCGTCCGTGGTCCCTGACTCCGTGGATGGCTCCGGAAGTGACACGGTTTTCCCTTGCTCTGGACAGACTGTACAGAGCATGATCATGCAATGGATGGTGACCAGTTCTTAAAGTGCTATTTCTTTAAATTAGGGAAAAAGTTACTCTTTTCATATTAGCTTTCCAAACCCTTTTACCTGTAAAAATGAATAAAGGAAACCTTGTTGAAAATGGAGTTGGGAAGCCCTGAGGGGAGCGTTCACACAGGCATCACCCATCACAGCCTATGGACCCTGGGGAAGGAAAGGAAAGGGTCCTTCGCCCCCAACAACAACCAGCTCCCACCCCTACAGCCAATGAAGAAGCACCGCAGCCTCCCAATTTACTCCTTTCCTCTGAAAAAGCCAGCGCCTCTCTTCTTTTCTCCAGACTTACCTATGGTTTGCCATTATTTGTTTGTCCCAAATTGAAATTCTCTGTTATTCCCAAATAAATTAATTTTGCTGGTAGGGTAACCAACTTTTATTTTTAAAGTCAACAAACCGTTTCTTCTATGATTGTAGTTTTCATTTCTACAAAAGTACGTGAAAAAACTTAGGTTCTAATGTTATCAGCATTAGATATAATAGAATACTCTCATCTATATATCTGTTGTAATTGACAGAGGATATTTATTATCATGTAATATCATCTTTTATCATCAGCTAGAACTTGAAATGCTTCCACACTGACTCTGAAAGCAGATGTCTATAAGTTGATGGGTGCAACACACTAGCAATCAGGCCTGGAGCCAATAAAATGCAGATCACAAAAATCATGCTGACAAATATTGCCTAATCTATCGTGGTTTTCTACAAAGAGAGAAAAATCTATCCATTTTTAGAGTTTGCATCTGTGGAGAGAGTTGCAGCTTTCCTCGTAATTTGAATTATCTCACATTGCTGCATGCTTGTTTCATTTTATTTTACATTTCTTGGAAATCTGGAACATGCTAGGGTACGGTGACCACAAGGGTATTTGGAGCAGTCATGAGAAAGTGGTAAAGTTGTAGCTTAGTTAGTCAGGATTTGGGGTGACTCTACAATTTATTATCCAGATGGGGACACGTTTTAGGACTAGAAAGGTAATATTAATATATTACCTGAATCCTGAAATCCTGGGCAAATCACTGTATATGGTTGCCCTATAAGCATGGGCTAGTTAGACCACACTGGCAAGCAACTGTCAGCACTGATGAGTATCTCAGATGGAAACTGAGAATTCTAATGGAATGGAAGAAAGTTTAGAAATACTGCATTTGATAACATGATTATTATTTGTCAAGTGATCTTTATGTATTCTTGTCTTTATTTTAAATAAATTGCTTTTATATTTCTAATTTTTAATTTTTTGGTCTGTACTTAGATACAGTCCCCTTGGAGAAGGAGGTAACTGGCTTTTTAGAATACTGTTTGCCTTTTAAGCACAGGACTGTGTGTTTGGAGTCAGGCTGCCTCAGGCTCTAACCATTATGTTACAAATTGTGCCTTTATTTTATTTTAAACACTTTTTTAGTTTTATTTTTAATTTATTTTTTTATTAATTCTTACTGGAGTATAGTTGCTTTACAATGTTGTGTTAATTTCTGCTGTACAGCAAAGTGACTCAGGTATAGGTATACATATATCCCCTCTTTTTTGGATTTCTTTCCCATTTAGATCACCAGAGTATCAAATAGAGGTCCCTGTGCTACACAGTAGGTTCTCACTAGTTATCTATTTTATACATAGTAGTGTATATATGTGAATCCCAATCTCCCAATTTACCCTAACCCTCTTCCCCCCTTGGTATCCATATGTTTGTTCTCTAGATCTGTGTCTCTATTTCTGCTTTGCAAATAAGTTCATCTGTACCATTTTTCTACTGACAGATTTCACATATAAGCAATATTATATGATATTTATTTTTCTCTTTCTAACTTACTTCGCTTTGTATGAGAGTCTCTAGGTCCTTCCACGTCTCTGCAAATGGCACAATTTTGTTCCTCTTTATGGCTGAGTAATATTCCATTGTATATATGTGCCACATCTTCTTTACCCATTCATCTGTCGATAGAGCCTTAGGTTGCTTCCATGTCCTGGTTATTGTAAATAGTGCTGCAATGAACATTGTGGTACATGACTCTTTTTGAATTAGCAAACATCATTCTCAATGGTGAAAAACTGAAAGCATTTCCTCTAAGATCAGTAAACAATACAAGGATATTCACTCTTGCCACTATTATTCAACATAGTTTTGGAAGTCTTAGCCATGGCAATCAGAGAAGAAAAAGAAATAAAAGGAATCCAAATTGGAAAAGAAGAAATAAAACTGTCACTGTTTGCAGATGACATGATACTATACATAGAAAATTGTAAAGATGCCACCAGAAAAATACTAGAGCTCATCAATGAATTTGGTAAAGTTGCAGGACCCAAAATTAATGCACAGAGATCTCTTGCATTCTTATACACTAACAATGAAAGATCAGAAAGAGCAATAAAGCAAACAATCCCATTTACCATTGCAACACAAAGTATAAAATATCTAAGAAAAAACCTACCTAAGGAGGCAAAAAACTTGTACGCAGAAAACTGTAAGGTACTGAAGAAAGAAATCAAGATGACACAGATGGAGAGATATACCCTGCTCCTGGATTGGAAGAATCAATATTGTGAAAATGACTATACTACCCAAAGCAATCTACAGATTCAATGCAATCCTTATCAAATTACCAATGGCATTTTTCACAGAATTAGACCAAAAAATGTATAATTTGTATGGAAACACAAAAGACCCCAAATAGCCAAAGCAATTTTGAGAAAAACAGAGTTGGAGGAATCAGGCTCTCTGACTTTAGACTATACTACAAAGCTACAGTAATCAAGACAGTATGGCACTGGCACAAAAACAGAAAGATAGATCAATGGAACAGGATAGAAAGCCCAGAGATAAATTCATGCACCTGTGGTCACCTAATCTATGACAAAGGAGGCAATGACATACGATGGAGAAAAGACAGTCTCTTCAGTAAGTGGTGCTGGGAAAACTGGACAGCTACATGTAAAAGAATGAAATTAGAACACTCCCTAACACCATACACAAAAATAAACTCAAAATGGATTAAAGACCTAAATGTGCCTTTATTTTAAAATCCCGGCCACACTTATATTGCTGGTGGAATATCTCACTCACATATCAGTGTGAGGATTTGGATGGAACAGCCCTTGTAGGTGTTAATTAATGTAGCACCTGCCCCATGTGGAGCATTCAGGAAATGCCCGTGCCTTCTGTTTCTGTCCCCCCAACGTTTTTCTCTGCCCTAGGGGTTGGCTCACTCAGTTCAACCCTCTCTGTTCTCACTGCCCAGCCTTTAAAGAATTCTATATTGTCGTCAGCCTACATGACTGTTCTAGAACCCTACATTTTTTCCAACTTTCATTTTCACCCCTCTGAAACCCTCCTCTATGCTGTAGTCACAGTTAAGCATTGTAACATTTGTTTTATGGTCTATTCTATATTTTAAACTCATCCGTCAATCCTCATTGTCCTGGTGAAAATCCAAAGTCCTACACATGTCCATCCAGACCCTTCCAGTCTCCATCTACCTGTTCAGCTCCAGTTTTCAGTCTCTCTTCCCGTGGGGACTTCACCCCCAGTTCTGACCAGGTAGTTCTTATCATTCTTTAGTTTTGACATCAAGACACATGTATCCTTCAAAGTGAGACTTGGGTTTTCTTTCCTCTGTGTCCTCCTTGCATTTACACCCCAAATTTTACCTCCTAAGCACTACTCTTCTATTTACACTGAGAGCTCCTTGATGGCAAGAACTAATTGTTTTTCACTCTTTCCTGAATGGAGCAAATAAAACAGGCACAAATCATTGAGAGAGCTGGCATAACATGCACCACTATCCTAGTCTAAAACAAAATCACGCAGACAGGCTGGTGCCACACGTGGAGCCAACCCCACCTGCAGTGCCCTTGGAGCCCTCTTATTTAATTTTGTTCTCTGCTCCCTGTTATTATAATCATATTTTTGCTCCCCTTTACCATTTAAGATGTTACTGGCTGGAAAATCACATCCTCAAGTTTATTTTCATTTATTGCAAATATTTCTTTGGTGTCTACTATGCACTATTGAGGATACATGCATGAACAAAACCTATTATAAAACATTGCTTCATGGCACTTATGTGGAGTCATTAGACTGGTGCACAGGGAGTATGTTACTTGGCTTTGGAGAAGCAGCAAATTGGTTTATGGGCAAAGTGAATGACCTTGAGTGACCTTGTAATATTTGTTTTTATTTCTCAGAGTACTTGTTTGGCTTATTTCTTTATCCTCCATTTTTATTCTGGTCGAAAAAGGTTACCAAACTGCTGATCTCTACACAGTCACAGTAATAGCAGACTTATTATAATAGCAAACAAACTCTGGAATATCAGTGTCTCAACACAGCAAAGGTTTATTTCTTGTTCATATCCTGGTCTGGGGAGGGCTGAGGATTCTCCTGTGGGCTCTACCCTTAGCAGAAGAGTCCCAAGGTGCTTCCTCTTGCAGTTAAGCCACCTGGAACCCTCAGTTCCCTGGGACAAAAGCATGGTTAAGAAGGCCAACCCTGTAAGCAGCTGGCTTTGTTTCTGCTTACTTCCCATTGGCCTGACCCCAGTCTCCTGGCCCCAACATAACTCAAAGGGGTCCCATGAAGCCAAGAGCATATGACCACTTGGTGAGCACTAACAGTAACTATTACACTGAGGTATTGTGAATTTAGCAAGAAGAAATGACTAGGTGTGTGCTTTGTAGACTATAGACTCCTATGCCAGATTCTAATGGCAGCAAGATAGAAAAAAAAGGGAGAAAAAAGAACTTCTATTTCAGCCTCTACTGCTAAGTGGTGAGCCTATTATGTAGGTCATATGATGCATCCAGATTTCAGCTTTCTCACTGGTAAAGGGAAGATGTTAGACTTAATGAGCTGTGGGGTCCATTTTTGCTTTAAAATTCTTCTTTCTAGGAGCTGGCAATTCAGTTGGAAATATGAGATGAAACAAAGCAACACTCTGTTAAAACATTTAGAATTCCTGAATGCAGATATGATCAGAACGGAGCTGGTTTCACCGGCTGGTGGGTACTATTTATTATAAACGAAAGGGCCTCGTGCTCCCACCACCAGATCACAATGGTGATGTTTAAATACTAACAGTATTTCACACGCTCATGTTTCATTTATTATATGTTCCCAGAGCTTGACTTTTTCTTTTATGCTTACACATAGGATGGTATTCTTCATTTGCAATGCGTGCAGTTTCTTTGAGTAAGTTTAAGCTACAATGGGAGTCAGCAATTTTGTGTGAGCGTGTTAAGGACCAGATATTTTAATAAGTAGTTTAGGCCTTGCAATGCATACAATCTCTGTTGCAACAGCTTATCTCTGAGGTTTCCAGCAAAAGCATCTGAGGGTAACATAAAAATACATGTTCATGACTATGTTCCAATAAAACTTTATTTACAAAAACAGGATATGGGCCAGATGTGACCATATTTTGCAGACCTCTGATCTAGGATCTTGGATATTAAACTCTTCAACTTTTATCTATCTAATGAACAATAAGCTATTTCCATCCTTGTTCTGTGTATTACTAATGAAATATATTTTTCAGGATGACCTTCGGACAGTGTCAGTTTGGAAGTTCTCTAGAGTAATTTGTTAACGATCCTATCAACTATAACTGTGAAACAAATTAGTAGCTTAAAACAACACACATTTATTATGTCACAGTTTCTGAGGTCAGGAAACATGGCTGGATCTCCCGACTTGTGGGCTCGGAGGGGATGCAGTCAAATCACCTGTGTCATCTTGGTCCCAGTCCTCTCAGGGTTCACCTCAGACAGACTCTGTGTCTCAGCTCGCTCAGTGGCTGTTGGCAGGATTCGGGTCCTGGAGAGTGTTGGACAGAGCCCTCACCTCCTTGCCAAGTGGGCCTCTCACAGGGGGGCTCACAGCTTCACCTCAGTGAGCAAGTGGGAGCCAAAGCAAGAAGACACATGTCCCAGTTCTGTAACCTCAGCTCAGAAGGGCACCCCACCACTGCAGGGGAGGGGATCACACTGGGTGTGACCAGCAGTGGGTGAGGACCACTGGGGCACCTTCAGAAGCTGCCTACCACAAGGACCAGCCTATACTTAAGGTATCAATAGTTTAAAGCCAGGCCCTATTCTGTGAGCACTAATAATTCATGGGCCAGTTTACGGAGCTCCTAAAGGTATGAATACCCAAGACACCCCATTTTCCAATCACTTGTGTAACTGAATTTCTATTTGCAAAGAATTTTTGAGTTCCAAGAAGTAACATGCATCCAATAATAAAAATCATTTATTGAATGCTTCCTTAGAAAGGCATAAATAAACGTTTTTTTCCTAGAGTTGGCTCTTCTGCCAATAGTTTTTGATCGTCAGTTAACTGGGGTGCAGCTAAATATATAAAGGAGACAGCATGTTATATCAGACAGATCACCTCAGCTGATCAATTTCCCCAGTGTGACAGGTGAAACTTAGACCACGTGAAAGAATGGATTCAATACTAACCTTTTATAACCAAAGTGACACTCTTTTCTTATACATTAAATACAAGAACATCATCTCAGAAAATAAAGCCAAAGAAGGAAAAAGAAAAGGCTGGCTACAGAAATCTTTCAGCCAGATTGTGAGATAAATCTAACCTTACAGTTTGCAAAACACTGGCATTTCGTCATCTTTTATTTATGGAATTCATTAAAATGGGATGCTAATCTATCATGCACTAAAAGGGATCCTGTAAACAGTCCTCAGGAACATCTGGGCCACGAACCATAAGGTAGTAGGTGAATTAGCTGCTTCAGCTCAAGCCTTAAGGCTGTGAGTGCTAATGGGCTGGGTGTACGTGGTGGTCATTTCCCTTTCATTTCCAGCTTCTGCCGGGACCTATCCAGGGTGCAGAAGACACTCAGCCAGTATGAATAGAAGCCCTTATTTCCCCTATTGCTGCGTACTCCTGTGGAAACAATGCTTATTTTTATTAGGCCCTGAAGGAGCACATTTCCTCAGACATGGCAGAGGCAACTGTTAAATCATTCAGCATCAGAAAGGTTAAATATTTATCTCTGGCTTGTATTATGATAATACGCCTCCCAAAGTCAGCTTCTCCAGGCAGAATTGGCTCCCACACGCTGACGGATGGAGCCTTCGGAAACAGGAACGTGATTCCCATGTTGACAACATTTTCTTTGGCCAAAGATCTGCAGGCTGGACATGAAGGCTGGTTGGTGAGTGAGGGAGGGGATGTCAGAGCAGATCAGAGGCTCTCTCCTGTTCAAGGTGGGGATGCAGCCTCCAGAGGCTTCATGCTACCCTCACCGCCCAAGACAGGCATTTCACTCAAGTGAAATGGGGAGGAAAGTCTGGACACCAGCAACACAACTGCAGGGCTTTAAGTTGCCCTTAATCCTGTCAAAAGATGAAGTCCAAGTTCTCATAGGAAGAAAGGCTTCCCGTTTGCTGACTCCCATTGACTTTCTCCTGGTGTCAATGGGCTTTCCTTTGCCTCACTGTTTGTGATCTGGGAAGACTGAGCTCATTTTAATTCTTCTCACACGTTCTGTTATTTCTCAACTCTTGGCCTCTGCCAAGAATGAGCTCCCATTTCTCCTCAAAAGCAATCAACTTCTGGTCAGCATTTAAAATTGCCTTAAATCTCATGCTCTCTTTCCACATCTCCTAGAAGATGTTTTTGTAAGTATTTATGTACATATCTTACTCAGTGGACTTCTAAGGGTGGAACTCTCTTCTTTGTCTCTGTCCACAGATCCTGGAATAGAGTAGAAGCTCAATACATATGCATTGAGTGAATGAGTTAATACGATCAGTAGAAATGCCACAAAGACACCCAACAACATTAAAGGCAATAATGAGTATAATGATGATAATGACATTGAATAACAGTGCTGAAAAGTGTGAGAAATTTCACTGAGAATAGAGGACTACATATATCTGCCTTGTAATCTAGCTGCGGAAGGAGATTTCCCCCTACAGTAGTTAATGAAGTTATTCATCAGCAAACCAGTAAGATTAATCATCTATATTAGGCTCTAAGGAAACTGAGAGAGACGTTTAAAATCAGAGTTCACCCCTGCGCTAACCCTCAGGGAATGCAGATTTGTGTTCTCTTCCCATCAAACTCTTTTACCATCACTTGTTCTTAACCTCTCTTGCTTTTTGCTCTGATTTTTATTTTTTTATTTTTTACTTGAAGTATACTTGATTTACAATATTGTGGTAGTCTAAGGTGTACAGCAAAGTGATTCAGTTTTATATATATATATATATATATATATATATATTTCAGATTATTTTCCATTATATGTTATTACAAGATTCTGAATATAGTTCCCTGTGCTTTACAGTAAGTCCTTGTTGTTTATCTATTTTATGTATAGTAGTTTGTATCTGTGAATCCTGTACTCCTAATTTATCCTCCCCTCTTCCCCTTTGGTAACCATAAGTTTGTTTTCTGTCTGTAAGTCTATTGCTGTTTTGTACATAGATTCATTTGTATTATTTTTTAGATTCCACATGTAAGTTTCTCTGACTTACTTCACTTCATATGATATTTAGGTCCATCCATGTTGCTACGCATAGCAATATTTCATTCTTTTCTATGGCTGAGTAATATTCCATTGTGTGTACATATATGTGCCACATCTTCTTAAACCAGTCATCTGTCGATGGGCATTTTGGTTGTTTCTGTGTCTTGTCTATCATAAATCTCTTAGTATTGGCACCACATTGCCTTGTAAAGGTGTGGTGGCCACATCAAAGCTCGTGGGCAGGGGCAGTGGCCTGTGCTTCCTGCACCCTTTGAAGGTGGGTGAGGCAGGGTCTCCATCTTCCCATAACTCAGGGGCCAAGGCAAGAAAGGATGCACCCTAGAAGAGAAGGTGACTTAGGCAGAGCTTTTGACGCTTAAACTGTCTTAAACATTACTCCCACTGATCGCTCTGGATGCAGTGGGTGATGCTGGTCTCTGAAGCGGGGTGGCAGCAGGGTTGTTCTCATGGGTTGTTGTGGGTATTTAGGTGAGTTAAATAACAGAGCATTCCCAGAACTGCTAAGGAGTCTGCCTGCTGTCCCACTCCATAAGTGCTAGCCATCACCACTGTTTGTATACTAACACATCTAAATGAGGTCCACAGGAGAGTGGGGAGTGCCAGGCTCGGGGGACTGTGGCTCCGTCCTGCCCTCAGTCACCTGCCCTCTCTGGGCCTGAGTGCTCCCGTGCTTTACACACAGTGATCAAACTGGAAAGTCTCTGGGTTCTAGTGGTCAGAGTTTCTATGGTGTTCCCTGCATTGATGTACCTGTGGGCAAGGGAGGAAATAAGTTTGCTTGGTCTTTAGAAAGTCAGTCTCTCTCTCTCTCTCTCTCTCTCTCTCTCTCTCTCTCTCTCTCTCTCTCTCTCTCTCTCTATATATATATATATATATATATATATATATATATATATATATATTATTTTTCAGGTTCTTTTCCATAATAGGTTGTTACAAGATACTGAGTAGAGTTCCCTGCGCTGTACAGTAGGTACTTGTTGGTTACTTATTTTATATATAGTAGTGTGTATATGCTAATCCCAAACTCCTGATTTATCCTCTCTCCCCTCTTTCCTCTTTGGTAACCATAGGTTTGTTTTCTATGTATGTGAATCTGTTTCTGTTTTGTAAATAAGTTCATTTATAGCATTTTAGAAGTTTTCTCCAAGTTCCACTGGATATCTTTTCACTAGACATGGAGTGCTTCCAGTTTCAACATTTTCTGATCTGGGTCTTATCTCAAGACTTGATTAAAGATGGTATACTAGATTTATTGTGATGATCACTTCATAATGTGTGGAAATGTCAAATCACTATGTAATACACCCAAAACTAACATAATATTGTACATCAACTGCATTTCAATTAAAAAAGATTTGATTAGCATAAAAAAAGAAAAGCAGTGCAAATTCCAGGGCCCCATGGAAAGCCATGCAAGTCAGTATTTCTCTGGTTCCTCCACTTTGAAAATAATCTTGGCTGCCTCATCTTTGCCAGTTCAGAGTGTATCCACGGGGATTGAGTGGAGAACCCCTTCCTCATACCCAGGAAGTTCTCCGGCACCCCCAGGCTTCTCGCTGCAATCCATTCAGATGCTAGCTTTCCCCTTCAAGTTTTCTTGAGGATCTTACCCCTTGCAGAGGAAGGAGGGCACACCCAAAACTTGGGTGAGCTCCTGAGTGAACTGAGGTGCTGGGAGACACAGAGTCTCCCAGCTTAAGCTCCAGGGATTTGAGGTAATCACAGAAGTTCGGAGAGTCAAAGCAACTCAGGAGAACCAAGGATACTTCGTGGACCTTATCATTCTGTAGAACATCTAAAACTAGATGAATGACTTCCCTGGCCGTCCAGTTGTTAAGATGCTGTGCTTCCAATGCAGGGGCCACGGGTTCCATCCCTGGTTGGGGAACTAAGATCCCGCATGCCTCACAGCATGGCCAAATAAAATAAAATAAATATAATATTTAAAATAAAATAAAAAAAAACTAGACAAGTTATTTGGGAGAGCTATTTAAAAATCATTGTCAGATCTTCGGTGATCCATTTGTGTAGAAAAACATTACAGTTAATATTCCGATTCATCTTAGAAGGGTTTCGTTTTGCTTTTATTTCGCACTGAGCATAAATTTTGGTCTCTGAAAACACTGGGATCTTTTCTAGCTATAAAGCACCTACTTAAATATATTATTATTTGAGGGACAGATGTCACAACTATCAAACCTGATACAAAAGTAATAAAAGAGGATTTTTTGCTATGTCATAAAAACATATTCACCCTGAGAATACACTTAGCAACATGTCACATTATTGAGTCTAATAACTTCCAGAAAATATTCACTCAAACAGAAGGGAATAGAGGATATATATTTAATACTTAGAGGAATCTGTCCTTCCACTGGAAGACATCAACATTCCCCTACCTCTTTTCAAATGTCCACTTTCATTAAACTAGTCCTGGCATGCACGCATACACACACACACACACACACACACACACGCAGGCTCACTAAATGCTGTCTAAGGAAGTGGGCAGTTTTGGCTGCTTTCAGGTCATTTTCGAGGGAGAACTGACTGGATTCCTGAAGTGAACACAGCAAGAGGTTTTCCCCAGTCCATCTGCTACGGACCGTTCATTCCTAGTTGCCAAACCCATCCCTCTTCCTGGCTGGGATCAATGGCCTGTGACAAAAATTAAACGCAGGCTTCAGCTCCCAGATTGAGTGATTTCAGTTTTTTTCCTCTGGAGAGTGCCTCCAGGACTGCTCCCTGACCTTGAATTTCAGTCTCCCAGGCTGTAACCGCTGCAGCCAAAGGGAGAATACGTCCCCAATCTCCTCTCCTTGGATTTTCCTTGCAGTTCTATCATTAGCTACTGGTATTCCATGGGAAAAATAACTACTTGAATATGAAGCAGTTATATTAAATTAGATTAGAATAAGGACCAACACAATTCTGACTTACAAACGTTTTTGTTTGTTTGTTAAAAAAAAAAAAAAAACCTCTTCAATATATTATGCAATGAATACGCTCAACAACAATCATTATTTCTCAGGCTAGACAAGTGAGTAAATCTAAGTTTCCATGGGTTCAAAAATTTGTTCAATAATTCATGTTCTTGGGCCAAAGAAATCTTGGGATGTGGAAAAGCACTTTCTCTGTTTCTTTTACACTCAACTCTATACAAAGGAATATGTTGCTGGGTTTCTGGAATGTGAGTTTATTTCAATTTACATCATTAGACAACAATTAAGGCCACACAAATTATATAAGTGCTACAGATTTTTTATGCTGATTTCAACTTTAAGGCTATTTCAAAGACAATATTGCTTTTATCAACCATGTATAATGACCTTTATTAATAAACAGCCTGAAATCAGAATTACTCAATTAAATCACCTGTACAACTTTGCCTAATTACACATTTCAATACCTGTGATATTGCAGAAACATGTGATAATCATTCCCAACTCCATTATAGGAAAATAACACATTTTGCTTTAAGTTCTTGTATAAACAAGGGATCATATACATGACAGCATTCACTTCCCTGCTGAAATATCAGGACAGAAATATCAGTGGCTCACAGAACTAAGGTCAAAAATCAGTAGACCAAGCAAAACCTTAATTTTATTTCTAGCAGGTTCTTTAATCAATGGCACAGATTCAATTTTCATGCTGCATTTTCAAAGACCCATTTTTACCTAAGGCCTAGCTCAAATGCTCAATCAATAATCATTTAAATGTGCAGCTAATCTCAACCAGATAGTCATCTCACTTCTGAGTCAGCATTTGGGTGATAGGAACCACTGAGAGTTATAATTGGTTTGAATTTGAAATATTATTCTTTACTGAAAGTTTTTTTTCTTTTAATATAGAGAAGAATGAAATGATATTTTTTTTCTTTCAACAAGACTAAGAGTCTCCTTAATATAAATCTCAGCTATCCTAGGTATCTGTCACACAGACAAGCTGTTATTTTCCATTAATAGGACTTTCAGAAAATACTAAGATAAACTCTTGCTGTTAAAAACCTCTGCACTCCGCCTTGGAGGTCCTTTTCTCTGGGTCACTCCTCTTGGCTCACATTACGGTTAATGTACATTTCAAATATACACAGGGAAATGTATCCTTGAGTATGAGGGAGGGAACGGAGACCCAAATATATAAGCCTTTTAAACATCAATTTGGACAATTTCATATGGGGAGAATAAATATTTTTAACCATTTGAATACTCTGAAATACCTGCAGAAAAGTCAAGATTTATGAAAATTAGTATTTGGAATATTATCTGTTTAATCAATCATAGAAGGATATAAGATATAGTGGGGATGGGGGACAGTGTGTATGGAAAGTGCCCTTGGGTGTTAACGTCAAAAGTCCTAAACTTGAATTTCACCCTGTTGCTGATTGGCATAGAGGCCCCAAACACAGGAGGTCCACCGTTGAGTTTGCCTTGCTTTTCACTGTATTTCCAGGATGGAGGACAATCTCTGGCTTAGAATGAACTCATTAAATAAATGTCTTTGCTGAAGATGTAAATGAATGATTAAGGCAAATCAAATACCCTTTCTGAGCCTCAGTATTGTTATCTGTGAAAAGTGTTGAATCTAAGAAGATGAAAATGCAGGGATTTGAGAAATTACACAAAAACCTTGCTGCAGCCATCAGAAGGTGGCCACACCAACACCAACCTAAAGTATCCAGGCCTGGGGGAGACTCTTCTGGGAAAGGACATTTGTGGGTTTGTCAGAATACAAGGGGGCCCTTGACAAGACACCTTGTCTAAGTCCCAGTGGGGCTTCTGAGTTTTCCTGGTGCCTTGTGTCTGAGGATTCTGGCCTAATGGCTCTTTGATCTTCAGCTTCTTTGGCTTCTTTTGGTGTTTAGCCAACTTTGATTCCCTGATCCTATTTTGATCTATGACTTTCCCTTTTTTTTTTTAGCCTTCCACCATCTTACAATCAATGCATTTCTTATGCTGAGTTCCCCTGTTTCTATAGATGGCTTTGCCTTGTTTCATGGTCGCCAAAAGCCCAGTTGGCAACCTGGTACTAAAACAATTGTTATGCATGATTGGGGTCACTTTTCTAGAAATGTTTTTTTCTAAATACTGTCCTTCATCAACTTGAAGACTCTGAATCAACCACTCCCAATTTTCTCCTTCTCTTATGAACAATTTCACTCCCTCCATGCTGGATATCTCATCGAGTACCACAGGCACTGATTGCTCTAGTGGGAAGAACGGCTTAGGGATGGTATCTAGAGTTCTTTCCTCCAGGAAATTGCTTGAGTTGGTGGGTGCTGTGCTGTACCCACCTGTGCCTGCCCAGCTTTAAGACTGAAGAGAGAGCCCGGAGTCAGCAACAGAGATTTCAATGGTTTAATTCATGGGGAGCTTACAATTCTGAAGCAGAGTCCTGGAGCAACACTCCACCATGTGTGGTGGGCAGAGGGCAGGACGTGGCTCTCAGGGGTGGGGAGGGGAAGGGAAGACTGCCAGTTATAGGGGGGATTACGTCATGTTGGCTCATCGGTTACCAGGGAAACCAGCAGAGGGGCAGGACCCTCACGGCCCCTTTCATAAAAACAGTCACTAGCTTGTCCTGGGGTAAGTATGCAGAAGGTCAGTCCTGTGCATAGGGAGTAGGTGAAGCAGGCACTTGTCCGGCAGGGGATGCACAGAGAGCAGGAGGACAGACACTGGGGAAGGACCTTACTCAGAAGTCGTTCAAAGAATCATAGATTTACAAGATATCCCTTCAGTGAACCAATTATCTGGCTTACTGTCTACCAGGCACCATGCTAGGCAGTGGGGTGGAGACAGCAGAACCTCCTCTCATGGAATCTGAAGCCTTGTGGGATTAACTGAAAAAGGACAACTGTGAAAAAGGTTACATAAGGCACCCAGAGGTCTAAGAGAATAAGGTGAGATGCAAATTGCCAGGGAGGTTGGAGAAGGCTCCCAGCTAAGGTCTGATGAAGCAACAAGAAGTGGACAGAGGAAGATGGGGGAGGGGGGGTCCAAGCAGGGAGCATGATCACAGCATGAAGCGGTGGACACGGGTTGGGAGGAGATAAGGAGACATAGCCATGGGGGGAGGGGTAATGTATAGATACCATTTATCAAGCATATAGGTATTATCTCATTTAACTCCACAACAACCTCTGATGTAATTACTGTCCCCATTTTTCATGAAACTGAAACTCAGAGAGTTTGAGACAATCATTCAATGTCACAGGGCTGTTTATTACAGAAGCCAGGATCAAAACCCAGATCTGTCTGAGTCTTCTCTACAGAGGCTGGAATGAAGCACAGAATTATGGAAGAAACACAATTGTATATTTGTTTAGAAGGACTTACATGGACGTATAAATGGTGGAAAGACTACGGAAGTAAGAAATAGAAGAAGAAAGTGGGATGTAGGGTAAGTCTAAGAAATTTAGGATAAACTATGTAAATCCTGGGCCTCTGTACATCCTCACAGGGGTGGGGAGGGATTCCCAGAAGAATCAGTACGTGTAAACCACACAGGTATTATCTAAGCTATACCTCTCCTGTTCTTCTTATTTTTGTTTTTACTTTTCTTAATAGAAATACAGGCATAACATAAAACCTTGTCACTGATCTGCAGGAACACCTAGATTTTTTAAAAAATAAAGGATAATAAACTATATTATGTCTATTTCTCTCTTGCATCCTCTTGGTTTAAGCTTACTATAATTTTTTCATAGATGATTAGATTAGTCCAACTGGAATCATAGCTGCTCTGATTATTACCTGCTAGACAGTCCTTAGCCAAGAGCTTACAAACTATGCTTTTGATTTTATTGGGTGTTACTGTATACATATCCTTTGAAAAAGTTAGGATGGAGATTCCAAACAATTAAATTCAGATGTACTTCTGCTTCTGATGTTTCCTTCTAAGGAAGAAGGTAAACAAGTCATTTCTCATCAGCAAGCACAGTGTCATGGTGGATATGACATATTTTAAAAGTCATTCAAACATTCTCTTTCAAACAGTCCTTACCACATCGTTGCCAGATTAAAATGACAAAGACAGCAAAGATTTAGTAACTGGCCTATAATTATACTCCAGGAAAAATGGAATTAGGAGATAGAATTCTCCATAACCAGTAATCAGATCCCTGTTCTTGGTGATAAGTGCTCACATTTTTCTTCCCATTTGTGTCTTTTTAAAGATCAAGTAACCCAGATGGGAGGTTTCCAAAGAAAACCCAGCTGC
Organism: Mesoplodon mirus; assembly: GCF_964341445.2. Lineage (NCBI taxonomy): Eukaryota > Metazoa > Chordata > Mammalia > Artiodactyla > Ziphiidae > Mesoplodon > Mesoplodon mirus. The sequence continues at coordinate 27,994,177 of NC_138990.1, read as the reverse complement.
TGCCTCCTTTGATTGGGGTGGTGGTCCTCTCTCTATGACCCACTAATAACTAAACTCAGACACTCTTCTGCATGAAATGAATACAGTAATTCCCCAATTATTAGTCATTTCATTCCCAAGATTTAAGTAGAGAATATCCACAAGACATGTCAGGAAATATTGATAAGAGACTAGAGTGAGAAATGATTTGCAGGATTTAAATCCAGCAGAGACAGCTGAGAGGTCCTTTTAAACTGTCTGCATTTTCCTTGGCTGAATAAGCATCACTATTCTATAAATAAATACGCACTTCCATATTTAGTATGTTAAAGACGGAAAAAGTAGGTATAGGCAGGCATTGCCCAAATATATTCTAAGAAGCACTAGCCTGGAGAGATGCCCAGGGATAAAAGTCTTCCTGATACAGGTAAACATGAATAAGGCTGTGTGTATTCTCTCTTCCTTAGAGATTTACCACAAACATTAGCACAAATAAGGCTTAATGGATTTTAATATAAAGAATTCTGTTTTACTATCTTAACCCAGCATTTTCCGGATAATTGCTCAAGACAAACAATTTTCATGACAAAGACTATTCCATTGAACATATTTTAATAATGCTTTTTATAGGTGGAAATTATGGACCATTGTCGTTTTCTTCTTTTTAAAAAATATGCTAGTGGTACCATTTTTTGTCCTTTCAAAAAATAATATGAAGCTCAAAGAGAATTAGCCCTGATTCTACTTCATATGTGGACTGAAGCATCAATTTGCATGCATGACCATTCACAACAAGCTAATTTCCTTTCATCACTTTTAGCTAAATTTCAGGATTAGAGGATGCATACTGTTACCCTAGTCTATATCCTCTTTTACCTTATGTGTAAGCTGTAACTTTGCCTTTACATAACATTTTCTTTTTTACATCTCCTTTTTGGTGCTCCTTGTTAATCCAAATCCTTTCTGTTTCCAAGGTCCATGATAAGTCCAATCTCACTTCAAAGCCTTTCCTAAAGATTTGCTTCCATTTGGTTTAGTTCAATAAACACTCATATGCTTAATTCACGTTTGACTCTGAACTGTGGGTTAATGATGTAAAATGGAGACTTGTCTCCACCCTAAGGATATTACAGTCTAGCAGGGAAGACAGTGGTACCAGCAGTAAAACACGCAATGGGAAACACTAGAATGTCTGTATGAACGTTCATACGGGGAGGGCAGGAAGGCGGCTGTTTAGGATAGAGGTGTTTGCATTTCTGTGTGCCTTGGATCCACGTAGGAAATTCGGTACAGCTTAGTTACCCCTCCTTAGAATACACACACACAATCACACACTCACACATGTACACATATTCACACACATATGATCGGGTTTCAAAAGAAACTGATTATATTACATTGAAATCCAGGTACAAAATATTTAAAAAACAAATCTGTGGTAAATAAATACATGGGCTGCTTTATTAATGTATTAAATACTTAACTAATGAGATTCAGTGGTGTCTCCAATGACTACCACAGTTTTGAGGACATAAACCCCATTTTAAGATCTCTGTGACATACCCATGCAGGGGACCGGATCACAAGAACATGCAAACTCCTGGGATCTGTTGGGTGTATTCACTGAATGTAAATTTCAGCTGGAGGCCTAGTGGACATAAAAAAGCATTCTCTTCTATTCAAGTTTACAGATTCCTCCTGAAAGTTATTCAAGGACCCCCTAAGGCTAAAAACCCTATAGATTGGGGCTCCTCGGTGAGCAAAACCTTCACTCAGAATCAAGAGGTAGTTTGTGAGACATGAACAGCTGTACTGGTGGGCAGAGGAATGCAGGGCATTCGAGACAGGTGAAAGACAAGGGCTGGTAAAATAAATACGTGTGATCGTGTATTGTTGGCCTATGAATTACAAAGAAAGAGAGGTGCCTAGGGATGCTTAGAAATACATAAGGTACAGAATATGAGGGCCTCTTCTGCCATTTGTGACTTTTTTGTTGACACTAATTTTTTCTAACGTGAAGGAAAAACATATATATATATATATATATATATATATATATATATATATATATATATACATGATATAAATGAGGACAAATCATATACATGTCATATTATGTATATATGTACACATGTGGCATATATGGAAATGAATAGATTTTCCTAGTTGGGTTATAAATTACTAAAAGTAGGTTTGTGCCTTATATTGTGTTTGTATGTTTCTCAGCATAGTGTTCTGCAAATCACAGATGTCCAACAAATCCTTCTTATATTAAAATACTTCCTAAGGGTTTTACTGGCAATGCACCGTAGGAAATATATATCAAAATAGCAATCCTTGACACAATAATTCTAAATCAAACTGTTTATGTAAGGAAATATTCTGACATGAAGGCAAAAATCTATATATTAAAATATTTAGTGCACCAATGAAGCATTGAAAATAAACTAAACAGGGTAAAGCACAACAGGGAATTGTTTAAATAAATGATACTGTGGACATGAGATGAAATATGGAATATTATGTAGTCAATAAAATCATGATAAAGGATATTGAAAACACGGGAACGTATTTACAATATTTTTGACTTGAGAAAGTAGACTATAACACCGTAAACACAACCTGAGGCCATATATGTACAGATTTAAACATAAATTTAAAGTATAAACAAATGTAAATGACCACTGATTCTTGAGTGACAGGGCAAATTGCACCTGGGTGGACCCCCCAGGACTGCACCTGAAGTCACACATTCGTGCTTGGACCACATTTCAAATACATCAGTTAAGAAAGTCAACCAGACCTGAGAAACGAAGGTTATTTGCAGAATGCCTGATTTAGAAGAGGTGCTTGCAGATGAATGAATGCAGGGGAAAAAACTAAATTAAGAAAAAAGTACTGCTTTTTGTGCTGATTCAGGATGCCTCCAGAATGAACCCCAGTGCCACGATCTGTCCTCACGTTGTCACATGGCTGGCCTTAGGTGTGGTGTCTGGGGGAAGGGGTGCTGCAGAGACCCCTCCGGCTTTTTGCTGGTACCTGAAATTGTTGCAAGGAGAAAGAAATGTAACATTCCATTGTATATATGTGCCACATCTTCTTTATCCATTCATCTGTTGATGGACACTTAGGTTGCTTCCATGTCTTGGCTATTGTGAATAGAGCTGCAAAGAACATTGTGGTACATGACTCTTTTTGAATTATGGTTTTCTCAGGGTATATGCACAGTAGTGGGATTGCTGGGTCATATGGTAGTTCTATTTGTAGTTTTTTAAGGAACCTCCATACTGTTCTCCATAGTGGCTGTACCAATTTACATTCCCACCAACAGTGCAAGAGTGTTCCCTTTTCTCCACACACTCTCCGGCATTTATTGTTTCTAGATTTTTTGATGATGGCCATTCTGACCGGTGTGAGATGATATCTCATTGTACTTTTGATTTGCATTTCTCTAATGATTAATAAAATAGATAGCTAGTGGGAAGCAGCTGCATAGCACAGGGAGATCAGCTAGGTGGTTTGTGACCACCTAGAGGGGTGGGATAGGGAGGGTGGGAGGGAGGGAGATGCAAGAAGGAAGAGATATGGGAACAGATGTATATGTATAACTGATTCACTTTGTTATAAAGCAGAAACTAACACACCATTGTAAAGAAATTATACTCCAATAAAGATGTTAAAAAAAAAGGAAAGAAATGTGAGTTAAATGCCTTCACCCCAAAGACTCAATGGCGAATATCAGATCTTACTTATCTTACTTGAGAGGCATTGATAAGGACAGTTGTGCCAGAAATGCATCAGGGAAGCAGGAGCTATCTCAGGAAAAGGAAATTGGGGAGCGGGGGACCTTTCAGGTTTCTCCTTACTGCTTGAAGCTGAGCTTTCCCTGGTAATGTTCTCTGCAGGGAGACCCAGAGGTAGAAATGAGCTCAGTTTCTCAGTTATACAACCAGCTCTTCCTTATACAAATAGGTTATTTTTCATGTTACAGATGAGAAGACAAAAAAGCAGGGAAGAACCCTCAATGATACTTGTAATCTCAGGGTCTACATACATTAGAAAAAATGTTTGCTATCCTGATGCTTCCAAGTTTAATAAGAACTAGAGCACCTAATGTGGTAAAGGAAAACTTGTGTACCAGATAAAGGATAGCTGACTGACCCGTCTGGTTTTCTTGTATTAATACCATGAAAGTTTGCAAACTGTGAAAAAAATAAGGAAAAGAGCATGGAGTCTCCTGCCTTCCAGCACTTGAACACGCTGCTCCTCCCCCTTTCAGGGTTCAATGTTCTCTTCTGATGTCTCCCATCTCCCTTTCCAACCTTCTTTCCTTTGCACACACATGCGGGCTCTCACACATCACTATTTCGGCTTCCCTCCAGCTGGGGATTCCTCCTTGATTCCTGGAGACTTCATTAGCTGTCCCTCTGGGTTTCCCAGACCATCTCATGTGTCTCCTGGTCAAAGAACTCACCTTGATGCATTAAGCTTTTCTGTTTCCTCCATTAGACAGTAATATGGCTGCATCAGACACTTCTTATACCCCTCTGCATGTGCCCTTGGGTGCCCCATCTACACGGTCGTAGCCTCTTGTCCCAGCTCATGCCCTGACAGGTGGTACCCAGGCACAACTGCACAGTGCCCTCCTCAGACTGGCTTATTGAAGCCCAGTGCACATTGTGCCCCTTCTCCAGGGTTGCCCTGATGTTGCTGAAGGGTAGGACGCCATATCACCCATAAGAAGTTTGACCAATGACAGATTGGAACCAATGAAAAACTTTGTTTTTCTTTCTCCCCCAAAAGATTGTCCTCAGAAACAGGTGCTTAGGTAGCTTCTTCCAAGATTTTCTCATTAGATGAATAAATTAAAATCATGCATGTGTGGATAAAAAACAGGGTCCTACTGTAGAGCACAGGGAACTATATTCAATATCCTGTGATAAACTATAATGGAAAAGAATATGAGGAAAAAGGTAGATATTTTGTAGAACTGAATCACTTTGCTGTACAGCAGAAATTAACACAACACTGTAAATCAACTGTACTTGAATAAAATCAATTTTAAAAATTATGCATGCCTATGAGTAAAAAGGCAAAAGTATAAGGAACGGTAGATATCAGAGAGAATGAAAGAAAAAATTACAAACCAGTATTGGGCTGTGCGCACCATGGGGCAGTTTCAGAAACAAAGCCTAGCTTCTCTTCAGAGCGCCAAGTTTCCTTGGAGCGCCTCAAGATGTAGACTAATTGGAAGGGTCCCAGACTGCAAGGATAATGATTAAGGAGATGGAAGAATCGGCTTGAAGGGGGAAAAACTTAACAGTAGCAAGCCCTCAGCTTGGCTAAGCTCTGGCTAAGGGAAAGGGTTGCAGCTTAAACACAAGGGCGGGAAGACCCTTGAGTGAGAAGAGCTAATTATCATGAAATCAGGGGGTAAAACCTAAAATACTAGGAATGAAGCAGAAATTATCCCCAAATGTTCCGAGATGGTGCAGACAGAGCCAAGATGTTGGCAGTTAACTCAGCAGAGCCCTAGAATACCCCATTTTGAGGAGCAGTGTTTTGATGGAAAGGAGTCATCTATTGCCCTTGGGTTGTAAATGCTAGAATGCAGCCTGTGAGGCCAGAAAATGGGCATCTGAATTCTGAGCTGCAGAATGAGCAGACAAAGCTGGATCGGGAGAATTTCATCCATGCAAGGTTGTCCTGATGGTGAGATTCATTTACACATGATCTGCAAACCAAAAGAGCCTGCTCTGCTGGAAAGCGACCTCCCTGATCTGCAGGCCTGGTTTTAGGACAAGTTAAATCGGAGGTCTGATCCGGAAGGAATCACATCATTTTTCAGGATCAACAAACAAACAAGTAAATGTTTACTATCTCACCACAAAGGAGCTTTCTGTCTAAAATTTTACTTCTCTCCTCTTACAATTAAACAAATAAAATAAAACCAGCCAAAGCAAGAACTTCTCTTTCATTGTATGTTTCTCATGTTCACATTAAGCTTGGTCTAAGAAATCTACCTGGCTTGTCTGACGAGAGCTGTTTGCCTTTTCTTGTTTGTTATTTTTGCTAAATTTTGAGAGCTTAATGAAGAGTGTCTCTATAATAAAGGAGGAACCTAATGTACACAGATTGAATTCAGTGAAATGTCAAGAGGGGTCTCCAGCTCCGTCGGGGATCAGACCCGACTGCTCAGAGGGTGCCTTCCTATTTTCCTTCCATTTATTTACTTGGCAGTAGCCACACTGCCTTCCTTGACCCTCCTCCATCCTCCAGGCCCATTCCTGCACAGTCAGTCTGCTGAGAAGACCCTGCCCCTTAGAACACTCATCCCCAATCTCAATCAGTTGAAATCTTGCCCCACAGTTCAGCCCGATCTCCTCTTACTTCACAGCTCCAGCTTGTGTGATCCTGTTGAGGGGGCCTGATCTGTCCTCCCCTTAGGCTCCTACAGGCTTCATTCTTCTCTTGAGAGTCTACCCTGATTCCAACATTCCTTTGCAGAACTGGCTGGTCTCCCTGAGGGGAGCTCAGGGGCTCTCCCAAGAGGCTCCTGAAGAGCACAGACGCCTGGCACCTTCTCTCAGATGTTTTGATTGAGCAGGTCCAGTGAATCTGGACTTTGCTTTTCCACCAGCTTCCCAAGTGTGGCGTCACAGGCAGCATGGGGGAGCTGTGGCCTAAGGTCGAGGGCTGTGTTGTGTTTTGCTGTTTGTTGTTATACACTTATCTCATGGAGCCTGCCAGTGCCAGAGACTGCGTGACATTCTTCCTTACCTTTCACTCCCCAGTGAGACACCAGTACAGAACCTGCCACTCTGGATCTTTGTTTAATAAATGTTTCAGACCCACTGAGCAAAGCATGGTTTGAAGGGGTGCTACATGTAATCAGGTTTTATTTTTGTTTTTGTTTTCCAAGTGAAGGCAGCAGGTATCAGCTGAGATGAATGAAAACATAAATGGAATCTTCTCTGCCTGGATCAGGGAGCAAAGACACAGAACACTTGCCTGTCATTCAGTGGGCAGGGGTGTCTTCCATTGGTCACAGAGGACTGACCTTCCTGGCCACTGTTATGGCAGCCTTCCCACCAGGTCACTGCTGCTTCACCAAAAAGCTTGGAAAGAAATGCCAGCAGGACCACTGGGGCAACAGCGATACTTTCCAAGAGAAGGAATATTTTTAAGCTGTAACATCAACTCTAAAGGAAATATATCTGGAAATCAAGTCCAGTGCATGGAATGCAAGTTGTGTTCCATGATACTTGCCTGGGTGCAAGTCAGCATGTGATTCCAGTTGATGAAATACACTGTCTTTGCTGACCTCATCGCTATGTTCAGGCCAGTCTCCAATGAGAGTGCAGTTCCCCGCCCACCCTCCTGCCTGCCTTAAAGGCAACCAGACATAAAAAGAAAAAAATGTAAGGAAAATTTACCAAAACACATTGGTTGAGAAAACTCATGGAAATAAATATTTCTTATAAAACAAGTACAAACAAAAGCAGTTGGTGTAAGTCTCCCCCAAACAGCTCAGGCTGAATGGCAGATGTTGTGAATGCCTGGCGGTGGGATTAAAATCTTAGGACAAGTTGTAGGAGGTTTTCAATTTCATCCTGAGCTGGCCATCCCCCAGGCCCACAGAGCCTCCCTAATGAGGCAAACCCTGGGTTTGAGCAGAGTTTTGCAGCCTCACAGAGAGCAGAGTCCCGGGAGAAAGGCACCGAGCAGGCACAGATGGGGCTTGATGGATCCTAAAAGGAAGGCATTACCTGACGAAGTCACTGGGCAGCCACAATTATTATAGGCCTCTGAGTTCATTGTCAATTAGAGTGGCAGTTAAAGCAAGCAGCAGCTGTGACAGATGGCTTGTCTCCAGCTAGTTTTGCTAATGGGATTGGAGCCAACTCAAATCTTTTCTTCCCTCTGGAAAGGAAAAAAAAAAAGACCCACATAGTTGTCAATTAGTCAATGTAAAAGGGGAGAAAGCATCATTTCTACAAAGGGGTCATTTATCTGTTTCCTTCTAATCCCTGCTTCTAGCTTTTTGAAGTAGAGATTTTGTTTATTTACTGCTTACTTCAAACATGTTTTAGCAGAATGTTCAACCTTAGAAGACATTTTGTGCTAAAGCTTTGTTCTGTGTGAACTTACAATATGGTCTTCTCATAATGGAACCATTTCAATCAAGTGGTTAGCATTTTAATTGGCCAAATCTTTTCTTCTGGCTGGAATTTGTAGGCCATTCTCTTATTTACATAGTGCATGGGATCAAAACACGAAGGGAATGATTCTGCATGGAGGGGCTCACCACGAATAAAATAGAGCCCAGAGGATCTGGCTGATGCACATCAGGAAAAAGAAACATCACAGAGAAGTAAATGGCAAGGCCTAATAAGTGTGTGCTCAGGCGCACTGTGGGTCGGGATGCTGCATTGGGTGAGAGGGATACAGTTAGTTCCTCATGCTCTGGCAGGGGTGCAGCTGTGTCACAAGAGCGCCATGGCACTGGGCTTGGTCAAAGGGGTCAATAATAGTTCACATTGAACCAGTGACTGCTTTTCCTACAGAAACAAGACTCTTAGAAATCAAGGTCATGGTGTTTTCAATTTCTTTAACGTTAATCTTGGCTTTGGCTGTGCAGAGGGGGAGCTCTGCCACCGTGGCAGTCAATGAGCAAAGCAGACTTGTCCTCAACACCCCCTCTTCTCCATTTCTCCAACACTCTTATGCACATGGACAAGGGTGTCTAGGAAATTGTCACATGTCACATGCACCACAAAGATGACTTTAAACAGGCTAAGACAAGAGCTGATCAGAGACAAAGACAAAATAGATAACCCAAATTCCAGAAATAGAAAGAAATGGATGAGCTTTAATTCACAATAAACCAATCTGGGGCCTAAAATTATTTTCTTTCTATTCAAGGAAGTTGTAGTTCCTCTGTGGAGTTAAAAAATGACATTGATCCACCTTATCATAAACTTATTTTTTATATTGTTAAATTCATACATAGCATTATTGAAAGTTTAGAGAGTACAGCAAAATTTTAAAAAGAAAGAAGTTTTTACGCACACATATGGCAAGGAAATTATATTTATAATTTAAAATCATATATAGAGCTGTTCTTGGTTCTTCACCATGAGAGCCTGGAGGGGGTCCTGAGGATGCAGCCTGGATGTGCCCCACCCCAGGTCCCCAGGGGATGCTCAGGCTCCTGATGGTCCATCTCAGTCTTTAACAATTCATGAAGATAGTAATATCAGTGTTCCTATCAGTTGGAGGCTCCGGAGCTTCTGCTCCATTCTGGACACAGCCTGGCAGGAGGAATTCTGTGCCAGGTGAGAGCAGAACACAAGATGATTAACAACTTCCTCATTATGTATTTGGTCACTAACAAGGCTGGCTTTGAACACATGAACCCCTTCCACCAGGCTATCTTATGTGTCAAAGGCAAGGAGTTATTCCTGATGATTCTTGTGGCCAACGAGGGAAATTTGATTAGATGGACTTGAGGAAAATCACCAAGGAACAAGCAAAAGAAATGACAATCCCAGCTTTGAAACACAACATCTCAGCTTTGAAACCAGTGCCAAGGACCTACCTCTCAGTATCCACAAAGCCTTCCATGACATTGTTAAGCAACACATTCCTGAAAAAGGAAGAAAACCAAATGGGGGAGGGACCAGCTCTCTGCCACCCATCAACTTCAGAGAGGGATGCTGGACAGGCCTGAGGACCTGCAGCACAGTGAGGGTGAATGGGCCAGTCCTCCAGACTCCTTCACTGCCCCACTGTGCTGCCAACCATTTCTAGCTACTGCTGCCCAGAACTAGGTTCAGGAAGGTAGAAAGCGAGGGTGGGCAGGGAGGAAACAGCATCTGGGTTTGCCCAAAAAGCATGGCCATACATTGTTTTATGAGAAACAAGGATATGAGCCATAACCAGTAGCAAGTGTCTGAGCACATAATTCCTGCCCTCCTATAAGTGGATGTGGGAGTGTTTACCAGGTGCGCAGCACAAAATAAGTCATGAAAAAGCTTCCTTCCCTTTCTCCCAGTCCTCAGTGTCTGAGCTAGGATGGTTTTATAGGTTTTTCTATTATTTTAATGGTGATTATTAAGTGTGGAGCCTGTGCCCATTGCCTGGTGGAAAACATAAAATAAGTTCATATTTATACATACAATATATTGTTCTATTTTTATTCATTTAATATCATATAACAACTATTTTCCCTCATCCTTAAGACTCTTTGCAAAGACATATTTAACAGTGCCTAAAATTCTTTTGCCTCTTACTTGTTACCCAATTACAGGCTGCATCTAGTTTTTCACTTCTATGCACATAACTGATTTATCAGGAAAAAAGTGGACATCTTTGCAGAAATACTCTGGATCTGGATGCTCTCATCCCCATCTACCTCACAGAATGTCTTTCCCTGTGTCTCCTTACTGAATGAGGTGCCTGGAGCGGCATGTCTCTCTACTGGGTCAGACATCTCTGCCGGGCTCCACCTTCCTCTGTTCTGGTATCTGCCGCTCGGCTCCATCCCTCAGCCGTGTGGTGCTGAACTTGCCTTGATTTTGAGGAGCAGCCCCTTTGGAGCGTGGATTTCCACTGTATCTGTCCCTCCCTGTCCGGGAAGAAAATGTTTGCTTTGTGTGATCACGCTTTCATAAACAGATCGCACTGCTGAACCAGCAGGTTCCTATTGATGCATTTTTTTCCCTTTTATCCCACCATCTTCCTCTTCTTGTTTCCCACATGCTCTGATTGGCTCGGTTACTCAGGAGCTCCTCCTCCCCCAGGTCCTATTATTTCTCCTTCAATCTAATCTTCAGGTTCTCCAGGGACCATTATGCTCATGTCTGACCCACAACTGAGGTCAGAGTCCCAGCTCTTCTCCATGGATTCTATGCCAGTCAAGGATCCCAGCATGGCATGTACATCAGGGTCTCTGACAAGAGTGAAGATGTTCTCAGACCCATCACAACAGTCATGGGAGTGGTTTTGATCAAGGCCCAGAAGCACCACACCGACTCTCTGAACCTCAGCATAGGGCTACATAACATGTGGAGATCAGATCTATTCTCACCTCAGATGGACTCAGCATCATCAACTAAGTATTGTGTTAAAGGCTGCCACTAAAGTTGACATTTGGAAAATGGAAAACACGATTATAAGAATCTTTGAGGCATCTAAGTTTCTTAAACCTAATGTGAACTACAACAACATTAAACATGATTTAGTAATGAGAGAGAGACCGATCCGTTTTCAGGAACAATTTTTGCACTGAACTTATTTTCTCTGTGTCCCTGTAACCCATGCTCCACCATTCTAGTATCAAAAACAAAGTTTCCTCAGTTCTATGAAAGGCTTCTGAGGGATGGCAAGAATTTGAAATGTTCAGGAGACATGCTGTGATTGCTGGCACTCTCTTCTCAGCTTCCTCCGTTACCCCATCTACTGTAAGTGTCTGCCCGTCCATCTCACCTCTAATCATGGCATGTGGGCAGGAGCGATGGTTCTAGCCAATCATAGTTACCTGTAAGTGTGAATCTGTAGACTGTGTCTTTATTTACTTGTAAGGCCAGCTTTTCCTATGTGTGTTAGCAATGAGAATGAAATGTAAGGGCACACGGTAGGGCTTTATAATGAATTTTGATAATTAGTTCTTTATTCATTTGTTTAGTAGTTAGCTGTTCAACTAGCCAGATATTTATTTTCTGAATGATTCTTTTTTAAAAAAACATCTACTATGATACAGACATTCTTCTAGACAGTGAGACACAAAGTGGCATCCACTGCCTTCTAGGACCTTCCTTCTTTTTGTAGATAAGAAACTTGATCAAGATCACATGTGGAAAATACTTTTCACATTAGTGGATGGACACTTCCCTTTAATAATATAAACAAGCAAAAACAGCCACAAAACCCTGAATTCTATTGGTGTACATCTTGGACATCAGATCTCCATGTCTTAAATTAAAATGTAATTAAAACTACAAGTCTCTGACATTTCCTTATAATAACATTTTAATATAGAAATTTTACACTTCTTTTTAAAATAGATTTTGCTAAAGATGGGTGGGAAAGTAGTTGATGACTAGTTTAAAATGCCAAGTATTCTGTCCTGGGTAAGTGCTCAGAAATGCTCACTGAGAAATGTATGAGAAGAATGATCCTCAATGTTTCATGAATACGAAATTTCCCAAAATACTTTTAATTTCACTGCTCACATCTCTTTGATGTGAACATAGAATCAACATCAAAGGATACAGCTCAATGTTACCTGGTAGATAAATGCAAGTAAATATCATCTGTGGAAAAAAAGGACATTATAACCCTCAAATTATACCTTCAAATAATTTTGAAAATACAATCACAACACAAATCAAAGATAACTAGTATACAAGTAAACAAGACACCATGATTAAGAATCAAGCAAACAAGACTCAAAGAAACATCTTATCAAGTTTGGATATATTAGCCTCATTAGCCAAAGCATAAAAAATAACAATGTTTACTATGTTTAAAGAAATAAGAGACAAACATGAAAACCAAAGATTATTTGTACTTAAAACAATCAAAATGATGTTGACTGGACCACTGCATGACCAGTTTCAAGGTGATTATCAGAGCTGACTATGCTGTTCTGCACATAGCTCCCTCCTTCTGCCTATATACCCCTGAAACTCCCTTTTAAAAGTGCGTGACCCCAGATTGGAAGCTGAGAGTTCTTTCTTGGACACAGTCCACCTTCTCTCCAGGTTGCCAGCCTCCTGAAAAAGCAACCTTTCCTTTCCTACCAACATTTGCCTCTCAGGTATTGGCTTTCAAGCAGCAAGCAGCTGAACCTGAGTTTGGTAACACTATGACAATAAATTCTGGCACAATTCCTGGTTGTGTCACATTTAGCTGATGCACAGGAAAGTTACTCAACCTCTGGGACCCAGTCAAAAATTACCAAGCATAAAAAGGAGCAGGAAAGTATGGCACATAATGAAGAAAGAAACAATCAAAACCCAGAACTGACACAGACGTTGGAATGAGCAGACAAGGACACTGAACAGTTACTATAACTGTACTCCACACATTCAAGTTTAGTAGAGACATGGAAGAAACAACAACAACAAAAAAACATACTGAACATCTAGACAGAAAACTATAATATTTGAGATAAAATATACAGTAGATGGGGTTACCAACAGATTAGATGCTTGAGACAAAAAAAAAATGTGATCTTGAAGACATAGCAAAAGACACAATCAAAAATGAAGCAACAAGAGAAAATGAATGTTGGAAAAATGAAATTAGCACCTGGGAGTAGTGGGCAAACTCTAAGAGGCCTAACAGACATATAATTGGTGTCACTGAAGAAGAGGCAAAAAGAGGAGGAAGAAAAATATTTGAATAATTAATAACTAAAACTTCCCAAATTTGATGAAAACTCTGTAACCACAGATCCGAAATGTCCAATGAAACCCAGGACAAGATATATTTAAAAAAAAAAACCACTGGATCACATTATAATCAGATTGCTCAAAACCAGTGAGAAAAAACGTATCTTAAAATCAACCAGAGGGCTTCCCTGGTGGTGCAGTGGTTGGGAGTCTGCCTGCCAATGCAGGGGACACGGGTTCAGGCCCTGGTCTGGGAGAATCCCACGTGCCACGGAGCGACTAGGCCCGTGAGCCACAATTGCTGAGTCTGCACGTCTGGAGCCTGTGCTCCGCAACAAGAGAGGCCGTGATAGTGAGAGGCCCGCGCACCGCGATGAAGAGTGGCCCCCACTTGCCGCAACTAGAGAAAGCCCTCGCACAGAAACAAAGACCCAACACAGCCATAAATAAATAAATTAATTAATTAAAAAAAATCAACCAGAGGAAAACAACATGCATTGCAAAGAGAGAAAAATGTAAAGATTACTGTAGATTTCTTTTTAGAAATAATGAAGAGACAGTTTTAAAGTCCTGAAAGTAAAATACTCTCAACCAAAATTCTATACTAAGCAAACACACACAGAAAAAGTCCCAGAAAAAGGGGAGAGAAGAGGCAGAAAGAATATTTGAAGAAAGATAATTTTTCTTGAATAAACACTCCTTGGATTGTTATAAGCCTTTTGTTAATTTCCAGAGATCTGAAAAAGTTGGTATCAAAATGTTCTCTATATTTCTCATTGCTTTCAAAAAGGAGCCAGTTTTGGAATATTTTTACTCCACCAGAGAAGGGGAGTATTATCTGTCCTATATTGCCTTTATAAAATCTCTTTTTTTTGTTAGTACAGTAAGTAAATGTACATTTAAAATAATAAAATGTCCTTTAAAATAGACTATTCAGGGAGAGACAAAAAATCATTCTTAAACTGTCATATGTGTTGCAAATAATGTATTTACAGAATGCACAACTTGTGGCATTATTGGAGTTAAAAAAAGAATTCCTAGGAATGAAGTCTATTTGAGATATGGCTTTTGCTCTCATTTTAAGCTGAATTTGTTTACCCTTAATGATTGTGTTTGTATGTGTTCTTAATGTCTGGCATTCAGATTTCTCATAGCATTTGTGCTTGTTAGTGATAAGTAAATTATTATATATATATATTATTGTGAAATAACAAAATTATACTTTACCAGTGGCAGAAAAGATCATTGACAATATATAGTAATTTTATATGTGATATCTAAGAAGTTTTGACTTTTCCAAGGTCACATAACTTATCCGTAGAGTCAGAACTAATATCTGACTTTTGATACCAAAACGAGAGACTCAGATACAGGAAATTTGTTATCATCATCTGTACTTTACTCTGTACATGCAATAAGATTTCAATTATGTAAAAATACATGGCTGGATAGGAACAGTTTTTAGAATTTCTGGGAGGAAAAATGATTGCTTTTACCATACTTCTGAGTTTCTAATTTCTTAGCATAATGTTTAACATCTATTTTCAAAGAGCCACCTACTTTGCAGGAGCAAAAAGTTTGAGCTAAAACAATGTCCTTGTTCCCTTTGTCCCCTGCCCAGGTGAAGTCTTACATGACTTAAAAGTGCCCTCAAATTTCAGGACAGGTGGTGCCTCTTTCCTCAGGAGATGCTGGGATTCAGACAGCAGCTTAGAGGTGAGAACCCCAGGGTAGAGGTTTTACACCTGAACTTGAGGACCTGGGGTAGATGTCCATCCTGGAATTCTGCAGAGACATCCCTTCAAAGCATTTGTCTTTGAACTAGTTTGTGCCACTTGGATGTTGTTAGCTTTCCAATGGCAAATGCAGCCCTGTTCTAGATATGATGAAGTCTTACTGCTTTTACTTAGTCAAGGACAAACTTGTCTTTGTTCTGCCCATTTTTTTCCAGGAATTCTAAAATGGAGAAAATAGTTATTAATCTAACTCACTCACCTTGTGTGAATAAAACCAAATAGCAGCAGAGCCATTGCCTTCCCACAAGACCAATAGTAAATTTTACAAACTTAATGTGAAATGCAAAGTAGTCTAATCAGGATCAAAATGACACTAAAAAGCCTAATTCTCATGATTGAAAACAAAAGGATAATAAAATTCCAACTGTGTACAACTAGTGGACTGAACTGAATCTTCTACAGATTCTGGATACTCTCCCAGAGGAAATTTCCCTCTTCATGTAAGTCCACTGGGTGATCAGCCCTGCCTAAGTATCATAATCTCTGGTGAGGAAAAATGCATGTGCCCAGCTCCACAAACGGAGGTCTAATTCCGTAGGTCTAGGGAGTGGCGCTGACAGGCTCGTAAAAAAACCTCACAAATGATTAAGAATCACAATCATGGGACTTCCCTGGTGGCACAGTGGTTAAGAATCCACCTGCCAATGCAGGGGGCACGGATTCGATCCCTTGTCTGGGAGGATCCCACATGCTGCAGAGCAACTAAGCCCGTGCACCATGACTGATGAGCCTGCACTCTAGAGCTCACGAACCACAACTACTGAGCCCGTGTGCCACAACTACTGAAGCCCACACGCCCTAGAGCCTTCATGCCACAACTACTGAAGCCCTCGCACCCTAGGGCCCATGTGCTGCAACTACTGAGCCCATGTGCTGCAACTACTGAAGCCTGTGTGCTTAGAGCCCATGCTCCGCAACAGGAGAAGCCACCACAATGAGAAGCCCATGCACTGCAACAAAAAGTAGACGAAGTGTAGCCACCTCTCACCTCAATTACAGAAAGCCCATGTGCAGAAACAAAGACCCAACACAGCCAAAAAAAAAAAAGAATCACAATCAGGACTGAGGACCGCTGAAGCCAGAGTTTACTGAAAGAGTCAGGAAGTCATAATGTCAGTGAGATGAGTCAGCCAGATAAGAATTTGAATCCTAGCTCATTTATTTCTTCCACAAATAATGAGTACTCAGGAAGTACCAGGTGTGTGTGGGACTTTGAGATTAGAGTCTGTGAACCAAAAACACATTGTATCAAGCACATGGACTTAGGTTCTTACTGGCTGAGTAGCATTTGGCAAGGTTGTATGTCTCTTACATCCATTTAGTCATTTATACTGATAATATTAATTTTCTGTCAGGGAGATAGCATGGAGATTAAGCCATCTGATGTGTGCAAATGTCTGGTGTCAGGGACTCGATGAATATGAGCCTCCCTACACACACACACACACACACACACACACACACACGAATACACACACATACACACATGCCCCCCCACATATATTCACACACACATGTGCATATACACTTATATGCACATACACATACACATATACACACACACACACACACCATATACACACATACATAATACACACACACATACACACATATACACACATACATACACACACAAATACACACATACACACACATATATCTAGTTATTATTTTTGTTCTTCTACTTAATAGCTAACTGTTCAAATACACCAACTTAGAGTGTGTAACCAAGATATAGTATCATTTACTAGGTAGACAACATGTTAATCAGAAAAAAATATAAAGCTAAGAGTATAGACATTCAGGTTGTAGTTCTAGTTGGGCATAAATAATAATAATAACAACAACATAATGCCAGTTTATCAAATACAAATATTATGAAAGGTACTTCTACACATTAAGTAGTAATTTTTAAGACAACCTCATAAGTTAGATGTCATTGTACTGCTCTGGTGAAACTGCATATCAGAGGCTGTGGGTACCTGTGTCAATCCATGCAGCTAGTTACTGGGAGGACTCCGGGAGTGAGGCTGTGTCCCTGCATGACACTGGGCTGCCTTCCAGCCATCAGATGAGGGATTTGCAATTTGCCCTCTGGCACCTCATGTTCTCAGCTGTCAAATCTGAAAACAATATCTGTCCAGCCTACTGCAGAGCTCAACATAAAGCAAATTACATTGGATTTGTAATGTGTTTTGCAAATTAAGGTGGAATTTTCTCCATTGGAAAACTCCTTTAAGGACCTTGCAGGGAGAAGGTCATGGCAGAGATCACCGTGGGAGTCACCTGACCATGGCTCAGCCCCTACCCTTCTCCCCCTCCTGTGGCTCCAGTTTGAACCCCAGGAGCCGGCAGCACCTGTTTCTTCCACATGGAGATTGAAAGGGCATCTCGACTCTTGCTGTAGCCACAGGACAGCTCATTCTCTACTAAATTTTTGCTGAAATTTTGCTGAAAAAAATTCCTGATGAAATTAGCTTTTAGGAAGGTCAGGTTACTATATACTGAGCAGTTTTCACAAAAAGTAAACTGAATTCCCAGATGAGTCGCCATTTTACTAATACGGAGTTTGAGGCCTAGAAAGGTGAAGTGGCTCTCAAAGGGCTAGTGCCCAGCACAGGGCCTGTGCCTACTGGTGAGCAGGATGCTTGGGGCAGATGCAGGACCAGCATGAAGGGGCCTCCTGCACCTCCATCACCATAACTGCTACGGTTATCTCAGGACAAGAAAGAGCTTTGACTGGCAAATATATATATATATATATATATATATATATATATATATATATATATATATATATATATATATATATATATATATATATTTTGTATTGTAATACCAAGCAAATTATTACTTAGTAAGTCCAGCTTGCTTAGTAAATAAACATTGTCCTGCCATAAGTGTCCCTGGGCATAGGAGAATAACAGAGATTCCCAGAGCTGATAGGACCCCCTCATCTGAACTAAATGATGTCTGAGGCTCTTCCTGTCTGGCTCTGAGGTCCTAAAATTCTACAACTCTGGTCAGAGGTAGGTCAAGAAAGGATTTGTTCTCTCATTTCTGATAGATCCCGATTTCCTTCACTAACCTTTCCTCAGGGATTCAACTCAGAGTGTGTGATGTTTTAGAAGTTGTTAATTAAGTGACATACAGCAGATAACTTTGAAATACATTTCAAAATATATTAAGCAAAATATTCTGCAGTAAAGGAAATCTTATCTTTAATCAAGTGGTTCTTTCTTTAAAAAGGAAAAAAAAAAAAAAAGCCCTGATGCCCCAGACACAGATGAACACTGGGCTGTGCTGGTGTCTGATGTCGAGGTGCTGGTACCTCTGATTTACCACTTCATAGATGAATTGCCTTGCACCGAGGTGAGGTTCATTTTGTCTTACTTTGAAGTGCCTTCAACTTCATGACAGTCTGGGTTGAAACTGAGCTCCTGGTCCAGCATCCTATTTCCTTGCTGAAATGACACTTCAAAAACTATATCAAAACACACAAAAAACTTGTCACTGTTTCTTTTGTGGGGCACAAGCAAGGGGTGGGTATTTCCTTATAGTGATTGAATTGACTTTAACTTGTAAGTTCTGTTTTGCAAGACTTACAGCTGGGCCACTGCTCTAATGCTAGAATCTACCTGTATGGGGACAGGAAACTAGCTTGGATGTGACAACCAGGTATGGCACCAGGATGTACATCCTGAGTGGAAATCGTTCAGTGTTGGTGATGGGGACTTATTAGGTTTTATGTTACCTATCAGATCCTATTGACTAGAGATTTTTTGAAACACCAGTATGAATCTGAGTTATCATTTTTAGTATTCTCCTTCTAAACCCCAAATAAAGCTATTCCAGAATTCCATATTTGAAATTATTTTCAAAATATGTACTCTTACTGAATGAAAATATGCATGGGGTTTAAGCACAGTAATTTGAGGGAGAAAAAACAAGTTTATTTATCCCTGTATAAGTCAGTAGGAATCCCCAACTCTGCAGATTTGCAGGAGAAACCAGGACAAAAAAATGAGACTCTGGGCCAGGAAAATAGCACCAGGGACTTGAGCAAGACCCCCTGGAAAGACCTAGTGACAGGAAACTTGGGACTTGGCAAAGCAAAACCGCAGGAGCATTTGCATTTCTTTAAAAGGGCACATTTGCTGACCTGTCCCAGGTGCCATGGCTAAACCTCTGGCCCAGTAGGAGGCTGCACCTTTGAGGGTTCTGAAACTCACCTTGGAGAGGTTGTAACCATTCGAAGTCAAGTGTACTTGCTTTGGTCAGAAGGTCATGGGATCTGACCTCGTTCTTAATACAAACATGACTGTCAGTTGCAGTCCTCAAGTAGTTGACCTCAGGTGGCCCCTGCTTGGAGCAAATGCCCAAGGAGACAGGGATTCTTGGCTGCCCACACCCAGGGCTCCCTCCACAGCCCACGTCTCCAGGGCACACTTACTGTTCTAGTGCTTTTTGAAAGGAAGAAGAAGGGAAACAGTAACATTTTGGGTCTTAACATTTGTCCTTTTCTTAGGAGAATGTGCACTTATATAGAGAAGCTTTAAAAAAACTTAACCCAAAATTAGATTGAGAAATAGTGGGATTTGGGATATCTGTTAGTGCTTACCTAGAATCTGTGTGGATTGATGCAATAAATGTTTGTAATATAAGATCTCTGAGAACAATGCACTTTAAAAAATGCTTACAGTGTGCATGACCCTTTGCTTTGTCTGGTGGTTTGTCTACACTGGACACATCTGTGATCTCTGTCCATCCGCATCCCGGATATACTGACCTCACCAGCTTAACAATCTATGCTTCTAAGATGTAGTTTCCTCATACATAAAACAGGCAAAATACTATGTTCTTAGGGTGGTAGTCAGGATTTGGTGAGTAATATACAGGAAATCACATTCTTAAGTACATAGGTCTCCTGATAAGTGATTTTTTAAAAATTAATAATTAATTAATTAATTTTTGGCTGTGTTGGGTCTTTGTTGCTGGGCACGCTCTTTCTCTAGTTGCGGCGAACGGGGGCTACTCTTTGTTGCAGTGTGCAGGCTTCTCATTGAGGTGGCTTCTCTTGTTGCAGAGCATGGGCTCTAGGCACACGGGCTTCAGTAGTTGTGGCACGTGGGCTTCAGTAGTTGTAGCTTGTGGGCTCTAGAGCGCAGGCTCAGTAGTTTTGGTGCACAGGCTTAGTTGTTCCTCAGCATGAGGGATCTTCCTGGACCAGGGCTCGAACCCATGTCCCCTGCATTGGCAGGAGATTATTAACCACTGCACCACCAAAGAAGTCCCTGATAAGTGATTTTTGAATGAAGGTAGACTCCTAATTTTTGAAATAACTGGCAATCAGAACATTTCTCATTTTCTTTTTCTTTCTTTTTTATTTTTTACTGATGTTAGTTGATTTAGAATGTTTTGTTACTTTCTGGTGTACTTTGAAGTGACTCAGTTTTTCATATATATATATATATATATATATAATCTTTTCCATTATGGTTTATTACAGGATATTGAATATAGTTCTCTGTACTATACAGTAGTCTCTTGTTTACTATTTTATATATAATAGTTTATATCTGCTAGTCCCAAACTCCTAATTTATCCCTCCCCCAACCCCTTAACCTTTGGTAACCTTGTTTGTTTTTCAATGACTATTTCTATTTCTGTTTTGTAAATAATTTCATTTGTGTCATATTTTATATTCCACATATAAGTGATATCATATGATATTTGTCTTTCTCTGTCTGACTTACTTCACTTAGTATGATAATCTCTAGGTCCATCCATGTGATGCAAAGGCAGTATTTCATTCTTCTATATGGCTGAGTAATATTCCACTGTATATATGTACCACATCTTCTTTGTTCATTCCTCTGTTTAGGGACCTTTAGGTTATTTCCATGTCCTGGCTTTGTGAATAGTGCTGCTGTGAACACTGGGGTGCATGTATCTTTTCAAATTAGAGTTTCTGAATACTTCTCATTTTATAATGTCACTGGTAATCTTTCTCTAACCGAGCAGACACACATCACTGACCAGTTCTTATCCCATTGAGGTGAGGAGGAGGGAGTCCTGTGGGTCCCCTCAAGATGGAAGCAACAGAAAAGTTCTCTTATGTAAGATTACTCACCTTACCTCCTACCTGGGAGTTCAGAAGGGAACGTTAACTCGTGGGCAAGTGGAAAGACTGGAGGTGAATGGTGAGGAGAGCCATTCAATACCGCTCTCCAAACAAGGCAACGTAGAAAGATGGTGGAATTCAACCGAATTAGCATCACAGGCTTGGAGAATAAACAGAACTGGGGTTTGAGCAGCCTCTAGCAATCAGCTCTATAAACCTGAGGGCATCAAGTCAGCACCTGCTTCCTCGGTTGTAAGAGGCAGCACAGGCTACTTTGGTCTTTTGTGAAGTCGATGCCATAATGTTCTTGAAGTTCATGGTACAGGGCCAGGAGCGCAGGTATCCTTTGGTATGTGACAGCCAAGAGGATGAGGACCTGAAGTAGCATCAAGGCAGGTACCAGTGACCAGGGAGGTGCCAGTGGGAAGAGCGGTGTCCCCAAGTATTATCAGGGATGTTACAGGGTAAGCCCTGAGATTTTAATTTGGTACAATCATGTGAGTTGGGACAGTTGTAGTTAAAAGTCTCAGGATGGACAAATACCATTCCTCACGTAGAAAGAAATTTTTAAAAACTCTCAGAATCTGAATGCTCATGTTCAGTTGTCTTCTCAGGAGGTGTGTTGGCTCTACACACATTCTTTACATGATACTCCTTGGGTTCACAATTTGGTGTGTGCACATGGGTATGCAGTGAGAGGGTAAGTTACTCCAATCAATTGTATCACTTCAATCAGTATTACTAATTGATACAGAAGTATTGATTCTCTCATTCTTCAGGGGGCAGCCAGGTCCCTGGCTAACTTGGTGCAAATACTTTATGCAGATACTTTAATTATTCCATAGGTACTGGGATGCGGAAAGTTGGGGAAGTACTGACTTTCCTGGCTGCCGATGGCAGGGGCTGAGAAATGCAGACCCTGATGGGTGTGTAGTCTGTGGGACAGAGCACAGCTAAGATTCCCAGCATTTGCCAAGCAGCCCAGAGCACTGTCTTCCCTACTCATCAGAGCTGCTCATCAGACATAACGCTGTGTAATCTATCCACCAGGCAGAAAATGAACTCCATCCTCCATGCTTTCGTCAACGATATATTATTTTCTCTCTGCCTTTCTGGAGTTTTACCTTTTCTGCAGGTGTGCTCCCACTGCTTGTAAACATTAGAAAATTTGAATCAAGTTTTCATTGATGAATTCCATTCACAGAGTTGATCTAGGCAGGGCTTACCTTCTGAAATGGATCAGCATGAATTAGATGTGGGTGGGAGAAGCTGATAAGAAAATTCTCTCAGTGGGGGAGCTGCAGGGAGCTAAGTGGTTCCAAGTGATTCTCTCCAATAACCCAGCTCAGAGTCAGCGCTGCAGCTGGGGCCAACACCTCTGCTGCCAGAAAAAGGCATACGTGTTCCAGAACACAGCAGCATGTGGGATATGATCTATATTTAAAATTCATGTTGGAAATGAATAGTTAGATCTTGATCTAGAGGACATTGACAAAGTGGCTTAAAATATGTATTCCAAGTACAGAGAAATCATAAATGTGAAGCTACTTTAGGCTTTTAATTTGTGCCTCACACATGGGACATAGGACGTACTGAGCCACTCTTGAAGCAGCTTGAAGCAGTTATTAATTAGAGCAGTTCTCTGAACTCCTAATAACTAATCATGTTCCAAGTGGTGGTGATTTGAAATATAATTTGTCCCTCTTCTTGGGCTATTTTAATAAATATCCCAGAAGAAGATGTCTCTTCTTGGTGATAGAAAACAGGTTTTAACTAATTTTCATATTTATACTATTAGATTCTACAATGTTTGTTATGCAATGAAGTACAGAGAGCAGTTTAAGACAAAGTTGGCAAATCATATACACGTTTTCAAAGCCTTTAAACACCATTCAGAATAAAGACAAGGTATCCTTCTGTTTCTGTTAAAAGTAATAATAAAAGTTACCTCATCAAATTAAATCTACCCTGCAGAAACCTTTGAAAATACCCAGACATATCTATTTGCTGTTATAAAAACTGAAGCCAGACGTGTAACACACATTGGCCAAACCAGACAAAACAGCGCCAGGAGGGCCACTTGCAGCCCATGACCTTGTTCTGAGCTTCCTGTGACAGCCGGCCGCCCCAGGTGGTAGGTGGTACCTACCAGGCTCTGACCCGCTAACGGATCTCTTACATCTTGTTTATTCCTTTTTGTTATTTCCTTTCTTGAACCCATCTTCAGCTCACATTATTTTTTATGTTTGTTGGTGAGGAAATATTACAATACTCAAAGAGTTAGACTCTCTCCTTTTCTCCATGTTGAACACAGGCCAACCTGGCTGTGTGGAGAATAGGGTCAGGTCTGCAGGTGCCGTGGAATAAATAGACTCCACTGACCTCCTCCCAGTGCCCAGGCCTGGGAGATACAAGTCTCAGGCACTACGTGATCCACACACTCATGGCAGGAGCCAGCTTTCCAGTCTCCGACTCCCATGCGTTTGTTGGTTACCCTCAGCAGGCCATGTGCGGAGGGTAGCGGTGGAGTGGATTTTGTAGCTTTGCCCACATTCTCAGAGGCCCTCTCATCTGTGAGACTGCCACGGCCCTGAGGAGTGGACCTACAGCTGGGCTTTCTGACACCGTGTCCCTGTCAGATTAACATTCCTCTCATGACCCGCCTGCCCACAGCTTGCCTTACCCACGTCAGAGGGGCCACTTGTTGAAATGAATCATAAAGTATGAAATCAGGATACAACTGAAGGCCAGAGCAAGCCCAAAATAACTTTTCCTCCATCTGCAATGGCCACACCCAACCATATTAAATTAAACTGTAGAGAGTCAATCACAGATCTGTCTCTGTAGTTTATGGTCTTTTATGGAAATACATGGTGCTAGACGCTTCCAGGGAGAGGAGTGGGTCTGGTCTTTAGCTGGTGGGAATCTGTTTTGTGATTTTATCATCCGTCCAAGTGGTCCAGGAGCTTGCTCATATTTCAGTGCTCTTGCAAAAGCATTTTTAAATAATTCAAATAATCAGCCCTATGTAAATGAATATGTGGGATCCCTCCAGTCTATAAAGACATTATAGTGATGGAGATACAGACAAATACCCAGGTAAAAAAAATACAAAGGTTCCAAAAGGAAAATA
The DNA here is from genome assembly GCF_964341445.2 of Mesoplodon mirus. Taxonomy (NCBI): domain Eukaryota; kingdom Metazoa; phylum Chordata; class Mammalia; order Artiodactyla; family Ziphiidae; genus Mesoplodon; species Mesoplodon mirus. The sequence goes on along the minus strand of NC_138990.1, from coordinate 27,969,745 downwards.
TTGTAATAGTGGCTCAAAATAACAACAAAACACTCAGGTTCGCAGAGACTGTGTACTGCTGACATTTCCCGAAGTCTTCATTGTGGAGTCCTGGGTATGAAGAAAAGGATACAGTTTCCACAGAAGGAGGTGAGCTGTGGTCCAAGACTCCTCAGAGAAGTGGTACCAGCCACAGTTCTGAGGCCAGGCAGAGTGGGGAGAGGTCCCGGGAGCACCACCCCTCTGATTTGGTTCTCTCTCTGAGGATGAAATGGGAGGGTGACCGGGGAAGAAAGGATGGGGCAGGAGAGCCCCAGGGCTTTGCTGAGAGGTATTGGCTTTTCAGGTGTTTGGCATAAAGATGAAGTAAAGATTCCCGGTGACGAAAGGTTCAGACAGCCGACAACATGTCCTCCAGTAAATGAAGAATCAACACCTCATGTGAGTGAACAACAAAATGATATGAGTTTAATATATTGAAGGGATGGAAGATGGACTTTCTTCTTGTTCAGACTGACCTCAGCTGGAGGGGGAGGCCTGAGGGTAAGATCTACAGTTGTTTGGGGACACGTCCACACACACAGGCCCGTCTTACTTTTCTGACTGAGTTGCTATCCAGGGCATGAGACAGATACAGGAAAGAACGCTGCATCAGAGTAACAAGGAAGGAATTCTAGTTTCACACTGTGTGACCAAAGACAAATTGCCAGTATCCGCAGGGCCCCAAATTCATGTATGTAAAAAGAGAACGTTAAATCTCGTGTTGTCTGAGACTCCTTTAGACCTGAGAATTTATGATGTTAGTTTAAATATAGACACATCCATTTCATCAAAGGCTTTTACAAATTTAATAAAGTACACTATGGAAATGAATTTACTTGTGTTTTGATTTAATTGTTGTTAATTCAATCGTTTTCAGTGCTGCCAATTGCTTTTATCCAGATTTTTTTTTAAAAGAGCAGTTTTAGATTCACAATAAAATTGAGGGGCAGGTACAGAGGTTTCCCTTATACCCCCTGCCCCCATCTGCGCAGCCTCCACTATTATCAACCTCCCCACCAGAGGGTACCTTTGTACCATTGACGAACCAACATTTCCACACCATCATCACCCAATGTTTACAATTTGCATTAGGGTCCCTCTTGGTTTTGCACATTCTGTGGGTTTAGACAAATGTATAATGACAAGTATCCACCATTATAACACCACACAGAGTAGCCTCGCTGCCTCCATACTCCTCTGTGTCCCACTTACTCCTTCAATTTTTAGCAAACATTTTCGAGGCCATACTCTTGGCCAGAGAGTGTCATAGGCATGGGCTACAATGACAATTTAAAACGTTTCCAGTTTCTGCTTCTGGAGACAAGTATGCAAATGAAGGTATTAAAGCATCACAGGTGTGAGAGTGAAGTTTTTTAAAGGGCACAGTGAAGGTCAAGGAGAGATGCGATTTTTATGTTTTCTTCCTTTATTCTAAGCTCCCTAAACTGCTTTCTCCACGAAAAATTTCTTGCCATGGAAGATGGAGGCTGCCAGTGAGAGCAAGAGGTTGATAAATTACATTAATGATTCAAGAACGGTAATACACCCAGCTAGGAAATATTCAGTTTTACTCCAACATAAAATAAAAAGTTAAAAATAATAAATAAATGTAACCCGTGTTTTTTTTTTTTTTTCCCTTAAAAATTCTGATTACTTTTCATCTTCCTAGCAGTGAGACATACAGCCCCATGCCCGGCGTTTTGCTGACTTTACCCTTTTGAGTCAGAACATATTTAAAAACTGTTTGAACATGAGAACATCCATAAATTCTGTTCTCTGTTTATGTTTGAGACCCAACCAAAGTAGGATGTTTTTTAAGCTTTCCATGTTTGTACTTTTAATTTAACATTAGTGGGACATCTGCCAGGCTAATATGGACACTTCTCTATCACTAGAAAACCCAATTAGGACTTGTTCTGAGTTTGATTATCAGTCAGAAACATGCATACGGAAATATTCATTAGAGAGCTGCTGAGAGCTATGATAAAACAGCAGCCAGCTGAATTATAGAGTCGCTGTCACACTCCCCGCACTGTGGTACATTTTCTTGATAAAAGACAAATGACCACATGCCCTGGAGGTGCACTGCATGCTGAGGGGTGTCCTTCTGACTCTCTTTAGGATGTTACCCAGCATTTCAAGACATGATGCTCCAGACAAATGATAAACTGAAGCCTGGGCCTGTGCTCACGTAGGCTGTGCAGTTCTGTTGCTCCTGGGTGGGCATGCTTTAAGCTTTAATGATGGACTTGGAGCTGTTTGTGTGGAACGTGCAGGCAGGTGGGTGTTCCTACATGCCTGGTGTGTGGAGTACTTCAAAGGTGGCATCTTCCCTCCCTCCTGCCACAGAGTTGCAATTCTCACCATGAATTTCTAGATTAATCTGTTATTAGTTGTTAACTTTGGGTTGGAGTTGGTTTGTTGAGGTCCTCCCAGTCTGTCCAAGAGGATTTTGAGAGACTCAGAAACAGGCCCAGGAATCCTTGATAGGGACGCTGAGCAAGAGGATGAAGGGTGCTTGGAGGATGGGCCTCAGGGGAGGCTGAGATTTCAGGCGAAGCATGTGTGGAGTGGTACTGGGCAGCCAAGGGCAAGGGGTGGAGGGAGGATGAGGGCAGGAGAGGAAGGAGGGCTTCAGACTTTCTTTTCTCAGTACCATTTGTTTGATCTAGGTTTTGAGGTTAGAGTGCTTTTCTAAAACACTATTTTTTGAATGAATTGATTTGGCCAAAATGAGTAGAATTTGGCTAACTCATCAAATGGCTAACAGTCATCCAAAATGGTAGAAAGGCTACTTTTCTCTCTCTTTGAATGTCAGGCTTATAATGTAGCCCAAGTGTTCCTTTCAGGGCCTCTGTTTGACTTCTGCTCCCAAGGAGGCTCCCAGGCCACAGGGCATGGGACGCCTCAGCAGACTCCCCGCATGCAGTCCTAAGAGGCCAGCACCGTGGCTGCCGCTGTGCTGTCAGCTAACAGGATCAAAGAGTTCTGAGCAGCTTATTTGAAAAACATTTGAGTAATTTGGCTCCAAATGGCTTCAGTGTGTTTGCTATTTTAAACATCAAATATATTAATGTATTAATAATACATTATATTAAGATAATGTATTGTTATATAAAATATATATTAATTATATTAAAATATAATTAATAATATATTAATAAATATATTATTTAAAAAAATTAAAGGGAAAAATATGTTTTCAGATTGGTTGTTCTATTTCCTGCATAAACTAAGAAACCAACTTGAACAGCACAACCTTCAATCCAGTACAGCAGTGTGTCTGAAAGTGATTAACCATGTTTTGAAAAACAGTTGAAAAGTAACTCACTTTCTAAAGAAAGTGTTGGTCTCTATCCATCAGTTTAACATTCCTCATATAGTGGTGGACCTGATAATAGAGGACCTTATGATCAGAGGCTTCAAAACGTCAGTATTGGGATGGAGCCATGTTCATAAAATTTTAATACCTTCATAATTCAAGATATGTGCTTCAGGGCATTAGGTTGAATTTTCTAGTGGAGAAAGATGATGTTTATAATCATTGAAATATATTTCAAAAACCAGTGGTAAGTTAGTAAACCAATCCACTATGGCAGGAAAAAAAGGCCTGGAATGGTGGCATCTGCCACTTTCCATGGTGTAAATACTCCACCATGACTGATGCTAACCTACCAACTCTTTAAGAAATGGTTCCAAAATTCCTGAATAGTTAAAAACTAGCTTCCACAACCTGGTCTCACAAATTGGCAGGACCTGACTCCAGCACAGCAGACATTTGTTGTGAAATCTCTTTAGTATACAGGTGACATGCTATGAGACTAATTTTGGAGGCCCTATCATTGTGATAGTTCTTGAATTTCATCAAAGCACCTCAGATATATGTTTCCTACCACAGTGGCTGGTGAGGCGAGAGCTGGATTGACCCTTATGCTTTCTCCAAAGCCTGTAACACCACAGTCACCAGCTACAAAATAATGGGGTGTGGGTACAAGAAAAGAAGAGACTATAAGACCATGCAAAGGATTCTTTAAAAAGAACCCTGTATATCACACAGTGAAGAGAAAACACAATACTACTTTTGTTTTTTAAAACTTGATTCAAAGCAAGGAAAAGTGTACAGAGGAGAAACAGCTGGCTCTTTTACTGAACAGAAACATCCACATTCAAAAGGCTCCATAGTTTATTTATGCTATTCAGAACATATGGAAAACTCGTGAATCACCCTCACATAAATACAGATATTAAAATAAGGTGGAGATCTGAAAAAATATCACATGATATTGAAAACAGAAATAAAAGGAAAGAAACCAAACTCAATGGCTTGGGAATACTGACATGCCACAAAAATATTTTAGAGATTTGAGAATATTTACCTTAAAGAAAAGAAGACCCAAGAATTCATGATTGATGTTTCCAAATAATTGTTCTGAGTGGGAGTTCAAATGGTGAAAAATGGTTATGAACACAGGGAAACATGTTTGCATTTAAACATAAGGATGGACTTTTTAAAAGGGCCTTGGAAGGTGGCAAATTGGCAGAGTCTGGGTGATACCTGGTGACCTTATAGGAGGGAATTTGTTGCCAAATGAGGAAAGGCTTCACTGAATCAACTTCAGAGCCTTACCAACCCTCATCTCCACGATTATATTAATAATGTGCTAGGAAGTGGATGTGCTGGCCAAAGAGGTGATCCCTGTCCTGGGCTAAGCAGAGAGGGACTGCACACGTGATTTCATCATGCTACTCAGAATGGCACACAACTTAAAATCCATGAATTGCTTATTGCTGGAATTTTCTATTTAATATTTTCGGACCATGGGTAAGTGAAACTGTGGATAAGGGGAGGCTATAAGTTATCCTCTCTTATTTCCTTTAGGACAAAATGTAATTTATGTCCCACATTTAAAAACTGAGCAGTGATCAGTATGCCTTATCAGTGATTTTGTCATCACAACCTGCTTTGCCAAAAAGTTCATGTAAGTGCAGTTTGGATATATCTTCTTTCCATAGTAGTTAGTCATCAACACATTGCCTATTTTATCTTAATGTAATTAACACTGTGTTGATCAATTTTTACGGCATAGCATCAAACCTCAAATACCTTTATGGTTTACTACACAAACATTGATGGTCTTTCTAATGTTGTGGGTTTGCAGGACCTCCCCTGGTCTTACCTGGGATAAGCTGGTCTTGTCACTGCAAATGGTATTATTTCATTCTTTTTTATGGCTGAGTAATATTCCATTGTGTATATGTACCACATCTTCTTTATCTATTCCTCCATCAAGCATTCTAAACTAGCTCTTCTCACCTGTCCACTATTCAATTTATTATCCATCACTTCCACCCACTGAAATCTGACCTCTGCCTTGCTGTTCTCATCAAGGTCACTGATGGTCTATTGTCAACTCTAATGCATGATTCTCAGTCTTTATTTTGTGAGACTGACTTGATACCATTGTCCGTCCGCTTTCTGAAAGGCTCAACTTTCTTGCTTCTGGAATGCCACCATCTGCTGGCTGCTGTTGGATATCATCAGCTGTTTATTCTGCTTATTTAGCGACCCTTGTGTGTCTAGCCATCCTTCTAATTGTGCGTTGCTCAGAGTTCTCAATTAGCCCCACTTCCTCTACCATATACCTTGTCCTCTGTGATTACAGCCACTGTCATGCTTGCTTCCTGTGCTGTCGTCTCTCAGATATGTCTTCAGACTAGAGTTTTCTCCCAGGCTGCAGACACACATGCAACTCACCTCCAGTCTTCACCCACTGCATTATTTCTAAGCACTTCACATTTTGTCCAACCCAAACTAAATATAATTATATTTCTCCATAAATGTCTTTCTTTCCTTATGTCACTACGTTGGTTGGTAAAATTAACATTTATCTAGTCCCAAATCAATGTGCTGATGGTCACAGTTGGCTCCGTCCTGTCTTGTTTTCCCCACATTCCATGAATTACAAAGTTTTAAGGATTTTGTCTCCCAAATATTTTAATAGATCCTTTAGATTCCTCTTTTCTATACTTAGGGCTCTACTAATAATAGCTACAATGTGTTAATTACTTAATATGAGCCAATCACTCTGCTAGCATTTTACTTTTAATTTTGTGTTTGCCCTTTCAGGCAAATATTAATCTCTCTGTGTTACAGATGATAAGACAGTCCAGAGATTCAGAAGATGAGAAAAAGTAGGCTCCAAAAAACTAAGTTCCTTGTCTGGGGGCTGTGATTCATAAAGCTGTCTCAGTTCAAAGTCTAAGCAGGTTCTTAGTCCTATCACGTCACCTCCTGTGGACGAATAGTTTGTGTTTGGTTTGAATAATATACTTTATTCCTAATTCTCTTGATTCTATAAAGTTGATAGAACCAATATTTGTTCAATGCTTACAGCCACCAGGAGCTGGGCCAAATGCTACAGGTAGAAATGCAAATAAGACATTATTTCTGCCCTCTGAATAACAGAGAGAGTTATAAATCAAAAACGTATATAAGAAATAAGATATCAATTTTGGTTATTCTACAAATTTGGTGACAATGTAATTTATATCATTAAACTCTAAAACTATTATGTTTGGGGGTATTTATATAAATTATTCTGGTGACTCAGGCCAAAAAGTATGTTGACCCTAAATAACTAGGTATTAACTAATTATTTTTATCACAGTTATCAAGACGATGTCTATTTTTTGCTCCAGGCTGGGTTAATATGTCTCATTTAAAATGACTATACATTTAAAAAAAGGTAAGGTTCAGAACTGAAGTGAGATGGTTCAGGTGAGGAGAGGGATTTCACCAGCTTGTCCAATTCTCAGCAACACCCAGATCAATGCGCCTCAAGGGAATTCATGTGTTAGACCCGTTCCTTCTCTCCTATCTTCTGAGATGTAGCCGTACCAGCTCTGCTTTTAAGTGGTAATCAGCTATAATGTATTGCTTGTTCCTTAATGTCAGTATTGGTGATTTAGTAATTAATTATCTGACTGTGGTGTAGTGCTTAAAATAATCCAAATGCATGAAGTAAATTAGTTGATCGGGAGGAAATTCTGTCATGCAAATTCATGCAATACAGACCTTCACTGTCACACTCATTGCTGTCAACATAAGTGGGTCACCAGAGTGGCTGGCCCCTGTTAATTTATTTTCTCAGACACACCATACATATTCATGATATCCTACTGTTTGTCTGTCACCTCCAAGAAGCCCTCTCTAGCTTCAGAATCACAATTAACAGAAAATATGCACATTTAGCCAATGAATATGAGTAGACTAGAGCAGTTGTGGAACTGATTTTTTTTTCCAGGCTTTTGCTACAGATTGGAAGCAGCAATTATTCGTCCATATGGTATTCTTACAATGTTAGTCCATGGACAGCCAGGTTCAAGGTTCCTAGGAAAAAGTACTCATGAAAGGAAAATATTTATTCACTCATTTTAGGGTTCCATGGCTTGCTAAACTGCTAGCCATTCTATTCTAGTCAACATGAACAAATGCAGATTATGCCAGATAAATAAATGGAAGTAAGCACAGAAACACAGCCCAGTGGATGAGTGTCCACGTTTTATCTTTCAGGCATAATTAATGCTGACGGGATCATGACATAGCTGCAACTATCATAACAGAACCATGGCAAGGACTTCTGTCAAACAGTGTTTTGTTCACTTGGGCATTTTCTTCCTCCCTGGGAATGCAATGTGATTTATTAGCAAAGAGATAAAAGATGGTGTATTACTTTCTCCAGTGGAATTGCACCTTGCCCAGGTACCCTATGTACCTAAAGATGACTACAACAGGTAGATACAGAAATAGGAAAAGGGATGCAATTTTGGACAGTATTCATTATTTGCAAAGATTGCGCTCATCAACATGTATGTTTTTTGCAAGAATGGGAGATTTCCAAACATAGACACTTGTTGTTTCATTGTAACTTTGCAGCCTTCCTTGTTTTAATTCATATCAAGATTTGTGAGGCAATGTCTCCATCTGTGAAGGAAAAATAGGTTCAAAAAAAAGGAATTTGTCAATGATTTTTGAGTAAAGAAGCAGAGTAGTGGAGGAGAGCAAGGTCATATTATTTTGCCTCTAAAAACACATGAAATAATTAAAATGGTGAAAACTACTTTGCAAGTTTCCCCAAAGCTTCCACATATCCTTTTTGATATGTACAATGCAAAGGATTAACTCCATCCGTGATGCTTGTGTCAGGGCCAGGCTGATTAATTTAATATTCTGATTGGATAAGCAGCACAGCTTTAACGGTTGTTAACTTTTTGGCAAGTAGCTCTGAGAGGGCGATAATGAGGTTAACATTCAGAGGACCTGATTTGCTTTGTCGCTGTATTTAATTACTACTCTGACACCAAATAGTACTCAGTCTGAGTTCTCTAGATGGGACACTATTAATCCACATTTCTGTTACATGGTGGGGTCTGCTTTGGAAAACCTGTGAAAAATTGGGTGTTTATAAACTGCTGTTTACAAGGTCGGGGGGCGTTCATGAGGAAGGTTGGGAGTCACTGCTTGAAACTGAAATGAGCCTCCTCCATCCGGTCTTTGGCGAACCTAATCTGTATCTACCTTCTAACTATTTACAAAGTGTTTTTACAGTCATCATGTCATTTGATTGTTCCTCAAAACCCTGTGAGTGAAGTCTTACCTTTCCCATTTTATACGTAAGGGAAGTCAAGCACAGCTATAGACACTGGCCTGAGGTCACATCCATTTTGCTCAGAAAGTCTGGGCTTAAACTCAGGCCTCTTTGCATCACATCCTGTGTGCATTCGGCAGTACAGAAAGGAGTCTAAAGCCATTTATTCATTTATTATCTCCCAGCTGTCAGGATTTGTAAACAGGCATTTTTATTTTCTCAGACAAGTTAGGAAATAAAGGGAAAGATTGCCCTTTGATGTGAAAAGCTCTACGGTTAATTTCTTGAAGAAAATGAAAACCTTTTCTAAGAATTAGAGGACAGTTCTAATTAAAAAAATAAAGAAACTAAGGAAACTGAAGGAAAAGAAACTAAGGAAACTGAAGAGAATGGAATCAATGTTGTGTCTAGTCCTGTCTTTGGAGTCAATGACCTTGGAGATGGAGAACACAGCACACCTCTGTCTTCTGTGTTCTCACTGACGTAAAGGACATGTTCCTTGAAGCCCTTTTCAAAATTAATAATCTATAATTCCACATATTTTCAAGTTTTCCTGTGTTTATAAATTACTATGCAGCTCTGTACAAATATGCAATTAGAATTCACAGTGAGCTATTCTTCAGCTCTTCACATTCCTTCACACTGCCTTATGAATGCAATGTCTTTTAATTTTTGGTTAGTAAAGTATTTGACCGGCAGTTGTAGTCTGTTGATAACTTCTGTTTTTCTTTATGGAAGTCACTATGATCAGTCAAGTAATCATTTACACAAACATTGGAATGTGATTTGTTCATTCAATAACTCATTTATTTGACAAAATATTCTAGATACCACTCCTGAAGAAATGCAGAAACTTAATTATATAAGAAAAAGAAAACAAACCTAAATAAAACATCAAGCAAATAAGACAATATGGGTTATTTTATTGGCTGTGTTTCCTTTTCACATGAAAAATCATTTTGCATATTGGTATTTAACGAACAGAGAGAGGAAAGCCCACTTGAAATAATTACCTGACTGGGAATAATTTCAAAAGTGTGTGTAGTTGGTACCTTCTTGGGCATATTGATGTTCTGTGTGTTCACAAAGCTGGTACCCATTTCACAGCTTACAGCAATGTTGTCTTGAAAGAAAGACCTACAATTGGGTAATTATGTCATTGGTTGGTCGCCCTGCCAACAGTATGATCAACAGCAGATAGCTGTTGAGGTACAATATGTACACTTGCTTCCCTGTTTTGTGGCCTGTTTAGAATGTTCTCGATGTGGGCTGGCAATTCCCTAGCCATGGCTAGAGTGCCAGTTTGGTCCCCATCTCTAACTGTCTCTTGCCAGGGGAATGTGATGGTCTTGAGGGTCACCTGGGTTCAGTTACTATTACTTTAGATAATTACTAAGCAGAGTTCTCAGACTGACATTTCAGAGACAAAGCAATTACCAAAGAATAACTAAATCACAGCATGAGTTAAATAAATTCACATTTCACTAAATAGCTTGCTTAAAGCATTCTAACTAATTCTGCCTATGTCGGTAGACACAGGTGTCCAAATTTCATATATTACACTTCTGCTCCTGATCCAGTGCTTGGGGCTCACTTTCTTCCTTTCCAGACAGACAGACAGACACACACACACACACTGAGCAATCCATGTAAATTATTGCCAAAGAGGTGACTAAACCTTCATGCTATTGTTCTCGTTGACAGATTTTTTAACTTATTTTCCTTTTATTGCTACATCATTCATGCTTCTGGCCCATGAGCACTGCATTAATTTTCTCAGGTGCTTTCTTCTGACGATGATCTAGGAGTTTCCTCCTAATCTGAGTAACCTGAGTTGCAAGATCAAAGCTTTCACTGCCCATATCCTCTTTGTATCATCTGTCCCCCTGTCTGGCTGCCCTGGTCCTGGCTTGGCTTTAGTCTGACAGCCTGGCTCCTGGCATCATCTGCTCTAGCTCCACATGGCTGTTTGTGCTGCCCTGTGACAGAGGCAGGGAAGACAACCCCACATCAGCAGAGAGGTAGACGGACCCTCGAAGGAGCCTCCTTCTATGCTTGATCCCATTTCCCTGCTCCACAATTCCCCTGGCAAGTTCTTCCCAGCCAAAGGTAAGCCACAAAATCAAAACTCTGTTTTTGGCTTCTCCTTCTCCTGGAAAGACACAGAAATACTTCTCAGCATTTGTAATCTTTCAAAGAGTTCCAGATTCCAAAGCAAAAGGAAAATGCGATCTGGTAACAATTCATTATTAAATATAATACTCATTGGAGGGAAATGCCTGCAGGATTATAAGCTCACTTTTTAATACATCAGTGTGAATTTAGAATAAAATTTTATAGAGAAACTTAGAAGGTCTTTGTCCTGTTCAGCCCTTATCATGATGTGCGTGAATGTAGGAGAGGCATAACTTTAATTTGGGGATGACTCTAAGCTTATAGGAATAGCATTACTTGGAGGATTTAATGATATAATGAAAGAAAAGTCCATATCTATATATCTGTATCTGCATCTCTATAGATAGCTGTACCTACAGATATAGACATTTACATACATACACATTTTATGTATTTCCATAATACATATACCATGCTATATATTCCATACATATATTTATATTTGGTTCTAAAATACCAAACAATCATGGCGTAATAGAAAGAGATTTAAAAAAGAAAATTATAGGACTAAATAGTTATTCGAGGCAGCCATATCATAGCAAGCAAACTCTGCCAATCCAGTAGATGGATGGATGGATGAAATCACCCCTCCCTACTTTCCAGTGGGCACCCTCACCTGGCATTTTACACTCCTTCTTGGCTGCCACAGTGTCAGACACAGAAGAGTTGGGGTGTATCCAGAGAAGAGTTAACATGCTTTAAGAAGGCTGAAGCATCTGAGAAGTTTACCCTGGAGAGTAGAAGATTCAGCAATTCAGGAGAGTTGTCTTCAAATTTGTGCAGGCTGTCACAGGCATGAGGTTGAAAAGTTCTCCCGGGCCCTTGAAGTTAGTGCCCTGACTAGAAGGGGACGGATTTTTTGCCCAGTGAAATGAATTTTCTAATAGTTAGAGCTTCCCAAATGGGACTAGGCTGTCTCAGGAGGAAATCAACTTCCTGTCACTGAAGGTGCTCAGAATAAGCTAGTTCATGGATGACAGGGAGGACCAAGGGGTGCTTAAATATCATGTACCTGTTTGAGAGTGTGTGTATGTACCTGTGTGTGCATGTGTGTGTGTGCATGTGTGGCTATGGATCAGTTATACAGAAAATGGGGGTTGAAATGGATGACCTCTTAGGGTTCTTGTAAACTGAGGTGCTATAATAATTTTCTTGGGTAGGGATTACTTCTCCACCTTCTGTTTTTCACTGTATCTAGCAAGTCCAATCCAATGCATTGGTGAGTAACTTTTATTTTTTTTAACCCTGTGAGTGTATATATGCTTTGAAGGAGACTAGCCTGGGATTCAGTTGTGGGTTTAGCCTAAGCATTGCCATCTAAAACTCTGAAACTTCTTCAGGCCATCATTTTCTGCATTTATAAAATAGAATCTTAGAACAACCCAGATCTAAAATGTTTTCCTCATCTAAAATGCTAGGACTACATAAGCTACTCATAAGTAAGCCTACATATTTTACACATTTATTAATTTTGGTCAGTGCAAAACACTCTGGAAAATATCTACACTAGGGTCGTAGTGAAGCTTCACATCTGGGGTACTGTTATATGTACACAGAGACCTTTTATTTTTGTGTTTCACAGGCTCCTAAGACTAGCAGAAGACACTCATTCTCCAAGCAGCATCTTCTACTTACTGGAAGAAACTTAGTTGAGGCATTCATGGAAGAAAAAACACTTGTGCTTACTTAAAGAAGGATTTTATTATCACCCAGTAGTACACACAAGAGCCTCCCATCTATATTTGATTTGTAACATTTGTTTGTGGTAAGATGTCCTGGGCTGCAGATTTATATTTCTAACACTGCTCTTCAGGCGCAGTCTGGTCGTTACACTTCGCCTCCAAAGCAGCATCATGGTTTCTTCCCCCGACTTCATTTCCATCTGAGTTCCAAGGCTTTCTGATTATTCAACTGCAGAGAGTTCAAATTTGCTATCAGACAATTGGAACTAATTGGCTGAGACGATTTACATCTATCAGTGCAAGTTTTATGGCTTTCAGACTCAGTGTAAGGTGAATAAAAAACGGAGCTCAAGTCATTACTCTGTTTTATTACTTGCAATGTGCAGGGTAATCTGGAATTAATTTGGGCACTATAGCTTTGTCAAATAGTGGACATCTGTCAAGTTCCAGGTTCCGATGGTATTTTGCAATCTGTCCACTCACACCCTTTACAACCACTACCCTAAACCAAGGAAATGAGAATTATTTTTGTTTTAAGTAAGGAATTCTGTTAAAGACATGGGAGTAAGTTTCACTTAGTGGATTCACCTTTTGGCAACACGAGCTTCTATTTTCTTTCCCTCTAATCACCACCTTGCCCCATTCACACACTCCATTCTTCTGCTTACATAATGGATGAGGAAGAAGTCAGTATCACCCTTGGCATCTTGCTGCCTTGATTACAGTTTGCACAGGAGGTGACCAAACCAGATGGGGAGGTCAGCCTGCATTCTCCATTGCCTCACTTGCACTTGACTTGGTGAGAAGGCTCACCAGCTCTGGCTTGGACAAGCTCATTTTAAAGTACTTTAAAATATCTCCAAAATTATATTGTTCACTCTTTCTGGGAAAGTGTTTTCATAGTTAAATAGGTTTTACTGTTTGGAAATGTCCCTGGACTCAGATTTATTTTTATATTTATTTTTACAAAGTTATTTTTTTAACTTTCTCTTTTTCTAGCCCCATGTTGCACATAGAGCTAGTGGACCGATGTTTGATTCATGTATTGAAAATGACCCGTTGATATTGTTTGGTAAATCCCTAGTTGCCTCCTGAGGATTCTTGGATGTGTGTCACCAAACGTGGAGGACAGAGTCTACACAGAACTCCACTCAGGCTTAGAGAGAAGAAAGTGAGAGTGTGGCTAAACTTCTCCGAGGGAAGTAAATCACAAGGACATACGTTTCCAATAAAGGTGTCCTTGTGTGTCATTCTTTAAGACACTTTTATGTTACCTGCCATTTATCATGAGAACATAGGAAATCACAGAGCTCAGATCCCAGGGATGTAAGGTATATTAGGTGCTTGAGACAAAGTGTGGATGTGAGATTTAATAAATGTCAAATCAATACAAACTTCCTGAATGTCTAGTTCAGTGACTGAGCGCACAGGAATAAGTAAGACAGTATCCCCTGGCTTCAGGTAACTCACAATCAACAATACAAATGGACGCACGTCACAAGGACATGCAATGTGAGGTGTATCGCTTTAGCAGATGCATGTACAAAATGGCACAGAAACAGAGGCAAAGGAGCAACTTACTTTGAGTAGGTTTAAGAAAGTATTCCCGGAACTGATTTACAGGACAACCCCGGAAGGATGAATTAAAGTTTGCCAGGAGGCAAAAGGACAGAAATGTATTCCGATGGACCAGAGTAAGGCCAGCTCAGGTTGGGGGCTGATTCCCTGACTCTGTGCTCAGTCTTCTTTTGTCTCGGTCCTTTTCCCTCTTTTGCTCTTACTGTTGCTAACCTCTTCTTCACATTTCCTGATTTTAAGGGTACACAGTGTCTCAGACTTCACAAATTCCTTGTGCTCCCTTAGTCCCGCCCTGCAGGATCTCATTGGTGGAAAGGCTTCGGCTGTGATGTCAGCGCTGATAGTGACTAGAGCTCTCTTCTGGAATAGCGGCTTCCACCCAGCAGGTCCCTCTGGGCTGCCCCAAACTCCTGCCCCCCGCTCCCTGCACGCCCTGCTTCCCTGTAGTCATGCTTCAGACAACAACCCCAGGATAGACATTCATGTCCAGTCACACTACCCCACTGCTCAAAGCTGTCAAGGGCTTTCATTTCCTCAAAGATTCATTTTTTTTTAACATCTTTATTGGAGTATAATTGCTTTACAATGGTGTGTTAGTTTCTGCTTTATAACAAAGTGAATCAGTTATACATATACATATGTCCCCATATCTCTTCCCTCTTGTGTCTCTCTCCCTCCCACCCCTCTAGGTGGTCACAGAGCACTGAGCTGATCTCCCTGTGCTATGCGACTGCTTCCCACTAGCTATCTATTTTACATTTGGTAGTGTATATATGTCCATGCCACTCTATCACTTTATCACAGCTTACCCTTCCCCCTCCCCGTGTCCTCAAGTCCATTCTCTAGCAGGTCTGTGTCTTTATTCCCATCTTACCCCTAGGTTCTTCATGACCTTTTTTTTTTTTTCCTTAGATTCCATATATATGTGTTAGCATATGGTATTTGTTTTTCTCTTTCTGACTTACTTCACTCTGTATGACAGACTTTACGGGGTGTGGAGAAAAGGGAACACTCTTGCAATGTTGGTGGGAATGTAAATTGATACAGCCACTATGGAGATCAGTATGGAGGTTCCTTAAAATCTAAAAATAGAACTACCATATGACCCAGCAATCCCTGCAATAGAACTACCATATGACCCAGCAATATACCCTGAGAAAACTATAATTCAAAAAGAGTCATGTACCAAAATGTTCACTGAAGCTCTATTTACAATAGCCAGGACATGGAAGCAACTTAAGTGTCCATCGACAGATGAATGGATAAAGAAGACGTGGCACATATATACAATGGGATATTACTCAGCCATAAAAAGAAACGAAATTGAGTTATTTGTAGTGAGGTGGATGGACCTAGAGTCTGTCATACATAGTGGAGTCAGAAGATTCTTTTTTTTTTTTCTTTTTTTTTTTTTTTTTTTGCGGTATTCGAGCCTCTCACTGCTGTGCCCTCTCCCGTTGCGGAGCACAGGCTCCAGACGCGCAGGCTCAGTGGCCATGTCTCACGGGCCCAGCCGCTCCCCGGCATGTGGGATCTTCCCAGCCTGGGGCACGAACCTGCGTCCTCTGCATCGGCAGGCAGACTCTCAACCACTGCGCCACCAGGGAAGCCCTGAAGATTCATTTTTAAAATCTTACCAGCTTCTACAAAATCCTGCCCAGCCTCATCCCAGTTTCCCTCTTCACCTCTAGACCTCTCTCTTCCCCCAGCTCTGCAGTCACACCGCCGCTGTCTGCCTGGGAAGGGGTGACCTCTATTCCTCCTCCGGGGCTTCTCACATCTGGTTTCTTCTGTCAGTGGTGCTCGTCTGTCACTCTGTGCATTAGGCGTTCCTTCTCATCATCATTCAGGGAAACTTTGTGGATCTTTTTGTATGTGATAAAGTTTTGTTTCAGGGAGGGACAATGTGAGGGCTTGTTTCCATGATGACCTGTTTTCACAGGAGCAGCCATATATCAAGGAAGACTGGACCTTGACACCGGGTTTTCTCCTTACTTGCTGTGTAACATTGGACATTTAAAATTTGGAAATCTCAATAGGAATGTTGTAAGTTTTAAAAGTAAACTTATTTCAGTGATTGACCCAGAGGGGATAATAAGCAATGAAGGTGAAAGCATAGTATTTATACAGTATAGTAGTAGAAATAGCTATTGCGTTCTGGCGTTTGTAAAGAGAGTGAAATCAGTATAAAGAACGGGTTGATTCTGCCCTTGGTACTCACAAAGATATTAAGAAACAAAACAAAAATCCGTGAAGATCATGAGGTTCCATTTTATTCCCTGAGGACTGGCTCCTTCAAGTCAATAACTATTAAAGTGGAAAATACACAGATTTTTTGACTCTGCAATTCTGTTCTGGAAAGCTCTCTTATAGACCTTATTGCAGCAGGATGTCAGGAAACGTGCACCAGGATGTTTGTTACAGCATTGTGTACAGAGGCTGAGCAGCAGCCTTACTCTCTGTCAACAGGGAAAGGGTTGGAAAGCATGTGTGCATGTATATAAAATTCATACTGTGTAATTGTATGCAGGTATTTCAGATGGATTATCTCTGTACTTATTGACCTCAAGGCATAGCCATATAAACGGGGAAAGCAAATTGTAGAATAATGCATATGGTATTGTACAATATTGTAAGAATAAATGAAAGTCAAATCCACATATTCATGTATACATGAGTATATATACTTAAGGCATATCAAGACAGCTATTAAATAGGACACGCTGGGATACAATGCCAACTTCCTTAAGGGAATGGGATTGCAGGATTTAGCAGGGAAATGTTTTAACTTTATCTCTGTCATGTTTCATTATTTACAATGAAATGTTCATCACTTTTCCTGTAGGAATCTACTGTGTTTTTTCAATACCACTTATCAAATAATATATATGTTCACCTTTACATTGAAAAACCTACAAATCTTAATTTCTATGTGGGATTCTGTCTGAACTTTCTATTTTAGGTTATTACTATCTTTCCCCTTTCATATACTAGTACCAAATGATTACTTTAAGAGTACCATTATAATATATTTTTATGTCTGTTAGAACTTCTTTCTGCTCCCAACCACTCCATTATAAACACAAATCATATTATTCTGTTTTTATTGTTAATGAGTATTTCTGGTATTTTTCTAAGATCTGGCTATAAATGGATAAAGATTTAACATTTTTAATAAACTTGGTCTTAAGTTCTTGAGTTTTATGTCCAAGAAGTAAGAAACTATTCATCTTATTTCACGTTCTTTTCACATTACAAAGGAGTGTCTAGCAGAGGCACTTAATAAATGTGTTTGCAGAAAGTTAAGAAGTAATTCTTCCAAAGATCTCATATTTAGAGGCAGACTGAGATCTAAATCTCAGCTCTCTGGGTCTGTTGTAAAGATTAAAGTAGGTGATTTATCTGAGAAAACATTATGTAGAATCTGGCACATAGTAGGAACCTGATACTTATATAGTTTTTCTTAATACCCTCTCACTTAATAAATACTTAAGAAAGGGAGGGTATTTTCTTTTCTTTCCTTTAAGTTTTTAAGTTCTGGTAACGAATCACCTATAATAGAAATTGTAGCAATTTGGAAAAAAACAGTTTCCTCAGATACTTTTTCAGAGGGCTAGCTCATCATAAATCAGCAAATTAAGATGGCAAAGTGAACTCAATTCACAAGGTAAGTCTTGAAGCTTTGGATCCTATGGGTTGTCCTGATGCAGTCTACAACTGATGGAATTGCTATCTACTGACTGGACAAATGATTAGTTGTCTCAGCATCTAATTACTGAGAAAATTAGGGAGCTCTGCCTAGATCAAACATACATTTTTTTATAACCCAGTTTCCAAGCTTGCATTTGAGGGAGCATCTCTACCATTCTACTGTTACTTTAGACAGAAGCCAGGCTTGTTTTTGACATAACATTAATTGAAAATACATTAAAATTATTTCTATTCTAAGGAAACATTTCTCTCATTTATGTTGGAGGAGTGAGCCATACTATGGAGAACCACCTTTTGGATTAAAAGCCTTTTCTGTTCCCAACATCCTTACAATATTCAAGTCAACCTTTTAGAGTAAGAGATTGCACTTCTTCTTCTTCTTTTTTCTTTTGAACTGAGATGAAACGTTTCCTTCCTTCTCTGTTTCACGAGGGACTCTCACAGGGATGCTGTTTCTCAGTGTACATATGGTGTGAAGATCACAGATGAGAAATATGAGCGCCTAAAATAAATACTATATGAACCCAGAGAGGCACAAGGGCCCCTGGGAGTTAACAAATGAAATGCCCATCAGTCCCTGACACATCGGAGCTCCTGCAAGGGGCAGCTTTATGCCTCATTATGCTTGGATCAAATAGATGGGTTGGCCCCAGGCATGTTCCCTGGTTTAGGGAGAAATGCATGCCAGGAAAGGTACGTGTCTCCTGGCCATGAATTGGGAAGATGGGGTGAAGGAGAGTAGGGGTTGATTAATCACAAGTGTGGGGATTTGGGGGGCCTGCTACCAGTTGCCCCTGAAAGCCACGATAAGACATCCTTTCCGCTCTCAGGGTGATGTTGCTTGTTTTGTAACATGGTATTCACTGTGTGCATGTTTCAGTGGCAATTATTCTCATCAGGCTGGTTAGAACTTACAGAATAAAACAATAAACAAATTCTTCTTCTAAGGAAGGAGATATAAAATGAAAAGCTGAGTGACCTACCGCAGCTGTATGTAAACTCTGAAGCTGGCTTTCCCTTTATGGAGGGATCAGCAGATGAAGTTGCTGAAACTATGCAGAAACCATGAAACCTCATTAAATCATGCTGGCCTGCTCTAATGAATAAAAAGAGTCCTCACCACAGAAACAGTGCTGAAGGATTCATGGATGCATGTGTGATGAAAAGTATGAGCTCTGAGCACACTATGAGAATCTAAAATTAAGACAAATGGGAAACTACAAGAGTTAAGAATCTGGAATTGTTGAGGAAAATGTTAGTGTATTTTATTTGGGGAAAACATCAAACACTTCTAAGCTAAAACAGAATAGCAGCAGTCCTTTATTTTAATGTGCTTGCCCTGGGAAAAGGTGAGGAAAATGTTTCTGGGTATAAAAGTGTCTAAATGTAAGGATTCCTGTTATTCATAATAAAAGAGCCTTCTATGAGACCATTCAGAACATCTGGAAAAGCTGAAGGTATAAAAAGCAACAAATGCTTTTTATTTACTTATTTATCTGTAGTGGTTACAGCAATGTTACCTGAAATATTCATTTAAGTTTGTGTCACAAGAATAGGATAAGCTTGAAGGAAAAATCACATTTTTTGTTGTAAAACAAGATATTTAAGATGTACACGTTGCACAGAATTAAAAAGTAACATCAATATTTCTCAATTCTCCTCTCAATTCAGACAGGATATGTTGGGACTTTAAACATTTCATTTTTAAAAAGTGCATCTGGTAGTGATTAAGATGTGAATGTGAACCCTGATGTTGCAGTGGTTAAGAATCCGCCTGCCAATGCAGGGGACACGGGTTTGAGCCATGGTCCGGGAAGATCCCACATGCTGTGGAGCAACAAAACCCGTGCACCACACTACTGAGCCTGCACTCTAGAGCCCACGAGCCACAACTACTGAGCCCACGTGCCTAGAGCCCGTGCATCACAAGAGAAGCCACCGCACTGAGAAGCCCGTGCACCTCAACGAAGAGTAGCCCCCGCTCACCGCAACTAGAGAAAGCCCATGTGCAGCAACGAAGACCCAATGCAACCCAAAACAAAAAATAAATGTATAAAAAAAAAAAGATGTGAATGGGGGAGAATTGCTTATTCTGAGCATAGATTGTGCTCTACTATAAATAAGGGAAAGGCTGAGTGGTCTTTCCCTATTCTTTTATGCCTGGTTTGTAATTCGTTCATTAAAATATGAATTTGTTTCATTGAAACTTACCTTTGAGTGACGTATTTTTATATTTCCTGAGAAGCTGCTATTTGACTGTTCTTTAATGGGCTTCCTTCAATAATTTATACATCTCAAGCTCTCTCTCTCCTCTCTCTGTGATGCAGAGAAAAAATGAATCACTTGGACAAGGTAACCCCTCAAAAGTTTTTTGTAGATTCTGAATTTGGTGTCAGGTATTGAAAATGCCATCTGAGTGTCTGAAAAGGGAACACGTTGTACGTCTACTAAGGAAGTGATGAACTCAACTAGTATGAATGCAAGTTGCCGTGTTGAATTTTGTCTCAAAATAAACAGATGACATTCATAACGGTCCACTTTTCTTTCCAACGTTTCAATTTCTTTAAATCAATCAAGCTATATTACCACCACAATTCAGAGAAAAAAATTTAGTGACTCAATATTTCAATGAAAGTTCCTATTGATAATTTTTTTTCTAGATATGATAGATTTAAAAAAAAGAAACACAGTAAAAGCACAGCCACCCATACAATGAAGAAAACCTTCTTACAATTTGACCTTTTTTGCAGATGTTTACTTGACTTCTTCAAATGTGTTAACGTCCCACCGAGGCACTGCTCATTGTTAGACTTACTGTTCCTTTTGGAGTTGAAGACACTTGAGCTGTCACCTATTCTCACTCATTTCTGCATGTGAGAGAACCAAGAATTTGAGTGAGCAGAGCAAGAAAGGAAGCCACAAACCACAGGATTGCTAAATCCCCGCATGGCTAAGTAGCGAATACAGGCCAAACCCGAAAATAGCCAGAGGCAAAGAAAAGAAGCAGCCTCCTTGAAGGCCAGAGGAAGCCCATAAGAGAAAACCTCAGAGGCATACTGAAGGTGTTCTCTGGATGGTTCTTTAAGCCAGGGTTCAGACGGCATCCCCTGTTCTGGTGGGTTTCTATGTGGTGGCAGGAAATCCAATGCAAATGGGGATCTGGGGGCCGACGGGCAACCTTGTCACCGTGAACACTCTTGGCAGATGCAGGGCGAGGAGCAGAATTATGTAGCCAGGCCTCTGAAGAGTCCAGAATCAGTCATTATGCTTGGCAGGAGGAATTTATTTCCAGGCTGGACAGGAAGCATCCCCTGAGATGCTGGATGAATGAGAGACTTGATGAGCCCCAGCCTTCTAGTCATGTCCTGTGGCCATCATGTGATGATAGATTTTCTGTGACTGTATCTTAGACCCATGTCTCTCCACCACTAGGTTTTGGTGTATCATCTTCACAACATGTGCTTTGTTGAAATCACATAGAGCAGTGCAGTCCATTGGAAATGTAATGTAAGTGACATATGTAATCTTAGTAGCCGCATTAAAAAAATATTAAACAAAATACAGAGAAGATATTTGATGTCATTTTTTAAAATATTGGTTTAAAAACTTTTACTTTTATTCTTTGCTCACTGGTACAAAAATAACATTACTTTTAGTATTTGGCATTGCATCCTGCATCCATACTCATTTATTAATTCTATCAAATTTTTGAGATATTTTACTTTATTTTATTGTTTTTTAACATCTTTATTGGAGTATATTTGATTTACAATGTTGTGTTAGTTTCTGCTATACAACAACGTGAATCAGCTATATGTATACATATATCCCCATATGCCCTCTCTCTTGCGTCTCCCTCCCCAACCCCTCTAGGTGGTCACAAAGCCCAGACCTGATCTCCCTGTGCTATGCAGCTGCTTCCCACTAGCTATCTATTTCACATTTGGCAGTGTATATATGTCAATGCCATGCTCTCACTTCGTCCTAGCTTACCCTTCCCCTGCCCCATGTCCTCAAGTCCATTCTCTACTTGTGTGTCTTTATTCCTGTCCTGAGCCTAGATTCTTCAGAACCTTTTTTTTTTTTTTGGATTCCATATATATATGTTAGCATACAGTGTTTGTTTTTCTCTTTCTGACTGACTTCACTCTGTATGACAGACTCTAGGTACATTCACTTCACTACAAATAACTCAATTTTGTTTCGTTTAATGGCTGAGTAATATTCCATTGTATATATGTGCCACATCTTCTTTACCCATTCATCTGTCGATGGACACTTAGGTTGCTTCCATGTCCTGGCTATTGTAAATTGTGCTGCAATGAACATCGTAGTACATGCCTCTTTTTGAATTATCGTTTTCTCAGGGTATATGCCCATAGTGGGATTGCTGGGTCATATGATAGTTCTATTTTCAGTTTTTTAAGGAACCTTTATACTGTTCTCCATAGTCACTGTATCAATTTAAATTCCTACCAAGAGTGCAAGAGGGTTCCCTTTTCTCCACACCCATTCCAGCATTTATTGTTTGTAGATTTTTTGATGATGGCCATTCTGACTAGTGTGAGGTGACACCTCATTGTAGTTTTGATTTGAATTTCTCTAATGATTAGTGATGTTGAGAATCCTTTCATGTGTTTGTTAGCAATCTGTATACCTTCTTTGGAGAAATGTCTATTTAGGTATTCTGCCCATTTTTGGATTAGGTTGTTTGTTTTTTGGATATTGAGCTGCATGAGCTGCTTGTATATTTTGGAGATTAATCCTTTGTCAGTTGCTTTGTTTGCAAATATTTTCTCCCATTCTAAGGGTTGTCTTTTCATCTTTTTATGGTTTCCTTTGCTGTGCACAAGGTTTTATGTTTCATTAGGTCCCATTTGTTTATTTTTGTTTTTATTTCCATTTCTCTAGGAGGTGGGTCAAAAAGGATCTTGCTGTGATTTATGTCATAGAGTGTTCTGCCCATGTTTTCCTCTAAGTGTTTTATAGTGTCTAGCCTTACATTTAGGCCTGTACTCCATTTTGAGTTTATTTTTGTGGATGGTGTTAGGGAGTGTTGTAATTTCATTCTTTTACATGGAGCTGTCCAGTTTTCCCAGCACCACTTATTGAAGAGGCTGTCTTTTCTCCATTGTATATTCTTGCATCCTTTATCAAAGATAAGGTGACCATATGTACATAGGTTTATCTCTGGGTCCTCTATCCTCTTCCATTGATCTATATTTCTGTTTTTGTACCAGTACCATACTGTCTTGATTACTGTAGCTTTTGTAATATAGTCTGATGTCAGGGAGCCTGATTCCCCCAGCTCCATTTTTCTTTCTCAAGATTGCTTTGGCTATTCGGGGTCTTTTGTGTTTCCACACAAATTGTGAAATTTTTTGTTCTAATTCTGTGAAAAAATCCATTGGTAGTTTGATACGGATTGTACTGAATCTGTAGACTGCTTTCGGTAGAATAGTCATTTTCACAATGTTGGTTCTTCCAATCCAAGAGCATGGTATATCTCTCCATCTGTTTGTATCATCTTTAATTTCTTTCATCAGTGTCATATAGTTTTCTGCATACAGGTCTTTTGTCTCCTTAGGTAGGTTTATTCCTAGCTATTTTATTCTTTTTGTTGCAGTGGTAAATGGGAGTGTTTCCTTAATTTCTCTTACAGAGTTTTCATCATTAGTGTATAGGAATGCAAGAGATTTCTGTGCATTAATTTTGTATCCTGCTACTTTACCCAATTCATTCATAGCTCTAGTAGTTTTCTGGTAGCTTCTTTAGGATTCTCTATGTATATTATCATGTAATCAGCAAACAGTGGCAGTTTTTCTTCTTGTTTTCTGGTTTGGATTCCTTTTATTTCTTTTTCTGCTCTGATCGCTGTGGCTAAAACTTTCAAAACAATGTTGAATAATAGTACTGAGAGTAGGCAAGCTTGTCTTGTTCCTGATCTTAGTGGAAATGGTTTCAGTTTTTCACCATTGAAAATGATGTTGGCTGTGCGTTTGTCATATATGGCTTTATTATGTCGAGGTAGGTTCCCTCTATGCCTACTTTCTGGAGGGTTTTTATCATAAATGTGTGTTGAATTTTGTCAAAAGTCTCTCTGCATCTATTGAGATTATGATATGTTTTTTCTCCTTTAATTTGTTAATATGGTGTATCACATTGATTGATTTGCATATAATAAAGAATTCTTGCATTCCTGGGATAAACTCCACTTGATCATGGTGTATGATCCTTTTAATGTGCTGTTTGATTCTGTTTGCTAGTATTTTGTTGAGGATTTTTGCATCTATGTTCATCAGTGATATTGGTCTGTAGTTTTCTTTCTTTGTGACATCTTTGTCTGGTTTTGGTGTGAGGGTGATGCTGGCCTCGGAGAATGAGTTTGGGAGTGTTTCCCCCTCTGCTATATTTTGGAGGAGTTTGAGAAGGATAAGTGTTAGCTCTTCTCTAAATGTTTGGTAGAATTCACCTGTAAAGCCATCTGGTCCTGGGCTTTTGTTTGTTGGAAGATTTTTAATCACAGTTTCAATTTCAGTGCTTGTGATTGGTTTGTTTATAATTTCTATTTCTCCCTGGTTCAGTCTCAGAAGGTTGTGCTTTTCTAAGAATTTGTCCATTTCTTCCAGTTTGTCCATTTTATTGGCATATGTTTACTTGTAGTAATCTCTCATGATCCTTTGTAGTTCCGCAGTGTCAGTTGTTTCCCCTTTTTCATTTCTAATTCTATTGATTTGAGTCTTCTCCATTTGTTTTAATGAGTCTGGCTAATGGTTTATCAATTTTGTTTATCTTCTCAAAGAACCGTCTTTTAGTTTTATTGATCTTTGATATTGTTTCCTTCATTTCATTTTCATTTATTTCTGATCAGATCTTTATGATGTCTTTCCTTCTGCTAACTTTGGGACTGTTTTTGTTCTTCTTTCTCTAATTGCTTTAGATGTATTGTTAGGTTGTTTATTTGAGATGTTTCTTGAGGTAGGATTATATTGCTAAAAACTTCTCTCTTAGAACTGCTTTTGCTGCATCCCATAGGTTTTGGGTCATCGTGTTTTCATTGTCAATTCTAGGTATTTTTTAAAATTTCCTCTTTGATTTCTTCAGTGATCTCTTAGTTATTTACTAGTGTATTGTTTAACTTCAATCTGTTTGTATATTTTACAGATATTTTTCTTGTAATTGATATCATACTGTGGCCAGAAAAGATACTTGATACGATTTCAATTTTCTTAACTTTACCAAGGCTTGATTTGTCACCCAAGATATGATCTTTCCTTGAGAATGTTCCATGAGCACCTGAGAAGATTGTGTATTCTGTTGTTTTTACATGGAATGTCTTATAAATATCAACTAAGTCCATCTTGTTTAATGTATCATTTAAAGCTTGTGTTTCCTTATATATTTTCATTTTGAATGAACTGTCCATTGTTGAAAGTGGGGCATTAAAGCCCCCTACTATTATTGTGTTACTTTCAATTTCCCTGTTTATGGCTTTTAGCATTTGCCTTATGTACTGAGGTGCTCCTATGTTGGGTGCATAAATATTTATAATTGTTGTATCTTCTTCTTGGACTGATCTCTTGATCATTATGTAGTGTCCATCTTTGTCTGTTGTAATAGTCTTTATTTTAAAGTCTAGTTGGTCTGATAAGAGAATTGCTACTCCACCTTTCTTTTGATTTCTATTTGCATGGAATATCTTTTTCTATCCCCTCACTTTCAGTCTGTAAGTGTCTCTAGGTCTGAAGTGGTTCTCTTGTAGACAGCATATATATGGGTCTTGTTTTTGTATCCATTCAGCCAGTCTATGTCTTTTGGTTGGAGCAATTGATCCATTTACTTTTAAGGTAGTCATTGATATGTATGTTCCTATTACCATTTTCTTAATTGTTTTGGGGTTGTTATTGAAGGTCTTTTCCTTCTCTTGTGTTTCCTGCCTAGAGAAATTCCTTTAACATTTGTTTCAAGGCTGGTTTGGTTGTGCTGAATTCTCTTAGCTTTTGCTTGTCTGTAAAGGTTTTAATTTCTCCATCGATTCTGAATGAGATCCTTGCTGGGTAGAGTAATCTTGGTTGTAGGATTTTCCCTTTCATCACTTTAAATATGTCCTCCCACATGCTCTGGCTTGCAGACTTTCTGATGAAAGATCAGCTGTTAACCTTATGGGGATTACCTTGTATGTTATTTGTAGCTTTTGCCTTGCTGCTTTTAATATTTTTTCTTTGTTTTAATTTTTTTTTTTTTTTTTTTTTTTGTGGTACGTGGGCCTCTCACTGTTGTGGCCTCTCCCGTTGCAGAGCACAGGCTCCAGATGTGCAGGCTCAGCTGTCATGGCTCATGGGCCCAGCCGCTCCATGGCATGTGGGATCTTCCCAGACCAGGGCACGAACCTGTGTCCCCTGAATCGGCAGGCGGACTCTCAACCACTGCACCACCAGGGAAGCCCAATTTTTGGTAGCTTGATTAGTATGTGTCTTGGTGTGTTTCTACTTAGATTTATCCTGTATGGTACTCTCTGCGCTTCCTGAACTTGACTATTTCTTTTCCCATATTAGGGAAGTTTTCAACTATAATGTCTTCAAATATTTTCTCAGTCCAGTTCTTTTTCTCTTCTTCTTCTGGGACCCCTATTATTCGAATGTTGGTGTGTTTAATGTTCTCCCAGAGGTCTGAGATGGTCCTTCATTCTTTTCATTCTTTTTTCTTTATTCTGCTCTGTGGTTGTTATTTCCAGTATTTAATCTTCCAGGTCACTTATCCATTCTTCTGCCTTAGTTATTCTGCTACTGATTGTTTCTACAGAATTTTTACTTTCATTTATTGTGTTGTTCATCATTGTTTGTTTGCTCTTTAGTTATTCTAGGTCCTTGTTAAACGTTTCTTGTATTTTCTCCATTCTATTTCCAAAAGTTTGGATCATATTTATTATCATTACCCTGAATTCTTTTCAAGGTAGACTGCCTATTTCCTCTTCATTTGTTTGGTCTGGTGGGTTTTTACCTTGCTCCTTCATCTGCTGTATATTTCTCTGTCTTCTCATTTTGCTTAACTTACTGTGTTTGGGATCTCTTTTCTGCAAGATGCAGGTTTTTATTTCCCGTTGTTTTTAGTGTGTGTCCCCACCCAGTAAGGTTGTTTCAGTGGGTTGTGTAGGCTTCCTGGTAGTGGGGACTGGTGCCTGTGTTCTAGTGGATGGGGCTGGATCTTGTCTTTTTGGTGGGCAGGACCATATCCAGTGGTGTGTTTTGGGGTGTCTGTGAACTTATTATGATTTTAGGCAGCCTCTTTCCTAATGGTTGGGGTTGTATTCCTGTCTTGTTAGTTGTTTGGCATGGGGTGTTCAGCACTGGAGCTTGCTGGTCGTTGAGTGGAGCTGGGTCTTAGCATTGAGATGGAGATCTCTGGGAGAGCTCTCACTGCTTGATGTTTCGTGGGGCCAGGCCTTCTCTGGTGATCCAATGTCCTGAAGTCAGCTCTCCCACCTCAGAATCTGAGTCCTAACACCTGGCTGGAGCAACAAGACCCTGTCAGCCACATGGCTCAGAAGAAAAGGGAGAAAAGAAAGAAAGAAAGAAAGAAAGAATAATAATAAAATCAAATGAAGTTATTTTAAAATGAAAAATAAATTATTAAGTTAATAATATTAAAAAGTAATAAAAAATAAGAAAGAAGAGAGCAATGTAACCAATAAACAAATCAACCAAAGATAACAAGAGCAAAAAACTATACTAAAAAAAAAAAAAAAAAACAGGCAGACAGAACTCTAGGACAAATGGTTAAAGCAAACCTATACAGAAAAAATCACACAAAGAAGCATACACATATACATTCTCAAAAAGAGAGAAAGGAAGAATATATATATATATATATATATATATATATATATATATATATATATATATATATATATATATATATATATATAAAGGAAGAAGCAACAAAATCAATAAACAAATCTACTAATGATAATTAGCTCTAAATACTAAAGTAAGGTAAACGTAAAACCAGAAACATATCAGATGCAGAAAGCAAACCCTAAGTCTAGAGTTGCTCCTAAAGTCCACTGCTTCAATTTTGGGATAATTCATTGCCTATTCAGGTATTCCACAGATGCAGGGTACATCAAGTTGATTGTGGAAATTTAATCTGCTACTCCTGAGGCTGCCCTGTGAAATTTCCTTTTCTCTTCTTTGTTCGCACAGCTCCTGGGGTTCAGCTTTGGATTTGGCCCCACCTGTGCATGTAGGTTACCTGAGGGCGTCTGTTCCCACCCAGACAGGAGGGGATTAAAGAGTGGTTGTTTAGGGGCCTCTGGCTCACTCAGGCCCGGGGATGGAGGGGTACAGAGTGCAGGGTGAGCCTGTGGTGGCAGAGGCCAACATGATGTTTCAACAGCCTTTGTTGTGACATGTTCTCCCAGAGAAGTTGTCCCTGGATCATGGGACCCTGGCAGTGGCGGGTTGCACAGGCTCCCAGGAGGGGAGGTGTGGACAGTGACCTATGCTTGTACACAGCCTTCTTGGTGGCTGCAGCAGCAGCCTTAATGTCTCATGCCCGTCTCTCATGTCTACACTGATAGCCGTGGCTCGTGCACATCTCTGGAGCTCATTTAGGCAGTGTTCTGAATCCCCTCTCCTTGTGCACCCTGAAACAATGGTCTCTTGCCTCTTAGGCAGGTCCATACTTTTTTCCCAGACTCCGTCCCAGCTAGCTGTGGTGCACTAGCCCCCTTCAGGCTGTGTTCATGCAGCCAACCCCAGCCCTCTCCCTGGGGTCTGACCTCCAAAGCCAGAGCCTCAGCTCCCAGCCCCCACCTGCCCTGGCAGGTGAGCAGACAAGCCTCTCAGGCTGGTGAATGCTGGTCAGCACTGATCCTCTGTGTAGAAATCTCTCCACTTTGCCCTCTGCACCCCTGTTGCTGTGCTCTCCTCTGTGGCTCTTAAGTTTCCCCTGCTCATCCCCCATCTCCACCAGTGAAGGGCCTCCCTAGTCTGTGAAAACTTTTCCTCCTCCCAGCTCCCTCCCAGAGGTGCAGGTCCTGTTCCTATGCTTTTGTCTCTGTTTTTTCTTTTTCTTTTGCCCTACCCAAGTACGTGGGGGAGTTTCTTGCTTTTTAGGAAGTCTGAGGTCTTCTGCCAGCATTCAGTAGGTGTTCTGTAGGAGTTGTTCCACATGTAGATGTGTTTCTGATGTATTTGTTGGGAGGATGGTGATTTCCACGTCTTACTCCTCCACCATCTTGAAGGTCCTCCAAGACATTTTAATTTTCTGAATATACAGCTATGCCATCTCTAAATCATGACAATTTTACGTATCCTCTGATGAAAGGTCTTAATGCAGAGATTCAGGAAGCTCAGCACAGCTAAAGCAAGAAAAATGCAGGGACAACCCCATCCTGGCACATAAGGCTCAAACTGCTGAGAACCAAAAATAATGAACAAACCTTAAAAGTAACCATAATAAGGGGAAAGACACATCCCATTCATGAGATGATGAATGGCATCTGATTTATTCTAAAAATCAATGTGGGCTAGTTCATTTTTAATAGTAAAAATTAACTTTATAATTTTTTTTTGTGTGTGCAGGCCTCTCAATGTCGTGGCCTCTCTTTTTGCGGAGCACAGGCTCCAGACATTCAAGCTCAGTAGTTGTGGCTCACGGGCCAAGTTGCTTCATGGCATGTGGGATCCTCCCAGACCAGGGCTCAAACCTGTGTCCCACACATTGGCAGGCAGATTCTCAACTACTGAGCCACCAGGGAAACCCTAAATAATTTTTAATAGTAAAAATTAGCTTTGAGAATAATGGGCACCATATCATGTCCAGAATATGTCAATTTGTTCATATGGAGATAAGTGATTTAAAAAATCCACATATTTGAAATATTTTGTCATCTCTGTTAATGCAAATGTTAGCATATCATGTTTGAGCCAAGAAAGTTCCTTAGGAAAGAGAAGACCAGAACACTCCCTGTGGAAGTGATGTGCATTACATCTGTTGAATAAACTTCCCCTCCAGATTTGCTCCATGACCTAACATGGAGACCTAGAAGTACATTATTATTAACCCATTTACAAGACTTTAGGTCTTTATCTTTTTTTAAGTGGAAATAGTGTCTAAAAGTGAAAACTTGAAGGTTTTGAGTTACTGAGTAAGTAAATATATTATGTACTCCAAACAAGTTCTGTCTTTAGGAAAATAAAAAAAATGAAGATATTGGGTTGGGTAGGAAGGTGAGAATAAATGTACCATATTTTATGTACTCATTAGCCTATTGCCTAATTAATAATAATGATCACAAATCAACTTATATGACACACTTTTAAAATAATATTTTAAAATGACCCATAATGTTGATAGCTTTCACTTCTTGTATTATTATTTTCATTTGTTTTACACTTTCATGTATTTGTCCTTTAGGTATATATCACTTTTTCATATATTTTTGTATATTTTCATTATTTTGGATATTTCAGTATTGCCAGATCTGGTACAATATTGCAAATACACCTCTTCTTCTCACCATTCTGTTTTATTCATATCAACTACTCTTATGTTAGTGTTATTTCATTAGGTAATATGTAGACTTTGAGAAGAAATTATATGATTAAATTCCTAACTCCCTTCTAATAAAACTATGCTTCCTGTGGTTTGCTAGAGTTGTTTTCTTAAACTTATTTTTAAATATATTTAGGACCTTAAACTGGTATTTTCATTAAGGAAGTTTTCATTCATTCATTCACTCATTAATACATGAACTTAGAATGAAAATGGGTCTCAAATTTATATTAAACATGAATACTATTAGCTAATTTGTTTAAAGAATGCTTCATACCTTCTTTTCACTGTAAGTGGATTATGTGACAGTGGGAGGATCACATACAAGGTCTTTATGTTGGGAGGTCCCCATCCCAGAAGCCATCTGTTGCCAGAGATTCCAGATGAGATTCTGCTCCTCCCTACATGTTCTTGGGGACACATGCCACCTAATTTTTTAAGCCTCAGTTTCTAAAACTGTATGAGAAGCACTGTGGAGCTAAGTTATCTCGAAGGCATATTATATGCTTAAAATTTTCTTATTCTGTAAGTATTAGTAGAGCATGAAAATACAAAAGCATTGGGTGCTATTTCACCCTGGACCTTTCCTTAACTTCCCTTGTCAGCCTAAAATGAAACAATGATGAAGCAATGTCCACTGAAAATGAACTTTTTAAACAACTGACACTAAGAAGAGAGTCCAGCTAGTCTAAAATTTTACAGGAGTCTCCTAATCTGGAGAAATTTGACCATACTATTCCTGAAATCTGGATTTATCAGAGGCTAGTCAACCTTATATTTCCTACGGAAACAGTGTAGAACTGGCCTCACATGTTAACTGAAGAGAAATCACCCCCTGGAAGGATTAGTCAAGTCTTACTGACCAGTGGGCTTACTCAAGCTTAGTGGAAGGAAGAAACCCATAAAATGAACAATCTTATACTGAATTTACCAATACTTCTATCACTTTTAAATATTTGTATTACTGCTAAAGTTTTACTTTTTTCATCTTAATACATAGCACCTCTTTTACTTTTAATGAAAAAGAAATGTTAAGGCAGAACATTTTTCATCCTCTTCTATACCACTGCCAAGATTTATTTTTCTTTTTAATTTCACTTTCCCACTTTCAAAATTTCCTTATTCCAGTGATTTTTTTCCTCCTATGAAGAGAGCCAGGAAGAGTTAGGAGGGGTTTTCCCCTAAATATGGCCATCGATAACCTGGGAGTCCCAGATAAAAAATTCTTCCTTTTGATCTCCATGGAACCAGGGTACATTTATCACCTGTGCATCATGTCTTATACATGTGAGTAGGTGTGGCTGAAACTCTACTTTGCTTCTGGATGGATGAGCAAATCACTCCTTCTGAGGAGGAAAAAATTCCTCTAACCTTCCTTAACCTGCTTCTGCTTCTGTAGAGCTTCCTGAATGCTGCTTCACTTCAATCATCTCACCCACCTCTGAAAGGTAAGAGTCAGGCCACAAGCACTGTCCGTAGTGCTCTTTGAAATCATAGTGCCTGGGGACAACAGGTGACTACAGGGGGCTCTCGACTCCAGAGTCACAGCTGCACCCACCGTGGTCATCACTGTAACCACAGGCCCAGGGGTCAGTGTATGAATCGACATCTGCTGTTTCTGTGGTTCTGAATCAGAGGTTAAAATAAAGCCGTCAATTCTTGTAGACACAGAGCACTTCCCTCCAGGGCTCTGAACTGCCCCTGTCTAGCTCTGAATTCCATCGAATTTTCTTCTGTACATATGAAACCTTAATTCCTGCAGGCACAATGTTTTGAAAATTGCCAACATCCAAAGAAAAGCATGCTTTGAAACCTTGGATCAAGCGTCTTTCACCTTTCCATCATTCCAACAGACTATGCCCATAAGAATAATGTGATAAATGTAAAAGCATATGTTATGAAAAAGAGTTTAGAAGGCTGTCGTCATGAGAGGAGCCTAGATGATCATCTATTGTGAAGCATGTCACTACAGATCCCTCAGATAACACATCCCCCACCAGGGGAGGGCCCATTACAAGCTGGAACCTGAAAAAGCATCACCAGAGGGCATGTCTCATCTTTTATTATGTCATTGCCATCATTATGATGCTTATCACCATTTTAGACATTGAGAGAACACCACAACTGAAGTGTTTACACATGTAAAAAAGTTAGGCTCTTTTTCTTTTACATTTTGTTAGACTTAGAAATAAGAAATATCTTTTACTAGAAAAAAAAACATTCAGCTCTTGTCAGTTGAATCATGGACTAGAATTATTTTCACCTTTGCTGTGTTACTATTTCAAGAGGGGAACTAAATAAAAGATGACTAAATTCATACTTGTAACATGTTGTTAGGGTCACCTGGGTATTCAGTAGGTGAAATGACCCCATGAAAATGTTTTATAATTTTTCTTAAATGTTATTTATAGATTTGCCAACATTGTTGCAGTGTCTGAGAAAACAAAAACATTTCTATATGCCATTCCTTAGTGGTGTTTATATCTATATCTTGGGTCACCTTCCTTGTTCTACTGTCCTAACCCTCTTGCGTGATTTTGCATCTTGAGAACCAAATTTTATCTGGTCACGTTCCTGATCTAGCTGTCAAGT
Source organism: Mesoplodon mirus (assembly GCF_964341445.2). NCBI lineage: Eukaryota > Metazoa > Chordata > Mammalia > Artiodactyla > Ziphiidae > Mesoplodon > Mesoplodon mirus. The sequence goes on along the minus strand of NC_138990.1, from coordinate 27,936,780 downwards.
TCTTGATATCAAGTATTCCTCATCTAGATTTTTGACAGCACTGTTAAATTAATGTTGGACTTTTTCCTAATCTAGGACTTCCTTGTGATTTAATAAATGTGTGTGTGTGTGTGTGTAGGTGTGTGTGTGTGGCTCCATCATATTCAGCAATGATAGGCTATCTATATGTGCTAATATAATGACTTAAGGTGTTCAGTCATTCCAAGGTATTTGCACTTCAATAGGATTTACCAGAATATTGAAAATAAGCTTTCAAAGTCTGGTAATGCTGGAATTTGGATTTTCAGATAACATACCTTCTTTGTGCCAAAGAAATCATCTACATTGGCCATATTCCTATCTATTTGCCCTGGCCTGTGTAGGCTGTTTTTACAGGGTCTTGCTCTCAGCCAGGCTTAGGGTATTATCATTGCAACTGCTTTGCAAAGTATAAAGTCCTGAGTGTGTATGAGACTTGATTTTACATACTTACCATTATTATGTGACAATGACTCTTTGTAGATTTGCACATTTCAAGTGAGACAATTTGGGTTTCATGATGCTTTGTGGAATCAATATATCCTAGTCCTTAGGAGTAGACTCTTAGCCATTATCAACAGAGCAGGAGAAAGCAGGAATCACCTGGGTCATAAAGTGTCCCTAGAACTCAGCATGGTCTGCTCAGCTTCTGTCCACTACATGGTCATCTTTGGTAAGGACACCAGAATGTGTTCCTTAGGTGGCTGATTTAACTTTGTAACTAAATGTACGCTCTAATGCAGGCAGAGCATGAGCTCTACACCACCGTGTTCCAAGGCCTTGGTGGCACAATATTTTTAACCTAGAAAACAACCTCTCTTTGGATTAGTTATCAGTCTTAGAAATAGCAGCAATTTCAATCTATGTTTTTGTTTTTGCTTTTTTGTTTTTTTTCTCATGGAATGTTTCAGAAAGTCAAGAATGCACACACTATGGGTTGCACCACAGTGGTGAGCTCTGATCAGCCTTTTTGGTTTTGGGGGCTCAGGGTCACAATATGCAAATTCTTCAACCTCTTTCCTGGTTGCTTTTCTTTTCTCTTCCAGACCCTGCAAAGTCCTCAATATCCATTAATTCCTAAGGAAGACACGAGAGGTGTAAGATATATCAACATGTTGGCCTTGCTGTTCAGCTCTGAGGTCTCCAGGAGAGGATTCCTTGAAAGATATTTTAAGAAGCACAGATTCTGCTTCCACTAATGCTTCTACCACTTGTTAACCACATAATCTTGATCTTTAACTGAAGTTTTCTGACACCTAGCTTCTTCATTTATAAAATATGAGAAGTGGGAGATAATCTTCCCACCCCAATATGTTCCACCAGTTGGATTCTCTCCAGCAGCTGTGGAGACTGAGTGTGGCATTTAGGATATTTATTGTAGGTGAACATCTGGCAGGGAGTAGGGGAAGCAGGATCAGACAGAGAGAGAAGTTGAAAATCCGTGCAAGCAACATAAGGCTTTGTCATGCCTACTGGGAGTTCTGTAGCAGACATCACTTGTCAGAGTTGTGTCTAAGTGATTTGGCCATCTATACCCCTCTGCAACCAAAGCCTGGATGTGGGTGGTCCTGTGAACCTGTGCCTTAGACAAGGCAGCTCTGGGCAGCTGAGGAAAACCCTGAAGGAGCTGAGAGCCAGATGGTCCCTCTTGGAAGAGGAGCTGGGAGCACATGTCCTATCCCACAAGAAGAACAAGGTGATATGGTGAGAGGACTGTGCTCTTGAAATGTAGGAACTTTTCTTGATTCTTTCTATAAACATTTGCTGTTTTCCTTATTTTATATCAAGATACAACTAGCTGAGGGGGGAATGAATAGTCAGAACACAGAGTTTCTTCAAGGCAGTGAAACATGTCTGTATGATGCTGTGATGGTGAATATGTATTAATGCACATTCGCCCAAACCCAACTCCAAGAGTGAACCCTAATGTAAGCCATTAACTTTAGTTAGTAATGACTTATCGATATCGGCTCATCATTTATGACGAACGTTCCACTCTTGTAGGGTGTTGATAGTGGGTGAGGGTGTGTGTGTGTATGGGAACACTTTGTATTTTCTGGTCCCTTTTGCTGTGAACCTAAAACTGCTCTAAAAATCTATAAAAATAATAAGGTGTATTTAAATATGATGGGCTATATCCAATATTGCAAATATTCATTTTATTGTCTAAGGCAAGATGTTCAACAGCTCTAGAAGAGTGGAAGGTCATGCTTTAATTTAGACGTACTCCCAGTTTCATAATGTCCTCCTGAACACTTGTGTAAGGTCAAACTTATAAAACTTAAGCAAGATTAAATAAACAAACAACTTATAAATCACCTTTGTGTAATTTAGAAAATTGCACCTCTGTGCTCAGATGGTTGAGGAAGCTAGCTCCTCCTCTGGACAGAAGACCCACCATTTGCAATAGTTGGGGAGCAGGCTGGTGTCTTTGTTCCATGGAGAACTGTACAGCCGTGCAGAGCATAAATTAAAACATATTCACACAGTGCTTCAATGTGACACGTGATCTCCCAACACTAGGCTCCTGTGTCTCCATCTTCTCTGCTCCCTGGTCCTTCCCAGTTCCACCTCAGCAACTCAGTCTCAGGTCAGACAGCAGACTTGCAGTTACCAGCAGCTGGGCCATTTCTGAAATGTTCATTTTAAGAAATCTGCATTTTTAAACGCATCATTTTTCAACTCATTCTTCCAGCTGGGGTAACCTTCCGATTATTTCTCAATCCCCAATGCATTCATCCATCACTATCTTATTATCCTTACCATTGCACATTCTTTCTGGCCCCTCTGAGACCTCGTGGTTTGAACATAAACCACTCCCTTAAAAACATCTTAAACTTCCTTACACATTCCTTTGATTATATATTTTCCTGCCAATGCAAAGCCTTCTAATTATCCTCTTATACCAAGAAGCTAAACATTGCTGGAGAAAACTCTTACAACCATTTCAATTGCTCTTGCTTGAAATGTATAATCACAGATCTCAAAGAAGCACCTGACATGTGCCAGATATATCCCCAGCAATAGAGGAGGCAGGGAGGAGAGCAGAGGGTCCACGTTCTTCCTTCCAGGACAGCATAAGCATTGCCTCTACTGGCCAGACTCTGATGAGAATAATGGATAAGTACAAAAAAGAAGGAACAACAGAAATGCTAGACTGATTGAATCTAAAAGGATGGAGTAACTAATCACTGAAAAAAATAACAGATCATGAATGGTCAGAGCCAGGAATAGAAGTGAATTTAGTCGAGACAAGCCAAAGCCTGTTGTTGTTTTGCAGTGACTTCCAGAACCATTAACCTGACTGAGGGGGATTATCTACAGCTCTGCTTGCCCAACATTTGTGTTTCTCTACCTTCTTGGACTCTCTCAGCTTCCATGCACCCGTCAAATTTTTCAAACATTTTGGCATCACCTGTCATAGCCCCTGGACAGTTTTCAGTAACAATAAATCTCAGTCTCAAGTCAAGGATTATGAGTCCGGAAAACATTTGTTGAACATATGGTTTAAATTATTTTTCCTGTGTCTGGAAAATTAGTAGATTTCTAACCTACAGAGAGTATGAGGAATATAAGAGTAAGTATTTCCTGGTAAAACTACAGAAGGAAGTTGCTCCAACATCATATAATTTATTTGTACAATGGGCTGTAGATGTGCCTAGATATTTAACAAAGCCAAGCTATGATACGACAGCTTCTAGATAGAGTATTCCAGAAGATTTCCCCAGAAGAATGCCTGCAACAGGCAAAGAATACACATTACAGATGTGGAAATTAAATTAATGTCAAATTCATTCATTGAGCAAGCTGCCAGATAAGTTCTCTCTTTCATTGTGATTAACTTAATCATTTATTTATATGAAATTTTATTCCCAAATATTTTAATTCACAAAGCATCTTACACTTCATGAAAGAGAAAATTAATTAACAATGAATAAGAAGATAAAGCAAAAGAAGAACAAAGACAGGAAAATAGTCTCTAAAAATTAAAAAAAAAAGAGGAAGAGTAATTTATAAATTTGGGGGAAGTATTAGCAAAATTAAAGTTATCAGCCTGAATATTATTTATAATTACAAGAACTGTTTTCTTGGATTTTCTTTTTACCATCCTAAAGGCTCATAATTTGGGTGCTAAACCTCTCACAGTCTGTTCTATAGAAATTCATAGGTTCTGGTGAAAATATAGTTGTGTAGATTACAGTACAGAATTGAAAGGCTTCACCTTGGGAATTGTTTCCTAGCATTTTGTGTCTCTTCTGATTTTGCAGGATAATATTCTCCTCTTCAGGAATTCAAATCAGAATGAATGATTTCTGTGTCTGAAGGAGATCACATCTTCAAATTATTTTTGTTGTTAAGCATGGGTATGATTTCTGGAAACAGCAAAAGACATTGAGCAAAGACTGCCAAAAAGATGAGTGATTACAGCTGAAGGAAATGGACTTGAGTTTTGAAGGCAATGATACCTAGTCGTGTCATGTAGTTCAGCGGTTCCCACCCTTTTTGGCACCAGGGACAGTTTTCATGGAAGACAATTTTTCCACAGATGGGGTGGGGGAGTGGTTCAGGTGGTAAAGGGAGCGACAAGGAGCACGATGGGGAGAGATGGGGAGCAATGGGGAGAGATGGGGAGTGATGGGGAGCGATGGGGAGAGATGGGGCATGATGGGGAGAGATGGGGAACGATGGGGAGCGATGGGGAGCATGGGGAGAGACGGGGAGCGACGGGGAGCGACGGGGAGTGATGGGGAGAGACGGGGAGCGACGGGGAGCGATGGGGAGAGACGGGGAGAGACGGGGAGAGACGGGGAGCGACGGGGAGAGACGGGGAGCGACGGGGAGAGACGGGCAGCGACAGGGAGCGACGGGGAGCGACGGGGAGCGACGGGGGAGAGACGGGGAGCGATGGGGAGCGACGGGGAGAGACGGGGAGCGACGGGGAGAGACGGGGAGCGACGGGGAGCGACGGGCAGCGACGGGGAGCGACGGGGAGCGACGGGCAGAGACGGGGAGCGACGGGGAGCGACGGGCAGAGACGGGGAGCGACGGGGAGCGACGGGGAGCGACGGGGAGCGACGGGCAGAGACGGGGAGCGACGGGGAGCGATGGGAAGTGATGGGCAGTGGCAGGTAAAGCTTAGCTCACTCACCTGCCGCTCACCTCCTGCTGTGCAGCCCGGTTCTTAACAGGCCTGTGGCCTGGGGGTTGGGGACCCGTGGTGTAGTTAATAAGACGACTGCAACAGAGATTTTCTGAGAAAAATCCTGGAAACTTTTAAATGAAAGGCAACATAATTGGTATAAGGTTATAATTTCTTAGGGTAATTACTTGGACGAGGACAAACTTATACAAACTCACATGTGCTGCTATGTTTATTTAAAAGCTGCCTTTGTGAATTGCTGCTCCAGATTAAAGAAGATACGAAGAGGAACAACCACTGGATACTAGACCAGGAAAAATATAATATAAAAAAATTACTATAAAAATATTTTAAAAGGACATCCCTGGGATAATCAAGAAAATTTAAAAATGGACTGAAGATTAGAAAAGATTTGTTGTTTCAATATTCAATGCCTGGGTTTTATAGTAACTGTTTTATGGTTATGAATGAGGATATCCTTATTAGAAAATACATACTGTGGTAGTGGGATCACTATGGGTTAAAATTATTCTCAAATGATTCAGAAAAGTAATATACATGCAGAGACATACACACATGTGTGATGTATGTATGTGAGTAGGCATATGTGTGTATATGTCTCTGTATATGTACATATACAAGAAGGGTGTTTTAGAGTTCCTTGTCCTATTCTTGAAACTTCAGTAAATGTGAAATAATGTCTAATAAAAGGTTAAAACCCAAACAACAGTGACAAGCAGTCTTTGCATGTGAATGTGTTTGTGTGTCTGTGCATGCACATTGCATGTGTATAGTTTTATAATACAAGTCATATCCTCTTGTGCATAAACTTTGGAAAATAAAATAAAACTTATACTCTCAACATGTTAAAGCTAACAAGTTACTGTGAGTATTTTGAGTAGTTTCTTCTAGGATTTTTACAATTTATAAATTGTTATATAATTTAGCTTAAGTTTTGTTATTTTCTATAATCTTATATTCAGATATTTTTCTTAAGTACTTTCCCACGTCACTAAATATTGGTCATCATTCTGTAAGGTGGCACAATGCTGCATATTTGGGACTTCTCAATTCATCTAGCTGTCCCACTAACTAATACTCTGGGAGGCAAGGTAACTAGAAAAGGATTGTTTCAAGAATCAGTTTAGAGCATGCACATAAATCACTTAGCTTAAAGGCATGCTTCCCTTTGTCAGTAAAAGTGGCAAATTCCTTTGGTGACTGAAATTGATGAGTTAATTTTTACAAAAATACATTTAAAAAAATGAGATGTATCCTAGGAAATCCAGTAGCTGGTGAGCAAAGTTACTGCTAAAACAGTGACAATGTCTGTGAGATATGTTGTACTATAAATGAAGAAACCGGTTTCTTGTTTCACACAGCTTTAGCAAGTGACCTGATGGACGGCTCCCCGAACCAAGTCTTACACTTGCTGTGTCCTAAATGCCATAGGTCCTTGCTTTATTTTTTTACCAACATTTCTCTATATGCAGCACTTAGCACTGGCCTGGCACATGGTAAGCCATTTTTTCTTCAAGTAAAAAGTGGGAACATTTTCTAAGTTTAGAATTTTTTTTCTAATTTTTTTCTGCCTCTCTTCTGGCTCCATGGTCTTCTCTCCTTGAATTTCTTCCAGACTATTTTTTCCCACATGTCAGCTCCACAGGTCCTCCTGGGGCATTTCCTGTGTAAGACTCTGTGACTAGCATTTGTCCAATCTGTGGATGATGCTCTGGGCAGACACACCCTCTGTCTTGGGTGGAGTCGGCACAGGGCTTCCCTTTAACAGCTCAGCTCTCCTCTATGCTCTGAACTCAGCCTCAGTCCCACTGCGAGAGGCCATGGGAGCCCTCGGCCTACTTTCCTGCTCACATAACCATCCCTAGGCATGCCCTAAAGGAGATTAATTACAACACTTGGGCTTATGAGTGGACACTTCATTGTTCTAAGTGACATGCTGTCATTCATATGTGTATGTGTGCATATATACATTTATATTTCATACCCATTGATGTTTGCAGAGTGCAGATGTACCAGATTAAGTAAATATATGATACTTATGGATCATTGCCTCCTTTGTATAAAGCCTTAGGAGACCAGTTCCTTATTCCTTTGTCAAGTTTATAACCTTTAATCAACTTGAGGGAAAAACTATCATTTTATTTTATTTTACAATTATCTGACTAAGAATACAGCAAACAGAAGTTAGCAGAGGTCTCTACTTAATTTTTCATGACTACCTAACTTCTGGCTTCTATTTATGAATTCTGATGATCAAACTGGAGCCTGAAAAGCCACCAAAAGTAAAATATTCCATGAACTGTCCTTCTGTAGCTTGCATGGTAAGAGGGCTTTTTTTTTTTTTTTTCGGAAAGTTTTGTGACAGTAACTAAATAATATGCTGTAATACAGTGTGGCAAAGAAATGATAAAGAGAAAAAAATGTAGAGTTATGCTTAAATGACCAGCTTCCTGCAATATTTAAGGTAATACACACAGAACTGTGGAATAAAATCAGTAAAACCATATCTGTATTTTTCTTAACAGCCTTCAGAAGAAATCATGATCTATTATACGGTGTTACTTTATCAGAATTATGAATTACTTTTTATTAATAAAGAGAAATTCGGATTATATTATCAAAATAAGTAATTCATATAGAACTTTTATGTGCTGAAAGTAAAAAAAGCTTGTTTCAAATTTCTGATTGCTTATAGTCATAATTGCCATTTACCTGGGATTATAAGACTCCAGATATATTGGTTTACCTTTTGTCCTTCACTTAAAAATAGCTTTTAATGTGTTACCCACACTTGGCATACTGGAGTCATGGACTTTAAGTCTTCAGACTTCCTCATTCCCCCTGAAGTGAGGATAATTGGTAATATTTTTACGACTTTGCTTTGCTAGGGCACCCAACCATTAAATAGCACCAGCATTCCTTTCTAATATAAGAAAAAAATAGACTACTTTCTAAACTACGTAGCTTTTTAGAGTCAGGCTTATTTATAGATGCCTTACAGCTATCTTCTCATAAACATCAAGACGCTATAGAAGTGGCAGCGTGCTTACAGGTACAGAAAATGAAATAAGCTCCCTGGGTCCCTCGGGCTGTAGAGGAGCCTGTGGTGGCGGTGAGCCCTCTTCCCCACTTTATCATAAATGGGTGAAATGAGGAGGATTTTCACAGTCTCGTTCAAGTGTTCTTGGGTTTCCAGTAGAGACTTTAGATTTTCCTTCCCGAGCATTTTAAAGTCAGAATTTTGGAATCCCATTTTGACAAATTCCCTATAAGATGTGCAATGACTGTCATTACTGTGTCCTTTGAGGACATCTGTTAACGTTTCCTCTCTGAGCAAGGATGTGCCGGCTCAGACATCCATGCTCACCCCTCCTTAGCACGTGGCTATGCAGACACCAGTCCCATACAGGCACCGTCCTGTCCACATGGAACTCTCACCTGGTATGCTCCTTCTTTGACTTCCCAACCGATGAAATCTCACTTATCCCTGAAGGCCTGGCTCACTTGTCTCTCCACTTGGGAGTTTGTCTCCATCAGCTCCGGTTGGGATGGATTTTCGCTCCTCTGTGTTTCTATCATTTTCATCCATTTAGTCCTTTCAATGAATTGCTTCTGGCACTTCCACGGGGCAAGGAAAGGATGGGTGTAGCCACTGTTCTTGTGTAACCTGCATCAGGCAGAGGAAGAGGGACCATGAATAAATGAGGATGCAATGTATCTTCATCCAGTGCTAAGTACTGTAATGACAAGTGAATCAGGATGAGGGTTTTGAGAGTCAAGGGATGGGGATGGAAAGGGAAAGGAGGCTTCTTAGTTCGGATGTTCAGAAATGAATTGGCAAACATAAGGCAGGCAAATGGTGAGCAGAGGAATCAGGGCTTGTGAAGCTGTCATCTTGAGTATGAATATTAATTTCATGTATGATGAGAAACATTGGAAGGTTTTTTCTTAATATTATTTTAAATGAAATTTTAAATGGAGTTTAATACATGAAGAAATCTGCACACATCAGAAGTGTCTTGCTCAATAAAACTTCAGGATCAACTCCGATATGACCACTATCATCACCAGATAAGGAACTAAAGTGTTACCAGCACCCCAGAATCCCCATGAGCTCCCTCCCATCACTGCTGATCAGTCCTCCCCAAAGGCAGCCACCATTCTAACTTCTAACACTGTAAATTAGTTTTGCTTGTTTGTAATTTTATGTAAATGAAATTTACAGTATGTATATTTTTGTGTGTCTGGCTTTTATTTTTCAATATAGTTTGTGGGATTAAATCATGTCATATGTAGCTGTATGTCATCCCTAAAGCTTACAGATATAGGACAATTCATTTCTTCTATTGCTCTGGACATTTAAGTTGTTTCCAATTGGGGCTCTTATGAGCAATGCTCTGTACACACACACAAAATGCCAATTCTGTTGGGTAGGTAACCCAGAGGTAAAAATGCTGGATCATTGCATATGTGTATGTTCAGTTGTACTAAATATTTTCAGAGTTACAAAGACTTTGCACCAATTTACACTCCCAACAACAAGGTTTGAAACAGCTAGTTGGTCCACATTCTTTGCCAACACTTGGTATTGTCAGTCTCTTACAATTATTGTCACTAATGTTAGCCATTTTGTTGTGTGTTTGTTGTATCTCATGGTGGTTTCAATGTGCATTTCCCTGTTGACTAAAGAGGTTGAATACTTTTTTATCTCCTTATTGTCCATTTTGATATTCTATTTTATGAAATGCCTGTTCTAGCCTTTTGCCCATTTTTCTATTGGATTGTCTGAATTTTTCTTATTGATTGTAGGAGCTGTTTACATATTCTAGATGTAAGTCATTTGTCCATTATGTGGAGTGCAAATGTCTTCTCCCACTCTGTGATGTGTTCTTTCACGCTCTTTATGGTGAAGTTTGATAAACAAAATTTCTTAACGTAGTCAAAATCAAAACTTTTTAATGATTAGTGCTTTTGCATTCTGTGTAAGAAAATCTTTGCCCATCCTATAGTCAAGAAGATAGTCTTTTATAATATCCTTTAAAAAAACTATACTGTTTTAATTTTTATGTTTAGATTTTCCATCCCACTGGAATATATTTTTGTGTATAGTGTGAAGTAAAGGCCAAGATGATTTTTGCTGTCATTGTTGTTAAATGTAAGGAAGTAAAATTGATACAACATCATTTATCAATGACCACTTTTTCCCCAGTGCTCTGAAGGGCCACAACATTAGATTTATAGAAAATTTGCAAAAAATATATAGGGGCCCCACAAACCCAGCACCAGTTAATACCCCCTGGTGTTAACATCCTGCATCTGTATGTTACATTTGACACAACGAATGACCCAATATTGATACATTATTATTAACTGAAGTCCATATTTTACCAGACTTCTTGTGCTTTCACCATTGTACTTCTTCTGTCCCAGGAGCTCATCCAGGACATCACATTACATTTAGTTGTCATGTCTACTTAGGCTCTCCTTGGTTGTTCAGTTTCTCAGACCTCCCTTGTTTTGGATGATCTTGATAGCTTTGGGGAACACTTGTCCGATATTCTGTAGAATGTCCTTCTTGGAATTTGTCTGATGTTGTTCTCACGGTTAGACTCGAATAATGGGGTTTGGGGAGGAAGACCACATAGATAAAGTACCCTTTTTATCATGGAATATCAAAGGTACACTCTATCAACATGGTTATCACTGTTAATATTGACGACATGGCTGAGTGAGGTTTATCAGCTTCCTCCACTGTAAAGTTACTCTTTCCCCCCACCCCTTTCCATACTGCACTCTTTGGAATGAAGTCACTATGCACAGTCCACATGTAAGGAATAGGGGTTCCAACTCCTTGATGGTGAAGTAGCTATATAAATTAGCTGTGGTTCTTCTACACAGGAGATTTGTCCCTTTTTTCCCTTTTTTTTTTTTTACTTATTTAATGATTTATTTATGTTAGTATTAACTCATGGATATTTATTTTATACTCTGGATTATAATACAAACTATTTACATGGTTTTTTGAGTCGTTCTAGCTTTGACCATTGGGGCCACTATGTCCATTTGTATATCCCACCATTTTGGGTTTCCTTGGGTTTTCTTTGTACTTCCTTACTTTCTCTTTCTTGCCTTACTGCACTAGATAGGACTTCTGGTGAGATGTTGCATCTATGTGGTGAGAAAGAACATTCTTGCCTTATTCCCCAAATTAGGAAGAGATAGTCCAGTTTCTCACCAGTAAACATGATGTTGACTACAGTTTTTTATAGATGTTCCTTGTTAAGTTTAAGATATTACCCTTTATTTTTAGTTTGATGAGATCATGAATGGATGTTGTGTTTTGGCAAATGCTTTCCTTTGGATCAGTTGATATGATCCTATGATGTTTCTTCTTTAGCTCATTGATGTATTAGATTACATTGATTGATTTTCAAATATTGAGTAAACCTTGAATAGCTGGAATAAGTCCAAATTTGTTGTGATGTAGAATTATCTGTATATATTTTTAGATTCAATTAGTTATGTTCTTGAGATATTTGGTCAGTAGTTTTCCTTTCCTGTAATGTGTATAGCTTGGTTTGTTATTAAGGTAATGATAATGAGCTAAAAATTGTTACATCTATTTCTAGTTTCAGGAGAAGATTATGGAGAATTAGTATCAATACTTATTTAAATAATTTCTACTATAATTGACTAGTGAAACTTTATGGATCTGTTTTTCCATTTTTCTTTTTTTTCCCCCAAGATGCTATAAATTTCCCTCAATGCACTGTTTTGCTGCACCTCAAAAATTTTTATAATTTTTTTATTTTAAAATATTTAAAAATTTATTTTGAAACTTCTTTCACTCATGTATTATTTGGAGATATATTGTTTAATCTACAAATATTTGGGGCTATTTCAGCTATCTTTCTGTCATTGATTTCTAATTTAATTTCATGTGGATCTTAGAACATATTTTGTATGATTTCTCTTTTTCAAAATTTAAGATATGTTGTACGGACCAGACTTTGGCTTACCTTGGTGAATGTTTTGTGTAAACTTGAAAAGATTGTGCATTCTGAATTAATGGAGGCTGTATTCCATAAATATCAATTAGATTGAGTTGATCAGTTTTGTTGTTCAGGCCAACCATATCTTTATTTTCTGCATGATTCATAGATCAATTACTAATATAGAGAAATTTTGAAGTCTACAACTACAATAGTGGCTTTCTCTATTTGTTCTTGATGTTCTACCACTTTATTTTTTGTTTACATTTTTTGTCTCTGTTGTCAGGTGCTTACAGTTTTAGTATTATGTCCTCTTGGAAATTTGTCATCTTTATCATTACATAATGCCACTGATTATCCCTGATAAATTTTCCTATTCTGAAGCCTGTTTTGCCTAAGGTTAATATAACTATTTCAACTTCCTTTAGATCAGTTAGCATGTATATTTTTTTCCTTCCCTTTAGCTTAACCTATTTGAGTCTTTACACTTACAGTAAATTTCTTAGGGACAACGCATAGTTGGTTCCTGTTGTTTTGTCCACTCTGAAAAATCTGTCTTTTAATTAGTGTACTTAGACAATTCATATTTAAAGTGATTATTAGTATATCTGAGTTAATAGCTACCATGTTTGCACATGTTTTCCATTTGTTCTTTGGTTTTTTCTTCCACACTTCTCATTTTCTGCCTTCTCTGGTTTTAACTGAGCATTTTATATGATTCGATTTTACCTTCATTCCTTAGCATAGCAACTGTACTTCTTTTAAAAACATTTTAGTGGTTGTTTTAGAGTTTGAAATTTAACTTTTTAACAATTTGAATCCATCTTCAAAAAACACTATACTGATTCATGATTTTATATTTTATAACAGAGTATTCCTAATTACTCCCTCCCATACCTTGTAATATTGCTGTCATATGTTTCTATTTCTCTTACACAATTATTTCTTTTATAAAACCACCAAATACATTGTTACTATTGTTACCAAAAACAGTTATTTTTCATTTAAAATGGTATTATTTCCTTCTGGCTTCTTTCAACATTTTCTCCCTCTACTTTTTTTTTTTTTTTTTTTTTTTGGAAAATGTGATATTATTTTAGAATTAGAGAGAAACTCTAGAGACTATGGTTCTTGTTTCAGTCTTAAATAGAATGAGTCGGAGGCTCCAAAAGCACCTTTCCCTGCTTTATAGATTGCAGATCTGCATCAGCCTTGCCCTGAATGTGATCTGCTGGACTTAGCTATGGATATTATCAGATTTCTTCTGTTACCCATTATGTGTTTGGAAGAGAGGATGAAAAACAGCTAGGTTTCCTCATCACACTTGGAAGACACACTTAATGCCTTAATTTTTTGCTCAAGTTTGATGTTTTTCTAGGCTTCTTCATTTTTATCTACATGGACGTTTCTACAGTAGTTCAGGGGAGAAATAATGGCGTTGCTGAGTTAGGGATAAGAATGGAATTAAGACAAATAGAAGAGAACGAAGTACACGACAGACATTTGTGAAAGGAGGAAGGAGTTAAGAGAGTGAGTCTCTTCAGGAAGGAAACCAGGAGACATTATGCCAACCAAAGGGAAGAAAGAGAGCACTTCCTGAGGAGGAACTGAGTCAATGAGGACAGAGTGCACAGAGGTTAAAGAGTTGGAGGACTTACAAAAGCTCATTGAGTTAGGAGCAGAAGGGCATTGGTAACCTCTCCACAGTTACACTCAAGTGCAGGGCAAAGCAGCCTGGAACAGAATCAGGAGTTGACAGGATGTGAAGTGGTCATAACACCAGACATCAAAATTCCTTCAAGAGGTTGGCCTTGAAGAATAAGATGTTGGTGGTGATGGTGAGGCACCAGTAGAGTGAAAAATCACTTTTTTTAAAAAAAATGGGGGACCACATAAAAAAAAATGTTGCTAGAATGAACAGCACTCAGGGTGAAATAGTTCTTTTCAATTTCTAGTTTAAGCTGACTTAACCCCTTCAAGCAAGCAAATTAGTGTGCATGTATGGGTTCTTACAAAAGTCTTCATTAGGTATAATAGTTAACAAATAATTTAAAGAATCATAACTGAATAGCAAAGGCATTGTTATGTTGCATTATTAATCATCAGTTAGTCTTTAATATCTTTTAAATTTTCTGTATGTAACTTAACCAGATCTTATATCTACTTGCTGTATTTCTAGGCAGTGGAGAGCAACTGTATCTGCCTGCACCTATGCTAGATCCTCTGACATTCCTGCAAACTTGTTAGTTCACAGCGAAACTTGTGGCCTACTTTTTCCAATATCCCCACTTTTTAACTTACCTTAAGTGCCCACAATCCACTAAGCATGATCTACAAGTTTACATCTAAAACCAGATTCCCTGTAGGATTTTTTCCTCTATGCTAATGCTGAAGATATTTTCATTAGACATGTGTGAAATTAGAGCTTACAGTTAAATGAGAAGAAACAGAAGAAGTATGCTAATGAACTCCCCTAAAATGACATAAGTGTAAAGATTCCCTGAAAGATAAAATTACATAAAGGCATTCCCCATATTCTTTTGCAAATAAATTGCCTATTCCATCTGCATGAACTCAGTGACACAATTGTATCCACAAATACAATATGTTTCTTCAACTGGGCTTGTTCCATTTTATCACCTGAGAAAACAAAGACAGTACTTATTTATCCCTATGTTCAAGAATTGTAAACAAGTGACAGTGCTTTTGCGATGATGGTCCCTGTTGTTGACAGAAAAAGTGCTTTCCAAAAGTGGCAGGGGTTGAAAATTGAAGAAATGGATGTCATTATTCAAAGACCAACTATTTCAGCTTAGACTTGCCCATTGGGCAATCTTGATTCAAGATTTTCCAGGAGTCCACAGAATTGGATCTGTGAGTTGGAATGAACTTTTGAGATTATCTAGTGTAGAATTCTAATTTCTCAAAAAGCTCACCTATAGAACTTGTCCTCTTCCTCTGTCCCTAGAAGGAGAAAGTCTTCCCTTCCCTGAACCCCTCCAGCATGTCATCTGCACTGGTCTGTAGCACTTACTAACTTTCATAGTAGCTATGTAGTAACTTACATGCAGGCTTCATCTGCCATGTTGTGTCTGGAGAGCAAGGTCTCTGGTAGATTTATATCAGTATCCACTGTGGCACAGGTCCAACCTGCCTGGTGAAGAAAGAATGCTCACCAAATATGTACCATATGTGTACAGCAGAAAGCCAGTAATGTAGATGGAAAAGCTGAAATCCACAGAGGTCAAAAGAGTTGACCAAGATCTCAGAGTTAGAGAAGAATTAGGTCAAGGATCCACATTCCTGATTTCCAATCCTACAATTATTGTTTCTGATACACCTCACTTCCTTTTTAATGTTGAAAAAAAGGATTATTGACTTTCACCTAAGGATCTCTTGATTTTTAAATGCTTAATCATAGAAGTAACACTCTCTGCTTTTGTCATTTTACAAAGGTGACAAGGTGAAGAACCTTGTCCTCAGTGACACGTTAAAAAGAAAATTATAAATTTACTTATGAAATTTACATCCACAGGTACAATATTTTAAAATAATGACAAAATCCTATGCACCAGTGATTATCTGGAAAAACTTTCAAATACATGTATGTGGTTTTTGAATGTAGGCAAAAATAGTTTGGGAGCTGATCAGGTTTGGATAAAGTGTCTTGTGGATGAAGAACAGATGTGAATTTGGTTTGATCTGTACTCTCTTATTCTCTACTCCCTTAAATCATCTGGATCAGCAAGCGTAGCTATTACTGTGGATATCCAAGGAGTAGTATATTATAAACTGTGTTAAAGTACTTAAAAGCCAAGCTTCCCTCTTCCTAAAAACACCTTACAGTGTCAGAGAATGCCTGAGAAGGAAGTAGAAGTGAGCATATAAGAATTTTCTCAAAGGAGTAAAATATCTATCCAACAAGCATTTGCTGACACACATGATGATCTAGGGATGGTGTGGGTGCCAAGGACACTACACTGAGCCAGGGTTCCTGTCTTTAGGGATAGTTCACTGGATTGTGGAAATAACAGTGAGCTAGTACATGAAAATATCACAATGTGTTGGATGCTATATTAGAAATATACACAACGGGACAAAAAGCACAAGTGAGAGAGCAATTAATTCTGCTGGGTGCAAGCTGTAGAGAATCTATGTAGAATCTGGAGAAGCAGTGCTATTTCAGGTAGGTCTGAACGGATTTGAAGGAATTTGCCAAGAATACATTGGGGAAAAGGCAAACCAGGCAGGAGAAGGAAAGAAACAAATCTTGGAGACTCAAGAGTTCATTCTGTGTTGACAAACTGTGGCTTCATGAATTCTCTCACTCTTCCATATGTCACTGAAATTTGCTTTAATTCTTCCTTCGCTAAATTTAGAGAATTTAGGGAAAAAAATTAGAATGTATGTTAATTACCAATTCCCTCTTCCTACCATGGGTTAAAATGTGCTTTAGGCTAGATTCTTACTACACACATCTTCCCTTCCCCCACACAAATGGTAAGACAAGAATTGTGGAAGGTCATGGCATATGTATAATTAGAATATTTCAAAAGCCATTTGAGCATTAATCTGAACAAATGTTAAATGAGGAAACCAGAGAATAGAAAAGCATAGGCTCAGAAACTTGTCAAAAGTTTTGACCCTCGGACATTAAAAGTGAAAATTCGTGGAACTGTACAGAACCCAAGAGAGCACGTTTTATCCAATTCCATTCCTAAAATGAACCCACTTAATTTTTCTAATAAAATTCCAGATGATATCATGGCTTTTAAAACCCGATAATAAGTTATCATTTTAGAATCTTTCAGCAAATATTAATACAGAATATTTTATTCATAAAACACTAGCCAGGCATAACATTGAAAATGTAAGAAGCATGGCTTGTGCTTCATACAGGTGTCATCAACTCGTGAAGATGCTGCACACGGATACAGGGGGATGACTCAGGAAAAAGCAGTGTGTGACAGTGACAGCTGAGTGGCACAAACACGCAGGGGTAAAGTTTACTAAGCATGCTGATAGAGCTATCAGGGTCATAGACAGTTGTAGCAATGAGAACTAAAACGTGAACTGGCATTAAATGAACAAGTTATTTTAATTAGACATATGAACTTACTTCACTAGTTTGTATGATTAAATTGCAGCCAGAATTTTACAAAAAAAAGAGGGAAGGCTCTAAAATGGCACTTGCCCACACCCATGCAATTGAAGTAGGACAAGCTCCCAGACATGGCTGTCACTGGTGTCTCCATCCTTAGGGGGTCCCAGTTGCCTCCTGTCTCTCCAGGAGGTTCTCCAATATCAGCAAGTGAGTCTGACTCAAGTTCCTTCCAGACTATTGCTTCTGTGCTGGGACTCAGAGCATGTAAGATCTTTTGCACACCCTTTACACTAGGAGTCTCTGTTTCCTATATCTTTTCAGCTTTCCTGAACATAAGCCCTACTGGTTTTCAAAGCCAGAAGTTTTGAGGGTTTGTCTCCTAGGTACAGGACCCCCAGGCTAGGGAGCCTGACCTGATGCTCAGACCACTCAGTCCTTGGGGATGACCTCTATGATGGTGACATTCTTCCTGATTGTAGGTCACTGACCCTGCATGTTGGTCCTGACTGATTATACCACATCTCTGCCCCTCCTACCCTTCTTATTGTGGTTCCTTCTTTATGTTTTCAGTTGTGGAAATTCTTTTCTGCTAGTTTTCAGGTCGTTCTCATAGATAATTTCTCTGTGAGTAGCTGTAATTTTAGTGTGTCCATGGGAGGGGGTGAGCTCAGGGTCTCCCTTTTCTGCCATCTTGGCCACCTCCCTTCCCACCCATCAACTCTTAAAATTGTTCTCCATGACTTCAGAAGTTATATTTATCTCATGCAAAGCAACTACTTTCTATACTTGGCTATATTAGTATATATATAAAAAATAATACATGCTATTGAGAACATGATTTCAAACATTGTATGTTCCTGTGATTTCACTAGCAGGAACAGACCCCAGGTCGATCATTCCTGTTCATCTAAGTGTTACTTAACTGATGGAAGTATGCATCATTACGTTACTACAATGTAATGCAAATTAGTTTTTTTCCTTCATTCTAATAATATTTACTAAGACATTAGAATTCCCTAATCCCATTACATTGTCATGTTAATCTTGCCATGTATTTTAGTTCCACATATTTTAAACTCCTAAAGATATCACTAGTTACCTAATTACTTATCCATTCTATTGCTCTTTACTTCTTAAGTATTCTCTTCAAGACACTGTCCTCCTGCCTAAAGACTTCTCTCTAGTATTTATTGTTCTAAGATTCTGGTTGTGATACATATTTTTTTGCAGTTTGTGTTTATCCAAAGTGTTTCTGTTTCATCTTGATTTTTTGTTTTGTTTTGTTTTTTTGGCCACCCTGTGTGGCTTGCGAGATCTCACTTCCCCAACCAGGGATTGAACCTGGACCACAGCAGTGAAAGCCTGGAGTCCTAACCACTAGACCAGCAGGGAACTCCCTCATCTGAATTTTTAAGAGTGATTTTTGCTGGGTAGAGAATTTTAGATTGATAGTTACATTTTTTACATCACTTTAAAGCTTTTGTTTTCTTTGATCTTTCATCCTTCCTGTAAAAATTCATCTGTCCATCTTATTTTTGTTAATTCAAAGATTTGCATTTGTTTCCCCCCCTAGGGCTGCATTTAAGATTGCCTCTTTTTCTTTGGTTTTTACCATTTTTGCTTTGTCTGATGTAACAGTCTTTGGTTCCTTTTTTGCAGGAGCCCTGGTCCTGGCATTTGTATTTCTAGTTGCACTCCTATAACCTCAAAGAGGTTTACTGAACAATTTTATTGAAGTATTATTTACTAACTATACAAAATGCATATATGTGTATATATTCATGAATAATTTCATATATGATTTGTTTGTTTTAGTGCAATTCTATGAGTATTACAACCTACACAGAATATTGGAACCATAACCAAAAACAGAATGTACAGTAGTTCAAACACTCCAAAAACCTCCTCATGCTGACCCTTTGTAGTTAAGCTTTCCCCAGTCATAAGCTTTGGCAACCAATGGCATGTTATCCATTTCTATAATTTTGCTATTTCCAGAATATCCTATATATGAAATCATATGGCTTTCTTCATAATTTATGTATAGGTATTTCTGAGTGAACATAAGTATTCATTTCTCCTGGGAGAGGAATATCTTTGTCATATGGTGAAAGTTTAGCATTTTACAAAATTGAAAAATGAGTCCATAATACCTTTAAATTCCCATCAGCAATTATGGGAGTTAAAAGTTGCTTGAAATCTCCACCAGTAGTTGGTATTGTCAGGTTTTTTTCTTTTCTTTTCTTTCTTTCTTTTTTTGTTGTTTTTAATTTTAGCCATTTTAATAGGTGGATAGTTGTATTTGATTATATTTTAATGCCTATTTCCCTAATGGTTAATAATGTTAAAAATTCTTCCCATCTTTAATTTTAAACTTCTATCCTCTTTGATGAAGTTAGTACTGTTTCCCCCATTTTACTGTTGGTTTATTTATTTTCTTATTGTCAACTTTAAAGATATTTTAATGTATTATGAATACAGGAACGTTGCCAGATAGGTGATTTGCAAATATATTCTCCCAGTGTGAGCTTGTCTTTCTTCACAGTTGACCCTTCGTATCCGTAGTTCTGCATCCGGGGATTCAACCAATCCTGGATCATGTAGGACTGTACTACATACTTATTGAAAAAAATCCTTGAGGAAGTGAATTTACCCAGTTCAATCCCTTGTTGTCCAAGGGTCAACTGTAATTAAATTATAACAAATTTGATTAGATTGAATTATAACAAAATAGACAAATATGTGCATTTATTTGTCAATCTAGCACAACTTGCGTTAATAAAATTCATGGAACTCATTGACTTTTGGAGACTGTTAATTCCTTGGGGAAAAAAAAAGAACTGTGAATAAAAATGTTATCTTGTTTTAACAAATTCCACATCCTTATTGAACAGTTCTGGGAGAATAAAGTAAAACAGCTTATTTGAAATTCTTTTGGGTGACCTTTACAATGAAAATCTCTGCTAAAAAAGATATTGTGAGTTAAGTAAAAGAAAGACTTTTATGTTAAATTCAATGTTTTTGATACTGCTTGCAGAGACTAATTCCTTTCATTTCTTGATCAGTTATTAGATTTACCTTAGAGTCAACAATTCTGTGGTCTATTATTATTAAAAATCTATCTCTAAACTATATTTCAACATTTCACTTATATCTTCAAACAGAATTTAAAATGAAGGCACTCTTGTCTGTCACTGACACAATTTACCATACATTTCACAAACATTAAGCCAGACTATGTGTCATATATTGCGTCTAGATATGGAGGTTCAAAAATAGATCGAATGATTCATATCCTAAATAAATGCCTGATTTTAATGCAATGAATAAGCTGGGTTTCTTATCCAGTTTACTCACAAGTGATGAAGCCAAACAGCAACATATCATAGCAATGCCATATGGAAATTGTAAAAAAAATTAACAAGAGAACATACAGAAGTGTCTATTAATTAACCACAAATATGTATATATGATTAAAGATAATGAGAAATCTACACTAAATAAAATATGCTTTATCTGGGACTTTATAAAAGGCTAGGGAAAAAATCAGTTTTTGTGTAAGGTGGAAAAACCTATTCTAGCCAGAGTGATAAATATATGAAAACACACAGAAGCTTGACCCATGGGTCAGAGACAATTATGTTTTGTTAAATGATATGGACTTGATCCTATTGATTAGTAGTCATTGAAATGTTGTCCCTAGACCAGCAGCATAAGGATGACCTGGGAACTTATTAGAAATAAAAATTCTCAGGCTCCCCCTCAGACCTGCTGAATAAGGGATTTGGGAGGTGGGGTCACTAATGTGTGTTTTAACAAGTTCTCCATGTGACTCTGATGCTGGATAAATTTGGGGAGCAAATTTTTACATCAGGTGGACATGATGGAACATAAATCGTTGAAAAGATGATTCAACCAATAGTGTGAGGGGCTAATTGTGGGTGGTAATTGTTACAGATATGGAGGTCAGTCAGAAGTTTAGGGCACTGCTACAGGCACACAACAGTCACACAGTAAAACACACGTAAAACCCCAAGGCATTCTTTTAGGATATGGATTACATGCTATTTTCATACTTCCTGGCATCTAGTGCCACATCTGACACACATCTGGTGCTTAATTCATGTTTTCAGAATGAATGCTGAATGGTGTATGTGATAGACAGTTTTCTTGACCAAACCAGAAACTAGAAGTGACTTAAAAAGATGGGAATTTTGTTATAGGAAATGTGACCTTACATAGCTAGGCTCCCCAGTATAGCTTGATTCTAGGGTTGGTGAATTCAGTGGCTCAGTAGCATTTTCAGAGTTCTGTCTTTTTTTTCTCTGGCATCCTCCATGTTTTGCCTTTTATCCTCAAATTTTTCTCTCACTGGTACAAGGTGGCTGCAGCACCTCCTGGAAACTAATTCTCACCCAGCAATACCTGAAGACAGGAAGATAGGATGTCCCTTGTGTGTTTTCTGCAGGAGCAGCAAAACATTCTAGGAATCAGCATCTCCTCTTTCATTGCCAGCAATTTTATCTAATTTGCTATTGACCAGACACTTCAGTCTGAATATTTGTGCAGCCCCCCATTTATATGTGGAAACCTAAACCCCAATGTGAAAGTGCCAAAGGATGGGGCTTTGGGGAGGTGATTAGGTCATGAGGGTAGAACCCTTCTTTATGGGATTAGTGCTCTTATAAAAGAGACCCCATACAGCACCCTCATACCTTCAGCCATGTAAGGACTCACCAAGTCTGAGACCAAGAAGACGCCCCTAACCCAACCATGCTGTCACCTGATCTTGGACTTCCAACAACCAGAAATGTGATAAATAACTTTCTGTTGTTTATGTTACCTAGTCTTGGGCATTTTGCTGTAGCCACATGAATAGACTATACTAAGACACCAGAATTGCATCATATACTCAATTCTTAAGTGACCACAGGAAGGAAATGGTTTTGTCACTACAGGTTTAAACTAATCAAGATTTATCCCTGGGGATCGGGTTACCTTAGCCTACCAGGAAACACACAGCTTCAGAAACTAAAAGAAAGTAATGAGATCGGGGGGTCATGGCTACTGGGTAGGAAACTAACAGAATCCACAGCAATCATGCCTGTTTCAGGGGTTATTCTGAGGGTCATGGACCCGAACCCCATGTTTTAAATGAGAGAGTTCCGAGCAAGGATGAGTTATTAATAACCAATCTTATGGAGTACCTGCCTTGTGCTTTGCATGTACTAAGAGCTTTTAGTGCTTATGGTGTAAAAGACAGAGCCTTATAGAGGAAGAATCATGGGGACCTGGTACCTCTGTAACTAATCAGCTTACTTTAATCAGGTAGAATATCTCTGTTTCTACTTCTCTATGGTGATAAATCTACCTTACATCCTTCTCCAGATCATTGTGTGAATAAACTTTCCCTGATAAACAGGAAATTAGACTATTGATCGAGTTGTCTATTATTAAAGACCTACACCCCCAGGAAATATAGTGGAAAGATTCTAATATTTCTTGAGCATTCAGTGTCACAGGCACACGTTTTCTAATTCAATTCATAAGCACACTACCCTCTAATGTAGGAATTATTATCCCCATTTTATAAAAGAAAAATCTATGTCTCAAGGCTCTAGATACTGATGCCAAAAACTCAGTCTCTGTGCACTGGTGTCGAATCGAATCTCAGAGACAGAGTTTTGGGTAAAGTAAAAAAGAATAGCTTTATTGTTTTGCCAGGCGAAGGGGGAAAGAGAGGACTCATGCCTCAAAAACTGTGTGTCCCAACCCAGGAGGACTTGGTGAGGAGTTTTATAGCAGTGGTTCAAGGGCAGAGTTGCTGATAAGGGTGTGTGCAGGGTCTGCACTCCTTTAATCTGGCCTCAGTTGGTCTCCTCTCTTGTCTCTGCATCCTTCCCCATCTCCTGCCTTCCCTTATTAGCAACTTTTCAAATCTTCACTTTGAAACTCAGGGAAGGTCATGGAGGCTGGAATCTGTTCCTTACAAATAAGAAAAGGGGGACAGAAAGGCTTCTATACCCAGGAAGCCCACAGGGTCTTTCTCAATTTCAATACCTTGCCTTAATTAATCATATAGCTGTGAGTGGCAGTAAAGGAATTGAACCCATGGCTATTGGACCCCAAGCACATGCTTTCTCTCCCAAATAATGCTGCTGAATAGATGGGCCCATATGGGCAAACTCAGTCAACCTTCTGAAGTGGCAGAGATGGTGTTGTCTAGCTCAAATATTTATCCTTCTGTTCTTCTTAGCTCTCATTGTCCAGCCCTCTCTAGAGCCATCATTCTAATCATATCACCAACATACCCTTCAATAAAGGTTAGTAAGGAATGTAAAGACTAAGCTTTCTAACATTTTTAAAAATACACTTTTAAATACAGATTTCCCTTTTTATTCACTTGAAATAAGTAAGATAGTCTCCCAGGCTCAGAGGTTGGAGAAATGCAGGCTTATAGAATTTTGCTGGAATTTATGGAATTAGCTATGGCCCCAGGCACTCTTAACTCAAGTGTGGAACCCTTTCAGTAGATGTAGATGTTACTATAAGAAGCTAGGCTGGGAGTTTTGAAAAAAATATTCTTTGTATTATCCTAAGGGCTGATCCACCAGGCTCTGAGGTAAATTCAGAAATATTGGCTTTAAAAAGAAATTCTTGGTAACTTCAGGCCAGGGCAGTTTGTTTCCAACATGCAGCACCTACTTCAAATGGCTCCCAGAATGATACCTGAGCACCTCCAGCTGCAGCTGTCCATCTTGCTTTGTTTGTTTTCTCTAAAGCTCAAGCCTCTCCAAAAACAGTGGAGAAGGAGGTTGTCTGTGCAAATGGAACTGTGAACACTGAAAAGAAGGAGACCCCTAATGGGACCCAGGTTCAATGAAATTTTCTCCTGTGCATCAAAGACAAATATGAAAGTAGCTCTGGCCACTGGCATCCAACAGGAGAGAGTTAGGTCTAAATATACTTGTCAAAAATGCTTCTCTTTCCATTCCTTTAACAAAATAGAGTGTGTGATGTATTAGTCAAGCTTCTCCAGAGAAACAGAACCAATAGGATACAGAGGATATCTACCTATCTACTTATCTATCTATCTGTCTTTCTATCTATGTTTATATATAGAGAGAGACTGAGAAAGACAGAGGGAGAGGGAGAGGGAGAGAGAGTGAGAAGGAGGGAGAGAGAGATTTACTTTAAGGGATTGGCTCAGGTGATCCTGGGAACTAAAATAAACATCTAGTGGGAAGCAGCCACACAGCACAGGGAGATCAGCTCCGTGCTTTGTGACCACCCAGAGGGGTGGAATAGGGAGGATGGGAGGGAGACGCAAGAGGGAGGAGATATGGGGATATATGTATATGTAT
The DNA here is from genome assembly GCF_964341445.2 of Mesoplodon mirus. NCBI lineage: Eukaryota > Metazoa > Chordata > Mammalia > Artiodactyla > Ziphiidae > Mesoplodon > Mesoplodon mirus. The sequence goes on along the minus strand of NC_138990.1, from coordinate 27,912,141 downwards.
AGCTGATTCACTTTGTTATACAGCAGAAACTAACACACCATTGTAAAGCAGTTATACTCCAATAAAGATGTGAAAAAAAAAGAAAGATCCAGGGAAAAGTTGATGTCGCAGTTTGAGGATTCCAAAGACTGTCTGCTGAGAGGATTCCATTTTCTCTTCTCTTCAGGGAAGGTAAGTCTTAGTTCTCTTAAGAGCTTCAACTGAATAGATGAGTCCCACTAACCTTAGGAAGGGCAATCTGCTTTATTCAAAGTCTACATATTTAAATGTTAATCTTGTCTAAATAAAAAAAAAAAAAAAAAAAAAAAAAAACCTTCACAGGAACATCTAGAAAAGTATTTGGCCAAAACTATCTGGGTGCAGTGGCCCAGTCAAACTGACACATAAAATTACCCATCACATGTGGTTTAGTCTACATATGTGGAGGCTTCTACTGTCTCTTAAATTTGCAGGATTCATTGAGCTCTGAAGTTCTCTGACCCATCCTCTTCCTATCACAAAGGAACATATAAATCATCTTCATCTGCTCACGGTGAGCCTTACAGAGCTTAAGAGCATTCCTGTGCATATAAAATCACCTTGTATGGAATGTGAGCCAAATCCCTCAAACGCGCCAGGTGGTTCACAAGTGAAATAGGATCAATCTCAACACACCTGCTTACTGAATAAATTCACTCACGCATGTAGTTTTTTGTAATTTTCTTTTTTTAGGCAAACAAAACGGATGTGCAAATTTAAATATTGCAGCTTCAAACCGTACATCAGAATACAGACACCATGACTGTGGAAATGCAACTGAATCAAATGTTTACTATCCCTGAGAATCTTGTTATACAATATCCACCAAGGTTGTTTGTGGCGCGGCACTTTAGAGGTAAACCCCTTATTTCAACATTTGTTCTTTTTGCAAAGAAGTTGCTTTAATTTTTACTTTGGGAAATGTAGCTATTTTCACATGAGCTCTTGATAGAATTCCTAGAACAGCACAGGGCTGAGAGTTATCTGGAGGTGATGTGCTTCCCCATCTGCTATAAAATTATAACTTATCAAAATGTCCAGCTCACTTCACTTTTTTAGCCTTTCTCCAGCCTGGAAAGGTTTCTTATTTTGATTTTGTAGGAGTTTGTCAGCCAAAGGAGACCTTCATATCTTGGAAACAAAGAGGTGACTGACCTTTTTGATTACTAAATGAATTGAAAAGCCAACGTTTCTGTTATAGGACCGGACCGCTCAACTGTAACAATCCTCTTTGTCTTTCACATTAGCTGTTTTCTGCCAAAGCAAAGTGTGCTGCTTTTTTGAGAAGTTCCTTTCTCAGTCTATAATTCCTTACCTCGTCACTCCCTATAACCATCACCCATGTGGTAAAGTTGCCTGCAAAACAGGCTGTGCCCTCACAGTCAGAGCTAAGAACAATGAGGCTACTTTTGCCTATATGGTCAGTTTTGTTGTGTGTTTTGTGGGGATATTCATTGTATCCTGCTACTATATCTCTAACATGTCCATGATAATAAACAAATAGGAGACAGTAAAAAGATGCATCAAACTCAATGACATTATAGTGCAGGGGCAACAGTACACCTCACACAAATTGTCTGAGATTATGGGAATAAATAAAAGTTAAAGGAAAAAAACATTCTGTAATTTTTATTTTTGACATGTGTCCTTCCATGACTATCTCATATTTCAACCTAGCTTGAGCTGTTTAGCTTAGCAGAGGGTGATCCTCTAGAGCTAAACCATAGTTTCTATTATGTAAGTGTATAACTTTGTTTTCACTTAGCTGCTTCTTAGGTCACTTTCAAAAAGTGTTTTTTTTTAATTTTTCATCTCAAGTCATATGCATGAGTGAGTTGAGCCATTGTCCTGGCATACCTTCTATCTCAGTTTGCTCATGCTGCTACAACAGAATCTAAGCACACCTCAGAGATATTGCAAGTTTTGTTCTAGACCACTACCATAAAGGAAATACTGCAGTAAAGTGAACCATACAATGTTGACTCACTTTATTGAGTCAGTGCATATGAAAGTTATGTTTATACTATACCATAGTCTGTTAAGTGTCAATAGCATATCAAAAAATGTACATACCTTAATTTAAAAATACTTTATTGCTAAAAAATTCTAACTATCATTTGAGCCTTCAGAGAATCATAATCTTTTTGCTAGTAGAGGGTCTTGCCTCCATGTCCATGGCTGCTGACGGATCAGGGTGGTGGTTGTTGAAGATTGATGTCATTGTGGCAATTTCTTCAAATAAGACAACAATGAAGTGTGTCCCACTAATTGATTTCCTTTCATGAATGATTTCTCATTAGCGTGTACTTCTGTTTGATAGAATTTTACCCACAGCAGAATTTCTTTCAAAATTGGAGTCAATCGTCTCAAACCTTGCTGATGCTTTGTCAGCTAAGTTTTTATAGCATCCTCAATTCTTTGTTGTCATTTCAACAATATTCTTAGTGTCTTCACCAGGAGTAGATTCATCCCAAAGACATGCTTTCTCATCCATAAGAACAACTCCTCATCCTTTCAAGTTTTATCCTAAGATTGCAGCAATTCAGTCACATCTTCAGACTCCACTTCTTTTTTTTTATTAGTTTCTGCTTTATAACAAAGTGAATCAGTCATACATATACATCTGTTCCCATATCCCTTCCCTCTTGTGTCTCCCTCCCTCCCACCCTCCCTACCCCACCCCTCTAGGTGGTCACAAAGCACCGAGCTGATCTCCCTGTGCTATGCAGCTGCTTCCCACTATCTATCTACCTTACGTTTGGTAGTGTATATATGTCCATGCCTCTCTCTCGCTTTGTCACAGCTTACCCTTCCCCCTCCCCATATCCTCAAGTCCATTCTCAAGTAGGTCTGTGTCTTTATGCCTCTTCCACCCCTAGCAGACTCCACTTCTAATTCTAGTTCTCTTGCTACTTCCACCACACCTGCAGTTACTTCCTCCACTGAAGTCTTGAACCCCTCATATTCATCCATGAGTGTTGGAATCAACTTATTCCAAATTCCTGTGAATGTTGGTATGTTGACCTCTTCCCATAAATCATGAATGTCCTTAATGGCATCTAGAATGGTGAATACTTTCCAGAAGTGTACAGATCCATCAGAGGAATCACTGTTGATGTCAGCTATAGCCTTATGAAATGTATTCCTTAAATAAAAAGATTTGAAAGTTGAAATTCCTCCTTGATCCATGAGCTGCAGAATGCATGTTGTATTAGCAGGCATGAAAACATTACTATCATTGTACTTCTCCATCAGAGCTCCTGGGTGACCAGGTGCATTGTCAAAGAGCAGTAATATTCTGCAAAGAACTTCTTTTCTGAGCAGTAGGTTTCAACAGTGGGCTTAAAATACTCAGTAAACCATCTTGTAAACAGGTATGTTATCATCCAGGTTTTGTTGTTCCATTTAGAGAGCACAAGCAGAGTAAATTGAGCATAATTCTTATGGAGCCTAAAATTTTCATAATGGTAAAAGAACATCGGCTTCAACTTAAATTCAGCAGCTGCATTAACCTCTAAAAAGAGAGTCAGCCTGTCCTTTGAACCTTTGAAGCCAGGCATTGACTACTCCTCCTCTCTAATTATGAAAGTTCTAGATGGCATCTTCTTCCAATAGAAGGCTGTTTTGTCTACATGGAAAATATGTCATTTAGTGTAGCCACTTTAATTGATTATTTTAGCGGGATCTTCTGGATAAGTTGCTGTAGCTTCTATATCAGCACTTACTGCTTCACCTTGCACGTTTATGTTATAAAGATGGCTTCTTTCCTTAAACCTTGTGAACCAACCTCTGCTAGCTTCAAACGTTTTCTTCTGCAGCTTCCTCGCCTCTCTCGGCCTGCACAGAATTGAAGAGAGTTAGGCCTTGCTCTGGATTAGATATTTGCTTAAGTGAATGTTGTGGCTGGTTTGATCTTCCATCCAGACCACTCAAACTTTCTCCATCTCAGCAATAAGTTTGTTTTGCTTTCTTACCCTTCTGATGTTCACTGAAATGGCACTTTTCATGTCCTTCAAGGACTTTTCCTTTGCACTCACAAATCAGCTATTTGGTACAAGAGGCCAGCTTTTGACCCGTCGGCTTTTGACATGCCTTCCTCACTACGCTTAACCATTTCTAGCTTTTGATTTAAAGTGTGAGATGTTGGACTTTTTATTTCACTTGAACACTTTGTGTTATTAACTGGCCTAATTTCAATGTTTTCATGTCTCAGAGAGTAAGGAGGTTTGAGGAGAGAGAGACAGGGGAATGGCTAGTGATGGAGCAGTCAGAACACACAGATTTATCAATTAATTCACCATCTTATACGGGCACGATTTGTGGTGTCCCAAAACAATTACAATAGTAACACCAAAGATAGCTGACCACAGATCACCATAACAAATAAAACAATAATAATGAAAAAGTGTGAAATATTGGGAAAATTACCAAAATATGACACAAAGACATGAAGGAAACAAACGGTGTTTGGAAAAATGGCAGAAATAGATTTAGTTCAGTGTTACCACAATCCTTCAATTTGTAAAAAATCTGAAAAAAATTATAAAGAGAAGTGTGATGTATTGAGGTATCACACACTGAGTGGCTGAAACAGCAGAAATTCATTTCTCAGAATTCTGGAGACGGGAAGTCCAAGACCAGGTTACCACAGATCCAGTGTCCGGGGAGGCTGTTTTCCTGGTTTAAAGATAGCCACTTTCAGTCTGTGCCCTCACATGGCAGGAGGAGAGAGTGGAAGCAAGCTCTTTTGTGCCTCTACTTATAAGGACATTAATCCCATAATGAGGGTCCCATCAAAGCCCTCCCAAAGGCTCCACTTCTAAATACCATCACATTGAGGGTTAAAGCTTCAGCATATGGTTTTGGGAGGGCTCACACCTTTAGCCCAAACATCTTCTCTTGACATAAATTTACCTAACTTAATTTATACCCAGTCTTGAAAATTTAGCTCCAGTGTCACTTCCTCCAGGAAAACTTTCCTGACCACATCTGCTTTAGCCACTGTTTTGAAATTGGTTCCACAGTAGCCTCTTCTTCCTTGTATGTCACGGAACAATCATCATCATCACTGGACTATGCAAACCTCACTGAAAGGAACACTGAACATAGCAGAGAGTCTACACGTTGTTACCATTCCAGCCTTCTCCTGATGCTCATCATTGACATCATCACATTCTTCTTCACTACCTTCTGAGATATCGAGTGAAGCCTTCTGATCAGCCAGGTGCTTTGCCACAGGCTTGCATACAACTCTGTCATATAGTCTTCATGACAACTGCATGACATCAGTGTTGCTTCTATTCCTGCTTGATTAATGAGCAAATTAAGACTTGAAGAGATTAGAAACATGCCTAAATTTATGCTGTGATTCACATCTGGTTTTTGCTAGGACTCTTAGCAAAATACCATGGAAGCTCAATAAATTTGTATTAATTAAAAAATGACTAACATTCTCTGAGAGTGGGGTCCTTCCCTTATGCCCCACAGCACTTATTGATATGACATCTACAGAGAAGATATTTGAAATGTCTGTTAGAGTAACAAATGTGAATGTCATGTGTATGGTGGGTAAGTGAAGCAAATCTGCACACACAGGGCCAGGGCTTCTGTTTCTCAGAGATAGGAGTTCTGAAATCTGTCACGTGTCCTCTTTCAATCTAGGGTTGTCACTAACAATACATGATTTTATCAATCTTGAGAGTGTTTAGAGATCTACCTCTCCTTCCTTCTTAACAACTTTGCCTCCCTATGCAAGACTAATTCCACATGCCTTTGACCACATTTGTGTGAATTCAAAGTCCTGGCTTGGTGGGTGTCTACTGAACAGGCCAGATAATTGAGCTGTAAAAGTCATTGAATGAAACCCTATGCCCATATGTTTTTAGCACTATTCATTCCCTTAAAACAGGTTCTATGCAAATAATTATACAGTTACTTATTGGTGATACAAATAACATTTCATACATATGTAGCTATGTCTGTGTGTCTTGCAATGCTTCGGCGAAGTGACAGCTATGTCTGCTGAGGTATCAAGAAATAGTAGTGTATTCAGATGACCCCATCTTGAGTTAAGAGAGAAAGATTGAGGGGAAATATTTTTTTTTATTAATAATTTATTGTCAGTAAGAAAGACTGGCTAATGGTATTTTTCAGTAAAAACCTTTACAAGACAATTACATCACAAATATACAGACACTATAAAAACTGTGTCATGGTGGTTTTGGTTTTAAACAGTCTGCAGAAGGTCCCCATTACACTTTCCAATAATGAAAAACCTTTACAATTCTAAAACACAGCAACCCATTTATTTAAGACATGTCCATGTATGGGATCTGTCCTCATCTTATGTACAGTTAGAAATGAATGACTATACTGAAATGTATTAATGAAATGTCATACTTCAGTTGAAAAGGACATATAGTGAAACCCTGGTTTATATTAAAAAATCAGGGTGCTAGGTAGTGACACTAACACTACCAAAATTCGATCAAAAACAAATGCAAAAGTATCATGAAAATCTAGTTAAAACTATGAAAAAATCAAATCTGTACATAAAATTTACAATAAAAAGACAGGTGAATTAAAATAATCAATCTATATAAATACATGAATCATGCTAACAAGATAGTAGGACTGATTTTTGTTTCATTATTTTAACACAGAAAAATGTAAATACAAAAAGATGCTCAGAAATACATGAAGGGAAGAAAGACAGAGGGAAGTAACAGGTGGTGACAGTGGAGAGAAAGATGGCAGGACAGTCGCTGCATAGCACAGACCCTAGAAATGTCAGAGGCTTTGGAACCAGAGGATTCAGGATTTCAAAAATGGTGAACATGTCTATCATTTCCTAGGTGGTGAACATTGGCATATCACTTAAATTCTCTGTTTCAAGTTACTCTTGCATGAAAAAGCATATCAACTTCATTCTAAATTGTTAGAATTAAATAAGATAATGAATTAAAGGAGACAGATCTTTCAAACAGCAGGAGGTTAAACTACAATAGGCCTACTTTCCTTAACTTTTAAAATAAAAACACATATATAAGGATTTTTGTCTTAAATTATTTCATAATCCTTAAACAAACAAACAAACTCCAAAAATGTCTTCTTACATTTACGACTGTAATTTCTGAACCTGAGGTTAAATATTCTTTGGAGTCACCAGGGCAACTGGCCATGCAGGATAGGACAGGGCGGGCATGCTCCAGGGACATGTGGACTGTCTCTTCTCCACGAATGACACTCAGGAACCCTAATGCTAGAGAAGTGTTTCCCTCACATATTTGTTAGGGTTACAGTCATAGTTACGTTACACGTAGTGTAAATCCATTTCACACGCATTAAAATCATGATTATGTTTTTCTCCAACTTTTTATTTTGAAATTTAAAAACAGAGAGAAAAGTTGAGGAAAGAGTCCAATGAACAAGCAAACAAAGAGGCCTATGACTTAGACTCAAGATATTTGGCCATATTTGTTCTGCTTATTGATCTATTTATATATATTTTATTTTTTTTGCTGAAACATTTGAAATCAAATTATATACATCATGACAGCCAATGCCTAAAAATAAAATAGCTACCTACAGTTAGCCCATTATTATTCTTAAACCGTAGAATACTAAGAATAATTATTTTACAATGTACAATATCTAGGCTGTATTCAAATGTTTCCAATTACACAAAAATATGTTTATAAACAAGAGTCTAAATTTAATTTGTTGCGTTTGATTGTGTTATTTCTCTTTAGAGACTAAACTTAGAACACCTCCCATTTTTATTTATAATTATAATTATTTTTGCATGCTATTGTAGTTTGAAGAGCCCAGACCCACTGTCTTACAGAATATCTAACCCTGAGTTTGAGTGTTTTTGTGGGTATTTCTCTAACCCCTCTATTTCCTATAAACTGGAAGTTAGGTTATTTGGTTAGGATCAAGTTAGCAGGTTGGGCAAGAATACTTCATAAGTGGTATGGGTTGAAGACTGTCCCCCCCAAAAAGGTATGTTAAAGTTCTAAGCCCCAGTACTTCAGAATGTACCATTACTTGGAAAAAGGGTCCTTGCATATGCAATTGGTTAAGATCAGGTCATACGGAAGTAGGGTGAGCCCACATTCCACATGGCTGGTGTCCTTATGAAAGGATGGCCATGTGAAGACAAAGACACACAGGGGAAGCCATGTGATGCTAAATCAGAGATTGCAGGGAGGCAACTTCAAACCAGGGGATGCTAAGAACTGCCAGTAGCTCCCAGAGCTAGGAAGAGAGAAGAAAGAGTGCTCTGATAGGTGTCGGAAGGAGCCTGCCCTTGCTGGCACCTTGATTCCAGACATTTAAGCAAAGCTGTTTATGGTATTTTGTCAAGGCAGCCCTAGGAAGCTAATGCTCTAAGCAGACAATGTTTTTCATGTGAAATTGTACCACATTTCAAAGCACATGTTTTCGGATGTCTCACTGTTTACTAAACTGAGTTTGATACTGGTCAAGGTTGCATTGCTCCATTGGTTCTTGCTTTTATTTTTTTTCGTTCTTCCTTTCCAATTAACCCGTGATTACTGGAACTGACTTTTGGCACTTTGGAAATTTCCTCCCCAACATAACTTCAGTGTATGACTTTAGTATCCGTTAATGATTGATGATGCTTGACTGAGTCAATTACTTTCTTTGGGGTTGAAACATGGTGTTTTCTATTTCCTTCCACATTTATTGAATTGTTCTTTGTAAAAAGAGAGACTTCTCATGCACTGAGAAAGAACTACTGTGGGTCTGCCTAAAAAAGCAGGAAAAACTTTTGTCACCAATAATGATGCCAAATGATGTGCTCCCTCCACCCCACACCAAGCTCACATCACTATGGACACATGGGTTTTTATTGATTCAATATGGTACAATAAACTACAGTGAGCATTCATTTTTCATGCTGTAATTATCCCATATTTGACCAATAAGAGCAATTTCAACCTAACTTCTCTGTCTTCTACATGTACCCTCCTTGGTCTTGGGGACCTTTTTGTTTGCTCGTACAAGTTATTTCAGGATAACTTTGCCCTTTCTTGTCCCAGAATTTCTCCAAGTGTTTCTTACTTCCTTTGTTGGAAAATGGTATTTAGAAACAATAATTTAGATTCCATTGCTTCCCACTGCTTCTAAGGTTTATTTCTTTCAGGGCCTTCTGGTAGAGAGAGCTAGAAAGTTACTTTTTATTAAAAAACCTGAGCTTATAGTCATATTTAAACTCCAATTCAACATTGCAGGATATTTTCTTAACTTCTCTGATGTTATGTCTACATCTGCTTTTCTCTTTGACACTGGAAATCTCACTTCCTTATAATTTTAACCTACATTCTTATATGTTATATGAGATAGCTTGCCATTTGTTCTAGCTTATTCTTGTGGGGTTTTTTTTTTCAGATATATTTATATTTCCATCACGATAGTTTTGCATATTTAATTTTATTCTTATTTTTTAAACTTTTTGTGGTTATAAATATTCTCTTTTCTTATATTTTCTACCTTGTGATAAAAAAGATATATTTTATGAGGGCTTACAAGGTTATTATTGTTATATCTTCCTGTGTTACTGAAGCATTTATCCTGAGGAAATTTTCCTGTTTAGCTGCATGAGGTTTATCTACTGCAACGTCCAAAGTGCTAGTTCCTAAATAGATATTTCAGTTTGTTTGTTTTGCTATTATTTGCACTTGCCCTGTATACCTTTAATTCATCCCTTCTTCTTCCTCTTTCCCTCTTCTCCTTCTTCTTCTCCTTCTCCTTCTCCTTCTCCTTCTCCTTCTTCTTCTTCTTCTTCTTCCTCTTCTTCTTCTTCTTCTTCTTCTTCTTCTTCTTCTTCTTCTTCTTCTTCTTCTTCTTCTTCTCCTTCTACTTCTCCTTCTTCTCCTTCTCCTCCTCCTCTTCCTTCTTCTTCTTCTTCTTCTTCTTCTTCTTCTTCTTCTTCTTCTTCTTCTTCTTCTTCTTCATCTTCTTCTCCTTCTTCTTCTCCTTCTTCTCCTTCTTCTCCTTCTTCTTCTTCTTCTTCCTCTTCTTCCTCTTCTTCCTCTTCTTCTTCTTCTTCTTCTTCTTCTTCTTCTCCTTCTACTTCTCCTTCTCCTTCTCCTCCTTCTCCTCCTCCTCCTTCTTCTTCTTCTCCTTCTTCTTCTTCTTCTTCTTCTTCTTCTTCTTCTTCTTCTTCTTCTTCTTCTTCTTCTTCTTCTTCCTCTTCTTCTTCTTCTTCCTCTTCTTCCTCTTCTTCTTCTTCTTCTTCTTCTCCTTCTTCTTCTCCTTCTTCTTCTTCTTCTTCTTCTTCTCCTTCTTCTTCTTCATATGTTTAGGTATGCCTACCAAACTTTTTTTTTTCTTTAACAGGAAGATTTATTTCATGTGCATAGATTATAATTACTGAATAAGTTAATCCTATTTAATTTAATTAATTTTCTTTTTGTTCTAATTTTCTTCCTGTTTTGTATCTTGCCTTCTTCTGGATTGATACCTTCTCCTTCATTCCATCCCCTTCATTGTTTTCTGTGGTCTCTGCCAAAATTCTATCTTTTTACTGGATATTAAACTAACTTTAAAATGCCAGCTTTGACAATTTATGTCAATGTCTAAATTAAATCAATATTTTAATCTCTTTATTATAAAATATAAGGGCAGTTAAATTATTTAATCATACTGCAAAAAAATAACTTTATGAAACTTTAACTCTACTACAATAATATTTCAAAATTGACACTAAGTCCTTTCTGATTGTTTAAAATTTTCCTGATCAGAAATAAAAATAAATGAACATATAGATTCCTTACCTTGCAAAGTTAAAAATCAATGAGAAAGTATCTCCGCTTTACAACTGGTAGTTCAGATCTTTTTGACTTACGTGAATATGCTCCCATTATAAAAAAAAAAAAAAAAAAACACAAAACTTTATGTCCTGAAGATCACAGTTTTACAGCATCTTACTACAAATTTTTGAGTGTTCTGACCCTGACCCCAATGATTGGTTAGAACATAAACCTGCACTTGAGGGTACAATTAATTTGAATAGGGCTGAAATGTTAGTCAGTTTTAAACTGCTAATAGGTTTAAGATCTCAACATGTAAGAAGGAATTATCCTCGTGGCTCATCAACCAGGAAAATGTTCAAATGTCCTGCATGTTTAAATTTGTTTTTCTGTAGTAAACTGGTGGGAGTGTTTTGAGGCAAATGACGGTACTATGAAGAAAGTGCACAGTGAAAGCTGCCCAGTGACCATGCATGGTGCTACAGCTACTGAGAAGGTGCAATGACACCAGCAGAATGCTCTCAGACCATTGAGTAACTGATGGTGAACTAGACCGAAAACCCTTCTCAGACCCCTCAATAGAACAAGCTGAAGATTTTCAGACATGCCCTTTTCTTTGATCTGCAATCCAAATGATCTTTAATCCAATGTCTAAAAGTGAAGACAATGGGTTCTGCTGAAGAAAGACATTGTTTTTCCACCTTATGGATGAAATGGGAGAGGAAGGAGGGAGCAAATATTTAAAAGTAATAAACTGTGAGTGCAGAGAAAATTACTTAGTTCCCTGTGGTGTATCAGTGAATTATACAGTAAACTTTCACTTGCAGAAAACATATTATCTTTTACACTGTGTTGCAATCTCAAGAGGTGGTTATAAAGCATTACTTTATATGCTTTACACTGTCATTTCTTGGTTTCAGCTTAGAGGATTGGTTTATCAGTGACACGTCATGGAAAATTAATAGTTACAGATAAAACTATTATCTGTATTATTATCTGTATATTTATTATTCCATAAATATTCATTATATCTCATTACTGCAAATTAATGAGGTATTTTAAAAACAAGTCTAGTTGCACTGGGTGCCGAGAATCTTGTTTTAATATATGATTCTCAGAGATAAATTATGATCATGAAAATGATCGAGCTCACTGGGAGAAACTTTTAGATAGGCTTTTAAAGTAACAATTTGGATAAGGGCTGACTACTATTATACCTCATTTTAGAAATGATGAGAAATTCTCTTTACATCTGTATACATCCAATCTTCTATAATAACACTTTAACTCTTCTCATATAATACTGCAAAGCAAAGAAATTTATATGTAGGATATATAATGCATTTCAACAATTCAGAAAAAAGTCTCTGCTTAGAAATGCATGCCATGATAAATCAACATATAGAACTAAATATGATTTTTTCCATTCAAATAAAGATTTCATTTTATTTCCTGCCTGAATTAGGAAACTGAGCAAATACTTGATGATTTTTCAAGAAAATAAATGCATGCAGTTTAGGATACATTATCTTTTTAGTCTTTATTACATATAATGATAATTCCTCATTTTCATTTGTAATATTAGTTATTTGCACATTTTCTCTTTTCTTTTTTTCAACTGGCATTGCTAGAGGTTTATCAATTTTATTACACTTTCAAAACAACAAATGTAGTATTGTGAATCCTCTGAATTGCATCTTTGTTTTCTATTTTATGAATCTCTGCTTTCATACTTATTATGTCCTTTCTCCTACATCTCTGAGTTTACTCTGTTGCTATTTTACTTACTTCCTGTACTGAATACTTGTTCTATTAGTTTGCAGCCTCTCTTATCCCCCAGCATAAGCACAGGTCCTTTAAATATCTTAATAAGACACTCTTTATCTGCTACTTCCACCCAGCTGATTTTGGTAGGTATCACTTTTATTATTATTTAATTTTAAGTATTTTATCATTTTAATTATTATTTCACATATAATACATGTTATTTAGAAGTGTGCTGTTAAGTTTCTGAGTGTATAGTTTAAAGCTGTGATTCTTAAAACAGTTCTCTTGACCAGCAACATAGCATCATGTGGGTACTTGCTGGAAATGCACTGGGACTCATCTTATACTGACTGAATCAGAATCTATGGTGGAGGGGACAGAAATTTGAGTCTAAAGGGCCCTCCACGGAGGCTGATGTACACTAACAAATCTTTATATTATCTACTTTAAAAGCAGTTATTTGTTTGAAGTATATTTTGAATGATAGTGACTTTTTAAAGTTGATTTATGCCTTAATAATCAGTCCATTTCCATAAAGGTTTCTTGTGTTCTCTGAAGAAAGCATCCTCTCCAACCATTTGGTTTGTTAATGTGTACACTTGTTATAATGAGACAGTGAATCAAATTGTTTCAAATCTGCTGTATCTCCCTGGCTTTTGCATTATTCCATTCCCTCAATTACTGAGAGATTTATAAGAACCTCTGACATGATGGATTTTCCAATTTCTTTTACTCTGTCCATTTCTGCTTCACAGATTTTGAAGGTACACTTTTACATGCTTTTACCTTTCCTTTTCAAAAACAATTTAATCAAGATACAACTTATATACTATAAAATTCACCCATTTAAAGTATTCAGTTCAATGAGTTAGGAAATCTATAAAGTTAATTTTTATAAAGTAGATTTTATATACTTTAGTAAATTTTAAACCTAAACCTAATCACAGTAATCTAATTTTAGAACAATTTTATCAAGCTTAAAATTTATAGTGGTCACTTCCTGTTCCCTCCACCAAAACCCTAGGTAACCATTACTTGTCTCTAGAAATTTGCCTATTCTGGATATTTCATATAAAGAGAGTAATGTAATATGTGGTTCTTTATGGCTGGCTTCTTTCACTTAGTATCATGTTTTCAAGGTCATCCATGTTGTAGAATGTGTCTATTATTCACGCTTTTATATTGCCAGGTATTATTTCATTATATACACACACACACACACACACACACACACATATATATACACACTATATATATGTGTGTGTATGTATATACACATGCACACTATATTTTGTTTATTAATTCATCAGTTGACAGGTATGTGCGTTGTTACTAGATACTATGACCAATTGCATACAGTTTTTTGGGAACATGTGTTTACATTTCTCTTGGTCTAGCAGTGGAGCTGCAGGGTCATATGGTGATCTGGTTTAGGATTTTGAGCAAACAAAACTTTCAATCTTTTCATCTTGAGCCATTTTAATAACTATATTTAGTTTGTATCTACACAAACTAAGACAGAATAAAAACACTAATAATTGTTACTAGATTGGTGTCATAACCAAATAAATCCTGATCAAACCTAACATCTTTGCACTGAGCATGTTTTCAATTCAAGTGTAGGGTCAGTAATTAATTCAAAATATTTGTTGAGTGTCTATAAAAGTATTTAGTCATCCCAACAGACACTCACGTCTCTCGCAGAAATTATATTACATTCATATGGTATAACCCAATGTAAATTGTTAATCTCTTCTAGTTACAAAAGTGTTATCATGGTTGGATTGAAATTGATATGCTTTCCATCAACTCCTAATGAGGAAAGGCTTCTGGACCATCTCATTTTCACATGCAGAATGGTCTCAGAGATTTGTTTGGTTGAAGATAATATGCATCCTGCATCACTTCATTTTTTTCCTCTATCCAGTGTGCCATCCAGATTACCAAGACAAAACACATTCTATGGTAATACTACAATTAATGGTAACATTATCTACTATAAGATCACTTACCTTGTATCTGGTTATTAGTTATATCCTTTGTGTGGATTATTTATGTTAAATCCTCACAATAATCCACGTTTGACAGATGGTGAAACAAAGCTTAGAGAAATCAGATTATTGTCTAAGGTTATATAGGCAGTAAATGGTGGATCTTGGATTCAAATCCAAATAGTCTGACCCAGGGCCTATGATCTTAATCAAGGATGCTATGCTGTCCTTAAATTTATAAACATATTTGTCCATAAACAAACTACAGAATGAAATATTGTTGATGAATTAGAGATATTGCTGGAAGTCATGTAAATATTGATATTCTCTTTATTTAATGTTTTGTGTTTATGTTTTATTTTGGCAATTATAATATAATAAATTTGTAAATATAAAATAAAATAAGTAAAATAAATTATAAAATGAAGTAAAAGATAAAACACTTATGGTGTGTATTTTGTTTCCTTTGTTTGGGTGGGAATTGAAAGTTCCTGTCTAATCTTAGTCCACCTTCCCTCTTCTCCCTACAGCATAACAAGTCTCTTCAATTCTTTTATCTTTGAGGTTCTAAATATAGTCCTTTCAGAATTAAATATTATATATATATATATATATATATATATATATATATATATATATATATATAGTATTACATGTTAAATATTATAGGAGAAAGTTGTGAAATCCAGACTGGTCAGCTGAGCTCATACAGAAAGAGTCATAGCAATTAAATAAAATAATACTGATAGGAAAGCAATGCTTTCTTAATTCAGCACCATTGGTTTAAGCTGTAGAGAGGATTTGCATGAAATTTTAAATTCCTGGTGACAGAGGAGCTCCCATAAAAGATATTGTTTAAGCAATTGTTTCTGAAATGAGCCTTAGCCTTATGTCTGCAAAACATCCTCACAGAGTCTAGAAAGCTTTGTTCAAGCATTAGTTGAAGGCTCATACTTCACCAAGCTTAAAATGTATCTCAACCTCAGGGCATCCTTAATCAAGAGTTGGAATGAAGTAGTGGATAAAACACTGTCTTTGGTGTCAGAAACGCTGGGGTGTGGCAAAAATTTACAAGTAACTAAGTATGTTACAACTTACTAGTAACTAAATGTGTTACAACTTACTAGTAACTAAACTTACTAGTAACTAAATGTGTTACATTAGTTCCTAACTAGTCACAGAGACAAGTATTGGACAGGCCAGGAGCATTGGACAGGCCAGGAGCATTACACTGGTGTGCCCCCTCATTCTGGGCACGTACGTCACGCCATCCCAGAGTTACTCACCTTCACAGATGTGACTGTCAGCCTCCACTTCCTGCCTTTAGATTTACAGGCTCCACCTGACACTCTTTTTATTTATTTTTCTTCACTATTATTTTGGATGGTAAGCTTTGGATTTTAGAACAGATAATGTGTGCATTTCATTTAATTTTATTAAAATGAAATCACAGCTGGTCAGAGTCAGGGTCGGTATCAGAATCCACTCACAGATTTGAAGTCTGCTGGGCTCCCAGGTGGGTTAGAATTGCCTGCGATGCCATAAAACACAATCTCTTGCCTGCCTGGCTGGAAGTGCTCTGTTGAGATTTGGAGGCCTCCACTTACACTTCTCCCTGAGATGGAACATTTTCTGCTCATCTTGGGAAATAGTACTGGAAAATTTTGTTCAAGTTTCAAACAATGAATGATTGGCTGGGGACAAGGCATGAGAGGATATTTGTATTAACGTCCCTGCTTGGCATAATCAGTATATTCTCTCACGCTGGTGGTGAGAACTGTACACACTGAGAGGTGTAGACACTTAGAATGCTCCATGATACATAAGAAAATTCAAAGACAGCCTTTCAAATTATTTCCAGTTGCAGCTAAGGCTAAATAAAGTTGTGAGTAGCGAAGACAGTTTTCTGCTAAAAACTTTTAAATAGTGGAAACTATGGTATTATTTTGTTTTAATTTTTCTAAGTTATTACTCTATACATCTCACCTCCTCTTGCTAGTTATGTCTATAAGGTTTATAGCAGAGTCTTCCTAGCTTATAACTAATTCATATTTTTCAGGGTTGGTGTATCTGCTTAAATGCATAGCGTTGTTCCCTTTTCCTTCAAGGCAGTAAACAGTGTTTAAAGACAAAAAAATAGTCTTCATAAAAAATAAATAAAGTTCTCACTAGATCAAGTGGCCCCTACAAAATATTATTTAATCTTGTAAATATAAATCAATCAGAAACATTAAATTTTCCTTAAAATACAGATTTTTTTTTTCTGAGAAAGCAAAAGTTTTGTAAAATGCTTCAAGGGTTTTGTCAAACCAAGAGATATTTGAGAGTTATTTTCAGCACTTGCTAAACAGTTGCTTTTCTCAGATTCAGTGATAATAAACTATAACAGTATTTTGACATTTCCGATTTGTGAAGAGGAGAAATTGAAAGGTAAGAAAAAGAAAACATACTGGCTGGGTGAAGGTAAAGAATGAGTTTCAGAGCTCAAAAAACCTTGTTCTCATTTGGTAAAATTTGGTGATTGATTTTTATTTCATTTCTCTAACAGTGGGAAGCAGAGTTCCATGACATTATTCACTGAAAAAACGATGAATATACATCATTTCTTTCGTGACTGCTTGTAATCATCCCACTTTGTTCCCCAAACTTACTGCCATTTCCTGATTTAATGTAGTCTAACTGAGAGAGTACAGTAGTAGTGTACTCTGACATTTGACCAGCATTTTCTGAAATGAGGGTTTACCAATATATCAAGGTTGTAGAGACTTGGAGAAATAGAAGGAATAAAACAAGAAAAAATATGGTTGTTATTTGATTTCTCTAGGTGAATAAGTCTGGGGGTAAAAATTTTTGAAAAAACATAAACAGAAATGAGATATAACAATTTTTTTTTAGAAATGAGTCCTTTTGGAAGTCACAGACACGTCTTATAGAAATACCTGATGTTACTAATGCATTTTATTAATGCATGATTTTATTAATGCATATGCTTCCAAGCAATTTCATTTTCACCATTTCCTTTCTGCCTTAGGGCATGTAGCAACCCAGAGCACTGAGCTGTTTGCCAGATGTTATTAGCATGCTACCACTTGCTTTGGATTCTGGGCCTGGTAAGCTGTGGGAGAAATCTCTTTGGACATCCTGTAGAATTTACATGTTTGATGAACACAGTCACGACCAATGTCTACAACAGATCTTTAAGAAACTTGTATGTGTACTCCACTTATGAAGCATTCTTTTAATCCTTAGTATTTAGTTCATATTTTATTTTTCCAATATTTTAGCTTGTAGATATATTTTGAATTCATGTAGAATTTCTACTACAATATTCAAGACATGGGCATCAAAGTCAGATATATCTGTGTTTAGTGCCTCACTCAACGATACTGACTGTGTGTCTAGTTTCTTACTCCTGCTCAGTGGCATGTACTCATTTATGCAACTGTATTTATTTCCCATAATTGTTATTAGATATCAGTAAAATGAAATAAAATTTATTGTACATAGTTATCATCAGAATTACATGAGGTTACATTTAGGAAAGATATACATATGCACTGATATGTAAATACATATATTATGTATATATATATTATTATTTATTTATTTATTATTATTATTATTTTTTGCGGTACGAGGGGCTCACACTGCCTTGGCCTCTCCTGTCGTGGAGCACAGGCTCCGGACGCACAGCCTCAGCGGCCATGGCTCACAGGCCCAGCCGCTCCGCAGCATGTGGGATCCTCCCGGACCGGGGCATGAACCCATCTCCCCTGCATTGGCAGGCGGACTCTCAACCACTGTGCCACCAGGGAAGCCCCCTATGTATATTTTTTGCTTCCCATATAAACGCAGGTTGTACTGCTGCTAAATTTTCCACTGCTGCGTAGCACGATCCCCTCTTCTCCAGTCCCCAGTAAATCTTCTTTCACTATCTTTTAAACCATCACCAAGAGCATCCTGAAGGGATACCAAGTTTGCCCTAACAGTGTCTACAAGACACTTCCCACTTCTGCCTGCCATTTGGTCCTGAAGAAATAGCCATATCCTTAGATTTTTGTTATGGCAGTATTCCATATCTTGTATGAATATCTGTTCTAAATAGATAAACAACAAGGCCCTACTGCACAGCACATGGAACTATATTCAATATATTGTAATAATCCATAATGGAAGAGAATCTGAAAAAGAATAGATATATGACTGAATATATATATATATATATATATATATATATATGTGTGTGTGTGTGTATATATATATGTATGTATATATATATATATATATATATATATATATATATATATATATATATGACTGAATCACTTTGAGGTACACCTGAAACATTGTAAATCAACTATACCTCAATTAAAAAAATACACACAAAGGGAAATTGGAAGCATGTACAAAAATATTCTTTAAAATCTGTTCTGGTTATTTATTTTTGCATAATAAATCACCCCAACACTTAGTGACCTAAGACAACAAATATCAGTTAATGTTGTTCAAATCCCTGTAAATCTTGGATGCAGGGGTGATACCTCATGATGCTGCAACCAGAGGAAGCTGGGGCTGTGGTCAACTTGAAGACATCTTCATTAATGTAGCTGGTGACTTGACCCAGAAGACTCACAGTGTTGGAACAAGTAGAGATCCTTGGTATTTCTTCCCATCTCATGTGGTACCATTCCTCACATGATCTTTCAAGCATGGAAGGTCTATAGAATAATTAAACTGTCTACATCTTGACATAGGGCTGTCATAGTACAAGAGCCAGGAGAGAAAGGGACAGGAAGAATCTCTATAAGTTTTATGACTTTATCTTGGGCATGATGTACCATCACTTCTGCCATATTTTATTGGTCAAGGTAACAACAAAGCTCTACCCAGATTCAAAGGTAGAAAATATTGACCCTATTTCTTGATAGAGGAGTGTTAATGTCACAAGGTAAGAAGAGCTTGTAGCATTGACTATGTATTTGTTTGGTCATATTTGGAAAATATGTTACAGATGTGTGTGTGTATATATATATATATATATATATATATATATATATATATGTACACATGCACTGTATGTAAGCATACTGTAAAACAATACAAGTGGTACTTATTAGTATCTCTTTCATTAAATTATAGACTCCGAGATTTATGTGGATCTTTAAAGTTCTCTCCATCAAATGGATTTTATGGAAGTTAATACCCTATTTGAAGATGTTTCCTCACTTCAAGATATATGGTATACTTGCAGAAGGTATATGTACATGGGGACACACAAAACACTACAATTTCCCCTAAATGGCCCAACAACAGAATCTTCCCATTTACGTATCAGGCTCCAAGCATTGCTACAGTAGTTTCAGCTTATTTAAGTTACTTCTCTCTTTATTTCTCCTTCTAGGAGGTAAAATAGGCTACTGTTTGCATAGATGCTCTGACAATTTCTCTCAGGGTTTGTGAATCTTTTCTACTGTCTTAGTTCCTTATCATAAGAGCATAAGCCTTTTGCTATAATATTTCTTCACCAAAAGGTATTTCTGCAATACTTTATGACATTATGAAAAATCACCTTCAATTTGTTAGATCCAAGGCCATTTGAATTAGATAATTTAAATCTGTGGAAGCAGAAACTATAATACCAATAGAAAATTTGTACTCAATAACTCATGTATAAAATCCTGAAATTGTATTTATTTTTATTCTTACTTATTTCTTCTTTTCCTTTATTTTTATTTTTTCTTTTACTTTTGATAATTTTGATGATGAAATTAGGGTGTAGTTACTGTAAAAACATAATAAAGAAGTATATATAGAGTGAAAACTGAAAGCTCTCAAAAAGTTACTAATAAATTTATATTTTGGTGTAATATATGTATATATTTATGCTTTATAAAGTTAGTTGCATCTTTGGTAAATATTTGAATTCTGTTTGTTTGTTTGTGAATATCAAACTATTTCCCTGGAATCTCATACCTTGAGTTATGTGCTTGTATCATTTCAGCAAAATTTAAAAACAAATCAGTTTTGCAACCATCAGCTATGTTAAAAGCATAGGTATTTCTCCAAAGAAGATTTACAAATGCCAATAAACATATGAAAAGTTGTTCAATATCACTAATCATTAGGGAAATGTGAATCAAAAGCACAATGAGATACCACTTCACACCTATTAGAATGACTGTAGTTACAACAAAAAGAAAGAAAAAAATATTGGTGAGGTTGTAGAGAAATTGCTACACTTACACATGCTGATGGGAATGCATAGTGGTGCAGCCTCTATGGAAAACAGAATAGAGGTTTCCAAAAAATTAAAAATAGAACTACCATATGACACAGCAATTTCACTTCTGGGTATATAGAAAGACTTGAAAACGAGATTCAAATAAAACAGATAATTGTACATCCATGTTCATAACAGCATCATTCACAACAGCCCAGAAGTGGAAGCCACCTAAGTGTCCATCAGTGGACAAATGGGTTAACAAAACGTGCTATACAATGTATATGTGTAACAGAATCTTATTCAGCAGTAGAAAGGAAATTCTGACACATGTGATGACATGGATGGATCTTGAATCTATTATACTAAATGAAATAAGTCAGTCACAAAAAGACAAATACTGCATGATTCCACTTATAGGCAGAACTTAGAGTAGTCAAATTCACAGAGACAGAAAATAGAATTGCAGTTGCTAGGCGCTGGGGGAGAGGGGCACAGGGATTGTTGTTTAATGGAGTTTCAGTTTTGCAAGATGAAATGTAGATGAAAAAGAGTTTAAACTTTGCAAGATGAAAAGAGTTTTGGAGATTGGATGCACCACAATGTGAATGGACTTAACACTACTGAACTGTGTACTTAAAAATGGTTTAGATGGTAAATTACATATATGTGGATTTTACCAAAATTAAAATTAAAAACAAAAACTTTTAAGTACATTATAAAGTGTTTTCTCAGGTAAAATTGTTAGGTTAATGAAGTCATTTAGGAAAGGATGATGGTAGCAATAATGCTAAAGAACATGGATTCTGAAGTCAAAACATTTAATACTTGACTTTCACCCTGACTTACTCACTCTGTGAACTGGGACAAATTTTTTTTTTAATTTTTAAAATCTTTTTTTTTTTTTTTTTTTTTGGTTTCCCTGCATGGCTTGTGGGATCTTAGTTCACTGACCAGGGATCAAACCCAGGCCCTCGGCAGTGTAAGTGCAGAGTCCTAACCTCTGGACCACCAGGGAATTCCCTGGGACAACTTTTTAAAATATATTCAAGGCAGTCAGTGTTTCCTTGTCGATAAATGGATATAATGATACCTAACTCAGAGTGAGAGGATTAAATGAAATGATACATTTTGAAATGCTTAAAATAGTGTTTCACATATATTGTGTTCAATAAACTCAATGCATTTTTGTGAAAAGATAATAATAATATTTTAAAGTGGGCACTGCAGACCTTATATGTCACACATGTTTTTCTAAGAGTAAATAATGTGAGTCAAGAAGGAAAGTCTGTGATCTTAGTATCTGTTCATTAAGAATAGGGGACATTTTGAGATCACTTTTTTTTTTCCTTTTTTTTTGCTACATGTGGGTTTCTTACTGTTGTGGACTCTCCCATTGCAGAGCACAGGCTCCGGATGCGCAGGCTCAGTGGCCATGGCTCACGGGCCCAGCTGCTCCGCGGCACGTGGGATCCTCCTGGACCAGGGCACGAACCCGCGTCCCCTGCATCGGCAAGCGGACTCCCAACCACTGCGCCACCAGGGAAGCCCTGAGATCACTTTTTAATATTTTTTTTTCCCAAGTGTGCTGACTGTTTAAAAAAAAAATGTGAATTTTCTATTCACGTTTTACTTTTCCAATTGTACAGAGTCAGTGTACACAAATGTCTCACATACAACAGCTATACCATAAAATCTTCATGGAGGAAGTTGGCACACACTTTAGGAAACACTGTTATTTTATTAACCCTTCTGGCTCTATTTTCAACAATTTTTCTATTTTTTGCTTTATAAATAAAATAGCCCATTAATCCCATACACCTTCCTGAAGTTGATCTATTTACTGAGAGACCTTATAATCTCGAACTTTCTTTATAATATTTATTGAAAACGTTTACTATATTCACCATAAATTTACTGATATTTGTTCAAGGTGATATTTATGGCATATTTCATATGTTTGATATTTTTATTTTTAGGCAACTACAGATAGGATCATGTTTCTCACCAAAAAAAGTCTTATTCTAGCACATATGACCATTCTTTCAAACACTGCAATGCCATTCTTGATTTTCTTCCCTATTTTTACTATTATCATAATAGAGAAAAATACAATTGTGGAGTAGTTAACTTACATCATCAAATCAGTAAACATTATTGGATTAAAATATCTCTTTAAGAAAAATAAAAATGCTATTTTAAACATCATTAAGGATAAATTTCCTAAATCAAATGATCTTCATGGCATGAAATGAAATACTAGTTTGTTAATCACATAAAAACATAATAGAAAAAATGGGGTGGTGAGCTTTATCTTTTTAAAATGTTTAGCCTCTAATCTGTTCTAACATAGAGTACTTTGATTATACAACGTCCTAAGTTTTAAATTACAATAGGATTGTTAGCTAAACATATCCTTTAAATCCTCAAAATATTTCTTTAAGCAACTTTAGGTTCTAACAGATTTATTATGTGAGAATTACATAGCATGTGGAACACTCATTAAAAGGGATTTGTTTATTTTTTTTTTGTTTTTGAGCACCTTGTGTACACCAACTAAACAATATTCCTTGATTTTGCTGAAATTAGACCATCTAAATATAATGTGCATATAAATCTACATTCTTATTTGTTTTCAGGTTTTAAACATGCAACTCACTATTTAGTGTTGAGTTTCCTAACATTACATTTGAAATAAGCAAGATTATAGGAAGAATAATTCCTGTAACATGGAAGTGAATATCTGTTACCAGTGGGGGGTGAGGGAGGGAGGGAGGGAGGTGAAGGAGATGGGAAGAAATTTTATTTTGAAATATTGTCCAAAGATGTAAAATTATACTTTCCAATATGTTAAAGTCAACTTAATCTAAGTTTCATAAGCATGTTAAAATAATTCATATTTCAATAAAGGGCAAACACTTGTATGAAGATTCTTGAAAAAATCATGGAAAATGCATTTTTTAATATGGAGTTTTACGTAAGGGAACATGCATTAATATAAAGCAACATTATCCAACAATATTAAGTTTCTGCCCTACTTCACTTTCTCTGAGCCCGCTTGATATATATCATCCATTGGAAAACTCTATCAACTGTGCTTTGTGATTTGCATCCAGTGTGACACTTTGATGTTTTATTCATCTGCTTGAAATTGAGTTATTTTTCCTAAAATCCTTTGCTGCCCTGAATTTTTTTTCTGCATTCTGACACATATATCAACAGTTGTCTAAATAAGAGAGTCTACAAACTACAAATAATTGGTAAAGTAGCATATTACATAGAGTTCATTACATGTAATAAGTGGCAAATGAATACTTTTAAATGGATGCATGAAATAGTCTTACCTAAACAAAGAACGCCTAGGGATGGATTTTTGTTTAAAGCCCTTATGATTTCCACTTTTTATGCTTTATTTTACAATACATATCATGGAGCATCTAAGGCAGCTTAGAGATCAATTTGTTCAGAATTGATTTCAAAAGCACATTATGTCAAGTGCATTGAATGAAAACAAGTGGGAAACTGGAAATTTGAACCGACTCAATGAAACTGAGCAGGACCCTTCTGGACTCTCTCGGGTATATGAGCTCCCCCACCCCTGTGTCTCCTGTCTCTTAAAGTAACAGGCTTTGCTTCAGGCCTCCCCTGAGTCTCAAAAGGCTGGTTCAAGAGTTAATGATGAGGGAAATGACAGCATGTAGAAACAAAGAATAGCTATTGGGCCAGGAAACTGGTAACAATTTAAACAATAGATCAGCCATGTAGCAGAGTCACAGGACCTTTAGATTCTCCCTGAAGGACATAGATAATAATGTCTGGTGCATATTCCTAAGATGTTTTTACAGAAACCAGACTCCCACCAGATGGAAATTGCTGACATCAAGCACATAGACCCCAGACCAGTTGGAACCAGAAGGTTGGTTATTGAGATTCCCAAAACATGACCCTGTTTCATCACCACTAACCAATCAAAAGAATGTCCAGGAGCAGAACAGGCAACCTGCAACCCACAGCCCTAATGTTGCCTTACAAAACCCTTCCCTGAAAACCATCAGGGAATTCGGGTCTTTTGAGCACTAGCTGCCCATTCTCCTTGCTTGGTGTCTGCAATAAATGCTGTACTTTCCTTCACCACAACCCAGGGTCAATAAGTTGACTTTGCTGCACATTGGGCTAGCAAACTCAAGTTCAGCTCAATAATATCAGTTTAATAGATTCAAATAAATCTGCATGTTCTTCATGCTCACTTCCACTGATGACCCTTTGTTAGCAAAGCCAGTCCTCTTCCTATGTCTAATGAGGCCTTTCTGATATTACTTAAAGCCTATGATGACCTCACCTGGTGTAGTTATCATGAAAGGCATGCCAATTATCCTTTTGCAAAAATATCTTTTTCTCCCCTTTTCTGTCTCCAGACTTGTAATTACAGTGAGATCTCAGCATGATCCCAGGGCAAAAATGCAACTTCTCACCCAGTAAAGAAGAAAGCTAACACACCAAAACTTTATCTATCTATCTATCTATCTATCTAGATCAATGTATCAATATTTCCTTGGCTATAAAATGGAGATGCATACATAAACATACACATATCTATGCCTGTATCTATATACACACAGAAACTTGGGTGACATGTGTGCAAATGGGCTGTAAATGTTCTGCACCAGTGAAGAAGGAACATAATTTGAGATCATGTTGGCATAAACAGGATGATTTCAGTAGAGATTAGAGTTTTAATACTCTAGTTCAAGCACCTGGGTGTGTTCTCACTGTGTTCTTGGTTGTTGGTTGAAACCTAGACTCTAGGGAGACATACTGTTTTTGTGGTTGAGTTGCCAGATATTCTCATTTCATTGTGGAGTAATAACACAAACCATTTAGGAAATAGGTGGGATTCACCCATCCACCCAGTAATGTTGGCCCCAAGGAGATAGAGATAACCATTCTTTCACAGAGTCAGTAAGAAGCAGGTTGGTAAATGGGGTAAGTGGTGGACAGTCATTATCCTTAGAAACACTTTAGTATTTATCTTTAGGTTATGAGTGAAGAATGTCACTATTGCCATTCAAATAGTCTTGCTAATTTCAAAGAGGATGATTTACCCAGAAGTCTCAGAGGATAATAGGAAGCACTCAACTCTCTTTTGGGATAAAATAGATGAGTAGACTTGAGTCATCATGATTTCTCACCAATTTCTAGACCTACTGTGTCGACTTCTGCTGCAGAGATCTCTCTCTCAACCCATACTTATGATATCATGGAAATACTTTTATGAATGAATTATTGAAAAAAATGAACCTAGTGTATGAGTAGTCCTGTACAATAGGCTAGCACTTATGAAACAACACAAGGTTATAGACTACACAAGCCTGAGGGAAGGTAAGGGGGGAATTCCTTCCAGGGATGAACTTCAAATGGTATTACCACCTGTGGACTTTCTGAATGCCTTATTCATCACCAATTATCCCACATGCTACTGCCCTGATCAAGTGATTTATCTCACTGCAAAAGTAGGGTGGTAGTAGGTAGAAGTCACGAGATTCACTGCTGACCACATTCTCCATCACCCCTATGTAAATGTCCTTAGAGAACAGTGAACTAGTGAAGACTCAGTGATGATGCTGGTTGGAAACAGCATTTTAATATTTGGAGTGATGCCAATAAGGTATGTAATGTGCTTTAAGCTGTTGACCAATCTGTTATGTTTATTCTTCCTCAGATATATGGATTCAGAACTAAGGTGCAGGAATGGACCTAACATCTCTCACAATTACACCTAATAATCCACTTGCAAACAATAATTCCTCTTCCGTGACTTCATGCTCTGCTTGTTTAGAGATCTTAGTGCTCATGGGGAAAATACATTCACCAGGAGACACAATAACTATCTCATTAAACTAGAAGTTAGGACTACCATCTCATTATTTTGAGATTAAAAGGAGATTACTGAATTATCTGGAATTATTGATCCTGGTTATCAAAAGGAAATAATTTGCTGCTATATAAGGTAGAGAAGGAAGTCTACATTTGGAAACCAGGGAAACTGCTGGGGTAATTGTCTTCACTTCTTGGTACTTTATAATGGTAAAAATTCATGGAACAGTATCAACGCAATAAAGATTTGGACGTCTCAGCAATGAAGTTTTGCTCCCTCTTACCAGATAAAAAATTCTGCTCAGCCTAAATATTGGCTGAGGGCAAAGGGCACATTAAAACAGGTAGTAACGGTAGAAAGCTATGCCTCCTGATTGGTAGCAGATAGGAAAGTTGTAATATTGACCTAGTCAGGGCAGACCAGGTTTGGTTGAAACAAAACCATTCCTGGAAATCTCAGTAGTTTAATACATCACTTTGCTGATGCCAAGTTCAGTGCATGTCAGCAGTTCACCAAGACAACTGCCTGTCCAACTTCTTCCAGCTGTAAACACCTGGCACACATGGCTTCCAGACTTGCTATAAGAAAAAAGAAAGAATATGGGGAACTCACATCAGCTGTCATGTATCTTGGATTAGAAGTGAAACTCACCACTGCAGCTTACAACCCATTGTCCATAAAATAGTTATATGGCTCCACCTAAATCAAAAGAGCCTAAAATATGCAGGAACACAAAATACACTGCATTGAGTGAGTACTCTCTCTCCCATACACTATCCTTTGTTATATTTTACACACACACACACACACACACACACACACACACACACAAATAATTTTCTTTAGTTGCCTCTCCTTTTCAATTTCTATGTAGAACAAACCATGGCCACGGTGACTAACATAATTTAGTGGAAGGTCACAAGAAGTTGAAGTAGAATTGCATCAGAAGTAGAATAATGATTACCCAGAGACAAATATAAGAAACCATAGACATTTGTAGAGATGGATTCTTTATGGTAAAAGTGTCACCTGCTTCATATTTGCTAAGAACCAATGGGAACCTCTGCCCTGGTTCTTGAATAATAATCTCATTCAACAATCATTCAAGCACTGGCTTTCTAATTTCAATTACTCAAGTCTCTTCAATTATTCTGTAAATACATAATTTATGTTTTAAAACCCTTTTTGCTAAGAGTACCTAGGATATTTTTGATTTTCACATTGAACTCTGATTAATATGGTTATGTGAAAAACTGTTGTCAGATCTAGGACTGAAATCCAGTCTTTTGATAAATATTATACTATTTTGTCCCACTATATCCCATTGTTTGGCATGGAGAGCAACAACTACAAAAATTATCCATGTTTTAGCATCCATGAACAAGCTTTTCCTATATTCCATAATTCAGAGATCACAGATACTTCCTAAAATTGATGACTGATCATTGAGCAGAAGTGTGTACTGCATGACTTTACTAGAGAAAACTTATACATCTACACGTTCTTAAATCAAATGCAATGGAACATCACTACTATGAGTCATCACTTTTACACACCTGAACACTTAAGACCATTTGATTTACTGACTTGCTTAAAAGCAAGTCAATTTATTTGATAGCCAATTAGACTTAGATTCAGAAACGAAAGACCAAATCACTTGTCATCCAAGCTGTACTTCCTGAAATTGAATTTAGGAGAAATTTGTACTGTGTGACATAGACTTTAATACAGTCTTAAAAACCAATATGATTTAGTAACATAAACAAAATGCTAAAGCCTAGTGTGGTACTAAGCATAGATTTCAATGACTTGAGGAAGCACCTTAGTGCTGAAGGAGATCAATCCAAGCAGTTTCTGGGAGCCAATACAGTAACCTGAAGATTTAGGATATGTACATTTGCTAGATCTAACATTATGGACCATTGGTGTTCGATGTTATGTATTTCAATGGCAAAGTGAGAAATGAACATTGTGTTTGAGGTAGACTATTACCACAGAGAGGAAAATAGGGTGAAAGAGGAGGGAACTAAAGACAATTTTTAAAATTAATTTTTATTGGAATATAGTTGATTTACAATGTTGTGTTAGTTTCTACTGTACAGCAAAGTAAATCAGTTATACATATACATATATCCACTCTTTTTAGATTGTATTTCCATATAGGTCTTCACAGAGTGATGAGTAGAGTTCCCTGTGCTATACAGCAGGTTCTTATTAGTTATCTATTTTATAGATAGGAGTGTGTTTATGTCAATGTCAATCTCCCAATTTATCCCTCTCCTTTTTCCCCTTGGTAACCATAAGTTTGTTTCCTACATCTGTGAGTCTACTTCTGTTTTGTAAATAGGTGAGAATGTAAATTGGTGCAACCACTATGGAGAACAGTATGGAGATTTCTTAAAAAACTAAAAATAGAGCTACTATATGATCCAGAAATCCCACTCCTAAGCATATATCCAGAGAAAAACATAATTCGAAAAGATACATGTGGAATCTAAAAAAGTCAATTGTCTTATGTGTTGTGGTGAGCTGGGTGGATGATGGCCCCATCCAGGAAATCTGAGCCATGATTTGGAGAAGACAGCATTTCAATGAGCTCTGTGTGGTGACGGAAGACCAGAGAGGGGAAGGGGTTCTCTCTGCTGTTTCTAGCATGGGGAGGTCATGACTGACTGGCTGAGCAACCTTTTTATGCCACACCTTCATAGGTCAGCAGGTCTCGTTGGAAATCACAGTGAAGCCAATAAGAACTTCAAACTCAAATGATCCTCGCAGTGTTTTTATTTTTTCTGCTAGTTAATGATTGAATTCCCTGTAATTTAGCTACAGAGTAATCACCATTTGATAAAGAAAGGAGTTAATTTGGTGAGAATATCAGGTTCATTGAAATACTGATTTTTTTCTATTACACTGTGAGGGGAAATTACATGGAATGAAAAAAAAAAACACAAAAAACAAAAAACAAAAAATAAAAAACCTGCACCAACCCTGAGATGGTGGCTGCTAAGTTTCTGGTCTCACCAGCACTGCTAACATTATGGGAAGGATCCCCAAGTGTCACCTTGTTATGGGAATGTGCTTCCTAGAGCAATAGCTAGAGAATTGCAAGGTAGAAGTCCATGCAAATAAGATGGTTTTTGGAATTAATGTGCTTAATAATATAATATCTGCTCTACGTTTGTTTCCAAGAAAGATCAGTAAGGTTTAAACCTTTTAATAAGCTATGTTCCTACGTTGACAATGTACAAATGAGATTCTTTAATATGTGTTTGGGCTATGCTAGCAGGGATGTTTCTAAATATATACTTATCCATGATTTTACTTACTCCATAAATGCAGAGTTAAAATCAATGTCAACAAACTCTTTTTGTATATTTTTATCTCTACTATTTAAAACTGAGTTGTATCTCAAAGGAGTAGAAAGAGAATAGTGACAGTGATGGAGAGTTTCCACATTGATTTAAGGAGAAAGGTGAATCATATTTATAATCTTTGGCAGAAAGTTATGGTAAGAACTGAGTTTTCCATCCCTAGACCTCTCAAGTGAAATGATGGTGCCTGCTCTATTTATTTTAACTTTTTGATATTACACATTCATAATCTGGAAAACACTCAACATAATCCTTCCAATGTTAATTCTTCCCTTATGACATTCTGGACATACTGAAAGTCAATAAACAGTTCAATATTATTCATATACTAAACATAGCACTCAGTGTACTTCTTATCTCAGAAAACAATAGTAATAAGTCCTGAAAAGTTTAGAAGTTATTTCCATGAAGCAACTAAACTTAAGCCTTAAAAATCAGGGCCAGGAATAATGTTTGGCATATAGAATGTGCTGAATTAATGTTCAATTACTACATGGAAAGTGTAGCATAACACATATTTAATCAAAGATAATTTAATATTAAAAATATCTGTTTCTTAACATGAATCCACTGAAGCAAATGTTTATCTTAGTTTATAGCTTTGATGGGGTTTTTGAATCCTTATTTTGTTTCATGCCTAATATCAGTAAATGCCTATGATACAAACACCCCTGAAGACTCATCTGTGGTTTTATGCTACCATTATTTACCAGCACAATTTGGGTATCCTATAAGACACTAATGGACATATCAATCATTGGTGAAATATGGAAAACATTACGATGGAAACAGATTAGTCATCCAAGGTATAATATAATAATGTGCTTGTTGATATCAGAAATTTAGTTGCAAAGGTCCATGAGGTGTCTCCCTTCTAAAACCAATAATTGTCATCACCTCCAGAATAAACACACATTTGTCACTGTTAACTTCAAGATTCTCTCTGAACTCACCCCAAATCACTTTTCCAGGTTTGCTTTTATGGACTGCGTTATTGTCCACAGCCCAAGTCACAACAAATATTCTCAAACATGTGAATCAGAACTCTGTGGTTGTTCTCATGTGTACCTCTCTACCTTCTCCAATCTGCAACTCCATTAGAGTCTTAATCAATTCAAAATATTTTCTATTTTATTAAATATTCATTTTCATCTCATGGGTTAGTTAGAAGTGTGTATTTAATTTCCAAATACTTGGGCATTTTTCCAGATTTATTTGTTATTGCTTTTTAATATAACACATTTATGGTCAGTGAATTTTTTCTTTATGATTTCAACTTGTATATATTTAGAAAGAATTGTTTTCTGACCTAGTACAAAGTCTATCTTAGTGAATTTTCCCATGTATAGGAAAAAATATATATTATTCTGTTTTGGGGTTCAGTGTTCTATAAATATTAATTAAGTAAAGCTGGTTGATAGTGTTTTACAGGTCTTTTGTACCTTTAAGAATTTTTAAAAATCTATTTGTTCTATAAATCACTGATAGAGAAATATTGAAATCTTTTACTGCAATGGTGATTTTTTTTCTATTTTTTCTTTCACTTCTATGAGTTTTACTTCACATATTTTGTATCTGTGTTATTTGTTGCATATATTTCGAATTCCAATGTGTTCTTAATTTATTAACCATTTCACATTATGAAATGTTAATTGTTATCTTTGGAGACATCTCTTATTCTGAAAGTTATTTGCTCTGACCTTAAACATCATCCCAGATTTCTTAAGGTAACAATTTGCATTATTTATTTTTAGTTAAAATCTGAAAAATGGTTTTATATTTTTGTATGAAAATATAGTTACATCTATATGTACACCTTTGTTTCCCAGTTATTGTGCTCTTCATTCTTAAATGTAGATCTGTGTGTCTTTTGGGTATCATTTACTTTTTTACTGGAAAGCCTTTCTTTAACACTTTCTGAAATAAAGATCCGCTGAAGACAAGTTTTCTCACATTTGATTTAATGAAAAAAATATTGCATCTTTAACTTTTGAAAGATATTATCACTCCATGTAGAATTCTAATTGACAATCCTTTTTTAGCACTTCAAAATTATATTCAAATTTCTTATTCCTTGACTTGCTTTTGCTGAAAGCTATAAGGTTATTCTTATAGCTTTTCACCTGTATATAAACACTTTACACTTTTGTACATAGTCTATTTACATCTTTTTTTTTTCTGGCATTCTTAAATATTGTCTCTTTATCACTAATTTTTATCAATCTGAGTATGATATACCTTCCTGGTGCTTTCTTTGTGTTTATTTTGTTTGGAGTTTGTTTTGTTTCTTGTATCTGTGTGTTGAGAGTTTTCATGAACTTTGAAAAACTGTTGGGCGTTCATTATTTCTTCAAAATTTTTTGTGTCACTTTCTCACTATTTTCTTCATCTTGTGTGACAACTAAATGATGTTGAACCTTTTTATACTGTTCTACTAGTCACGTAAGTTTTGTTCATTTTTTGTTTGTTTTTCAGCCATTTTTTTTTCTCTTTCTTCAGTTTGGCTCACTTTTATTGCTGTGCTTTCAAGTTTACCAATTCTTTCTCTTGTAGGGTCTATTCTGCAACTAATTTTATTTGTTTTATTTTTCATTTCAAATATTACACATTTCAACTCTATAAGTGCCATTCAATTTTTATCCTCCATTTTATCTCTCATTATGTTCATTTTCTAAAAATTAATAAACTCATTTATAGTAGCTGTCTTAAAGTTATTGCCTGGTAATTCCATCATCTCTTTCATTTTTGAGTTTGATTCTATTGACTGATATTTTTGAAAGTTATGAGTTACTTTCAGCTGATATTTTATTTTGAATTTTTTGTTGTCTTTCTGAGATTTTGAATGTAACATGGTTGAATGATTGGATTTTACTGTCTTTCTTTAAAGATTTAAAATTTCTTTAGAAGTTCCTTTCAGATCGACTTAGTCCTTTCAGTTTTGTTTTTAAGGTCTGCTAGAGAAGTTTTTCAGTAGCTTTTTCTCCAGGCCATTCTGGAATATCTACTGACTTTGTCTATTCAACACAGTCTCTGGGTTTGGTTGTGACAAAGTCTAACATCTTCTTTCCACACCCACTTAGCAGTGGCCCTTTGCCTCGTCTTGTGAAGTTTTACTCTATCTGTGAGCAGGACAGTATTTAGTCCAAAGCACCATAAGAACCTTATGCAAATTTATGGAATTTTTTTTTCTCTGTAGTTCTGTTCTCTTTGATATTGGCCATGCAGATTCCAAGTTCCACAGCCTCACTGATCTCCTAATTCTGCATCAGTGAGATGATGAGTCTCTGCTGGGATTCCTCATTCCTGAAGCCCTGCCCAGAAATTGCCTGCAGGCAGAAAGCTGGGACAATTGTTTGTCTTACATCATTAATTTCCCTTATCTTAGGAATTACAGTCTAGCACTGCATGTTGTCCAATACCTAAATACAATTCTTTTATATATTTTGTCGAATTTTTTCAGTGTTTCCATAGCACCATAATCCCCATACCAGATATTTCTTTACTGGTGGGATATTTTCAGTTGTTTATTAGAAGAGTGCCATGTTATTAATATATTGACTATGGCTAAGACACTGCATAAAATTGCAAATATTTTATAATTTCTGTTTTTTTTTAGATTAAATGAAAATTTTGAATGTCTTTCCTAAAATTCTGGTGTATTTCCTTATATGTAAGAAATCTTTCTTTTCCTCCCAAGAAATTTGTCTTTTTTATAACAGCATTATTGAATAAAACAACTTAACTTGGCATAGTTAATTTTGTAACAAATCTTGTAGATATGCATCCATTTCACTGACTGGGGGTAACAAAAATTCTTTAGTGTACATTTTTTTAACCCCATGGATACCGGATTTCATAGATGAATTACTATGGAAAACTTTGTAATATTTTAGATTCTTGCTACTCACATGGTTGCCAGCTGACCAGCAGCATTAACATCAGCTAAGAAACTGTTAGAAATGTAAACTCTCAGGCCACATGCCAGATTTACTGAATGAGGATCTGCATTTTAACGAGAACCCCAGGTGTTCTGCATGTATATTCAAATCTGAGAAGCATTTCTGTACGGGATCATAGTTCCTGTGAATGTTCCCAATCTGTCTCACCTGACAGGTATATATTTAGATTCTGCATTAATAACAACACCTGGTAGAAAAGCAATCCGTTTGCTTGAAACACATTTATGCAGACTTTCTGGTCATCCTCAGGCTCCTATATATCATTGCAGCACCCAGAAGTGCTCCTAGGTGGCAGGACCTAGCTATGTTCCCATCCAAAACTCTATTTGAGGTCTATAACTCAGCTACTTCAAATATGAGGAGGCAACAACTTGACCTATATATTCTCCTTTCAGGTGCAGTTCTTTTCAAATGAAATTTGATTTAAACAAATGCAGCCACTGTGACTTAACAATACATTTATTTTATACATTCAACAAGATCTTCCAGCCAAGGGAGAAAATGGTACAACTCAAAATATTTATATTCTTCCATAGTTAGCCCGATAGAAGAGAAACATTTGGAGAAGTCACTTCTTTCTGTTCTGGAATTTAATAGCAAAGAAAATATAGAAAGAAGCAAGATAAGCTTTTAAAATGTGAAAATAAGTATATACTTATCTTGTAACCCTCCTAATACATTTCACCAGCTGCTGTTTATGAAGTTAGTCTTTTGCCTGACCACACTCGGCATTGTTCTTCTCCACTCCAGGTGCCTTAGTAGGACATACATATGTAGATTTGAGATTGGTCAGCACAACACCTTTTGAGGGGGCAAGTAAATGGTTTTACTCATGTCTGTGGACTTCAAGGAACAGTGTGGACATAGATAGGGCAAAGCAGGAAGTAACTATAGAGAAAATTAACTATTTAAATGTCATGAATATATTTTGACACACACACATCATTTAGCACAAGTGAAAAACAGACAAAGGAATGAACAAGTTACTGATGATTTTTTATTTGCTTCTTTTTCAGGATAGTTAGTCTTGAAATACTTAAAAAATCCAAAGTTAGTGGACCTTTCAAACTGCTGAAATAATAAGCTTTGCTAAGACCTGAATACAAGTAAATTTGAGTTTGTGCATTTACCATTGTGATCAGCAGGACATATATTTTATTCTTGGAGATGGTTTCTCTCTGTTAGATATATTTCCAAATGACTAATTTCATGGACTTTTTTTTATGTCCTTTGTGATCTTCATAAGGAATTATATATTTTAAAGAACAAGACAAATGTAAAATAATCTACTTTTAGGACACGTGTGTCAAAAGGAAATTATAGCTAATTTTTACATGTACTAAATATCTGTAAGTAAAGAAAGAAATACTGAAGAAATGAGCTTTACCTAAGGCACAAGTTTAATAGAAAATATATCCCAGACCTGATTGAAATCCTCTGCATTTAGAACATGATGTACTAGAACTGCGTACTCAGTAGCTTGCACTGCTTGTTAGCTTCTGGGTACATTTAAAATTGTAAAGTTAATTTATAAACCTTGAATTCTTTGATCATGAATTTTGGAAAAAAGTCTCTTTTTCTCCCTCTCTGTCTCTCTTATATACACACCACACACACACAGTTACTTTTAGACTAATTGGCATGGCTGACATTTTGGTGTCTACCTTTATTATCAGTTGTGCATTTATGGAAAGAAAGCCAAAAATTCATAATTCTACTTTTTAATTTCAATTTTCTAACTTATCCTCTAAAGTTATTTGGGTAAAAAAATTTTCTTACTTAGTGCAATGAGAAGTATTTAATATGATGTTTTAGTGTATTTTATGTATTTTAAAATAATTTATTGTAATTTTAGTATGTTAAAATACTTTTATCTTAGACTTAAGCAGATATAAATTACATAAGCAAACAATGAATGTATTTTGCATATGTATATATACATACACACACACACACACACACACACACATGCATATGAACTCACAACCCTAATAGAAAAGTATCTCTCTGGCTTAATTTCTTTTCACATTGTTGCAATTTTCATAATCCATATTTATTTATTTTTATTTTTTAATTTTTTTGTGGTACACGGGCCTCTCACTGTTGTGGCCTCTCCTGTTGCGGAGCACAGGCTCCGGATGCGCAGACTCAGCAGCCATGGTTCACGGGCTTAGCTGCTCCGCAGCATGTGGGATCTTCCTGGATTGGGGCATGAACCCGTGTCCCCTGTATCGGCAGGCAGACTCTCATCCACTGCACCAACAGGGAAGCCCATATTTATTTTATTTTAGAAATCACTTTTTTTTTTTTTTTTTTTGTGGTATGCGGGCCAGTCACTGTTGTGGCCTCTCCCATTGCAGAGCACAGGCTCTGGACGTGCAGGCTCAGCAGCCATGGCTCACGGACCCAGCCGTTCCATGGCATGTGGGATCTTCCCGGACCACCTGAACCCATGTCCCCTGCATCAGCAGGCGGACTCTCAACCACTGCGCCACCAGGGAAGCCCTAGAAATCACTTTTACTGAACATTTTTCAATATTTTATCTTGTCATTCTGAAATTTGACATTCATTTTTTCCTGTACCATGGGGAAGGAATAACTCAAGCTAAGTGGGAAGGAGTTAATTTATCAGTGTGTATCTCTTTATAATCTCCAACTCCAAAGTTTTAAGAAATTGGAATTTAATGCAGCCTATTTCAATTGGTAACTATATGACTTTGGTAACTTTCAAAAATCTCTGAGTCTCAATTTATTTATGTCATCTATGTCAGACTATACTACAAAGCTATAGTAATCAAGACAATATGGTACTGGAACAAATACAGAAATATAGGTCAATGGAATATGATAGAAAGCCCAGAGATAAACCCACGTACCTATGGTCAACTAATCTATGACAAAGGAGGCAAGGATATGTAAAGGAGAAAAGACAGTCTCTTCAATAAGTGGTGCTATGACAACTGGACAGCTACATGTAAAAGAATGAAATTAAAACACTCCCTAACACCATACACAAAAATAAACTCAAAATAGATTAAATACCTAAATGTAAGACTGGACACTATAAAACTATTAGAGGAAAAGATAGGAAGAACACACATAGACATAAATCACAGCAAGATCTTTGTTGAACCACCTCCTACAGTAATGGACATAAAAACAAAAATAAACAAATGGGACCTAATGAAACTTGAAAGCTTTTGCACAGCAAAGGAAACTACAAAGAAGACAAAAAGACAACCCTCAGAATGGGACAAAATATTTGCAGACAAGTCACCAGAAAAAGGATTAATCTCCAAAATATATAAACAACTCATGCAGCTCAATATTAAAATAAAACAAACAACCCAAGCAACAAATGGACAGAAGACCTAAATAGACATTTCTCCAAAGAAGACATACAGATGGCCAAGAGGCACATGAAAAGCTGCTCAACATCACTAGTTATTAGAGAAATGCAAATCAAAACTACAATGAGATGCCACATCACCCTTGTTAGAATGGGCATCATCAGAAAATCTAGAAACAACAAATGCTAGAGAGGGTGTGGAGAAAAAGGAACCCTCTTGCACTGTTGGTGGGAATGTAAATTGATAAAGCTGCTATAAAGAAAGTATGGAGGTTCATTAAAAAACTAAAAATAGAACTACCATATGACCCAGCAATCCCAGTAATGGGTATATACCTTGAGAAAACCATAATTCAAAAAGAGTCATGTACCCCAATGTTCGTTGCAGCACTATTTACAATAACCAGGTCATGGAAGCAAACTAAATGCTCATCAACAGGCAAATGGATTAGAAAATGTGGTACTTAGGGCTTCCCTGGTGGTGTAGCAGTTGAGAGTCCGCCTGCCGATGCAAGGGACGCAGGTTCATGCTCCGGTCTGGGAGGATCCCACATGCCACAGAGCAGCTGGGCCTCTGAGCCATGGCCGCTGAGCCTGTGTATCTGGAGCCTGTGCTCCACAACGGGAGAGGCCACAGCAGTGAGAGGCCTGTGTACTGCATAAAAAAAAAAAAAAAAGAAAAGAAAATGTGGTACATATATCTAATAGAATATTGATCAGCCATAAAAAGGAACAAAATTTGTTCATATGTAGAGACGTGGATGGACCTAGAGACTGTCATACAGAGTGAAGGAAGTCAGAAAGAGAAAAACAAATATCATATATTAACACACATATGTAGAATCTAGAAAAATGTTACAGATGAATTGGTTTTCAAGGTAGAAATAGAGACAAATATGTAGAAAACAAAAGTTGGACACCAAGGGGGGAAAGCAGGGGTGCAGGGGTGATGGTTGTGGGATGAATTGGGAGATTGGGATTGATATATATACACTAATATGTATAAAATTGATAACTAATAAGAACCTGCTGTTTAAAAAAATAAATAAAATTAAAAACAAACCCAAACAAAGCAAAATTTAGAAGTCTTGGACAATAAAATCAATCAAATTGAATTACTTGACATTTATAGGATATCCTTCCCAATAATAGTATGATGCACACTACTGTGAAATATACATTGAATAGTCTCCATGGTATACCATATTCTGGGCCACAAAAGAAGTTTTAATAAATTTAAAAACATTGAAGTTCTACAAAGTATGTTCTCTGATCATAATTAAATTTAGTGATCCATAATTGAAAGAAATATTGGAATGCTGCAGATATGTGAAAATTAAATATTAATTCTAAATAATCAATGGGTTAAATAAAAAATAATGAAAGAAATTTAAAAAGTACTTTTAAATGAACCAAAAAACCCCACAATATATCAAAATATAGGAGAAGCAGGTAAAATAATGCTTAGATGAAAATTTGTACCTTTTTAGTATTCAATCTTAAGAAAGTTCAAAAGAAAAAGCAAACTGAATCCAAAATAAGCAGAAGGGAGTATACAATAAAGATAAAACAAAAATTAATAAAATGCAAAAGGTAAAATAATAAAGAAAACCAATTAAATCAAAAGTTGATATTTTGGAATAATTAACAAAGTTGAAAGACCTTTAACTAGTCAAGAAAAAGTAGGAGAAACAAATGACTAAAGTCAGGAATTAAAATAATAATAATGAGATATTGTCAAAAACTTTATATCAACAAATGAGACAACTTAGATAAAATGGATAGATTTCTACAAATTACTAAAAGTCACTCAAGGAGAATTTAATTTTATGACTATATAATTAACACAGAAAAAACATAAAATAGTAATTAAAAATCCCTCCCCTCCCAAAAAGCTGAGGCCTGAATGGTTTCACTGGCATACTATGTCAAATATTTAAAGAAGAAATAATGCCAATTCTACACAAACTTTTACAGGTTATAGAAAATGTAAAAAACATTTTTGAATTCACTCTTTGATGCCAGCATTACCCTCATACAAAGAGATCATGAGAAAAAATATTACAGACCAATATCCTTCATAATCATACACACAAAATTCTCTAACAAGATATTAACAAAGAAAAATCAGCAGCATAAGAAAGGTTATATACCATGATGAAATGGAATTTACCTTTGGAATACAAGGTTAGTTTAACATCTAGAAATCAGTCAATATAATATACCACATAAATGGAGTCTGACATAAAACAAAACACATGACTATCTCAATAAGAAAGTCCTTTTGCAGTAACATAATGAAGAAGAAAATATTTAGGGATAAATCTTGTACAGAGAGAGGGCAAGCTTCCTACATTAAAAATTACAAAACATCATGGAAGAGAAATTTCAAACTGAACAAAATAAAAGAATAAAACATCTATGATTATGAATCAGAGGACACAGTATTAATAGATTGGTATTTCTTTCCAAAAAGAGCTACAGAGTCAATATTTTTAAAAATCCGACTATTTAAAAAAAATAATAAATTAAAAGGCTGTTCCTATGAACATGCAAAGGACTTAGATATCCAAAACAATTATTAAAAAGAAAAATACAGTTGTAGAACATGTCCTACCCAGTTTCAAATATGTTATAAACCTACAGTAACCAAGACAGTGTCGTACTGTCGTGAAGATCAGCATATGGATCAATGGAAGAGAATTGAACGTCCAGAAATAAACCCTTACATTTTTGACAAAGGTGCCAAAACAGTCCAAAGAAATAAAGCATAGCGTTTTTTTGGAAAAAGGTCCTGGGAAAATTGGATATCTATATCTTTTAAGAAAAGAAATAAACTTATTTTTTTGTAATTTTTATTGGAGTATAGTTGATTTACAATGCTGTATTAGTTTCAGGTGTACAACAAAGTGAATCAGTTGTACATATAAACATATCCACTCTTTTTTAGATTATTTTCCCACAGAGACCATTACAGAGTATTGAGTAGAGTTCTCTGTGCTATACAGTAGGCCTTTATTAGTTATTTATTTTATATATAGTAGTGTGTTTATGTCCATCCCAATCTTTCAATTTATCCCTCTCCACTCCTTACACCCTGGTACTCATAAGTTTAGTTTCTACATTTGTAATTCTATTTCTGTTTTGTAGATAAGTTCATTTGTACCCTTATTTTCTTAGATTCCACATATAAGTGATATCATATGATATTTGTCTTTCTCTGTCTGACTTAGGTACAGGATCAAGATGGTGGAATAGGAGAACCTGGAGTTCACCTTTCCCCACAGAACATCAAGAATACATCTACAAATGATAAACTTAGTTTTTATCTCACCTCATTAACAAAAGTAACTCAAATAGGATCATAGATCTAAACATATGAACTCAAAATATAAACTTCTAGAAGAAAATATAGGAGAAAATTTTCATGATCTTGAGTTAGGCAGAAATCTTCTTAGACCAGATATCAAAAGCAAGAAGCATAGAAATGATTAATTGAGCTTTATTAAAATTAAAAATAAAACTTTTGCAGTTTAAAAGTTTCCATTAAAATAATGAAAAATAGGCCATATACTTTATCTTAATCCATTTGGGCTGCTATAACAAAATTCCAGAGACTGGGTAGCTTAAACAGCAGATATTTATTTCTCACCGTCCTGCAGGCTGGGAAGTCTAAGATCAAGAGCTCAGTAGGTTCTGTATCTGGTGAGAACCCACTCCCCTTGTCACTGTAACCTCACATGGTGGAAGGGGTGAAGGAGCTCTCTGGAGTCTCTTTTATAAAGGAAATAATTCCTTTGAGGGCTCCACCCTTGTGAAATACTCACCACCCAAATGTCCCACTTCCTAATACCATCACATTAGGGGTTAGATTTAACATATAAATTTTGAGGGGAAACAATTATTCAGACCATAGAAAACTGGGAGGAAACACTTGAATATTGTTATGTATTGAATTATGTTACCCCAAATTCATATGCAAGGTATTAATTACTCCAGTGCTTCAGAATGTGACCTTATTTGGAGATAGGATCCTTAGAGGGCTAATCTAGTTAAAGTGAGGTCATTAGAGCAGTCTCTAATCCATTATGACTGATGTTCATATAAAAAGAGGAAATCTGGACATGGACGCACAGAGAGAAGACAATGTGAAGAGACACAGGGAGAGGATGGTCATTTGCAAGCCAAGGAGAGAAGTTGGGAAATGATTCTCCCTTGCAGCCCTCAGATGGTGCCAACTTTGTAGACACTGATTTTAGACTTCCAGTCTACAGAACTGGGAGACAATAAATTGGTTGTTTAAGCCACTCATTTTGTGGTACTGTGTTACAGCAGCCCTGGGAGACTTAATAGGCATATAATATATCAGATAAAAGCCTCATATGAAGAATATATAAACAACGTTAACAACTCATTTGAAAGAAGACAAACAACAAAAATTAAAATTGGACAAAAGACTTGGTATGAAAATGTGCTCAGCATCAAGTCATTAGGGAAATTTAAAACCACAGTAAGTTGCCTCCACACCTATTGGTATGGCTATAAGAAAAAAGTAAAACAATATCAAGCGTTGTTGAAAAGATTGGAAGCCTCAAACATTTCTGGTGGAATGTAAAATGGTTTAGCCACTTTGGAAACAGTTTCCTAAAAATTTGACATGTGACAGCAAGTCTACTTCAAGAATCTACTGAGTGAAGATACATGTCCACAAAAGATTCGTACATAGGGCTTCCCTGGTGGCGCAGTGGTTGACAGTCCGCCTGCCAATGCAGGGGAGACGGGTTCATGCTCCAGTCCGGGAGGATCCCACATGCCGCGGAGTGGCTGGGCCCGTGAGCCATGGCCACTGAGCCTGTGCATCTGGAGCCCGTGCTCCATGGTGGGAGAGGCCACAACAGTGGGCAGCCCGCGTACCGCAAAAAAAAAAAAAAAGACTCGTACACAAGTACTTACTGCATCATTATTCATAATAACTAAAAAGTGGAAACCATCCAAATTTCCATCAACTGGTGAAAGGATAAACAAAATATGATATATCCATGCAATGGAATACTATTTGGCGTTAATAAAATGAAATACTGATACATAGGTATGTCTTGAAACTATGTTGATAGCTCTTATGACATTGCCTTTACTGCTGTGTGAGGGTCCTGTCAGCCCTCCTAGTTCTGATTTCTCAACCTGGCTGTGGGACATACTGATGCCCAAGACTCATTTTGTTGTAGGGAATGGAGGAAAGTCTTTGTTCTGGCAAATAGGGATAATAACATCCTGAATGGGTGATAAGACATTGCTTCAAATTTCCACCACCGTATCAAATGTCTATCTAATAAATAGGTAACTAGCTTTTTTA
This sequence comes from Mesoplodon mirus, assembly GCF_964341445.2. Taxonomy (NCBI): domain Eukaryota; kingdom Metazoa; phylum Chordata; class Mammalia; order Artiodactyla; family Ziphiidae; genus Mesoplodon; species Mesoplodon mirus. The sequence goes on along the minus strand of NC_138990.1, from coordinate 27,869,460 downwards.
ATTCACTTCTGACAGTTTTAGTCTTAGTAGAATATGCCCAGATTTTAATTAAATGTCATAGCGACTTTACATTGTTGTATATCTCAGAGCAGCTGATATTTAAGAGAGATGTTTTCTTCATGAGATTTTACTATAACAATCCCTTGACCATTAAATATGGGAAAGGACAATGTACAATTATTATGAGGTTCTTTCCAAACAACACTATGTCATTAGTAAGATGAAAGTATACTTAAATCAATGGTCCAATAAATATGCAACTAGGGCTTCCCTGGTGGAGCAGTGGTTGGGAGTCTGCCTGCCGATTCAGGGGACGTGGGTTCGTGCCCTGGTCTGGGAAGATCCCACGTGCCACGGAGCGGCTGGGCCCGTGAGCCATGGCCGCTGAGCCTGCGCGTCCGGAGCCTGTGCTCCGCAACGGGAGAGGCCACAACAGTGAGAGGCCCGTGTACCGAAAAAAAAAAAAAATGCAACTAAAGTTTATATGTTATATCCTTTGCTACATATTACATCACAATATGATTATACCCTGATTGTAATGTGACTGCAATCTAATTTAGTAATGAGGTTTTCCACTTCATGGTTTTATTTAGAGAAAAAATATTTGGTCAAATTGATACCTATATTTATCAAATAAATTAAGCAAAGTTTGGAAAAATACTCGCTGGCATTATTTTCTCTTATTCTATTCACATAATGATCACAAATCTTTCATTACATATTATTTTGATATAAAAATCATTTCCCCTTTATATTAACGGTAAAATAATTGTATAAGAGAATGCATTGAAAGGCCAACATTCAGTAATAAACCTGTAGGCATCTTTCGTGCTGTTACTGCTCTGAAAAATAGACCAGTTTTTTTTTATAGGCTGGTTTTCTGCTTATTCTCAATGTGCTATTTGAATTTTCCAAACTTAAATGTTAAGAGAGTCTCCAAGGGGTACTTTCAGTCTTAGCCAAAGCAAACAATGAAAAGTGAAGAAAGTGTTTCCTCTGTAGAAAAATCACCAGCCTTCTCCAGTCAGAGTTTCTCAATGAATATGGCACATCTTCCATGAGGGAGATGAAAGATGCACAATCTCCACCAGGTGATAGGGACCAACATCGTCAGTGGTGAGTCATGTTGATAACATGTGCCCTGGATGTGATGTGATAAGAAGGGCAGGCACTTTACCTCTGTGGTCTTCCTCCCCCGAAAATCATAATCTCAATCTAAGCATAACAAAAATATCAGACAAATCCCAATTCAGGGACATTCTGCAAAATACTTGGCTGGTACAGCTCAAAACTGTTAAAGTCATCAAAAACAGGAACATCTGAGAAGTTTACACAGTCTAAAGAGCCTAAGGAGACATAACAGCTACCTGTAGTGTGGAATCCTGAAACAGAAAAAAGGGCATTAGGTAAAAGGAGGTAAATGTATAAACTCTGGACTTTAGTAAATAACAATATATCAACATTGGCTTACTATTAATTGTGACAAATGAACCATTACTAATGTAAGACATTAATAATAGGAAAAAATGGGTGTTGGGCATGGGCAAAATCTCTATACTATTTTCATTATTTTCCTAGAAACTTAAAACTGTTCTAATTTTTTTTAAGTTCATTACAACAAAACAAGCCTAGAGTAGGAACAGTTTCTATTATATCACAAGCAGGAGTTTCACTGTGGCCAAGGAGTCTACGATCATTACGTGAACAAAAAAAATGAGGCTTACTTTGCCTGCAGGGTAAAGACCCTTGGGCCTGGGAGTATGACAGAGAAAGATCTTTTGGAAGTTGAGGAGCTGGTGCTAAGGTCCCATTTATTCTGTAATTTGTGCAGCAGGACAGGGCATTTCAGAAATTCCTCAGCAAAGACAGCATGATATATTGCTCATCCTCCTTCACTATTGTTTCCTCAGTGTCTGGCAGAAGAACCAGAAAACACAGGTGATTAAAAAAGAAAACAGTGAAGGAATGAATGAACCAAATCAACATCAATTCAATTGAATGATTAAAACAAAACAAAGAAACAACCACCAAGCCAAAAAATAATCAACTCAGTGAAAAGATATCAAAGATGTTATTTAACATAAGGTTGAGAAGAACACCCTGTGGATTGATCTTTTTCTCTCTTCAATCCCATGTTTGGGAATTTTACAGGAATGGATTGTGTTTCCCTAATGTTCTAACAACTGTTTCCTTAATGATCTCCAATTCAATGATGCATTTAAACCTATACCAACCAGATCCTCATCTTTGCACCATCAGCACAAAGTAAATTTCCTTTCAAAATAGACTGAAATGAGTCTTTTTCTTTAGGAGAATGTGAAATAAAAATGTAAAAAATGCTGTTTGAAAGAAAGAGGATGCATGGGGAAGATTAAGTAGCTAGGGATGTTAGCACTATTTTCAGGCAAGTGGACAAAAAACATTTTTGTTGTGCAGTTCTCTTTCTGTACGACATCTTTCTTCTACTTGAAATTTGCTGTCTATTACATGTAAGTAAACGGAAGTGTCTACAATGTGCCAGAGCTATTTCCTGTTGAACACAACAGTGCTCGTTTTTTTTATAAAAATGTTGAACTTCATTTTATTGATCCTTAAGTTATAGTCTGCTGCAAAATTGCACACCAGGACATTTTTGTGAAGAAGACCCATCATACATACAAAGCCACAAGGCAATGAATACTGATTCTTCAATAACTCCGAGGCTTGCACTGATTTAGAATAAAAATGGGGGACAATAACGAGAAACACAACCTCATGTTGGACTGTGTTTAATGTGGCTAATGGTGCATAATCTAGTTTTCTGATATGTCATTATATGAACAATCTGCCTTTTGTTTATTTATTTGTTTTAGTTAAAAATGCAGATATTTCTAAGAATGTAGTTAGTAGAACTTTCTTACTGCAAGCCCTGAACCAGGTTCTTTTGACCCATATTCCTGAAGATCTGAGAAGAGTTGCCCTGAAAATATCACACATAAGAAAGCAAAGAAGGCAAAGCCCCAGTGCAGCCCCAGAGGGACTGCCACTGCCACCCAAGCGCAAGCAACAGCTTCCCAGCTGGAGGAGTCACTGCCCCACGCGCCAGTGGGCCATGCACTGAGAAATACAGAGCAAAATTGGCTTTCTGCTGTGCCTATAAAATCCTATGTCTTCAAAGATCTAAAGAATCTTAGATTCTTTAGAATCGAAGGGGCGCCTTCAAGATGGCAGAGGAGTGAGACATGGAGCTTGCCTTCCTCCCCAAAAATACATCAGAAACACAACTACATGTGGAACAACTCCTACAGAACACCTACTGAACACTGGCAGAAGACCTCAGACTTCCCAAAATGCAAGAAACTCCCCATGGTTAGGGCAAAAGCAAAAAGAATAAACAGAGACAAAAGAATAGGGACGGGACCCATACCAGTGGGAGAGAGCCTTGAAGGAGGAAAGGTTTCCACACACTAGGAGCCCCTTCGCGGGTGGAGACTGCGGGTGGTGGAGGGGGAAAGCTTAGGAGCCGCAGAGGAGAGCGCAGCCACAGGGGTGCGGAGGGCAAAGCGGAGAGATTCCAGCACAGAGGATCGGTGCCCTCAGGCGCTCACCAGCCTGAGACGCTTGTCTGCTCACCCGTGGGGGCGGGCGGGGCTGGGAGCTGAGGCTCGGGCTTCAGTCGGAGCGCAGGGAGAGGACTGGGGTTGCCGGCGTGAACACAACCTGAAGAAGTTAGTGTGCCACGGCTGGCCAGGAGGGAGTCGGGGAAAAGTCTGGACCTGCCGAAGGGACAAGAGACTTTTTCTTGCCTCTTTGTTTCCTCGTGCACGAGAAGAGGGGATTCAGAGCACCGCCTAAATGAACTCCAGAGACCAGAGCAAGCCGCGGCTATCAGCACAGACCCCAGAGATGGGCATAAGACTCTAAGGCTGCTGTTGCAGCCACCAAGAAGCCTGTGTGCAAGAACAGGTCACTGTCCACACCTCCCCTCCCGGGAGCCTGTGCAGCCCGCCACTGCCGGGGTCCCGGGATCCAGGGACAACTTCCCCGGGAGAGCGCATGGCGCACCCTGGGCTGGTGCAATGTCCCGCCGGCCTCTGCCGCTGCAGGCTCACCCCGCACTCCATACCCCTCCCTCCCCCCGGCCTGAGTGAGCCAGAGCCCCCGAATCAGCGGCTCCTTTAACCCCGTCCTTTCTGAGCGAAGAACAGATGACCTCAGGCGACCTACACACAGAGGCGGGGCCAGATCCAAAGCTGAACCCCTGGAGATAAGCGAACAAAGAAGAGAAAGGGAAATCTCTCCCAGCAGCCTCAGGAGCAGCAGATTGAATCTCCACAATCAACCTGATGTGCCCTACATCTGTGGAATACCTGAATAGACAATAAATCATCCCAAATTGAGGCAGTGGACTTGGGAGCAACTGTAGACTTGAGGTTAGCTTTCTGCATCTAATATGTTTCTGGTTTTATGTTTATCTTAGTTTAGTATTTAGAGCTACTTATCATGGGTAGATCTGTTTATTCATTTGGTTGCTCTCTTCTTTTTAAATTATATATATATATAAATCTATCTATCTATATATATTTTTTTATTCCTTTTCCTCTTTTTGTGAGTGTGTATGTGTAGGCTTCTTTCTGTGATTATTTTCTGTATAGCTTTGCTTTTGCCATTTGTTCTAGGGCTCTGACTGTCTTTTTTTTTTTTTTTAGTATAGTTTACAGTGCTTGTTATCATTGGTGGATTTGTTTTTTGGTTTGGTTGTTCTTTTCTTCCTTTATCTATTTTTATTACTTTTTTATTATTAATACTTATTTGCTTTTTAAATAACTTTATTTTATTTTATTTTTTATTTCTTTCTCTCTTTCTTTTTCTCCTTTTTTCTTCTGAGCCTTGTGGTTGACATGGTCTTTGTGCTCTGGCCGGGTGTCAGGCCTGAATTTCTGAGGTAGGAGAGCCGAGTCCAGGACATTGGTCCACCAGAGACCTCCTGGCCCCACATAATATCAAACAGCGAAACATCTCCCAGAGATCTCTATCTCAACACTAAGACCCATCTCCACTCAACTACCAGCAAGCTCCAGTGCCGGACACCACATGCCAAACAACTAGCAAGACAGGAACACAAAACCACCCATTAGTAGAGAGGCTGCCTAAAATCATAATAAGTTCACAGAAATGCCAAAACACACGACTAGATATGGCCCTGCTCACCAGAAAGACAAGATCCAGCCTCATCCACCAGAACACAGGCACTAGTCCCCTCCACCAGGAAGCCTACACAATCCACTGGACCAAACATATCTACTGGGAGCAGACAACAAAAACAACGGGAACTACAAATCTGCAGCCTGTCAAATGGAGACCCCAAACACAGTAAATTAAGCAAAATAAGAAGACAGAGAAATACAAAGCAGATGAAGGAACAAGGTAAAAACTCACCAGACCAAACAAATGAAGAGGAAATAGGCAGTATACCTGAAAAGAATTCAGAGTAATTATAGTAAAGATGATCCAAAATCTTGGAAATAGAATGGCTAAAATACAAGAAATGTTTAATAAGGACTTAGAAGAATTAAGAGCAAACAAACAATGATGAACAACACAATACTTGAAATTAAAATTTCTCTAGAAGGAATCAATAGCAGAATAACTGAGGCAGAAGAATCGATAAGTGACCTGGAAGATAAAATAGTGGAAATAACTACTGCAGAGCAGAATAAAGAAAAAAAGAATGAAAAGAACTGAGGACAGTCTCAGAGAACTCTGGGACAACATTAAATGCACCAATATTCGAATTAAGGGGTCCCAAAGGAAAAAGAGAAAAAAAAAAAAAAAAGGACTGAGAAAATATTTGAAGAGATTACAGTTGAAACTTTCCCTAATATGGGAAAGGAAATAGTCAATCATGTCCAGGAAGCACAGAGAGTCCTATACAGGATAAATTCAAGGAGAAACATGCCAAGACACATATTAATCAAAGTATCAAAAATTAAATTCAAAGAAACAATATTAAAATCAGCAAGACAAAAGCAACAAATAACATACAAGGGAATCCCCATCCCCATAAGGTTAATAGCTGATCTTTCAGCAGAAACACTGCAAGCCAGAAGGGAGTAGCAGGACATATTAAAGTTATGAAAGGGAAAAACCTATAACCAAGATTACTCTACGCAGCAAGGATCTCATTCAGATTTGATGGAAAAATTAAAACCTTTACAGACAAGCAAAAGCTAAAAGATTTCAGCACCACAAAACCAGCTTTACAACAAATGCTAAAGGGACTTCTCTAGGCAGGAAACACAAGAGAAGGAAAAGACCTACAATAACAAAACCAAAATAATTAAGAAACTCGTAATAGGAACATACATATCTATAATTACCTTAAATGTAAATGGTTTAAATGCTCCAACTAACAGACATAGACTGGCTGAATGGATACAAGAACAAGACCTATATATATGCTGTCTACAAGAGACCCACGTCAGACCCAGGGACACATACAGACTGAAGGTGAGGGGATGGAAAAACATATTCCATGCAAATGGAAATCGAAAGAAAGCTGGAGTAGCAATTCTCATATCAGACAAAACAGAATTTAAAATAAAGACTATTACAAGAGACAAAGAAGGACACTACATAATGATCAAGGAATCAATCCAAGAAGAAGATATAAAAATTATAAATATGTATGCACCCAACATAGGAGTACCTCAATACATAAGGCAAATGCTAACAGCCATAAAAGGAGAAATTGACAGTAACACAATTATAGTAGGGGACTTTAACATCTCACTTTCACCAACGGACTGATCATCCAAAGGGAAAATAAATAAGGAAACACAAGCCTTAAATGATACATTAAACAAAATGGACTTAATTGACATTTATAGGACATTCCATCCAAAAACAACAGAATACACATCCTTCTCAAGTGCTCATGGAACATTCTCCAGGATAGATCATATCTTGGGTCACAAATCAAGCCTTGGTAACTTTAAGAAAACTGAAATCTTATCAAGTATCTTTTCTGATCACATTGCTAAGAGAATAGATATCAATTACAGGAAAAAATCTGTAAAAATACAAACACATGGAGGCTAAACAATACACTACTAAATAACCAAGAAATCACTGAAGAAATCAAAAAATACCTAGAAACAAATGACAATGAAAACAATGACCTAAAACCTATGGGATGCAGCAAAAGCATCTAAAACTTCTAAGAGGGAAGTTTATAGCAATACAATCCTACCTCAAGAAACAAGGAACATCCCAAATAAACAACCTAACCTTACATCTAAAGCAGTAAGAGAAAGAAGAACAAAAAAACCCCAAAGTTAGCTAAAGGAAAGAAATCCTACAGGTCAGATCAGAAATAAATGAAAAAGAAATTACAGAAACAATAGCAAAGATCAATAAAAGTAAAAGATGATTCTTTGAGAAGATAAACAAAATTGATAAAACATTAGCCAGACTCATCAAGAAAAAAAGGGAGAGGACTCAAATCAATAGAATTAGAAATGAAAAAGGAGAAGTAACAACTGACACTGCAGAAATACAAAGGATTATGGGAGATTACTACAAGCAGCTATATGCCAATAAAATGGACAACCTGGAAGAAATGGACAAATTCTTGGAAAGGCACAACCTTCTGAGACTGAACCAGGGAGAAATAGAAAATATAAACAGAGCAATCACAAGCACTGAAATTGAAACTGTGGTTAAAAATCTTCCAGCAAACAAAAGCCCAGGACCAGATGGCTTCACAGGTGAATTCTATCAAATATTTAGAGAAAAACTAACACCTATCCTTCTCAAACTCTTCCAAAATATAGCAGAGGGAGGAACACTCCCAAACTCATTCTATGAGGCCATCATCACTCTGATACCAAAACCAGACAAAGATGTCACAAAGAAAGAAAACTACAGCCCAATATCACTGATGAACATAGATGCAAAAATCCTCAACAAAATACTAGCAAACGGAATTCAACCGCACATTAAAAGGATCATACACCATGATCAAGTGGGTTTTATCCCAGGAATGCAAGGATTCTTTAATGTATGCAAATTAATCAATGTGATACACCATATTAACAAAGAGAAGATGAAAAACCATATGACCATCTCAATAGATGCAGAAAAAGCTTTTGACGATATTCAACACCCATTTATGATAAATACCCTCCAGAAAGTAGGCATAGAGGGAACTTACCTCAACATAATAAAGATCATGTATGACAAACCCAAAGCCAACATCGTTTACAGTGGTGAAAAACTGAAACCATTTCCACTAAGATCAGGAACAAGACAAGGTTGCCCACTCTCACCACTATTACTCCACATAATTTTGGAAGTTTTAGCCACAGCAATCAGAGCAGAAAAAGAAATAACAGAAATCCAAACTGGAAAAGAGGAAGCAAAATTGTCACTGTTTCCAGATGACATGATACTATACATAGAGAATCCTAAAGATGCTACCAGAATACTACTAGAGCTAATGAATGAATTTGGCAAAATAGCAGGATACAAAATTAATGCACAGAAATCTCTTGCATTCCTATATACTTATGGTGAAAAATCGGAAAGAAAACATTAAGAAACACTCCCATTTACCATCGCCAGAAAAAGAATAAAATTCCTAGGAATAAACCTACCTAAGGAGACAAAAGACCTGTATTCAGAAAACTCTTAAGACACTGATGAAAGAAAATAAAGATGATACAAATAGATGGAGAGATATAACATACTCTTGGATTGGAAGAATCAATATTGTGAAAATGCCTATCCAACCCAAAGGAATCTACAGATTCAATTCTATCCCTATCAGACTACCAATGTAATTTTTCACAGTACTAGAACAAAAGAAAAACCGAGCTAGAGGAATCAGGCTCCTAGACTTCAGACTCAACTACAAAGCTACAGTAATCAAGACAGTATGGTACTGGCACAAAATCAGAAATATAGATCAGTGGAACAGGATAGAAAGCCCAGAGATAAACCCATGCACATATGGTTACCTTATATTTGTAATGGAGGGAAGAATATACAATGGAGAAAAGACAGCCTCTTCAATAACTGGTGCTGGGAAAACTGGAAAGCTACATGTAAAAGAATGAAATTAGAACACTCCCTAACACCATACACAAAAGTAAACTCAAAATGGATTAAAGACCTAAATGTAAGGCCAGATCTATAAAACTCTTCGAGGAAAACATAGGCAGAACACTCCATGACATAAATCACAGCAAGATCCTTTTTGACCCACCTCCTAGAGAAATGGAAATAAAAACAAAAGTAAACAAATGGGACCTAATGAAACTTCAAAGCTTATGCACAGCAAAGGAAACCATAACCATACAACAAGAAAAACCTCAGAATGGGAGAAAATATTTGCAAATGAAACAATTGACAAAAGATTAATCTCCAAAATATACAAGCAGCTTATGCAGCTCAATGTCAAAAAAACAAACAACCCAATCCAAAAAATGGGTAGAGGACCTAAATAGACATTTCTCCACAGACGATATACAGATTGCTAACAAACACATGAAAGGAAGCTCAACATCACTAATCATTAGAGAAATGCAAAGCAAAACTCTAATGAGGTATCACCTCACACTAGTCAGAATGGCCATCATCAAAAACATCTACAAGCAATAAATGCTGGAGAGGGTGTGGAGAAAAGGGAACCCGCTTGCACTGTTGGTGAGAATGTAAATTGATACAGCCACTATGGAGAACAGTATGGAGGTTCCTCAAAAAACTAAAAATAAAACTACCATATGACCCAGCAATCCCACTATGGGCATATACCCTGAGAAAACCATAATTCAAAAAGAGTCATGTACCACAATGTTCATTGCAGGTCTATTTACAATAGCCCAGACATGGAAGCAGCCTAAGTGTCCATTGAAAGATGAATGGACAAAGAAGATATGGCACTTATATACAATGGAATATTACTCAGCTATAAAAGGAAACAAAATTGAGTTATTTGTATTGAGGTGGTTGGACCTAGAGTCTATCATACAGAGTGAAGTAAGTCAGAAAGAGAAAAACAAATACCGTATGCTAACACACACACACACACACACACACACACATATGTATATATATATGGAATCTAAAAAAAAAAGGTTCTGAAGAACATAGGGGCAGGGTAGGAATAAAGATGCAGAAGTAGAGAATGGACTTGAGGACACAGGGAGGGAGAAGTGTAAGATGGGATGAAGTGAGAGTGGCATGGATATATATACACTATCAAATGTAAAATAGATAGTTAGTGGGAAGCAGACAATAGTACAGGGAGATCAGCTCGGTGCTTTGTGTCCACTTAGAGGGGTGGGATAGGGAGCGTGGGAGGGAGACACAAAAAAGAACGAATATGGGGATGTACGTAAATGTATAGCTGATTCACTTTGTTATACAGAAGGAACTAACACATCATTGTAGAGCAATTATACTCCAATAAAGATGTTTAAAAATAAAGAAAGAAAGGAAAGAAGAAAGTCATGCATTTTCTGTTCTGTGCTCACACCCCACTCACACTGTGTGCAGGAAAAGGGGATTCTCAGTGCTGTGAGAATACTCATTCATTCTGTTGAGTACTGTAACTGTCATCCAACGCACACTCTTCCAAGGGGAGTTTAGGCTCTAATTCTTTCTTTTTCTAGTTTATTTTTATAAATTATCAAAGTAAACACATTCTAAGCACGCACATATACACACAATGAAGAATAGACAGCTTCCAGTCTCAGAGGAAAACTACATAGCAAGTGCTATGTTTCTAGAAATTTTCTATGCTTACATTAAAAATACATAAATGTTGACAAATCTAGGTATGTATTCATTTTCTATAGCTTCCATACATTAAGTACCACAAGCAGAATGACTTAAAATAAGATATATTTATTCTCTCCCAGTTCTGGAGGCCAGAAGTCTGTAATCAAGATTTCAGCAGGGCCTCTTTCTCTCCGGAGGCTGGAGAGGAGGCTGCTTCCTCGCCTCTCCCAGATTCCAGTGGCTCCAGGTGTGTCTTGGCTTATGTCCATACCCTAGTCTCTGTTCTTCACGTGGCTGTCTCCCTGTCTCTGTGTGCTCAAATCTCTCTCTGCTTTTCTATTATAAGGGCACCAGTCATTGGATTTAGGGTGCACCCTAAACCTAGGAGGAGCTGATCTCCAGATACTTAATTTAATAACATCTGCAAAGACTGTTTTCCAAATAATATCACATTCACAGGTTCTGAGGTTTAGGACATGAACATGAATACATTTTTTTGGGGACACAATGCACCCCACTATAAAGCACAGGTGTGTGTATATAAACCCATACAGAGAGCTAAATATATAGTTGCAGTCAGATTCTCAGCAGGAACCAAATGGAACCCTTAAACTAGGGTCCTCCAAGGAGGCTTTAATACAGGGTCTGTCTGCAAAGGTCTGGGTGGGATATAAGAAAAGCAGACAGGCTGGGACAGCCCCCAAGGCTCAAGGGGCAGAGGGCAGGGACACAGAGAGGAACAGCATTGTTTGTCAGGGAAGCTGGAGAAACAAAAACCCTGACTTCCCCTTTCCCACCCCGTCATCTCTCCCACCTCTTGTAAGACATCCCCTTTGGCCAAATACACATGGCAGCCAGAAGACAGGGCCCCCATCCACCCAGGCCAAAGCTCAGAGTGGAGGAGGGGACAGAGAGGATCTGGAAATATGACCAGAGCATTTTCACTCATATGAAGCTACTGGGCATGGATTATATATATATATATATATATATATATATATATATATATATATATATATATTGCACAAATGAGATTATTCTACAAATCAGCATGTAGGACTACGTGCTGGGTATAGTTCTTTAAAAACACATAGGTCCACCTAGTTCATTTTCACTAAATCTCCTGAATAGATACAGTATAATTTATTGCAGTTGTCTTTTGCTAAAGGATATTTAGGTTTTTCCCACTCTTTTTCAATTACAATAAATCTGCAATAAACATTTTTCGACATGTCTCATTGAGAATGCAAGTGAGTAAATCCCCAAGATAAGTTCTAAGAGTTCAACTTCTAGGTAAGAAGGGTGTGTAAATGTTACAGTTAATAACTTTGTCCAAAGGGAATTTTGCAGATGTTGTAATAGTCTCTACACCTGCCTTTAGTGCACGAAAGTACTTCTTCCCCGACAAATTAATAAACACCAAGAATCAGAAAGCTTTACAAATTTCAAGGATCTGAGAACTAATCTCTAATTCATCTGATTCTTTCCTTTGCAACCATCTCTCCTTCCTTCTTACAGGGTGTGCTATAGTCTGGGAACAGTGTATTAGAAGGAAAAATAAGATTCCTTAGGATTTCAGGACTTTGGTTCAGGTCCCAGCTGTAACTTTTACTTTCTGTGTGACCATGGCAAGTCACTTTACCTCTCTGAACTTTCATTACCTACACATGAAATAGGAAATATAAAAATCTACCTCAACCTATGCCATAAGACTATGAAAAAACATGAAAATATGTATATGAAAACATTTAAAAAATATTCCCCGTAATCATACAAAATGATTGTCATTCTCATGGTCTCTAAAATATAATTAAGACCTACTCTTTGAAAAGAGTATTTGCCATCAGGGAGGTTTTCATTTACTTTTCCCTAATGATTATTGAATTCACTGTATTTCTTTGTATTAGATTCTTGGTTTAAAAATTAGATCAAATCCTAAGAATACTCATAAAATTGAAACACCCCCCAAGTGGTAAATGATGAATATATAAGTAGGAAGTATTCTGTTCCTAAAATATTAAATGCATTTTCCCCAAGGTACATATTTTTTAATTTAAATATGTAAGGCTCATCAAAAGGATATTTAAATTTGTACTTGAAGTAGAAAATTTGGCCAATATTTCTCATTTATTGCGGACGAGAATTTCCTCTTTTACTGAATGATGTACCTAGAGAGCACTTTCAGGGACCTCATCTGCAAAATGGGCTAGTAACAATTACCCTCCTACCCCAAGTCACAATCCCAAAATATCTGAGGGTCACAGTACCAGTTTGTTGTCAGGACTAAATAAGAAACCTACAGAGTCTAACTTTGGAAATTTTTTCTTTTCCTGCCCTATACAGACCGAGAAGGCGAGTAGAGCCCCTCAGAGATCAGATGGAAATACGGTAGGCAGACAGGTAGAAATTTTACCAGGATATTTCAAGGGACTATGCAGAACCACACTTCTAGATCACTTGCCTGCTGTACATGCCTGGGTTCCTATTTTCTCCACCTTTCAGGAGACAGCAGAACATACAAGATATACATTAACAAGGTGAGGAGGATAATCATTTCCCTAGAAGGCCCAGGAATGAGAGGTCAGAAAAGGCAAGGTTTAGAACTATTTGTTATTAAAGTTATTTGGAGCCACTATAGTATTTAAAAGGCATTTAGATATACTTTAAATGACTAAATATTTCTGAATCACTCAGAATTTTTTTTTTTGAGTTGGAAATTTTTCCCTGGATTTGGAATGTAGATTTCATGTTTACTCTTCCCTAAAATTAATTGTGGAGACAGCATTTTGTTATGTAAACAATGACTGAGGATATTATTATGATCTACTCCAAATCACAGAATAGAAATTAAATACATCATCACAATGGAAATCAGGTCTCATAAATATGTTGGTTAAGAAAAATGGCAGATGTATTATCTGGCTATAGTCTGTTCTGGCTTGAGTTTTGCTAGTAAAAGACAATGATTTATGTTGCTTTACATGTTTGGTTAAATTGCTATATATTATAGTTTGTCTATTCTGTCACCAACATAATGCATGTTAAACAGATGTCATTCTGTAGTGGAGTGCCAAAATTGGGTCTCCTTCATGTAATAAATTATTTTTTTTCCTATACCAAAAACACTTAATGTTTTGCCTCAAGCCCGTAAATTTGTATTTATTTATGTTATTTGCCCTAAAGTTTATGTGAGTCTCTCCCATGAATAAAGAGATCGAGTTTCACTGAGTCATATTGTCCATCTGTTTTCTAAAAATTAGAATGTAATCAAATACACTCAACACTAAAATCTTAATGAATTAACTGAGTTTCTCTTTGCCGATTCCTGTGTCTAAAATATCTGAAGGTCATCTTTCATTCTGACGTGACAGTGTACATTAATGAACATTCTTTGAAAAAGGAAATTTCTGGTGGTAGCAAGTTGAGTGGGTTTACTCCTCTACCACGTTTCACATCTGGAGCAAGATGTTTCTTAGCGTCTCAGAACAGAACAGTTCAGAAAGCAGGAGACGTATCTCCAGCAGCAGCCTCTCCTCCGCCCTTCCATTACCACTTGTGCATTTCCCACAACGTTGTTACAGGATGCTAGATTACCAACTTTGACTGGGGCACTAGGATAGAAAAGAACAAAATGAATTGTGAGATGGGCCATCTGTCGAACTTTTAAAGGAAGAAGGCTGAGAACATTCCCCCAAAACATCCAGAGAGTGCTCGAAGAGTTAAGGAGTGGAACGTTTCCTTGATGAGAGCTTCTGGAATACTTGTACCTTACATCCAAGGGGGAAGGACAGGAGCTTCTGATTCTCACCTCACACGTAAGGAGATACGCTTTGACCATCCCCCCATGAGAGCTGAATAAATAACGTAAGGCTAAAAATCTCCTAGAGAGTTTGTGTCTGGTGTGTGTGTGTGTGTGTTTGGTATGTGTGGTGTGTGTGTGGTGTGTGTGTGGTGTGTGTGGTGCATGTGTGTCATGTCTGTGGTGTTTGTGGTGTGTGTGTTTTGTGTGCCTGTGTTTGTGTGTGGTGTGTGTGGTGTAGTGTGGTGTGTGTGTTGTGTGTATGGTGTGTGTCATGTGTGTGTGGTGCGTGCATGTCATGTCTGTGGTGTTTGTGATGTGTGTGGTGTGTGCCTGTGTTGTGTGCCTGTGTTTCTGTGTGGTGTGTGTGGTGTAGTGTGGTGTGTGTCTGTGATGTGTTTGGTGTGTGTGGTGTGTGTGTGGTGCATGTCGTGTGTGTGTGTGGTGTGTGTAGACATCACATTGGTTCGTCATGAGGGCCCAGTCCCAAGAATGTTTTCCTCTGTGACTCTGCGTTTGCCTCCAGGTCACGGAGAGGAGTCCCCCTGCTTGTGTTCTTAGTAAGTGTGGCCAGGAAAGTAAGAAAGGAGCTGAATCTTTAAAGCCAGGCTGAAGGAAGAGCAGAAAGTCAACATCAGCCACAGGGTTTTGTACAGGGGAGAAGGAAGGGTTCCTTTGGGTTTTCTTCCCAAGTCCTAGGGCAAGGAGCACAGAGCAAAAATAATTCATGTGGGACAAATGTATGGACACAAAGCGGAGAAAGTGGCAGGGGGTGATGGTTGGATGAATTGGGAGACTGGGATGGACATGTAGACACTAATATGTATAAAATGCATAACTAATAAGAACCTGCTGTATAAAAAAGTAAATAAAATTCAATAATTCAAAAAAAAATCATGTGGTGAAAAAATGAGGAAACTCAGGACTATGGCTCTAAAGAAACTTGGGCTTGGTGAGCAAAGCAGGGTTCTCTTAGAAACTCCAGCAGTTGTCACAGCGGGTCACCAGTCTCAGCCGTCCTGCAGGAAGACAGAGCCAGACCCCATGCCATCAGTTCATTGGCCTTGTGGAGACCAGGACCGGCTGGGCCTCACGTCTGCCAGGCAGCACTGAGTGAACCACTAAGAAGCCTGCCTCTGTGGGAGAATTCAGTGGGCAGTGGCTAATGGGGTCATCCAAGGGCCTCACAGTGTGACTTTGCCCCCAAGCACAGCCTCAACTTTTAAGAATTCTTGCCATTTTCAGGATAAGAATTTCTGCTAAGTGGGCCTTTGTTGGTTCTAAGTGACATTGGTTCTAGGCTAGTAGTCTTCTAAAGTCAGTGGGTGTCTGTTCTGAATACCTGAGCGAGGGCTAGAACCAGGACAAAGATGCACCCACCACTTATGTGGATCAAACGTGCAGCTTATATTAACATCTACTGAGCATCACAGTACCCATCATGGTGTGGCTGTGTAAGGTGAGGTATGGCTGGACCTTCAGTTCAGTCCAAAATCAACCTGTTCTACGTTAATTTTTGTGCTTCTAAATATAATACTTCACTGGAAAAGATCTCTTCTTCAGCTCACATACGTGCACACACACACATACTCTCTCATACACACAGTCATGGCTTGCATGCTACTGTTTAACTGCATATAAATTGCTTGGGATGCTTTATTGTGTTAAGTATAGAAAAACACGTCTTAGGATGAGAAGCTGTCCTACTGGCTTGTAAGGCTCTGCAGAGTTTGACCCTGGACTACAGGGAAAACATCTTGTTTTAAATCTCAGCCACATCTGTCCGCAGCTCTTATGAGAGAGCTTTCACAGGCACTAAATTAACTAACTTCATTTTGAGTACAACACTGGTCTTCTTAAACTCGGTGTACATTGGGTTGAGGTAGATGACCATCTACCTCACCATCTCAGGGTGCTGCTGGGTCATGGTTTCAAGGATAAGCAGGGGATAATTCCTTCTCCTTTTTGCTTTGGATTTCAGACAGAGCCAAGTGAGATATCAGAGAGTGAGCTTGGGTGATGTTTTAAATGTCCTTGATCCACTGAAATTCTTACTCTCATTTTCCTTCATAGTCCTTTGAATAGTTAGTGGTACTCTTGGTTAGATGCCCAGGAACTACTCAAAAAATTGATAAACTTTCCAGGCTCCTTATGGACAAGGCCTCTTTTAGAATAATTCATATCCATTACTGAACTTGTAAATTATTCATCTTTTGATTAATATGCTAATTAAGAATTTGTTGTTAAAAATATAAATATCTTCCATTGCCTAAAGTAATTAAAATAAATAATTACTTAAACATTATGATTTTGATGTTAAATAATGACTGTAAGAGAAAAAAGAAAGAAGATACAAAAATATGCTTAATAAAATTTTAACTGTTGAACCTAGAAACAATATTTTATGTTGTTTATACAAATATATACATATGTTTTGGAAGACTTAATACTTGCTTCTTTTTATTAAAGTCATTTCAATTTTCATTTTACTGACAATCTAGAATAATAATTTTGCTCTCTTCAAGTAGCTTTTTAAAAAAGAAAATATAAATGATTTCAAATATTTATCATGTAACTGTACCTATTTTATGTTAACATTTATTTGATAATTAATTTTTAAACAGCCATTCTTACTAGGTGTGATGCTCAATGCTAGGAATGCTGAGTTGAATAAGGCTTTAGGGTGACCTGAGCCATTTGCAAATTATTCTGGATCATTATGGAATATTCTGGATTGGTATGGAATATTGCCCATCTCTTGAGGCAATTATCTCCAAACTTCATGTAACTTTATTGGTTAAAAAAAATCTTTGGTTCACACCATGTAATTTACATACATTTATTTTTAAAATAAATACATTCACTATCATTATGACCTAGTATTCTTAAATTGATTTTTCTATAACAGTGTATTTGGTCTCTTGACCTGAATCATTTAACGTTTAGTCTCAGTTTACTTAGATTGTAAAGAAAAAACATAAATTCTAGATTTTAACTATTCATTCATCCATCCACCAATACATTTTATGCATACATATTTACATGTTAAATATACAAGCTCACAATATCCATTTAGGTTGAAGCATAAAATGAATAACAGGGGCTATCAATCTATAATAAAAAAGTCTTACTGGTCAATTGGGGTTTTAGGCTGTCGTTGTCTACAGTGGGACCCTAACAGAACCTGAACAAAGAGTGGAAGAAATCTGGATTCTGCCATGCTCTTACTGAGGACATGGTAATATTGTTACATTTCTCTGTTAATTAACAGAGAATAATCTAATGTGTAAATCTTACTAACTAGGTGCTCTGTGATGTATACATGTAGGACAGATGAGCCAGTGGAAGTAAGGTTTCCTTCCGTCCCACTGTGTCCTGTAAACCCATCCTTCCCTAGGGATGACTCAAGTGTCAAATATGACATTTGGTTCTGGATGAAAGTACCAGTCTTAATAGTAAATCAAATATTAATAAAAAGAGGTTTTTCTTTATTTTAAATAAAAATTAAGAGAATTATAAAGTTAATATTTTCTTCCTGTAACATAGTAGGTCACCCTGCACATGTCAGAAGTGGGTGCATATGCATTTAAGGACACAACATTCAAGTACAGCACACGTGTTCCATTAAGATGTTCATGATATGTCCACCCTGAATCATTTCTTCTAAGGCCTCATGGTCTTTTATGTTATCTCATTTGTGACATTGTTTACTTTTATGTAATAGTAGCTAATATGTGATAACTGCTAACCATGGGTAGTCATTTCATATCCTCCTCTGATCTGGTGGTTACTAAGATCAGAAATTTTCTCCTATTTATGTTTGCATCACCATGGCACACAACTGAAAATCATATACCAGGAAAGTCTTTAACAAATGCCAATAAAAGAGTGATCTGAATCTTCCAGTGAGTATTATAGCAAGATAGGACAGCAGGTTTGAGACCCTATGTTGAAGGATGCAACTAAGGAAAAAAAAAGGAGTATTATGACGGTTTTTTGTGCTGAGGGAAACCCTGAGCTAGGATTCATGATTTTTATGCAGAAACTCTGATTAGCAGTTAGTTGATGTACATAGTTCATTATCATGCATCTTTTTGACTGACTAATAGAGGATTCTTCAAATTCAAATGGAAAAGATTATGAACCATATTTGGAGGCAGGGCAGGTAATTTTTCTGGATCAAGTTAGAAAAATATGACTGAGTGCCTTGAATACTATTTATCTCATTGTACATTTATCTGCACAGTAGCACTCAGTGGAGTCTTTGAAACTTGACATGCCCAGATTGAATCCCTGAACCATGCTCTCTGGCTGTGTGAAATTGGTAAGTTACTCTTCTAGTGTCTGCCTTGGTTTCCTCCTCTGTGAAATGGGACCAGACACGCCAACTACAAGGTGTGCTTGTAAGCTTTGTGATGAGTGTAAAGGATCTGGTACAACATAGGTGCTTCTAAATGCTGAATTTCCTCTGATCTTCATGTATATGAACTCACAGTGAATCACACAGAAGATCTTGGAACTAGATCTCTGAGAAAGAACCAAATAATTCACTGCCAAAACGATTCCATTAAGAAAAAAAAAGTTCATTTTTAAACAACATTGACAAGTTAGTCTAAAAGAACGATTCAAGAGTTTTGTGCATATAGTTTTTCTACCATGGAAGAAATTCATACATTATAGAGGGGAAGTATCCCTTGGTAATTGTTAGAGAAGGGTACGAAAGTAGGGTCGACAAGAGACACACATTTGAAAAGGTGCTTTCTTGGGATTTGCTATCTCCCATAATATAGTTGGCAAAATACTATAGTAAAACCCTTATGAGTGTCTCCATTTCTCAAAGCAAAGCCTGTTAAGTGGCTCGTGAGCTGAAATACAGAGATCAGAAGGCAAATAATCAGGAAAAATCTTAGTACCTAAAAGAGGTTCAGGCAAATCCCATACACAGAGTTTACACACTAAGCTATGAATGCAACAGTGGTCACTTATAAAGTCATATTGTGTATATATGGGTTTTTACAGATTTTTTTCCTGTTTCTCATTTATCTCATTCACCCAAGAATAGATATAGCGTAATGAAGAGATGCCCTACAAAAGCTTGAACTCCACAAGGGAAAACAATACTTGTAAAAGTTTACATGAAAAATTTAGGTGGAGAAAATTTGTTGTTACGGTACATTTTTACTGATGAGAAAGGGGATTGGGAAATGGAACAGGCTTTGCTCATTTAGTCTGGTCTCATTTTCCATATATTTCATTCTCAAGGTGTGGTCCCTGGACACATTTGACATATGAGTCATCACAATCACTTTCCCACAACATAGCTCTAGGATTGGGGGTAGCCAGCAAAGACTCAACATGTGATGGTTTCTATATCACCCTCTCCTATCACCTGTCTTTTTTTGTTGAGTTTCAGTATGTATTGCTAGATAGATAGATAGGCATAGATGTGGACATAGATGTTAGATATAGAGAGACATTGATCTGGATCTCAACTTCACATCAGTTATTTATCTTAGAAACAGAGCCCTGCTTGAGCTGCCAAAATGGAAGTGGACTTGGCTCCAGGTGGAGTAAGATTCTATAAAGGCTGCATTCTCTCTTCTCCTCTCTCCCTTGCTCTCCTTGGTCCTCAATTTTTCCCCCGCCCCTCGAAGCTGATGGTGGTTGTGTCAGTGTATGTGAGACAAAGATGCAGGTTGAAGAGTCTCTTACATGAAGGGATGCATCTAACCTTCACCAACCCATTTATTTAACAGATGAGAAATCCAAGACTCAGAGAGATGTTCTTCTTATTCTTTGTTTACGTGCTGTTCACCCAGGGAACTCCAAGCAAAGAACAGCTGTTACTGCCTCTTGCTCTGTATTCAAACTTCTTGATGAGAGTGGGCAGCAAATCTAAGTTAACAGAGATGAGAATTTAATTCTGTTCTCAGGCTCTGGGCTGTTTAATTTTCATAATGAATGAAATGCTTTCTACATCTTCAAAGGAATAAACTCACTTAGAACCTCTTTCTAAAAACAAACAAAAAATATCTACAGTATTATTTAGAAGAGTACTTATATAAAAATATTAGTCAATCTACACTATGAAAAACTTGCCTATGAAAAATCTGTGATGCTTTCTCAAAATTTTTTTTAAAAATGGAAATATTTTTCTTCACCAAGCTTAATGAATAGAATAAGAAAGCTTAATTCATTTCTTTGGCTCCAGAGATTTGTCTCATATGTGGTATATAATAGATGCTCACATAATTTTTTAATTGGATGATTGAATAAATGAATACAGAACAAAGTAACCATATTTTATGGGTTGAGTCTCAATGTCTAAGCATTCGTCTATGTAAGACTACTTATCATGTCACCACCCGAGAGAAAAGGTGTTATTTGATTCAACAAGTTACTACTGGGTGTCCAATATATATTCCACATGGACTTCTAAAATAACAAATGTCAAAATATGGTGATAAATGTGTCAAAAATAGTATTTACAAGACAATGAAACAATACAGGTGGTGTGATTTATTTTTTCCAGAAAGTCAAAAAATTCTTCCACCTGCAAATGAAATTAAAGCTTGGTTTTAAGGGGTGAATGTGAGTTGAGGAGGGCAGCGGGCAGAAGGCATTCCAGGGCAGGAAGGCTTGCATGGAATTTTGGAGGCATGCCCCAGCAGGCATCCTGCACCATCCTGCCATGTGCCTTGAATGGACAGCAGTGGTCCCATTTCTGGAATCAAAAGTAATCGGTGCATTTCTTCTTATACATTCTAAGGAGAGTGCCACATGGACCCAATATGGTACTTGCCCCAAACTAACTTCTGAATATTTCCTTGGATGCTGTGTTGCCCTCCAAGAAACCTGTGTGAACTTATCAAGTCCTCCTGAGTGCACAGTGCACACACAGCTCTTTAAGCAAACTGGGTTACCTTGTTTTTAATAATAAACTGCCTGATGTTCTCTTTTCTCCTGGCACTGATGTAGCCTTTTCTGTAACTTTATTAAACACAGGAGTTCTAGGAACACCTTCCACCGTAGTTGCTATTGTTAAAGAAGTGAGCTTCTCACTCCTGTACCCAGACCTGCAAGATTTTATCTCAAAATCAATGTTGAATTATTAGATTGTAATGATAGCCAGTTTAGTGAGGAAATAAGCAGATGTAAGCCAGACTGCAGAGACACAAATCAGCAAAGCCTGAAGATTGGAAACTCACCCCGTGAGGTCATTCGACAGGCATCGAGCTATGTGGTGTTACCTGAAGAACTGCCTGGTGTCATCACGATAAAATATACTCATAGAAACGTCTGGTCTCATGACCAGCCTGTACTCAGACCAGGAAACAAGGGAACATTTGCATGTTCATTGACAGAGTAGACTTGCAGAGGTTTTATTACATTTAGAACTTTCGGAGTTATTTTACAATGTTCATTACACATATTATACAACACAGATGCCTTTCTTGTGAAGATCTGCACTAAAACCAGTCACTGCACCACATTCCTCATTCCGTAGATTGGTTCATTTGTGGATTAGATGGCATCCCTATGACAATAACAACTTGAAGCAAGTGACTAATCCTTACTATTTATTAAGTACTGTCTTTGTCCCAATGTTCCAAGTAGACACTTTGTACCTCATTTACAGAACACCCTCTGAGGTAAATAATACTTTCTCTATTTTAATGGAGAGCCTAGAAAACACAGGTTGTTTAACTTTTTGAAATCCCCGTTAGTAAGTGAACGAGCCATGATTCAAACTCAGCTGATGTTCAAGCTTTCCTCTTCACATTCTTGCGTTCAGAGGGTACCCTGGGCACTGGCCAGAAGCACATCTGTGTGTCTTCACCTCTGCATCCGTCCCCTTTCTTCTTGTCACTTATCTTGGGTCCCGTGTCACCTAACCATTCTGATGCCCAGTTTCCTCGTTTTAATAAAAGGTCTGATAATTCACTGCACAGGGCTGTTCAACTTAAATGTACAATGTCTGCAGAGAGCCCAGGACATGAAATTGGAATTTCTTCCCTTTCATATGATGTGCCTGTTACCGAAATCCGCTCAGAGGGTTGTGTGTCTTGTGTTTCTCATTGCTGCTTTTAATTCTTTTGTACTACTGTTTATGATTATCAAGGAACCACCACCTTCTGGGTAACATGCTAAGTTCTGGCTATAGGAAGATAAACGGGGAGCAGCCTGTGACTTTGGGGTTTTCATGACGTTGTTGCATGATCCACATCAGGTCCTCTGCATGTGGAGTCTGTGGGGTCACAAAGAGGGCAATTGATTTGCAGGCACGTCTTAGGAAGAGTGTCGTCTTGACTGTATACGCCTCCCTTTCCTCTCTTTATTGCCTTATGCTATTATTTATTTAATGCACAGCCCTGAGAGAGGTTAGAAAGATTTAACCATCAGGACTTTACAGTTCATGGGAAGATTCTCCCCTGACTCTTATTTCTTTTTAAAATATATTGTTGGTTTATAAAGTACACAAAGATAGACACAGTTGGAGCTCCTGTTTTAAGTAAGCAAAAAGTAATACCTCTTTATCCATTCCTTGTCAGCTATGTTAGCTGCTACGTATTTGTAGACAACATGATTGTTAGGACTTCTAAAGAATGAGTCAGGGCTGCACAGAATTGCTGACACTTGCTGAAAAAAAGGACGTCTCTCTCAAATGCACCTTTTCCATTATCGTTCCCAATAATTCCCGGAATTATTGCAATCCCGTTTTCTGTGTGTCATCCAAGTTGGTGCTTTCATTTTTAACACTGGAGTCGTAGCACAGGGTTCTCCAGGGCAAACACCCAAAGCTGACAAACCCCAGCCCTGCAGCCATCAGGCCTCTCACAGCCCAGTGCCCTCCAGATGTTAATCATCCAGCCCTGAGCTGGTTTGTAGCAGCTCCTTTATCTCCCCTCGAGAGAGAGATCGCAGGCAGCAAGATAAAAGAGTTGATTTTCCTAGAATAGAAGCTCTCAAATGTAAACATTCCGAAAGCATTGTATATATAGGTCTATTTTCCTTTGACCTAAGATTACAAACAGGCAAACATTTCTTGGGGAGTCTTGATAGCACAAGGGTGGTTTGCAGAGTAGAAAGGATTTTTCATGTTACCATGGGGACACCTGAGTATGAAAAAATATAACCTTTCCCTCCCCTTAGCTTTTAAGTGCAGAGCTTAAAGCCTTTTATCTGTGGCCATTTATTTATTTTTATAAGAAAAACACAACCTGCTTCATTTTCTTTCTTTACGATTTTTAGGAAAGGCAGGATTTTTGCGGAGGCAGGGGTGCAAGCTTTCACTGGCAATGGCTTAGATGGACTCAGCTGGGCTTCAGCCCTGCCCCTTACCCACTTCAGTCCCCAGATTGGGTGCCCCCTTCATAAGGCAGGGCAGCGAGTGAGGGCGGCTTTACCAGGTGTGAGCGTCTGGGCAGAGATATCCGTGTGCAAATCCTGACACCCGTGCATCTCAGAAGGGTCGCTGCAACTCTGCCTTCCTTGCAACCGAGAAAACGTTTGTGGAGAGCCTGACACAACCAGGTGTGTCAATGAATGTGAGTTATTATAAACAAAGTGAATTTTGACTCAGTATAGACCTCAGCAGATGACACAGCCACCCTGGATTCTGAGTCAAAAAAATCTGACCGTTTATAAGGTTTTCTCACTTGCAAAGAAGAAAACGCTGCCCTTTTCTCCCACCTCCACCTTCTCCCCCCAGGAACGGGAACAGAGAGGGCAGTTCATAACTGGGAACCTCTTAGAAGGTGGGCTTGAGAATACTTCTGTGTCCTGGTGAAATCCAGGCATATCCAGGTCTTCTGAGGGAGCATAGGACACCTTAGGAAAGTCAGTCATTCTCTCAGGAAACAGCCTGTTTCAGCACAGAATTGGTCTTGATGTTCAGATGTGTTTAATAAAAAGAATCTGAATTTATGAATGAGGAATGAGGGACCTTATGTCTGAAAAGTTTCCTTCAGAAAACATCTAGGGAGGATCTGGCTGTAGAAAACAGCCAGAAAACGTGGCTCACGCCCACAGAGTAAGAAAAATCTAATCCAAGACAGAATATAAACTTAGTCCACTGCAGAGCTGACAAGCCTCACCACGGACAGATGGGATGCAGGACCCCGTTTGTCTTCAGCAAAGCCTAGCAAGTCAGGGAAACTGATACATGAAAGCAGCCAACACATCCTCAGGGTCCTGAGGTGCCTGGTGTGAGCCAAGGTCACAGCGCAGAGAACTTGGGACCCCAGACCCAGGGCGGGCACACTCAGGTGCACCCCCTGGTGGCGCAGGCGTGCAGGTGCTGATCGGCTGCTGCTGAGAAGGGGACTCGGATCCGACGCCTTTCAGAAGTCACTGGGCTCCTTCGCGGCTGGGCAGGGGCAGGGAGACCTCCAGGCCCGGAGACTGGAAACGCCTTTGCTGCTTCTGGGAAAGGTCAGATGCAAAGCTGTCTGTCCCTGAGGAGGCGAGATGGACCTTGTCCTGGTGGTACAATGGGTTTTGTTTCTGCCAAAGGAGGGTGGACACTGCCCAGTCCAAGACGTCCCCAGATGCGAGCCAGCACCAAAGAAGAGGCAAAACCAGTCTTCCCCTGGGGAGGGCCAAGGTCAGGAAGGGGGGCCCCCTTTGGGTCCAGGCATGGGGGGTGGGCAGCTAGAGCAGAGACAGAGCTGCAGCCCTGGGAAGGAGAGCCTGGATTCTCCCATAGCACCCCCAGCGGTGGGTGCTTTTCTCTGACCTCACTGACTGTTTTTCCATTTTTTAAGAGCATTTCACTCCCTTCTCCCTTACTGTGAAGTCCCCCTGAACCCTGTGGGGTGCAGTACGGATGGAAAATGCCTATTTTCTCCAACTGGTTTTCACGTGCAGAATTGAATTAATTATACTTCTAGGTTCATTGCATTTCTGTCGGCCTATGGATAGACAGATGATAGATGATAAATAGATGAATATAGCTATATAGATATAGTAGTATCTACCATATCCTTAAGGATATAGTATTAGACACACACACACTTACTATTGTTATATCATTCCAGTAATTTTAACACTGCATCATTTAGGAAGTATATTTCATAATGATAATTATTTTTCATAAAGGGTATTTTGCCTGATATTCAAATTTATATATCAACTTTGTCTCGGTGGAAAACTGCTAAGATTATTTTTTCCTTATTTTTTAGAGGTTTCTCGTTAAAATCATTTAGTGGTTTCTTAAAATTTCGTCAGATTCTATTTGCCTTTTCACTGCTGTGTTCACTCCATTACTTTCAATTTAATGATTTGGAGTTACATCTGCCATTTTCTCTGGTACCATCCCTCACACCTGCCCTGTGTTTCTTTTTCTCTTCTCTCATTTTGCTTTTGGATTGACTATTTTTTATCATTCTTTTCCTTTCTTCTTTGACTTTGGGAGCTCTACTTTCCCTTTCTCTTCATTTAGCACTTAACCTGGAATTTACACCCCATGTTCCTAATTTGTCAGAGCATAAAATTTGTGGGTATATTTATCCTCCTTCCAAAGCAGAAAGACTAGAATATTTTAGTCCCTTTTACTCCTTTCCTGATTATATGTAATTGTTTTGTGTATTTTATCTACATTACACTTTTAAGCTGATAAAATGTTATTTTATGTGTCAGAGCTTATTTATATTAAAATAAATTACATTTAAATATGTAAATGGACATATTTATCACATTCTTTACTCTTTATTCCTTGTAATATCTCTGAACTTTCATCTGGGATTACTGTCATTCTACCTGAAATATAACCTTTAAAATTTCTTTTAGGGCAGATCTGCTGGTGGTAAATTCTCCCATTTTTTCTTTGCCTTGGAATGATTTATTTATTATTTTTGTCCATAGGTTGAGAGTTGCTTTTTTTTTAGCAATCTGTTTCATTGTTGATACTAAAAATTGTGTCAGTGTAACTGTTCCTCCTTTTCCAGATATGTCTTTTATGTCTAACTTCTTTCAAGATGTTCTCTTTGCCTTTGGTCTTCTGCATTTTAACAAGATTGTGTCCAAGTGTGAAAATTGGCTTTCCGTTTGGTCACAGTGCAGAGTGGAGATGCAGAGGAAGTTTACTTTTGATATGTCCTCACAAAGAGTCCCAGCTTTATGGGAGATGCTCTTATGTGTGACACCCGCAATGGGCTCTGTCTTCTGACCCTCACACCCTAGGAAAATAACTCAGGCTCACTGGGTCTCCAGACGAACTTAGGCATACTTCAGATTCCCTCGGAGCTCCCTTTTTTCTTGAACTACATCCTCTCCTTCATTCTCAGTATTTGAGTATTCAGATGATTGCTCAGAGCTGTAAGTCACATTTCATGAATGACTCTCAGATCATTTCCTGTGCTACCCGGGTTTGGCCCTGATTACCTTTCTTCTCTTAACTTTCTCTGTATTACTGTGAAATTGACCTGAGAATCTGCCTCTCCTTGATTCTAGAAGTGGATCTCTACATCATATAGGCTGTTGCCTGTGGTCTTATGGGTTTTCAGTGCTTTTCCAGTGCCTATATGGTAAACTCTCAGCTTCCTGGTTAAAGCCACACTCCCCCTGTTTTCCTCTCCTCCTTCCTGCACAGACCCTACAACCCAGCCACACACAAAGACTGCTGCTCTGTGTCTGCCTGCATGCTGCCCCATGCCTTTGCATGTGCTGCACCCACTACCTGGAACCCCCATCTCCCTCTCTCTCTCTCTCTCTCTCTCTCTGTTTTGTAAATCCACTCATTTTTATAGGAATTAACTCAAAAATATGTTCTTCCACAGAAGGCTATCCTAGTTTCAGCTCTGCTCCCAGACTCCAGATTAGACCTAACCTGTCCTGCCTTGGATTCCCTCTGTTCCTGCATTTAGTTTGTTCTGACATGAGGGCATTTGACTTTGTTTTCCTGTTGGAATTGTCTTCCATAGGATATATGCCTTCAGTAAGAGCCTTCTCCACAATGCTATAAAAGGGCAACTCTCTTCTCATACTTTATTTTCCATTCTTACCCTCCTATATTTTTCTTAGTTTATAGTTTGTGGTACCTATACAATTCACAGCCCCACACTGTAGTTGTAATTGTATATGGGAACAGCTGAGGGACTGAAATGAATTTAACCATGCAGCACTTTGATTTCCCTGACTTAAAGTGGCTCTCTAAATTAGAACAAATGGCTTGCTATGTCCTAATCGGAATTACAAAATCCTTATAACCACCCCCCTTCCAAAAGGTATATACTCATTTTGAAATCTTTCAAGACACAGAAAAGCACAGAAAGGGACAAAAATAATTATCCATAACTCATTACTCAAAGGCAAATATTTCTTTCTTGTATTGCTATAACATTGATTTATGATCCTTTTAGTGCTTAGACAGTTATCAATTTGTCTAAAGATTTGTGTTTCCTGCACTTTTCCATACATATACCATATACATTTTCTCTGCACTGTAAACTCTTTATAAATATTATTTTTAAATTTCTCCACATTACTCCACTAAATGGAAACATCAAAGTATACTTAGTCATTCTCATGCAGTTGGAACCATAGGCTGTTTCCAATATTTTATTAATCTACATGAAGGTGAGATGTATATTTTTTTCCTATATTTGTATTTGTTCTTTAGGAGAGTCACAGGAAGTATCAGTATGAAAATAGGGGCCATAAATTGTTCAAGTTTCTTTGTATAGTACCAGTTTATTAAAAAAATAATCTTTTAAATTGAGAAAACTCAAATAGCTATGGACTACATTACTGATTCCATTTTCCTTTTGCAATAACAGTGAGTTGTTTTATTTGTCTTTATGTGGGTGAGATTATTAATAATGTTCGTCTATTCACACAAGAGAAAGGATCAAAAGAGATTCTGATATTACTGACTTGTCTCCTGAACTCTTCAGAATGGTGAAGCTTAGAGCAGTTAATGCCCCAAATTCTACCATAACTGACAATATAGTTACAGATTCTCTCTCTACCTTTTCTTACCTTAACATTGTTGATCTTGATTTTTCAAGCACTTGAGATACTGCAGAGCTAGATTAAAAAAATATTTATAGCATATTCTATGAATTTTATATATCCTATATAATCTCTCCATATACAACCTACATAATCTATAATATACAGTTAGTATTTTATAAATAGGTATCTATAAATAAGTATCTATGACCTATTGAGTTTACAAAAAGAGGTTTGTTTTTCCAGCTTTACTAATTTCTAGGACATGACCTGCATAGAGAGAGTGTAAGCTTTTCTGAGATGTGTTCTGTTATATATGGTGATCACAGCTGAGTGGGCATTAGTTAATGGCTTTTATTATCAAAACCACAATACATCATAAACAAGCATAATTAGCTAAGGTTAGCTGGTGCTTTCCCAGTAGTTCTTGAGAGTAATCTGTTTTATTTTCTTTACATTAGCTAAATACAGTTGTAGCAGACCTGAATCTGAATCATCGTTAACTGCATGTCCCAAGGCAAACTGGGCTGACTTATAATCAAAAGAAAATAAAGAATAAAAGCTATGGAAGTCATAAAAAGAACACATTTCTATAAATTACACCACAAAAAGTCAAAGTGTATGTTAGTTCCATTTTGGATAATGCACAGCCAAAACTTGTTATGAATAGCCAAACATGATTTAATCCTCACTTGATTTATATGGTTAATGGTGGTTTTGCCTTCATGGGGTAATTTATGGATAGTTTTAAGAATCTCTTTTATTGGATAAAAAACAAAATTAGAAAGTTAAATAGAAACTCTAAAGAAATACTTGAAAATTTATTTTTTAATCTTTAAAGGAGCCTTTTAAGGCAGTTTAAAAAGCCTTGCTTTGAAGTTACAAAATGAAAATCCTATTGTACAATCCACATATAATACTATATTTTTAATCATATTTTTCTAGCTCTGTATTTTCAACTTCAATTTTCAAAAATGCAGCATTATTTATGTGTTTAAAACCTGAAAAACACTCTTTCCAGTGTTGTAAAATATATTGAAATGAGAAGTTGAAAATAGCATACAATGTTTTAAGCAAGGGATTATGAATTTTTACTTTTATTAAAGAATATGTGTGCATTAAAAGAAGAGGGAGTTCTTTCTTCTTTGCCAGTAATTGTTGGTTTTAATGCCATCAGCCATCTCACCATTTTTTTTCCTGCTGTTGTAAACATCAAGGTCATTTTAAGGTTCTGCCAAAATGAAGATCATTATCTGCAGAACAGTGTTAAAACATAGTGGCTGAGCCCTGGGGCTGTCAGGAGCCATGAGAAATGAGCCACCCAGTTGATGCTGTTTTTCTATATATAAAGGCAGGCTGCTGCTTAGGAAACATTCTTTCAAAGTCAGATGAACTGACAGTAACTACTACTGAAATGTCTTCCCTCTCATGCAGATAATGTGCCCAGTGCTGCTTTCCCCAGGAGGCAGGAAAAGAACAATGGTGGAGGGGTGTGTCACTGGGGTCCTCCAAGAAACAGTGGCCAGCAAATCAAGGTCCAGCATGATGGCATGAGGAAATACACTGACCCACTCTCTTGTAAAACTGACAAAAAATGCTCCAAAAACAACCATCCAAAGGGTCTGGAAATGGTCCTAAGGAAAAACAGCAAGTGGGGAAATACCTATTCAAAATAATCTACAAAATTTGGGAAGACAGCAAGTGTCTGTGATATTTGAACCAAGATTTCTCCATCATTGTCTGTCCCAGCACAGTGAGGCAAAGTCTCCACTCCAGACTGCAATAGCCAAGCACACAGGGCTTTTGACTCTCTCCCTCAGCTCCTAGTTGGAAGGCTTTATTCCTTTCAGGAGCAGGATGTGAGAGTTTCTCAACATGCCCCCAGCTGACTTTTGCTGGAGAAGAGTTCCGGGCAAGTGCAGTCAAGAGGTGGGGGGACTACCTTTCCTCATCCGTCACCCTTGGGTCTGGCAAGACTATTTCTGGGGCTTAAGAGTCCTCCCCCTCACTTGTGAGGTGGGAAGGTCCATGCTGGGAGAGGAATTTATAAGGACAAGGCTACTGTTTCTCCCCTTTCCATCAGACTCTCAGCATTTAGGTCAGAATATCCCTACAGAGAGCTTTTTCACTGTCACTACTCCCACCTCAGAGTCCTGGCTCAGGGATTTTGCCTGGGAGGGGGTTGACTAGACCAAAGAATAGATAGCTGTTAATCTCTTCTTGGAGGAACACAGCTTGGAGAAGTTCAAGGTGAAGGTTGTCCTCAAGAACAGGGAGGATGTGGTAGGACATAATTGTGAGGAGACTCATGGATCTAATGAAGATGCAGCCTATGAATGTGCATCAACAAATTAGATAACTTAGAAAACATGGACGTATTTCTAGAAAGACACAAACTACCAAAACTGACTCAAGAAGAAATGGAAAATCTGAATGGACCTATAACAAGTAAAGAGATTGAATCAGCAATCTCTAACAACAAAATAACACAATTCACACAAAGAAAAGCCTAAATTTAGATGGATTCACTGCCAAATTCTACCAAATATTTTAAGGAGAAATAATACTGACTCTTCACAAACTTTTAAAAGAAGAAGAAGAAGAAGGAACATTTCCCAATGTATATTTGCAAATCATATATCTACAAAGGACTAGTAACCAGAATATATAAAAAACTCTTACAACTCAATAATAAAAAGACATAACCCAATTTAAAAAAAAATGAACAAAGGATCTAAATAGACATTTTTTCAAGTATGCATACGGATTGCCAACAAGTACATGAAAAGTTGTTCAGCATCAATAGTCATCAGATAAATGCAAATCAAAACTTCAGTGAGATACCACTTCATACTCACTAAGATGGCTAGAATAAAAAAGCCACACAATAACAAGCATTGGCAAGAATGTGGAGAGCTCAGAATCTTGTGCACTGCTGGTAGGCCTGTAAATAACACAGCCAGTTTGAAAAACAGTCTGGCAGTTTCTCAAATGATTAAACACGGGGTTACCTGGCAATGTCACTCCTAGGCATGTACCTAAGTGAAATGAAAACATGTGTCACATACAAAAACTTGTTCATGAATGTTCATAGCAGCATTAGTTTTAATAGCCAAAAGGTAAAAACAACTTGTCTATAAACTGACAAATGGAAAGTAAAATGTGATATGTCCATATAATGGAAAATTATTCAACCATAAAAATGAATATAGTACTGATTCATCCTGTAACATGAATGAACCTTGAAAACATTATGCTAAGTTAAAAAGTTTGTCTACGTATGATTCCATTTATATGAAATGTCCAAAAGAGGCAAACCCATAGGGACAGAAATTAGATTAGTGATTACTTAGGTCTGGGGGTGAGATGAGAAACACAAAGGTAGGGGAGTAACAGCTAAAGAACAAAGGGTTTCTCTTTGAGGTGATGGAAATGTAAAATTGATGGTGTTTGATGGTTGTATATATTTTCAAGTGTACTAAGAAGTGATGATTTGTACACATTAGATGGGTGACTTGTAAGTTTTGTGACTTGTATCTCAACAAAGTTGTTTAGAAAGGAGAGTTACATGTTTTAAGACAACTTCCCAAAACAGGAAAACAAGTCTTTACCTCCTTTAGCCTTCCTCACTCTTGTACTGTCTTTTGACAAAACCTAATCGAAAGCTAGCTGGTAAAGCAGAAAAAATGGTTTGCAGAGTCCTGATCCAGCATCCCAAATCAAAGTAGAATATTTGGAGCTAGGCGATTATAGCTCAATCACTAACACAAGTAGTCTATAAAAAGTTAGAATTGATAAACCTCAGTTATTTTTATATCATCATGACCAGTGGAAAATCTAGAAGTGGAAGACCTCTAGAGTCAGCAGCCATAAATAAAAGTCTTTCAATTTGGGAGGTTTTAGTAGTTTGAGAGATTTTTGCTTTTTCATATGCCATGCATTCATACCAGACTTGTCAAATAGCTAATGTTCCTTTTCATTATTTTACATTAAGAAGACTAGCAAAAATGTGTACTAGCTGTGCCCAGTCAATATTCCAGCGTTTTTAGAGTGTTACAAAATCTTTGCTAGGAGGAAATATTTCTAATCCATGTGACAGGAGTAAGTGTTACACGATTTGCTAAATAAAAACAAATTCATGGTCATGTCATTTATGCTAATTTGGGATTTAGGAAATATGTTCAGTACAGTCATAATACTGGGTTTACTATATTTTCCAGCAGATTCCTGGTATTTCCACTACAATGAAGATTTCAGGATCCAAACCATGATTCACTTCAACATCCTCTGTAGCAGACGTGAAGGTATCATGCTCAGAACTCCCCTCACAGAAGAACTCGCTGATCATCTGCAAGAAGTGAAGGAGCTGATAGCCTCCAGCAGCTACACCTTAGGGTCCCCCACAGCATTTGAATTGAGGTCCCATTCTTCCCAGGAAGCTCCCAGCCAATGACTAGTTGAGACACCAGTATGAGTGTAATGGAGCAATCTTCCTGGGGAAGACCCCACCATGTCCTCCACCTGCCTCTCATCTGCGGAAAAACTTTAGACAAAGAATAAGTTTAATCAGATAAGTGAGTAAATGCAGAAACAAAGGAAAACAGTCAAAGGAGACCAAATAATAATAGTTTACCCATTAAACAAAGTCAAGGACCTTTAGTTCCTCCTCAAGAGCTATAGATGATATTCTGAGTCATATTCTTTGAGCTGTTTTGCCGATACTGAAACCCCCAACAGGTGGAAGAAGTTAATTGCATGATGAACAGACTGTAGCCATGACAGAAGCTGCTCCATCTTGCACAATTCCAAGAACTGGCCTCAGGGAAACAGGAACAATTTGACCCTGTAGCTGAAGATTAACTGCATTTAAAATAACAAGATAACACTGATCAGACCACAGCATGACCAATTTCAAGATGACTGTCAGAGCTGACTGTGCTGTTCTACATGTGGTGCCCCCCACCCCTGCCTGTGCACCCCTGAAATTCCCCTTTACAATCTCTTGCCCTCTGATTGACAATGGGGAGTTGGTTCGTTGGGACATGAGTCCACCTTCTCCCCAAGATTACCAGCTTCCTCAATAAAGATATCTTTCCTTTTACCAACACTTTTCTCTCAGTATTGGATTCTTGAGTGACAAGCAGCAGAACCTGAGTTCAGTAATATGAGGACCCTTTCTACCCAACTCATGTACAGGCAGCTTTATACCTAGTTCCTCATTGGACTGGGTGAGACTTTCCCAGAACTGCATGCACCCTGAGGGTTTTGTCACCCAATCCTTCACTCTCTCCTTCCATCACTCTCTCCTTTCCCAGGGCTCAGGTCTTCACCATGCTCTGAACTCCTGCTCCCTTTCCCTCTATTCTTCATGAGCATATGACCCCTGAGGACTTTTTCCCTTGTAACACCATCTTTTTTTTTTTTTTTTTTTTTTGGCTGTGGCACGTGGGATCTTCGTTTTCTAACCAAGGATCGAAACCATGTGCCCCTTGCAGTGGAAGTGAGGAATCTTAACTACTGGACCTCCAGGGAAGTCCCTGACACCATCTTGGCAGCTATTAATATTTTTTCTTTCAATGTCCGTAAGTCTAACATGCTCTTTTTTTTTTAACAGTTTTATTGAGATAAAATGTACATACCATATAATTCACATATGCAAAACATAAAAGGTAATGGACTTTAGTATATTCACAGATACATGCAACCATCACCACCATCAATTCTAGAACACTTTCACCCCCTTCCTCTCCAGCTCCAACTCTAGGCTACCACTAATATGCTGTTTGTGTCTATAAATATCAGTGTTCTGGATATTTAATATAAAAAAAATCATATGACATGTACGCTTTTGTGACTGGCTTTTTCATTTAGCCTAAGGTCTTCATGGTTATCCATATATTAGCAGGCATGTATCAGTATTCCACTCCTTCTTAGGTCCAAATACAATTTCATTATATGGATATATCATTTCCTGCTTACCCATTCATCTGTTGATGCACATGTAGGCAGTTTCCACCTTTTGGAAAATTATGAATAATCTTTCTAATAAACATTCATGTATAAGCTTTTGTGTTGTCATAAGTTTTCATTTTCCTTGTGTATATACCCAGGAGTGGAATTGTTAAGTCATATGGGAACTCAATGTTGAATCATTATAGAAACTGACAGACTGCTTCTCAAAGTGGCTGTACTATTTTACATCTTCCCTATCAGGGCACAATTGTTCCAACTTCCTCACATCCTTACCGACACTTGTTATCTGAATTTTTTACTCTAGTCATCTTAATGGGTGTGAAGAGCTATCTAAGTGTGCTTTTGATTTGCATTTCCCTGAAGACCAATGATGCCAAGCATCTTTTCATGTACTTGTTGACCATTTGAAGATCCTCAGAGATTGTGGCTCTGTGGATGAATTCTTTTCTGAGGTCCGTGTTTCATGTTAGTTCTGACCCCAGGAGGACCCTTCCAGCTGTTTTATCCCCAGTTCTCTCTGCAAACTAACTGGCTAATAGCTGAGGCTGCATCATCATTGGACTTACTAACTGCTTCCAGCTACCTTCACCACAACTTCACTATCCTTGCGAGCGCCCTGAGGCTTGACTCTCTCCATTCTTAGTTGCCTTTGAAGGCAGTTCGTTTGGGATGAGATCAGGATATATCTTTTTGAAGGCCTGTTTCTCCCCCTAGGCACCTTCTGGGTCAGGGCTCTTGGGGTGCGTTGAGGACCGTGGCTAGCTTCTCTCTGAGGGCACCACACTCTAGCAGCTTAGTGGTTGGTGGGGCCTGGGGAGTAGTTGCATGTGGTCCTCCTAGCTTGTATCTCAGCATGGAGCCAACACCTAGGGAGGGGGCAGGGGCTATGGGAACACAGCATCTGCAGCCTGCCACTCCCAGGGTAGAGCATGTCATTCAGTCCATGAGGGGGTGCTGTCCTGGACTCAGCCTCTGCAAAAGGTAAATGAAGGCAGTGGAGAAGTGCTGGCATCCTGCTCCTCCAGGAAAGAAAGCCTTCCTGCAGGAAACTGGGGAGAAAGGCCCAAGGCCAGGGGACACTGTGTTCTTGGCTGCAGTGTCTGGAGCCTCCAACTGCCTCACTGAGCTGGGATGTGGAGGAAGGTGCAGTCTGGGTTCAACTGTCACAGACTCTTGTCTTTCTTACTGAATTATTGTAATGCTCTTGAACAGATGTTTCTTCATTTGCTATTTGAACTTAGTACCATTTCCAGAGACCTTAAATATATTTTTTAACAGTTTTCACGGGGGAAAGTGAAGCTCCTCCCATCATCATGCTGGGATAACATTTTTAATTGAAAAAATATATTATATACAAACAAGACCAGTTTGGAAACCAACCAACAAGCAGACATTGGATGACATAATGCCTACCACTGAGAATTCTAATTGATCTTGTGTCATGGAGATGAAGTGATTACCAAAATGTCTCTTGCGTAGTACTTACTGATGGATACCTCACAAGATAATAGAGCGAAGAATGATGGATTATTCTTCTAGTAACAGCCAAAGAAATGGGGAGAAAATGCTCCCTCAAAAAGCTTGTAATGGCGCAGGTGCAGAGGAAATAAGATCTCTGATTTGCCTAAATCACTCTACTAGTCATGTTTGGAGACAACCACAACATGAGATGTGGCCCCCATCCTCTAGGAAATTAGAGATTTGTCTAGGATACAAGATGCTGACTCTCAAAATACTTGAGCTGTATGGTCACCTAGGGATCATCGAGTACAACTTTTATTTTATAAGTGAGGAAACGAAAGCTCGGAGATTAACTTTTCTAAGATTGCTTTGGTAGAAGTGGTCTAATCTAAAATGGAAACCTGATTTGACCTGGTGCTTTTTCCATGAATAGCTATATTGTGAAGATGTCTGTGATCAGTGTTCATAGGAAGTGATTGCTCTGAGGATTCAGAAACAGGGGCCATTTCTCTTGGTGGTGCAGTCAGGGAATAATGCTACATGAGAGAGGTGTCATTTCACCTGAATTGTAAAGCAATAGTTCTCAACCTGGCTACACAATAGAATCGACTATGTGGCTGTTAAAAATCCCAATGCCCAAGCCATGGTGTCAGTAGTTTGTAATGTTCCCCATGTTAAGAAACACCATTGTAGTAGAAAGATAGGAGTGACCAACAAAACTTGGAGGAGGTATTTTAAACACAGAAGATTGATTACCTAATAAAAAGAAGTTGAGAGGTGAATATGTTTTGTAAAGACTGTACACATAGACATTTATGAAGGTATTTATTGTTGTACGAGTCAGGGCTACCTGTGTATTTATGTGGACATATATCATGGAGGATTGAAAACCACTTATGTTTGGGGAGAGAGCGATAGGGCTAATGCTGTGTGTTAGAAGACTAAATAGGGGAAACCGTTGTGAAGCTCCTCCTCAGGTGAATGCCAACGTGTCCTACACTTCCTGCAGTGGCACTTCCTGCAATGACAGTCCTACAGTTTAGTTCTTCCAGCTGGGGGTATGTTAGCCATTCTTAGAAGGATTTGTTCTGCTCTCAGGCTTTGTCATTAGTCTTGTCCATTTTGGGATGAGGACAATCATGACAATAGGATGAGAACTAAGATACATAGCTGACCTGCCATGTGCATGTGTTTCTCATAACTTATCTCTTTTTGTTTTATAAGTTAGGGATACATAAGGAGGTAGCAGATATGGTGCTCAGCCTTTGGCCAACCTAACTATTGGTCCCTTGATGTCATGTGCTGAGACCCTAAGTCCAGGGACATCATCTCCCAAGGAAGGTTTCCTTCACTCTAGGGCTGACCTTCCCTTCCTTGATTTTCTCAGAATACCCTGGTTACTTCGTATACCTTATCATTGTGTGCTTACATGCATATTTTCTACTAAACTGAGACCTTGCCTTTTTTTGTATTTCTTTTAGCTAGCACATGATGGGTATATGGAGAATATCTGTTATTCCTACTTTATAGATAGGAACTCTGGAGTTCAAGGAAATAGCTTGCCCAGGGTGACAAAGTAACCTGTGGCCGAGCTGGGGCTGGCATCCTGGCTGTTTGACTACAGATTCATGCTCTCACAAACTACATCCTCTACTATCTGGTTTGGACCTCAAGCTGGTTTGGACTGTGCCTGTCATGCCTGTCCTGTTTATTCCTAAAGCCTGGCACACCTGGAAGGTAATAAATACCAAATAAATATGTATGTGTTGGGCTTCCCTGGTGGCGAAGTTGTTGAGAGTCTGCCTGCCTATGCAGGGGACTAGGGTTTGTGCCCCAGTCCGGGAAGATCCCACATGCCGCGGAGCGGCTGGGCCCATGAGCCATGGCCGCTGAGCCTGTGAGTCCGGAGCCTGTGCTCTGCAACGGGAGAGGCCACAACAGTGAGAGGCTCGCATACCACAAAAAAAAAAAAAAAGAAAAAAAAAAAAAAAAGAAGGTGGAGGAAGAAATGCTTAATTTTAAAAAGCTTCCCATGTGATTCAGATGAGCGCTGCAAGCCCTCAGAGATGGACTAGCATCCAGAACCTACAATGGGGCCCTGCCCAGGGCACAGGCCCTGACCAGGAGCTGCACTGTGTCACCAATGCCATGCAGGCCTAGCTCATCTCATTGTCTTCTCTCTTCAGGTTCAAAACATGCTTCAACCCACTTCTACTCATGTTGACTTTCCTGAGTTCTCTCAACATTGTCCAACCTTGTGAGGTCCCAGAGGGGACTATTCTCCAAGGAGCCAAGGTGCCTCCCTGAGGGAGGCACATTTTCCCAGTCTCTGCCTTGACAGGAAAAGCTCCTTACTTCTGGGTTTAATTTTAATTTGCTTTGTAATATCAGTGTTCTCCGGGTGACTGTCAGGTATGCGTGATGAAGGGAGATATGGAAAAGATCAAGTTATTCTATGCCAGGCCTTTGTGAACTATAGCACAAAGTAGATGGGGACTCACTTTTACAACCTCTTTCTACAGGAGGCGAAGGCCTGAAACTGGCCATTCTTTTCAATAACGAGTGCTTTCACGTGACAGGAGGAAGAGTCTTCCCTTTAGGTCACTTGGGGTCAGCCGTCAACTGCAAGGCACACAGACAGAAATTCATGGGTCCATCACCAGGTAGCTCTTGAGCATATCTGCAGCCAGTCTCCTGGGACTTCTACTTCATCCCAGGTAAATACAGGTGAGCCATCTGTCAGAGCTCTAGCCATTGTCATCTTTTTTGAAATGTGCCATTTTTTAGTCCCAATAAAACTTCTTACAATGTGAGAAAAGTTAAGCATGTTGATAAACTAGTTTGCAGGTATGGGTGAATTTTATAGATGTGCATAAATATAGTGAATATACACAAACCAACAGACACCCCAAAATTATGAACTGATAAGTGTTTGCTAATCACTGTATATTGTGCAATTACCTGAGATCAAAGAATTTTGGCTGAGTGTAAAATAAACTCACTTACATTTGTCATTTTCTTTTGTTCTCTCTCTCAGTGTCCCTGCCACACAGAAGTTCAAAATCATTAAAGGCAAACAGAGTCATTATTTCTGGAATGCAGTCACCAAAACCGGTATCCCACCCTACCCCCTCCAAATGCTGCTTACAGATGCTGAATTCCAAGAATTTTCACATTAATTCAGACCTCGTGGTTAGTTCACAGGGTCCAATTTAAATGCTGATAATGCTTTTGCATTGGCTTTTAAAGAAAGAAATTCTTTACTGGAAACTCTACTGCTTTCCAGCAGGACTGATTTAGATATACTCAAATCTATCATAAACCAACCATAGAGTTTTTCTTTTTCAATAATAGTAAAGTCAAATATTGTTATGTTTACAAAGTAAACCATACAGGTATAAGATTAGGTGTCATTTAATCTGTATCTGTAGCTGGATACTGAGATGACCTTTTTTTGTAGCTTTTGAATTGGTTTCTGGGGATCACTCTGTGATTGGTGGCTGTTCAGTGTGACCTAATGGCCCAATTAGAATCAGGCCATTTGGTGGCTAATATAACCAGATCTACTGGGCTGCTCATCTTTGTCAGGGCTTTGTTTTCATTCTTGGAAATATGACTTAAATGTTGAATCTGATTTTCACACTTTACACAGGTAAGCATCATCACCAGGATAAAATAATATGAAACACAATCATATTTGTGTGTGTAGTAAATAACTACTATGCATTTATATCGTCTACGGCACTTGCCATTTTTAGAAACCCATTCAGGTACTAGGTTTCAATATACAAGTTTCATTGTCAGTTCTGTACAAGGACTTTCCAAATCCAATACCTGAAAGAAATAGACAAGAAAAAAAATTCAGGGCTAGGACCTGTTTTAAGACAATTCATTTTACCCGAGACCAAGTTTTGTAAAAGCTGAGCATATTTTGATTCACCTAAATCTGTCTCTTTGGAAAAGAAACTAGGGATTAATTTTCGAACCAGCGTCTGTGTCTCCAACTTTAAAATCAGATTTATTTTACTTTCCATTTGAGAGAGATGTTCGTTTTAAAGCCCATCTCTATTTAAGCAGCCTTTGGCCGAGGTTTAAATTGGAGTGAAGTATGATCTGCACCATGAAAGTATTACTATGTCTAATATCATGAACCTTTCATTTCTGAACATGCTTCAACAAGGGAGAGTGAATCATGCAAAAAATGTGAGCCTGGCAAAAGGTTAACTTCAGATTATTTTCAGCATCACCAGAGAGATTCCCTATCAATTTCCCTTACATCTTGATCTTCTTACCATTTCTTGATTGGAGGAAGTAAAGAGAGAGCATGCTTCTCCACTGCCTTGACGCAGTGCCTGCTTCCTCAGGTCTCTTATTAAGAAGGAGGCTTTCAGGGCTTCCCTGGTGGTGCAGTGAGGTTGAGAGTCTGCCTGCTGATGCAGGGGACATGGGTTCATGCCCCGGTCCGGGAAGATCCCACATGCTGCGGAGCGGCTGGGCCCGTGAGCCATGGCCGCTGAGCCTGCGCGTCTGGAGGCTGTGCTCCACAATGGGAGAGGCCACAATAGTGAGAGGCCCGCGTACCACAAAAAAAAAAAAAAAAGAAAAAAGAAAAAAGAAAAAGAAGCAGGCTTTCAGAGAGCACATCAATGATATGTCTGTCATTTGACATGGGGAATGGAGGATGCAGAATCAGATATAGCACTAATGTGTCTTTAGACATTTTAATAGAAGAGATCATGTAGCTAAATGGGTAGACATGATTTTGCATGTTGACGTGATTTAAGCTACTTACTAATATAACACAATGCATGCAAGTAAGAACACCCATGGCTAATGGATATTTTTAGAACATATGTAATTCCTTTGTCTAAAATGCATGCAAGTACTAGAAAATAATAGTAGAAAGCTCATCCACTCTATTACATTTCAAGAATTTTTAAAGTTTTCCCTCTGGTATATATTAATTAATATGTTGTTATTTATTACTTTGTATTTTTTTACCTGAATTGAATTGTGCAAGTTGTGGCCTGCTGAATAGTAACCTTTTAGTCACCAAAATATGCCTATATAGGTAGAAAATAATATGCAGTACATGCACAGATAAATACAGTCATGTATATAGAGGCAGCCATGGTCAAAGGTAAAAGAAAACTTGACTTAGCATTGTAAAACTTGGACTTAAATTCTATATCTGTCCCCTATGCTACTCACCCTCTGAGCCCCTGTGTGTTTAGGGTGTTTATCCATCAAATAACATTTCTATGATAACAAGTATCTACATATGTGTTCCTAAAGTAGTGAATAGAAGGCTAGACCTCTTCTCCTTTCTCATCTTGAGCCTAAACTCCACCCTCACCATCAGCTTACTTATTAATCTCTCACAGTTAAAAAGCACCTCTAATGGAAAACTGCCAAAAAGAAGACAAAAGCAAACCTTAAATACAAGCAATCTCTCTCAATTGATGTTTCTCAAATTTGTATTTTAGCTCAAACTTATTAAATGCTTATTTGGTGTCATGAGCTCCTTTAAGCACTTTGAAATGAACTCCTTTAGTTCTAGGACAACCTAAAACAGAACCACTGAGGAGAAAACCAACAACCAACGCACAAAGAGCTCAAGTAATCGATCCAAGTTACAGACACTTGCTGAAGAGCTTTTGTTTCATTTCTCTTTCATTGCTGTTGTTTTGAACTAAAGTAATTTGGTTTATGTCAGTGCGGTCTGACAAACGAGCTAAAACACCCTTCATACAGCCACATAGAATGTTCACTCTCCAACGCCCTAAAACACGTGGGAAGATGAAGTGCCGTCTGAGAAATGTTTACTGCCGGTGATTTTTGTAAACATCCTCACAGTGGGAGAGATAAGGAGAAATCAATTTGGTTTTGTGTTTTTACCTGAAATAACATTAAAATTTGCTAACTAAACAATGGAAAGATATGTTCTAAGGGGTAAAAATGATTATAGATAAAATTAAATGGTAGATATTGGAATCCGGAAGAGGCTCTTTTTTTTTCTTTTTTTTTTTTGGTTACATTTCTATTGAAATGTTGGGTATCTGCGAAGAGCTACCACTGCCCAAGCCTACACTATTGTTTTTCTACAAAATATTTCTAGATTGTTTCTCCAGGAAAACCTATAAATAGCTGTTTGAGAACTGTAATTCAGAATGGGTAGAAAAATGGACAATACTCACTTTTGGAATTCCCAGGCACATTTTTTGTTGCCAGAGTTATTCAGTGATGAATGCATTCTTATCCCAGTTTTAAAATGAGTTAAATTATTTGACTAAACACATACTTATAAGGAGTAAAAATTTAAAAAAAAAATTTTTGTACTGGCTTCTTTAAAAAGCAGACTGTTTTAAAAAAAATTCCGAATTACTATTAAATTTGTCGAAACACATTACAATTAACTTTCTGGCATGTAAGATAACTTATTAATGCAAGTTTAGATATAAATACTCTTAGATATATTTTACTGAATCTAATTTGTGTCTTCCGATGTAGGTCTTTGAAAATATCCACATTAACTAAAATGGTTATTGGTTTCAATAGCTTAAATTTGGCTCTTAAAACATGATGTTCATGTTAACATTTCTGGAAACTAAGCTTTTATTCTATTATTTTTTCTTTTTAAAAATTTTTTATTTTTTAATTATTTTTATTGGAGTATAGTTACTTTATAATGTTGTGTTAGTTTTTGTTGTACAGCAAAGTGAATCAGTTATACATATACATACACAAGGGCCTGAGAAAATAATTTTTAAAAGCAGCAGTCTTTTGCATCTATTGCATGATTACCCTGTGCTAGGCATTATCTGCTAACCCTCATGACCACTCCATGAGATGAGGATTATAATCCACAAGTTCATTTTAGGAATCGGATGAGAATGAGTAATTAAGACTTCTCCAGGACTTATAACAAACTCAGTAGTGATTCCAGGGTTTATATTCAGCTTTCACTGATTCCAGGCATAGGGTGGTTCTACCACCAATGACATATGGCTGAGTCCATGAGCCCATGTGGGTTTCATTAGTGTCACTACTGGCCTTAGTGGCCCCCAGTGCTTGAGAAAAGGTGGGATGACTCTCCCAGGCCCACAGAGGGCTCTGAACCATCACATCTGCCTTAGCGGCCTCTCCTCCCTTGGTTGTTTTACCACATCAGCCCATTGCATTCATGAGAGACCAGGCATCACCTGCCACAGGGATCAATGGCCAGCATTTGTTCAAAGGTGCACAGAGAGTTTCTTTCCCTCTGCCAGCTTCAGGGTCCAATGCCCACATTCAGCGTGAATTTGAGAAAGAGAAGTCAAGGGCAGCTGGTGTGGTGGAGAATTCCAATACACCATTTACCTTAATAAACGTTTACTTAGCGTCCCCATGTCTAGAATTCTGCTAAGTCTCCTTCCTTCTGGAGATGGTCAAGTGCTATCCATTTTCTAGGAAAAGGAGCTTTTCACCGTAGATGGATGAAGAATAAGATATTCAGAGGAGAGAGTGGCTAGAGATACATGTGCAAATTAGGGTCTGTATGCTTTTTTTTAGGAGTTTAAACTTTATACTGTGAGCAACAAGGAATCAAGAAGTTTTTAGGTAGAAGAGATGTGTATGTTCAATTTAATATTTTTAACTGCAGCTCCTGTGCAAAAAAAAAGGAAACTGTGAATATTGTGGACTGGCCATTGATGACATTAGGCAAAAAGTACAGAAGAAAAGAACTAATAAGTAAATGAAGTTAAATAGTAGAATAATACTCATGAGTTATTTTGGTGGGAGGCTACAATGAAATTATTATTATTATTATTAATTTATTTTTGTTTTTTGCAGTATGCGGGCCTCTCACTGCTGTGGCCTCTCCTGTTGCAGAGCACAGGCTCTGGACGCGCAGGCTCAGTGGCCATGGCTCACGGGCCCAGCCGCTCCGCAGCATGTGGGATCCTCCCGGACCGGGGCATGAACCCGCATCCCCTGCATCGGCAGGCGGACTCTCAACCACTGTGGCACCAGGGAAGCCCGAAATTATTAAAAGGTGAGAGA
Organism: Mesoplodon mirus; assembly: GCF_964341445.2. Classification (NCBI taxonomy): domain Eukaryota; kingdom Metazoa; phylum Chordata; class Mammalia; order Artiodactyla; family Ziphiidae; genus Mesoplodon; species Mesoplodon mirus. The sequence goes on along the minus strand of NC_138990.1, from coordinate 27,825,467 downwards.
AGGGAGGGGCTTTAGGAACACATTGGGAAGAGTGAGACTTCTGATTTGAGTGACAGTATGGGTGGTGGAGCCACTATCTAATTGGAAAAGGAGGTATTTTGACAGGTTGTTAAGAGTTACTGTTTGGAATTGTGAGTTAAGGGTGTTTTTGAGTGTCTAAATGAAGATGCTGTTAGAAATAAATGTCTATCTATAGTTAATTGAGGTAGAGGCTGGCACTTGAGAATCTGCCTATTGGGTAATAAAGAAGGATTTTCAAAAAAATAACGGATTGGGCAATCTTTCTACCTAGCACACAGCTGGTCGTCTTTCCAGCAACATCACATCTTTTTAACAGGATGATGCATTTAGCTGATATTTTTAGCATAGATTGATATCCATTAATGAGGAGATGGCAGTGAAAGACAATCCAAGAAGTAGGATGGTGCTGCTAGGTGCAGACTCTCAGCAAGATAAAGGAAAAAGTCAACTGCTTCCAAATACTACGCGTAGACTCAGTGGGTGCTGGCTCGGAAAATGGGCGGCCAGAGGGTAGGGAAGCTCAGAATCTCATAGACAGAAATGGAGTAAAAGGGGACCAGCATCCCTGTGCATAGAAGCAAGAGATGGTCTAAGGAAGCAGAATTGAAAATAGAGCATAATTTCCCTTTCCTGGGAGCAGTGTTCTTCCCGATGAGATGAGCAAATGGCATAAATCATCTATAATTTTAAAGAATATCATACATTTCAAAATAAACACTGCTATCAAATATTTTCTAAGATTAGGGCAACTAAAAGTGTTCTTTTAACATCTTGATTATTAGGAACAGTTCCCAAGTAGATAGAAGAAAAGAGTGCAAAATACATAATCATTTCTGTGCCAAACATTTCAGGGCTGCTGGGCCCTTTGGTGTAATTTGTGCTGTTCTGAAAGGCTCTGACAGACCTTCAGTTAAATAGATAAATGTTGTCCTCTCAGCATACCAACCACGTGAGTTTGTGTGTGTATATATACACATATGTACACTATGCATATGTACACACACATACTATATGTATACACTACATATACTCTATAAATAGCATGTATATATGATATATAGTGTATATATTTATAATGTAACATAATTTTTTCCTTTCCACTGCTTTTTAAATCTTTAAAAATGCATTTATAATACCTGTGTCTGCTCAATACTCTGTAATAACCTAATTAGGAAAAAATTTTGAAAAAGAATAGATACATGCATATTCATAACTAAATCACTTTGCTGTATACCTGAAGCTAACACATTGTTAATCAACTATACTCTAATATAAAATAAAAATTTAAAAAAATAATAATAATATTTTAAAAATATATGTTTTAAAAATACCTGTTTCCTAGGAATATAGCTAGGATCAAAATAAACAAGTTCTGTAAAGAACATTAATGATGATCCCTTTGTGTTAACTTGCTGACTTTCAGTTTGTGAATGTGCTTAAAGGGCATACACGATGGCTATCTACTCTCTACAGACACTTCAGAGACTCCACTGTCCACATAGAGAAACTGTTTAGCCACTGACCTGTTCTATTAATTTCCATACTCCCTGCCTAATGCAAAGGCTGTTTATTTTCCCCAAGATGTCTCAGTTTGGGAGATGAGCCATTGTCTTCTAGTCAGAGTCCCATCAGGAACATGTCTTGATATCCATGAAGAAATCTGACCCCCTATCAGCAGCTTCCTGGCTTCAGTCATTTAAAATATGTCCGCACAACTACACCATCTAATCACAGGAAGTATCTTCCTCCAGAACCTCCAGGGTCAAGAGAAAGGACCTCTCTGAATAGCCCTTTACTTTACACAGGATGCATATTATTGAATAAGCAAAATTATTTCTCTCTTGTCTTTTGAGAACAAGAATAGCTGACTTAGACAGATGCAAGACCTATTTCTTTTATTGAATCAGAGAACAGCAGTGAAGTCAGCCTAAACTGCCTAATTGCAGAAGCTGACACTGACATGAGATGAAGTTTGGGGCCCTGAAAAACTGCCTGCCCAGGAAATACTGTGGAGTTGAATCAGGACCCAGTTGAGGTTCAAATCTGGCCCTTGTGAGAAGCAGCACTTGAGTAAATAGACAGGGATGGTTCTGCAGAGGCTCAAGTGAAGCAAGAGGACAGGTAAACAGGAGGTATCAATTTGGCAGGAAGGAAGAGAGGCAAAGACAGTTAGCTCAGGGAGGCCAGATGCATCCAGGAAAGTCAAGCTACACAAGATGCAACCCTTATATTCTCAGGATGGTGTCTTGATGCCTTCTGCACAGACTTAAGGAGGATTCCCTAAATTAAACCAGGAATGAGAGGTGCTTGTGGTGATGGTGATAGCGTGAACCCTCACTGAAGTCCAAGCACTGCATCCTCAATGAAGCCTCTCAGGTCTGCCATCTTGCATATGCACCTACTTCCATTAGAGCAATTATTTTAGCTACTTTTCACCCAAATTCTTACTCATTTTCTATTATACTATAAATTCTCAAAGCACAGAAATTATGTTTACCTTGATTGAATTCGCATCCATAGCATTTAACAAAGCAATTGGTACACAAGAGTACACGGGAAATGTGTGTTGCATATAAGAACACAATGGTGACACAACTCTGTTTACCATATGGCTGCGAACTATACCAATTTGTAAGGCTGGAGAACGTTGGTTCAGCACGGGTGCAGCATTGCCATGTCCTGTGGTTCCTATTCCATTCCATTCCATTCCTATTCCATGTATGAATATTGAGAGCACTCTTGTTTCTGAGCCCAAGGTGCATCAAACACTAAATATTTCATATACAAAGTTTTCTCTTGTATAATCAGTACAAATTCTTAATGTAAACAATACACAATTAGTTGGCATAGATTTTTTATGGGAAGATCTGTAGTCTAAACAAGGTAGCTTATAAAGGAGGAAAATTTTTTTCTACCTCATTTCCTTATAAAATAGTGGCTGTAAGGCAAATTGTAGGTAATCAATATAATATTAATAAGTTATTTAAAATAAAATATTTAGAAGCTGCCACTAATTTCCATATTAAACAAAGTGAGATTGGAAAACCTCAGTTTGACTATTTAATCTGGGTTATAAAGTATACAGACTACAGATAAACGTTATAGAAAGAAACCCACATTCCTTTGTATTTACATGAATCCTTTATGCCTGATGAGTTAATGTATATAAAAGCATCTAGCACACAGTCTAATTCATAGATGTTCAGTATTAGTTTCCATCCCTTTACTTCTAACTTCAAGTTGATCATCCAAAATGTGCCTCATAGAAGTGTTCTTGGATTTCTCTTTAACTAACAGATTAAAAATTAAATCAATGAAGAAAATTATTTGCCATATTCAATGGTTCATTTTGCTTTTTTTAAAAAAACAGTCTTTCAGTATGATCATCTCCAGGTATCATAGTAAATGAAGTAAGTCAGATAGAGGAAGACACATATTGTATATCGCTTATATGCAGAATATTAAAAAATGCTCCAAATTAACTTATTTACAAACAGAAACAGACTCATAGACTTAGAGAAAGAACTTATGGTTACCAGGGGGGAAGGGTGCCGGGGGAGGTATAGATTGGGAGTTTGGGATTGACATGTACATACTGGTATATTTAAGATAAAATGCCTTTCCAAGAAAAAACTGGAAAAATATTGAATAAATAAATAAATAAATAAAAACAGCTTTTCAGGAGGCATCTAAGTTTATAACATGCAATTGTGCTATTATGTGAAATACACATTGGTGATTTTTGCATTAGAGAAAGTATGTACATGCATTTCCATCTCTGCAGTTTTCTCCTCCACTTTCAAAAGAAAGAATTTTATATTGTAATCCATCATTTTTAACCTACACCTTCATTTCGGAGAGGAAGTTTAAGTCAGATGAACTCTGTGGCTCCTTCTAACTCTGTGGCATTCTAATTTATTTTCTAAAGGCTTCTGAAATAAGGGCAAAACATTTAAAACCAACCCCTGGGAATAGTCTAAGAGATATATAAATGGTTGCGTTCAATGATCTCTTTCAAACATAACCTCTAGTGTGTTTATGAAAAGAATGTGTAAGTGAATATGATTGAAGTGCAGAAAAGGTTTGGCCTTTGCATTTATCATTCTCTGGACACAAATCCCTCCTGAGCTGTGTGTCAACAGCAAAAACACCACCAACAAAAACCACATTAATCACAGGGCACAAACTGCCCGCCTCCTTTATCTGCCTAATTCTCCCTCACAGGATTTCTGCCCCTCATCCTCACAGGACTATTTTGTTTTACTCCATAAAGTTACCTACAGGTCTGAGTACAGGTACAGCTCAGCTGGCTCTCAGGGGACTGGGTAATTTCAAGTCAAACCTTGGCCAACAAAATATGACTCAAATTTTCTCTTTCCTCTATAGTTCTTAATCTGCTTGTTTTCCCCCCAAAAGTGCTATACCCATTTACCTGCCACTAAACTATGATCCGTAAATGAGTCACAGTCACCATGACAAAACCCATTACTTCCCTCAAGTGTAAATATTGCATAATCAATAAAACTGACCATTTAAATGCATTTTATAGGTAATGTATTCCAAAATGAGAAGAAACAGCTAAAAGGAGCATTATATATTCATTTAATGAACCACTTAAAGATTTATCATTTTTTTCTTATAAGAGGAATATATTAATGGTTTAGTTTTTTTAATTGATTGATATTAAAGGATAGATAATGGAAAAATGGTATGGAAAACTTATTCTTAATTCAAAGATAATGAACAAGGCTATATTTTAAAAGAACTTTAATGCTCAAAAAGCCAATCATGAAACAGATAATTAGGTCACAAAATATCATTTTGCAGTGCATATACAGCAAGTGAAAGTACAGTGAAGGTAATTTTTAAAATATTTTTTCATCTCTGTAACCTATCCACTTACATCTTGTTCAGAGAAAATAAGAGTCAAAGAATTTTGTTTGAGAGTCAGATAATAGCTGAAGTAGGAGAGAGATAATTTGATATGACAGAGCCTACATATGAGGCACTTATTCAGTGTGTGTTATGAAAGCATCACGGCAGAGTGGAAGGAGGTGGTCTTGGGAACAGGTGGTCAAGTGTTCACGACTTGGCTTTACCCCTTACTTTCTGCTTATAATACTACTACCAATAAATGTATTTAACCTCTTTAGGTTTTAGTTTCCTTGTATTTAAAATTAATTTCACCCTACCATGCTCTTAATATGGACTTCTGAGCTGGTTCTCATGAATGGATAAATGGATAAATATTAATCAGCTTCTTCAATCTTTTGTTCTTACATCCTCAATTTATGTGTTCATTAAATGTTTGGAACAGCACATTTAGTAAATAAAAGATGTTAGAAGTAAATACTTCTTAATCATGTGTGCATGTGTTTGTGTGTGTTCCTCTGAGTAACAGACTATTCTCCATTTATTTGAGATCAAGGTCCTAACAAGGAAAAATGAGCAGAAGTAAACTGCCCACCAATAAGAATTATGAAATAGCAACTATGAGATGAGAAAGAACGGAAGCTAGTCTTTCTTAAGTTTGGAACTTGTGTACAAATCCTACCTATGTTCAAATCAAAGGTTGTACAGATCCCACATATGTCCAAATTTCTACTCAAGTACACCTCCAAGTTTGGAGCTTGTGTATAAATCCCAGAACCATCTACTCCACTGAATGTGGGCATTGCAACCTTTGTAGATGCCGTAAGGATCTTAGCTTTCCCTATAGATGGTAGAGTTAGGTCTGTATAAATTTTTTATTCGGGAGAGGTTAGTAAAATTATAGAACTTTACCTTATGTCAAAGCCTATAGAGGTCAACATTCACTCACCATCAATTCACAGGCAGGTAAAGTTTACTTCCCCTTTTCCTTTCTTGGATCTACTGCTCCCTTCAGATAACAGCTGTGGGACTACCTTCTCCTCTTTCCTTTTTCCTCTCCCTCTTCTCCCTGGGGTCTGCAGTGGAGAAGTAAGATATGTTAGTGTGGTACAAGATAATATGTCAAGAATTTAGATCTCAATCAAGTCCCTCATTTCAGGATGGAGTGAGCTGAAGCCCCAAGGAAGAAGTGGCTTTCTCCTGCCATGGAGCCACATGCCTTCAGGGTCCACGGCACCTCGTGCCAGTGATTCCACACGGCCCTTACTGTGGCATCTGCCCTTTACCTGTACATTCCTCAACACCTCCCATCAGGTCCCCCACCAGGCAGACTGTGGAATTTCTGTTTTAGTTTCCCTGATCTCCATCAAAATATCTCAGGCTTGATTCAGACAAAGCCACTATCTAGGCAATCAGCTAATTGAAAAAAGCTTTCTTAACTAGATTTATCAATGGTTAATTTTTCAAGTTCAACTAGATCCAGCAGTGTGGAACAATAGAAATAACTCTGGTGAGGCAGTTAGCAGACCTTGTTCAGCTTGGCAGCCTCTTCATTGTGTGATCTTGGTAAAATTATTTACTCTAAGTGGTTATTATTTTTGTGATTGGTGAAAAAGAGTTTAAGTAATCTCCAAAATTCCTCCCACGGCAAAATTTTTATTTTCAAATTCATAGTTGATAAGTATATACTTTTCTTGCTAAAACTTATTTCTGAAATATTTCAAAATACAGAGAAAAAATACTCTCTTCTATTTAGGGTCAATTTCTTTCTTGATGAAATATATTCTTTGGTAGTTCTTTTTATATGCAAGAATATTCTAATAAACTTTTTTAAAATTTATTTTATTTATTTATTTATTTATTTTTGGCTGTGTTGTGTCTTCATTGTTATGAGCGGGCTTTCTCTAGTTGCGTTGAGTGGGGACTACTCTGAGTTGCGGTGCACGGGCTTCTCATTGTGGCGGCTTCTCTTGTTGCATGGGGTCTAGGCGTGCAGGCTTCAGTAGTTGTAACACACGGGCTCAGTAGTTGTGGCTCATGGACTCTAGAGCACAGGCTCAGTAGATGTGGCGCACGGGCTTAGTTGCTCCACGGCATGTGAGACCATCCCGGACCAGGGCTCGAACCCGTGTCCCCTGCATTAGCAGGTGGATTCCAAATCATTGTGTCACCAGGGAAGCCCCTTAAACTTTTAGTTTTGAGACATCTGTAATCTCATATGTGGCTGTAAGAAATAATATAGAGAGATCCCTTCTACCTTCTCCACAGATTTCTCCAAGGGTAATATCTTGGAAACTCTTACACAGAATCACAACTAGGATGTTGCCATGGACATGGTCAAGATAGGGAACATTTCCATCCCCATGAGGATTCTTCTAGTTGCGCTTTTATAGCCACAACCACTCCCTTCCCACTTCTGCCCCCCTCTTTCATCCTGGCAATGGATTTCTACAGTTTTGTCACTTCAAATGTTATATCAATGAAAAATTACTTACAATCCTTTTAGGATTGGTTTTATCCACTCAGCACAATTCCCAGGAGATGCATCCATGTTGTCACAGACATCAATAGTCTGCTATTTTTACTGCTGAGTGATATTCCAAGGTGTAGCTGCACTGGAGTTTGTTTAACCATTCACCTGTTTAAGGACAGGTGGGCTGTTTCCTTTCTTGGCTGTTATGACTAAACTGTTATGAACATTTGTGTATGGGTTTTTGTATGGCCATACCTTTTCAGTTCTCTGGCACAAATGCCCAAGTATGCAATTACTGGGTCATATGGTAGTAGCATGTTTAGTCAACCAACAATAAGAAAAACTGCCAAGCTGTTTTCCAGAGTGGATGTGCCATTTTATATTCCCACCAGCTCTGTATTAGCATCTTCACCATGCAGTATTTGGTGTAGTTACTATTTCGTTAGCCATCTTCATAAGTGTATAATAATATATCATTGGAGATCTTTCCCCAGCTTTTTGAGGTATGATTGATAAATAAAAATTGTATATGTTTCAGGTGTACAACATGATGTTTTGAGATACCTATTTATCAATATATACATATTTTGAAATAATAACCAAAATCAAGCGAATTAACATATCCATCACATCACATAGTTACCATTTGTGTGTGTGTGTGTGTGTGTGTGTGTGTGTGTTTTATTGAAAACATTTGAGAACTACTTTCTTAGAATATTCATTGTGGTCTTCTTTGTTTTGCCCTGATGGCTAATGTTGTGGGCTGAATCATATTCCTCCCAAATTCATATGTTGAAGCCATAACTCCCCATGTTTAAGAATGTGACTATATTTGGAGACAAGGCCTTTAAATAGGTGACAAAGTTGAAATGAAGTTGTCAGGGGATCCCTAATCCAATCTGACTGGTGTCTTTATAAAGAGATGAGGACACAGAAATGTACCAGGAATGGGCAGACAGAGAGAAGATCGCATGTTCACTGTTAGTGTATCGTAATGTGCCTGATCTTTGTGTGTTGATTTTGTATCCTGAAACCTTGCAAAACTCACTTATTAGTACCAGGAGTAATTTTAGTTTTTCGTTCCTTGAGATTTTCTACATAGACGATCATACTTTCTGCAAATAAGAACAGCTTTTTTTTTTTTTCAGTCTGTATGCCTTTTATTTTTTTCTGTGTCAAGGTTACTGAAGGGAGTGTGCCCTCATATACTTGTAAGGGAAAGAGACTATATGCTAAGGTTCTACTTGCAGTATTAGAAGTACAATTAGAGCATTTGTGTATTAGAAAGTTAAGGCACTCTTCACAATCGACAGAGAGAGAAAGAGAAGGAAGGAGAGAGAGTGAAGAGAGAACTCAGAACACATATCTCTAAGACTCTATAGCTATTATATCAATTAATTATGAAAATATAGTACCAGAGCATTTGGGATGTGTTAGCATCCTCCTCTTTCATAGGAATAGGGCAGCCAGAAGAGTGGAGTTTTGAATTTCAAGAAACTGCCTAGAATAAAATAAACTCTTCAGGATATACTTAACTATGGAAACCAGTAACTTGTGTTCAAGTCCAAATCCCCAGTGAGAAATCAGGACATAGTCCAAGGTGCAGAAGAACTGTGAACTAGAGAAAAATCACACTGCTTTATCTTGGTTCAAAAGAGGGATGTGTAACAAAAGTGTGTTAGTCAGGACTCTTTTAGTTGCAAATGACATTAAACAACTCAACTGGGCTTAAACAAAACAGGAAATGTGTTAAACCAAGAAACTGAGATGTCTGAGATACAAGTTCAATGGCTCTGGGCACTCAGCTACCGTCATTACTGTTCTTGCGGGTTAGATTCTTCTCCTGCAGACCTTATCCGAGCATAGCATCCATGTCTGTCGGCAATTCTGGGCTTACATTCTCTAAAGTGAATGAGCCTCAGCACAAGGAGAATGGTTATTTCCCAATATTTTCAGCACAAGTCAGTGGGAGGACTTCCTGGCTTGGCTTTGCTCACACGACCCTCATTGACCCAGTTCCTATGGTTGCTGAATACAATCCTATCATTCGACTAACATTCAGTTAAAATGTACTCATGAAGAATTGACACTCTTTATCATTCTATGCAATGTTTTGGGTGTAGGGGTTGGTGCAGGAAAACTAAGAAATGAGCTTTCACATTTATGCAGAGAGAATTCAAGTCCCCTGCCTCCTTTCACCCAGTCAAGTCTCACGCCAAGACAGTGCCAGGCTGTTAAACACCTCCTTGGTTTCTCTGTGAGTCTCCACAATACGTTGAGTGTGAGCTCAACAGCAAGTGAGATAAGATGTCAGCCTGTCTGCCAGTGAACTCAGGGCCCTCCATCTGAGTTTCAATATGCAGAGTGCATTGGAGGCAAAGACATCTCTATAAATGAGAGCACCAGAGCTTCAAAAGCAAAACACACAGCATCACATTTTATGGATTTGCAGCAGCAAAGTTAAAATCTATGGGAATTCTTTTCAGGAAAGACATGTTGCAAATTTTAAGCTGTCCTTCATTACTTGAAAGAATTCACATTCAGCACACGAGAGGAAGTATTTTCAGGAGGAAATCTACATTTGAAAATGATCACGGTGAACAAAAGTTATCTTGCGAAAGGGATACAGCACCTGAGATAATTGAGGGCACTGGGAAAGATCAAACTGCCTCCGAATTGCCAACATCAGCTAAATGCACTCACACCCTCCCCGTGGTTTCCATCACACATCCTTCAGTGAAGCGTAGCTGGGAAAGGTTCATGTGAGCCCAGCTCTACGATGCCTCCCAGCAGAGACCATACACTCGGAGGCAGGGTTGAATTTTCCCCATGAAAATTGAGCACAAGACACACAGCCTTGTTGTAAAACTTCAGTGGCATCACCTACTGTGCTCTACACAGCACAGCAGGTATAATGTTGCTGTTTTAAGCATAAATAGTTCTATAGCCTGAACGGGAAAAATGTTGACTCTGCCTTTGAAGGGTCCACATTTGAAAGAAAGAGATGACAAAAGTGACCGACCTCAGACCGGGAGGGACAGGGAAGATGCTCATACAGGAGGAGGGAAGGATTCAGGGATTCCTCCTTCCAGGAGGTAAGTAGAGCTGAGACTTAGCAAAGCAGAGATAGGAAGAGAGTCCTAGGAAGATGGATGGGACTACAGGAAAAGAAGATGTGGTTAAGGTAAACTGCAGTATACAGATACGAGAAAGTGCAGTGCATGACCACAGCTGCCAGGGACTTTGAATGTTCAAGGTCCAGAAAGGCAACTGTATTTTCCAGTGAGTGTCTACATATGGGCACTGAGTTTTGATGCTTCAATCTGCAGGAAATTGGATAAGGAGATGTGCATGCTCCATTTTGCTCCTGCTTCCTTTTCCATTTCTTTACCCAAGTATTTGTGTCTTAAGAGGAGAGCCTTGGAGGCCTGAAAGCTTCATTTCAAGCCCCGTGAAAGTCAGCAGGAGGGAAACGGATTCAGGGCTCAGTGACACCCCTTCCACTACATGTCCTCATCTTGTCCACAGGGAGCCATGGTGTTTCTCTTGTCAAATGAGAAGTCCAAAATGATTCAGCAGTGTAACGCCCTGAAGAGTTTGTCAGGAACGCCTAAGAAACAATATCAATCTCCCACCCACCAACCATTTTTAACTGTCATATGTGTGTGTGTGTGTGTGTGTGTATATATATATATATATATATATATATATATATATATATATAAACATATATATACACATGTACATATATACTATATATATGCATCTATATCTATCTACCTATCTATCCATAATTAATCCCAAGATGTTTTGTCTTTAATGAAACACAAGAAAAACATACTGATGGGTACCTTTGTTAATGTCAATGGTCTTCTGGAGAATTCACTATCACTAACCCAGGCCCAGTCCTGAATTCCTGGTACCCTTTCCCACTTCACAGACTGTCTTCTCTGATGTTTGCTCACATGAGAAATCACTTCAGGTTTTCCTGTCCACACTGTTATTTCAGTTCCTTCTTAATAGATAGCCTGGCTCTAATTCCAGGAAGGAATTATATCTATATATATATCTGTATAACTATATATTACATAGATATGTATATATATGAGAATAAAATTCCAGAAAGAAATATATATATCTGTATATTTATACCTATTTATATGGAATGGAATAAAATTCACCTATTTTTATTATTCAGATCCTTCCGTAGCTATGATATAGTGTTGTCCTTGAATCTGTAAAACCCAAAAGCTAGACTTTGAAGAGCACTAACAGTTAAAAAATATACATGAGAGCACAGGAGCTTCATGAATTGCTTACATCTTCCTTCTAAACTGTACACTTGGATACGTTTTAAAGAGAGCTGAAGGAAATAGTTGAAACATTTTCTTTCTCAACTCTTTGCTGTTCTCTTCCATGCACATGGGGAGGGCAGAGGAGAGCGTGGTCACAGCCCACTGAATCAATCACAGAGAGGCTGTGCACCTGCTCAGCACTTAAAATTATGTTTATGTGAAAACCACAAGTAAAGTTAATGAACCATAAAGTTAGGAACAGGCCAGGAAGGTCCTATAGTAATACTTTTGCTGCTCTGCTGTATGTTTTTAAAATTTGTATTTAATTATGTTGCTGTTGTAATTATGGGGAGCTTTAAAATGACTGCGATGTTTGTAAAAACCTTTATTTATTACCCCTAATTGCATTCTGAGCAGAAATGTCTTACATTCATCAAGTGGGATAAGAAGAGAACAGATGAAGCACAGCGGTACTTGGTGATTCAGCTCATGCTGGTGGAACATGTAGAGCTGCCAGCTTCTTTCTTTTTAAATATCCATCCTTAATGTGTAACAAATTTAGAGCTAAGTACCTGAGGGAGAAGATAACACATGCCATATCTCTTTTTCCTGAGTAGCATGATCTCGACTGACCTCAGGATGCTAGTCCTTTAGAGTACTAATTCATTTTACCTCTATTCACAAGACATGAATGGAATTCATTGGTATTTTAGCTCTAATTAGACATGAGAGGTTCTGTGCTGATAATGAAAACTTCTATGTATTCTCTCTACTAAAGTACAGAGAATGGCCGTGGACGTCTACCTGAGCTGCCTATGATCCTCTTTGTTTAAAATTAATTTTTATTGGCATATAGTTGATTTACAATGTTGTGTTAATTGCTGCTGTTCAGCAAAGTGAATCAGTTATATGTATACATAAATGCACTATTTTTTAGATTATTTTCCCATATCTTATGAACCTCTTAATGAGACTTGATTTTGAGCATTTTGACTTCTCTCAGATAGCCAAGGCATATGTATACATATATATAATAAATATATATGTCAGACAACAACAAACAGCCCCACACTAGGTCACTTAGACTCCAAAGATCTTAAGCAGTGGCCCTCAACCCTACTGATATTTTAGAATCACCTGGGAGCTTATTATACACTTGGTCCACACCCTAGAGGACTTAGCTCAGAATTTCTGGAGGTGGCCCCAGGTGTCAGTATTTTTGAAGTGCCTACCTGCTTCCAAGTGCACTCAAAACTGAACTATTACTGCATGAAAGGAATTTGGAGTACATTTAGTTCTACTTAAGGTAGAACTACTACCTTAATTAACAAACTTCAGTACATTTTAAAGTGGTGTGGTAAATCTACTATAATAATGAAGATCGTGATGATGGTGGGGATAGTAGCTATTTAGTGATAACTATTTCTGTTTTCCAAGCCCCTGATAAGCTCTTTATGTTTATTCTATCACTGGCTTCCCACAGTATCTAACAAGATAGGAATTTTTATTATCTTCATTTCATAGATGAGGGAACTTGGATTCAGCAAGTGTAGCTAATTTTACAAGACTGCATACTTATTTATGGGTAAAGCTGGGCTAGGATTTACTTCCAGATCTAACTCTAAAATCATAGAACTTGATCACTGAGGTTCTGCTTTTTTAATATCCTGCAAAGGGAGATCCCAGAGAGAGGACTGGGGTTGGTGGTGTGAACACAGCCTGAAGGGGTTAGTGCGCCTCAGCTAGCAAGTAGGGAGTCCGGGAAAAAGTCTGGAGTTGCCAAAGAGTCAAGAGACTTTTTCTTCCCTCTTTGTTTCCTGGTGCATGAGGAGAGGGGGTTCAGAGCACTGCTTAAAGGAGCTCCAGAGACGGGCGCGAGCCGCGGCTATCAGTGCGGGCCCCAGAGACAGGCATGAGACGCTAAGGCTGCTGCTGCTGCCACCAAGAAGCCTGTGTGCGAGCGCAGGTCACTATCCACACCTCCCTTCCGGGGAGCCTGTGCAGCCCGCCACCGCCAGGGTCCCGTGATCCAGGGACAACTTCCCCAGGAGAACGCACAGCGCACCTCGGGCTGGTGCAACGTCACTCCAGCCTCTGCCGCCGCAGGCTCACCCCGCATCCATACCCCTCCCTCCCCCCGGCCTGAGTGAGCCAGAGCCCCCGAATCAACTGCTCCTTTAACCCCGCCCTATTTGAGCGAAGAACAGACGCCCTCAGGCGACCTACACGCAGAGGCGGGGCCAGATCGAAAGCTGAGCCCCGAGAGCTGTGTGAACAAAGAAGAGAAAGGGAAATAACTCTCAGCAGCCTCAGGAGCAGTGGATTAAATCTCCACAATCAACTTGATGTACCCTGCAACTTGATGATGCCTGCATCGGTGGAATACCTGAATAGACAACGAATCATCCCAAATTCAGGAGGTGGACTTTGGGGGCACCTGTAGCCTTGGGGTTTGCTGTATGCAACTGACTAGTATCTGATATTTATGTTTATCTTAGTATAGGTTTTAGCACTTGTTATCATTGGTGGATTTGTTTATTGGTTCTGTTGCTCTGTTCCTTTTTTAATTACTTTTTATAATCTATAATTTATTTATTTTTTATTTTTTATTTTATTAACTTCATTTTCTTCTTTCTTTCTTTCTTTCTTTCTTTCTTTCTTTCTTTCTTTTCCCTTTTCTCCTGAGCCATGTGGCTGACAGCATCTTGGTGCTCTGGCCAGGTGTCAGGCCTGAGCCTCTGAGGTGGGAGAGCAGAGTTCAGGACATTAGACCACCAGAAACCTCCCAGCCCCATGTAATATCAAACAGCAAGAACTCTCCCAGAGATCTCCATCTCAATTTTAAGACCCAGTTCCACTCATTGACCAGCAAGCTGCAGTGCTGGATGCCCCATGCCAAACAACTAGCAAGACAGGAACACACCCCACCCATTAGCAGAGAGAGTGCCTAAAATCATAATAAGTTCACAGACACACCAAAACACACCACCAGACGTGGTTCTGCCGACCAGAAAGACAAAATCCAGCCTCATCCACCAAAACGCAGGCACCAGTCACCTCCACCAGAAGCCTACACAACCCACTGAACTAACTTTACCCACTGGGGGCAGACACCAAAAACAATGGGATCTACGAATGTGCAGCCTGTGTAAAGGAGACCCCAGACACAGTAAGATAAGCAAAATGAGAAGACACAGAAAGAGACAACAGATGAAGGGGCAAGGCAAAACCCACCAGACCAAACAAATGAAGAGAAAATAGGCAGTCTAACTGAAAATGAATGCAGAGTAATGATAGTAAAGATGATCCAAAATCAAAGAAATAGAATGGAGAAAATACAAGAAATGTTTAACAAGGACCTAGAAGAACTAAAGAGCAAGCAAACAATGATGAACAACACAATAAATGAAATTAAAATTTTTCGAGAGGGAATCAATAGCAGACTAACTGAGGCAGAAGAATGGTTAAGTGATCTGGAAGATAAAACAGTGGGAATAGCTACTACAGAGCAGAATAAAGAAAAAAGAATGAAAAGACTTGATGCCAGTCTCAGAGAGCTCTGAGACAACATTAAATGCACCAACATTCAAATTATATGGGTCCCAGAAGAAGAAAAGAAAAAGAAAGGGGCTAAGAAAATAATTGAAGATATTATAGTTGAAAACTTCCCTAATATGGAAGAGGAAAGAATCAATCAAATCCAGGAAGTGCAGAGATTTGCACAGAGGATAAATCCAAAGAGAAACACGCCAAGACAAATATTAAGCAAAATATCAAAAATTAAATACAAAGAAAAATATTAAAAGCAGCAAGGCAAAAACAACAAATAGCATACAAGGGAATCCCCATAAGGTTAACAGCTGATCTTTCAGCAGACATTTTGCAAGCCAGAAGGGAGTGACAGGACATATTTAAAGTGATGAAAGGGAAAAACCTACAACCAAGATTACTCTACCCAGCAAGGATCTCATTCAGATTCGACGGAGGAATTAAAACTTTTACAGACAAGCAAAGGCTAAAAGATTTCAGCACCACCAAACCAGCTTTACAACAAATGCTAAAGGAAATTCTCTAGGCAGGAAACACAAGAGAAGGGAAAGACCTACAAAAACAAACCCAAAGCAATTCAAAAAATGGTAATAAGAACATACATATCAATAATTACCTTAAATATAAATGGATTAATTCCTCCAAACAAAAGACAGAGACTGGCTGAATGGATACAAATGCTAGACCTGTATATATGCTGTCTATAAGAGACACACTTCAGATCTAGGGACACACACAGACTGAAAGTGAGGGGGTGGAAAGAATTTAAAATAAAGACTATTACAAGGGACAAAGAAGGACACTACATAATGATCAAGGGATCAACCCAAGTAAAAGATATAACAATTGTAAGTATTTATGCACCCAACATAGGAGCACCTCAATTTATAAGGTAAATGCTAACAGCCATAAGCAGGGAAGTGAACACTAACACATTAAAAGCAGGGGACTTTAACACCCCACTTTCACCAATGGACTGATCATCCGAAATGAAAATAAATAAAGAAACACAAGCTTTAAATCTTTAAATGATACATTAAACAAGATGGACTTAATTGACATTTATAGGATATTCCATCCAAAAACAACAGAATATACTTTGTTCTCAGGTGCTCATGGAACATTCTCCAGGATAGATCATATCTTGGGTCACATATCAAGCCTTCATAAATTTAAGAAAATTGAAATCATATCAAGTATATTTTTTTACCACAACACTATGAGATTAGATATCAATTACAGGAAAAAGACTGTAAAAAACACAAAGACATAGAGGCTAAGCAAGACACTGCTAAATAACCAAGAGACCACTGAAGCAATCAAAGAGGAAATCAAAAAATTCCTAGAAACAAATGACACTGAAAACATGATGGCCCAAATACTATGGGATGCAGCAAAAGCAGTTCTAAGAAGGAAGTTTATAGCAATACAATCCTACCACAAGAAACAAGAAAAATCTCAAATAAACAACTTAGTTTTACACAGAAAGCCATTAAAGAAAGAACAAAAAAACCCCAAAGTTAACAAAAGGAAAGAAATCACAAAGATCAGGTCAGAAATAAATGTAAAAGAAATGAAGGAAATGATTGCAAAGATCAATAAAACTAGAAGCTGGTTCTCTGAGAAGGTAAACAAAATTGATAAACCATTAGCCAGAGTCATCAAGAAAAAAAGGGAGAAGAATCAAATCAACAGAATTAGAAATGTAAAAGGTGAAATAACAACTGACACTGCAGAAATACAAGGGATCATGAGAGATTACTACAAGGAACTATATGCCAATAAAATGGACACCCTGGAAGAAATGGACAAATTCTTAGAAATGCACAACCTTCTGAGACTGGAAGAAATAGAAAATATAAGCAGACCAATAACAAGAACTGAAAATGAAACTGGTTGAAAATCTTGCAACAAACAAATTCCCAAGAACATATGGCTTTACAGGTGAATTCTATCAAACATTTAGAGAAAAGCTAACACTTATCATTCTGAAACTCTTCCAAAATATAGCAAAGGGAGGAGCATTCCCAAACTCATTCTACAAGGCCACCATCACCCTGATACCAAAACCAGAAAAAAGATGTCACAAATAAAGAAACCTACAGGACAACATCACTGATAAACACAGATACAAAAATCCTCAACAAAATACTAGCAAACGGAATCCACCAACACATTAAAAGGATCATACACCATGATCTAGTGGGGTTTATCACAGGAATGCAAGGATACTTCAATATATGCAAATCAACCAATGTGATACACCATATTAACAAATTGAGAGATAAAAAACATATGGTCATCTCAATAGGTACAGGAAAAAAAAAACTTTTGACAAAATTCAGCACCCATTTATAATAAAAACCTGACAGAAAGTAGGCATAGACGGAATTTACCTCAACATAATAAAGGCCATATATGACAAACCCACATCCAACATCGTTCTCAATGCTGAAAAACTGAAACCATTTCCACTAAGATCAGATAAAAAAACGTTGCCCACTGTCACCACTATTATTCAACATAGTTTTGGAAGTTTTAGCCACAGCAATCAAAGAAGAAAAAGAAATAAAAGGAATCCAAATCAGAAAAGAAGAAGTAAAACTGTCACTGTTTGCAGATGACATGATACTATACATAGAATCCTAAAGATGCTACCAGAAAACTACTAGAGCTAATGAATGAATTTGGTAAAGCAGCAAGATACAAAATTAACACACAGAAATCTCATACATTCCTATACACTAACAACAAAAGATCAGAAACGGAAATTAAGGAAACACTCCCATTTACCATTGCAACAAAAAGAATAAAATACCTAGGAATAAACCTACCTAAGGAGACAAAACACATGTATGCAGAAGACTATAAGACACTGATGAAAGAAATTAAACATGATACAAACAGTTGGAGAGATATACCATGTCCTTGGATTGGAAAAATCAACATTGTGAAAATGGCTATACTTCCCAAAGCCATCTACAGATTCAATGCAATCCCTATCAAACTACCACTGGCATTTTTCACAGAACTAGAAAAAAACAATTCACAATTTGTATGTAAACACAAAAGACCCCAAATAGACAAAGCAATCTTTAGAAAGAAAAATGGAGCTGGAGGAATCAGGCCCTGGGACTTTAGACTATACTAGAAAGCTACAGGAATGAAGTCAGTATGGTACTGGCACATAACAGCAATATAGATCAGTGGATCAGGACAGAAAGCCCAGAGATAAACCCACGTACATATGGTCACTTTATCTTTGATAAAGGATGCAAGAATATACAACAGAGCAAAGACAGCCTCTTCAGTACATGGTGCTGGGAAAACTGGACAGCTCCATATAAAAGAATGAAATTAGAACACTCCCTAACACCATACAAAAAAATAAACGCAAAATGGATTAAAGACCTAAATGTAAGGCCAGGCACTATAAAACTCTTAGAGGAAAACATAGGCAGAGCACTCCATGACATAAATCACAGCAAGGTCCTTTTTGACCCACCTCCTAGAGAAATGGAAATAAAAACAAAAATAAATAAATGGGACCTAATGAAACTTAAAAGCTTTTGCACAGCAAAGGAGACCATAACCATACAAAAAGACAGCCCTCAGAATGGGAGAAAATATTTGCAAAGGAAGCAACTGACAAAGGATTAATCTCCAAAATATACAATCAGCTCATGCAGTTCAATAAAAAAAAAAAAATGCAATCCAAAAATAGACAGAAGACCTAAATAGACATTTCTCCAAAGAAGATATACAGATTGTTAACAAACAGATGAAAGGATGCTCAACATCACTAATCATTAGAGAAATGAAAATCAAAACTACAATGAGGTATCACTTCACACCAGTCAGAATGTCCATCATCAAAAAATCTACAAATAATAAATGCTGGAGAGGGTGTGTAAAAGGGAACACTCTTGCACCATTACTTGGAATGTAAATTGATACAGCCACTATGGAGAACAGTATGGAGGTTCCTTAACAAATGAAAAATAGAGCTACCATATGACCCATCATTCCCACTACTGGACATATACCCTGAGAAAACCATAATTCAAAAAGAGTCATGTACCACAATGTTCATTGCAGCAGTGTTTGCAATAGCCAGAACATGGAAGCAACCTTAGTGTCCATCGACAAATAAATGGATAAAGAAGATGTGGTAAATATATACAATGGAATATTACCCAGCCATAAAAAGAAATGAAATTGAGTTATTTCTAGTGAAGTGGATGGACCTCGGGTCTGTCATGCAGAGTGAAGTAAGTCAGAAAGAGAAAAACAAATACCGTATGCTAACACACACACACACACACACACACACACACACACACACACACACACATATATATATATATATATATATATATATATATATATATATATATATATATATATGGAATATAAAAAAAATGGCTTGAAAAACCTAGGGGAAGGACAGAAATAAAGATGCAGATGTAGAGAATGGACTTTAGAACACGGAGAAGGGGAAGTGTAAGCTTGGATGAAGTGAGAGCGTGATATTGACATATATACACTACCAAATGTAAAATAGCTAGTGGGAAGCAGCTGCATAGCACAGGGAGATCAGCTCGGTGCTTTGTGACCACACAGAGGGCTAGGATAGGGAGGGTGGTAGGGAGATGCAAGAGGGAGCAGATATAGGGATATATGTATACATATAGCTGATTCACTTCGTTATGCAGCAGAAACTAACACAATATTGTAAAGCAATTATACTCCAATAAAGATGTTAGAAAATAAAAGACTCAAAAAAACAAAACAAAACCAACACTGCAAAGGTGCCATTCCATCTTCACACTATTTGGATGCATTTATTTTATCTAATGCAGCATTGCTTTCCTCATTACTCATCATGGAAGTGTATCCAGTGATTCCAAATATACCATAATAACTTTTATCCCCCAATTTTTCTGATATCAACACAGACATCATACATTCCAGAAATAGACACTACTCTCCCAATATGTAACTGTTTCATTCTTTCCTTAACGCACACACACATACACACACACAAGATTTATGATTAAATTTAGAACACTTGCTCTGTGCCAAATATTTTGCTATATATAGACACAAAACCTGCCCTCTCTTAGTTCCTTAAGTGAGGTACACTGTCATTAAAACATACAATTACAAAATATTATACATACAATAAGAGCAAAAATAGAAATGTTTCAGAGGATGGTATGATTAAGATGGCTGAGGGATGTTGGAACCATGGAAAGGTTATATAATTTAAAAAAAAAAAAAGGAAAAGAATCCCTAAAAATAGAAAAAAAAATGGAGATAAATGTACCTAAAACTATATCAAGTGGGAGGCAGAGAGACTTAGATAAGTATTAAGTGATTTTATAACCCAGTATATCCAAAATAATCACAAAGAAATCTTATATTGTGTTTTTAGTCTATAACAATTTTGTCCTGTCATTTTGTTCTGTAAATAATATCAATATTGCTATTTTACTATTTAGAAACTATTTCATATATGCACACTAGTTAAAATAGGATAAAGAAAATACACACTATGTCAATATTATTAGGAAATAATATTTTCATAAGAGAAAATAAATATAAAAATAAAATCAGAGAATTTTAATAAACATCAAATCATATAATCTTCACGAGTTGTAAAATGATTTATGAATTCATTATTTTTTTCTGTTCTGAAAAGTATACATTGAAGTAATGACAAGCCAGTACCATTTAACACACCTACTACCTATGGTTTCTAAATACTATTTCCCACTAAAAGGAACCAGGGCTCCTTGGAGAAAATGGCTGACTCCAGAATGGAGAATAAAATATACTTATTTGGTCTGTATGAAATTGCCTCTGTGTAGGTTCAAAATGGTTGAATATTGGAACTTTCAAAGGATTCATCTAATACAAAATCAGCCTGGGACATTTGGACATGCAGAAAAGTAAATAAGTTAGATTAAGCAGGAGGATATATTCTGAAGTAGTCATGGATGTCTGAATTTGTCTTGAAATACCCCAACAAACAAACAAACAAACAAAAGCAACATGTAAGTGAAGGACAGGGTGCAAGAATCAAAAACAACAAAGATTGATGAGGGTTGAAGCTCTACTTTGGATGTGCTCAAACATTTTCATAAATACACAATTTTTTTAAATGTTTAAAAATATCGGAAAGCATGCCAAAGAGACAATACTCTGAAGACTTTTATAGGATCAGTAGGAGTTTAATGGCTTCCTGGGAGAAGTCCAAGCAATGAAAACAGCCTGAGGCAGGTGTGGGCATGTGGAATCACATAACACGGTCTGCCAGCCAGCAGCATCTATGTACAAATGGGACATCCACTGAGAGGACTTGAAGATGGCAGAAGGAGTCAGATTGTTAATGAACAGGGAAACAGTGCTATAAAATGGGAGGGAAAACAATCATTGAGGCCAGAATCCTAGCCTGGCACATTTTATTTATTTATTTTTTTTTTAAATATATGTCTTTTTAAAAAAATCTTTATTGGAGTAAAATTGCTTTACAATGTTGTGTTAGTTTCTGCTGTATAACAAAATGAGTCAGCTATATGTATATATATATATATATCCCCATATCCTCTCCTTCTTGTGTCTCCCTCCCACCCACCCTATCCCACCCCTCTAGGTGGTCACAAAGCACAGAGCTGATCTTCCTATGCTATGAAGCTGATTCCCACTAGCTGTCTATTTTACATTTGGTAGTGTATATATGTCCATGCAACTTCCGCACTTCATCCCAACTTACATTTTCCCCTCCCCGTGTCCTCAAGTCCATTCTCTACATCTGCATCTTTATTCCTTTCCTGCCCCTAGGTTCTTCAGAACCATTTTTCTTTTAGATTCAATATATACATGTGTTAGCATACGGTATTTGCTTTTCTCTTTCTGACTTACTTCACTCTGTATGACAGACCCGACGTCTATCCACCTCACTACAAATAACTCAATTTCGTTTCTTTTTATGGCTGAGTAATATTCCATTGTATATATGTGCCACATCTTCTTTATCCATTCATCTGTCGATGGGCACTTAGGTTGCTTCTGTGTCCTAGCTATTGCAAATAGAGCTGCAATGAATATTTTGATACATGACTCTTTTTGAATTATGGTTTTCTCAGGGTACATTCCCAGTAGTGGGATCGCTGGGTCATATGGTAGTTCTATTTGTAGTTTTTTAAGGAACCTCCATACTGTTCTCCATAGTGGCTGTATCAATTTACATTCCCACCAGCAGTGCAAGAGGGTTCCCTTTTCTCTACACCCTCTCCAGCATTTATTGTTTGTAGATATTTTGATGATGGCCATTCTGACTGGTGTGAGATGATATCTTATTGTAGTTTTGATTTTCATTTCTCTAATGATTAGTGATGTTGAGCATCCTTTCATGTGTTTGTTGGCAGTCTGTATATCTTCTTTGGAGAAATGTCTATTTAGGTCTTCTGTCTATTTTTGGATTGGGTTGTTTGTTCTTTTGATATTGAGCTGCATGAGCTGCTTGTATATTTTGGAGATTAATCCTTTGTCAGATTAATCCTTTGTTTGCAAATATTTTCTCCCATTTTGAGGGTTGTCTTTTCATCTTTTTATGGTTTCCTTTGCTGTGCAAAAGCTTTTAAGTTTCATTAGGTCCCGTTTTTTGTTTTTTTTTTAATTTCCATTTCTCTAGGAGGTGGGTCAAAAAGGACCTTGCTGTGATTCATGTCATAGAGTGTTCTGCCCATGTTTTCCTCTAAGAGTTTTATAGTGTCTGACCTTACATTTAGATCTTTATTCCATTTTGAGTTTTTTGTGTATGGTATTAGGGAGTTTTCTAATTTAATTCTTTTACATGGAGCTGTCCAGTTTTCACTGCACCACTTATTGAAGAATCTGTCTATTTTCCATTGCATATTCTTGCCTCCTTTATCAAAGATAAGGTGACCATATGTGCATGGGTTTATCTCTGGGCTTTCTATCCTGTTCCATTGATCTATACCTGGCCCACTTTAAATGCATCTTTTTGGGAGAGTTCCTTAATCTCCCTCTGCCGCAAGTTTATCATTTGGAAACTGGAGTAGAATATATGTACCTCACAGTGTCAACAGGATGGTTAAAGGGGAGAACTCGTGGAAAATGTTTCAAAGTCCAATGAAACAGGCATATGCTAGTTTTGTCACCATTGTTGTCATCTGTGTACAGTGCACACACATAAAACTCTATGACCAGAAATGTTTCTGACGTTAGCCAAGATCTAACTTCATCTCAGTTCCTTTTTTTTTTTTTTTTTTTTTTTTTTTTTTGCGGTACGTGACCTCTCACTGCCGTGGCCTCTCCCGTTGTGGAGCACAGGCTCTGGACGCGCAGGCTCAGTGGCCATGGCTCATGGGCCCAGCCACTCCACGGCATGTGGGATCTTCCCGGACCAGGGCACGAACCTGTGTACCCTGCATCGGCAGGCGGACTCTCAACCTCTGCGCCACTAGGGAAGCCCCCCCCTTTTTTTTTTGCTGTTATTAAATAATGGAGCTATCGCTTCTTAATGCACTTTGATGAATTATAATCATGAAGTTGGAATTATGGAATAATTCTACTTCTTTCTCTCAGTAAATACCAAGCACAAAATTATGTCATATAATTGAGTATATTCTGGGATTAAAAACCTAATTTACTAGAGATCAAAGTTTGTCTCTGTTCCCTGAAAAGAGTAAATTTAATTTTTGGTAACTTTATTTTAAAAACACTTACAATTAATTTACAAAATTGTTAATTGTATTTTCACATTACACATTATTCTTATTACAAAGGTTATAGGGAACATGTAGAAAGCAGTTGGGGGACTCATAAGGAGAAAATTAAATACTTTTATCATTGACTTTTTACTTTTTACACTGACCTGTAATCCTTTCCAGTGCATACGTTTGTGTAGTCATGTGTGTGTGTGTGTCAACACAACCTTCTTGATTTTGGTCACAGCTTAGTCTTGATATTCGGAAGTGATGGCTGCCAGAATACAGATCTCTTTAGGTTCCTAGGAGACTCTATGTCTCATATGCAGCCCCATTAATTCAACCTTCCCTATTCTTTTCACGTGTCATATAATGATTATAATGAATCAGGAAATGGCTATTTGAGAAATGTACAGTAGACTGAACCAATTTATCATATTCTGTTAAATGAAAGAGTAACAATAAAAACAAAACTGCCCATGACAACGCAAAGCCTTCTGAAGGATTTAGGATGAGCTGATGGCAGCACGACAGACTGACCAGCAGTGGTTTCTACCCAGAGCACCAGATGACTCTTTAAAATATTTGGCATACATCAGTAGCTTTAAGGCATGCACACATAGCTATTTTGGGGCAAACGTCCTTGCCTTAAGTCTGTAATGTTAGGAGTTTTTGCAAATAGATGTCAGAGTCTTTAGAGATAAACTAAATGAGGAAGGAGTTTTGGTCTTCCACAGGGAGGATTTCACAAATTCTAGATTAAATAACAGATTCGTATAAATATCAGAGGGACTGCAATCATAGATTAATAGAATTACAGAGTTGGAGAAAATCTTCAAGATTTCACCATCTGTACTGGACACGTTGAACTACCTACAACCCAGACACTTGTGTCCTTTTATGCACAGTCCTAATTATTAAAACTTTCTCTCTTGTGCTGAAATCTGCTTCCCTCTAATATCCACAAATTCATATTAGTTTTACCCTCTGGTATCAAATAGAATCATTCTATACACTCCCAGGTATTTGAAGATGTAGAACCAGCTCTTTTATTCCCTTAGCTAAATGTTCTGCTATTTTCTCCTTCAAATAACTTGTTTTCTTATCCCTTATTATACTGGCCATGTGCACCTTGATTTAGTCTAGCTTGCAACAAGAGTCTACATAACTTATTTAATAGAAGTTGGATATGAGTTCTCAGGGAATTAAAGTAAAATAGAAGAACATAGTCAGTTACATATTCATCTTTGTCTTTGAGGAGATGACATGTCAGGGATATGATCACCAGGCTTTGAAGTAATGTTCTCCTGTGGAGCTTCATGTCAGGAGCAATGTGATGATGTGATGGAGTAAACAATTTCATCTGCAGACATCTCTCCAAGAAAATGTATAAACAGATTTTTGAGACTGCGTAAGACCAACACCAAGGCAAGGTCTACTTCTTGGTCTTCATTGTCCACTCACCTTGTATCCAATCTACTTCCAAGATTTTGCCATTATATTCTAGGGCCACTAGAATTCCAGCTCTCCACTCACCTATTCTTGGGTTTTTAACCCTTCCACCACACATAATTTAATTCTTTAAGGTATTGGCATCTGACCATCAGAAAGTACCATGCTGGCTGCAGGGCTGTGGTTGGGTTCTGTGGGATTAGTAAAATAATCACAAAATACTCTCACATAGCATGTTAACAAAAATAGTTCTAATGTCACATTGTTGTGGCTATTTATTTTTTGTAGGCCCTCTTCCTGAAAATCAAAACAGAACTCCAAATGTATGAAGGAATGAACTCTGGCATCAGGGCACAGAAGTGATCACGAATTCATATGATCTATCTAAACAGTTTTCTGTTCATTCAGCTTGATTTCCCAAACTGTGTTCTCAGAAAATGATATTAAT
Source organism: Mesoplodon mirus (assembly GCF_964341445.2). Classification (NCBI taxonomy): domain Eukaryota; kingdom Metazoa; phylum Chordata; class Mammalia; order Artiodactyla; family Ziphiidae; genus Mesoplodon; species Mesoplodon mirus. Next base: position 27,799,619 of record NC_138990.1, on the reverse strand, counting down.
GGATTCTCCATTGGAAAAACAAACAAACAAACAAACAAAATGTGTTCCATGAGAAATACTGAGAAATACTAAAATACCTTTGAGAAATACTGAGTTAAAAATCACACTATATCCTAAAAAAGCAAGTTAATATGTGATGGTTCCAAAACATCTTTCTTTTCTCTCTATGTTAAAAAATTAGAAAATATTTCAAGCATACAAAAATGTATAGAAAAAATTAAAAGAAATCCATATATGCACAGTTGAGATTAAAGTATTGTTAACATTTTGAATTATATGCTTCAAATTATTCCTTTTTTAAGGAATAGATATACACAAGTTACCAACTTTTTATTCTATCCCCATCCTCCATCCTCAGTAGTAATCACTTTCCTGAAATTGGAGTATGATTTTTTAAATTCATTCTGCCATTCAATCAACCACTATTTATTTAATACCAACTATGACCTAGACATTGGTCCAAGAACTAAGGATAGAGATGTTAAAAAAAAAATACAGCAAGTCATCACGTAGGCTCTAATCTAGAGCAGCCATCCCCCACCTTTTTGGCACCAGGGACCGGTTTTGTGGAAGACAAGTTTTCCACAGATGGAAGCCGAGGTGGGGGAGGGGGCATGTTTCAGGTGGTAATGTGAGCGATGGGGAGCAGCAGATGAAGCTTCACTCTCCCGCCACTCTCCTCCTGCTGTGTGGCCCAGTTCTCAGGGTTTGGGGACCCCTGATCTAAACGGAATAGATAAACAAGATAAACAAATGAAAGAATGAATGACTTATTAAGTAGTGATGAATGTTCTGGAGAAAAATAAAGCAAGGAAGGAAGATAAATGGTGACCAGGGAGAGTTTATTTTGAACTTCCATGATTATAAGAAGGTTGGTCACATTTCTATTCATCTAATGGAATACAGATTTTTTTATTTTCTTTAATTCATTAAATTTGTAAAGTTTTATCTATGTTTCTATTTGTTTGTCTTTTCCATTGATATGTTGTTCTTTATATAGCCTGGGTATTAGTTGTTTGTTGGCTGTATGTATTGCAAATTTTTCTTCCCATTCTGTGGCTTGTCTTTTCATCTTCCTTATAGTGACTTCTAAAAAAAGAAAGATTCGTTTTAATGAAGTAAATCTTTCAACCATTTACTTTAAAGTTAATATTTTTTTTATCCTTTTGAAAAACTCCTTTCACTGAGGTCATGCTATTCTGTTATATTTTAATTTAGTTTATAATTTTGCCATTGATACCTACATTTTTAATCTATGAGGATGAGGACTTGCTATTTGTACATAGTGTGAAATTGGGATTTAATTTCATTATTTTTTCATCTGGACACCCAATTGTTCCAATGACATTTATTGAAAATACAGTCCTCTCCTCTCTGATCTGAAATGCCAAAAACAACAAATTGCAAGAACAATGCAGCTGGTATTAAAAAGATAAAAACGAGTAGAATATTTACAATTTTATTTTAGTCAATTTGCATGTTTATACCAAATGGAAAAATTCCTAGATAACTTAACAAATAAAACTAACCTGGGGGGGGTGGAAACAGGAAACCTTAAATAATTCTGAATCCAATAACATCACTGAATCTGCAATGGTATCTCACAAAGAAAATACCAAGCCCAAAAGCTTCAGTAACAGTTTTGCCAATTATTTAATAACTAATTTTAAAACTTTCAAAACATTTCCAGAATATAGAGAATGAGAAAGCACTCTCTGACTTATTTCATAAGGTTATCATAATCATGCTAATAAAAGAAAAATAACAGACAAGGACACTGTGATGAAGGAATATTACAGATAAATACCACCAGTGTTGACACAGATGGAAAAATCTAAACAGAATATAGACAGTAAATCCAACAATACTTAACGTGACTGAGTTACATCCCTCACCCTCCAGAAATGACAACATAATTTGATTTTTGAAAATCAATAAACGTATTGAAACAGATTAACAGATTAAAAGTCACAGAATGGGAGAAAATATTTGTAACACATATAGACAACAGAGAACTAATACCAGACTATATATAAAAATTAGAACATACCAACTAAAAAAAGACCAAAAAAATGGACACAAAAACTTAATTTAATGAACTTAACAAAGTAAGATATATTTATCTCATTAAATGTATGCAAAGGAGAACACACACACACAAACAGGTCTTGGTAGTGGAAGCACAGAATGGGTCCTTCACCTGAGAAAGTGTATCTACAAAAAACCTGCATATACATGTATCTATTCTTTCTCAAATTCTTTTCCTATTTAGGTTGTTACATAATATTGAGCAGAGCTCCTTGTGACACACAGTAGGTCCTTTTGGTTATCCATTTTAAATATAGCAGTGTGAACTAGAATAGGTACATGCATATGTATAACTGAATCACTTTGCTGTACACCTGAAACTAACACAACTTTTTTAATCCACTATATTCCGATGTAAAAATAAAAGTTAAAATAAACAAATAAATAAATACAATATTTTTTTAAAAAAATCTACAGGAGTCTTTCCTCTTCCTCTCCTCTTTTTCCATCTCCTCTTCTCTCTCTCCCCTCCCTTTCTTTCCCTTCTACTCCTGAATCATTCTGTGCAGAAACCATTATGTCTTGCAAAACAAAGTACGCTTCTACATCCAGTTGGAGTGAAGGGGGCAGTGGGCTGTGGGGAGTGGAAGCCTGACAAGGGTGAGGCGTGTGGCCACTTAAGGGTGATGCTCTAGCAGGGGGTGTGGGAGATGGAGCTGGGGAAGCAGGCATCCATGTGAGGATGGCTCGGTGGGGCTCTCGGAGCCTGAGGGTGCAAGGAGGGCATTAGCACAGTTGGGGGAGAATGAGGAGAGGATCCAAGACACCTAAGTGTGTAGAGTGGACACAGGAGTGGGTTGATGAGGGTTTCGAAGTGGGGGGTGCCTGTGGAGGTGATATGATATTGGACACATACAGGGGGATTGATCAAATAAGGACGTATGTTCCAGAAATGGGAGCCAGCTTTCTCAGCACTGAAAAGGGAGCTAGTTACCAAGATGAGAACGGGGAAACTAGGATGAACTCTGAGTGTGGACTGAGATTGGAGTGTGAACTCATGGTTAGATAGAGGGAGGGGGACAGGAGATGAACATTCACATATGTACATTGAGTCTTAAGGACTACATCCTCCGTTGTGCAAGTAGATTGAGAACATGCTCACTGCCGCTTCCCTGTGAAACAGTGCGCTGCTTTCACAGTGTGGATTCTGGGCCCCGGGTGTGTCAACTGCACTGGAAAGACAGAACTGTTCCCAGAGAGAATGGAATGGCAAATTCTAGTTTGTTTTGTTTTTTCTTCCATGGTCCTTGAGGTAGAAGAAAGTCTTAAGCTGCAGCTACTTAATAAAATGTCCTTCATGTTTCATCATGATGTTACCTAATGTCAGCAACTCCCATGAATCCTGATTTCAGCATACTTCAATCTCATAGCTCACATAGTGTCTAAAAGAATGTGAGTATCTGTATTTCCCTTAAAATATCTTTTGGAACCCATGTGAATTTATTGTGGTGCCCTGAGGAACCTTGGCACACAGTTTGGGAACTGTAGTTTTACATGTATAACCAGAATCAAGTTCAGGTGGTTCCTGAAGAAACAGGAACAAGGTGGTACCCAAAAGCAAATGCAATACATACCAAAAAAATTGCCAGATTCTGCTAATTTACACTGGCATGCCGGACGAATATGTATGGGAGTGGTTTCTACGTGAATTAAACTAAGCCCTGCCAAAATGGCAGATTCATGTGCAAACCCACTAATTACTCTTGTTTTAAGCTACTCAGTTTTGGGGTGGTTAGTTACACTTCAATAGATTACCAGAATATTGCTGGTCTAATATATCTATTATATATCTAATATTAGATCAGCAATATTATTATATTTTTTGTTTTAGACAGACCACATTGGCTTTGAGAGAAAAAAAAATGTATTGGAATTAGGGAGCAAGACTGGACCCATAGAAATAAAGTTACTCTTAGATAAAAATGATTGAGGGCATTCTTAAGAGACATTCAGCAAATATTCATTAAAGCACTTTGTTATGCATTGGAGATGTGGGATGTACAGAATAGTCTTAGGCCTTATGTTTTAGAATTTATATTTAACTAAGAAACTGGGTTCTAGACAAGCAATTAAGTAAATGTGAGAGACATTTTTATATGACAAATGCAGGTGCCTAACTTGTTGGTAAGTCAGTGTTAGAAGTAGGGAATGTTTCATCTAAGGGATTGCTATTTAACCTGAGATCTTAAAGATCTGAGGAATTGGCCAATGAAATACAGTGTGGAGCGGTGGACAGAGATGTTTGAGCCTCAGGAAAGAGCATGCCGTCCACATGGTTGTGTGAGTGGTATGCCACGTTCTAAAGTGCAAGAAAGGGCATGTGCCAGTTCTGAAATTCACTTACGTGGAATTCTCCTTTCCCCAAATGTGCCAAATGAATGAAACTTATGACTATAGTAGTTTTTCCTCGATTTGAAGTGTTACTTAATAGGATGCAAACTTGGAATTTTTGGAGTAAATTTCATATTGGCTTTCTTTCTATCTAAATGAGTACAGGAATATCGTCTGTGTCCTTACCCATATGCCTTCTTGTCATATTAAAAACACTGGCAGTCATTTGTACATCTCATCAATCTCCCCCATTAATTCACTCAGAGCTAGTGCTAGACAGCAGATGGGCAAAAATGTGCTCCAACCAGCCAGCCGCTCCCCGAAGGCTGTGGCTGTTATCTTCCTAAGCCCAAGAGCTATTAATTACCTGTACTGCTAGTAGATTATGACGTGCTTCGGAGACAGAAGGTTGTCAGTGTCTCAATTCTCTGAGGTTTGTGAAGGTAATGAGTGGCTTCTTTTGGAACCTTCCTGGTTCACCATTTCTCTCAGCTTCTAGCCCTTCCTCTAATCTTACTAAGAGCTCTTTGTGTTCTTATCACCTGTAATTACAGGGTGGCTCAAGAAGATGTTCAGGCATCCCCAGGTCTCACCCACACTCAGCTCTCCTGTAACATTGTGGCACATCATCTTGGCACTCGTGGAATAAGCTTTGGAATTAAATAAGGGAAGTGGGTATGGGGGCAGCCTTTCCTGATGTTCTCAATTTGGGTGTCCAAACATAGGAGAAGACTGCAAAGTTATCCTAGGGAGTTGGTGGGCATCACCTCAAACCTTTCAGTGTAACTTGCTGCAAAAAGGAAGTGTCACTTTGGGGAGAGCAGATGGTGGATGCCCCACATGTGAGACCCAAGTTCACCTGAGACCAGGAGAGGGCTGTCCAGGAAAGGAGCTTTCTCCCCTTCATTTGGAGCACTCCTAGGATGAGGTGGGTTTAAGATGACAATCTGTTGTCGCCTTTTTCATCCATACCCCCTAAAAACACCTCTATTGTCTTTCCAGATATCAGTGAGAATCAAGAATGCTGGAATAAGTAGGGAAGGGCAATAGAGGGGTAGGGGATTAAGAAGTACAAACTACTATGTATAAAATAAGCTACAAGGATCTATTGTACAACACTGGGAATATAGCCAGTATTTTATAAAAAGTGTAAATGGAGTATAGCCTGTAAAAATTGTGAATCACTGTATTGAACACCTGTAACTCCTACAATATTGTACATCAACTAAACTTCAATAATAATAATAATAAAAGAATGCTGGAATAAACCAACTAACCTTAGAGGAGAGGTACCTTTCACTTTAGTTATGGTGACTAGAATTCAGTCAGTTTTTCAGTCAGGCTTTTTGTTTTTTCTTTCTCTCTGTGTCAGTGAATTTTGAGAGCACTGACTCTGAATTAATCACCAAGGATACAGAACTAGATATAATGGCTTGAGGACTCCATAGCCTAGAGAGGAATTAGGACAGTGAAGGCAGTGATCACTGGCCTGTGGTAAGTACTACAACTGAAAACCAAGCAAGGAAGCCAGAGGGTGCACACTGTCTGGTGCATTTCAAGATAATTTTCAGGGAATCCGGACTTTGAACTGAGTTTTGAGGAGTGTAAGTATTTTTGTCAATAAATAAGGAAGAGCTTCATTAAAGTCATGGGTGAGTAAAAGCCCATGGCTTGTTACACAGCACAATTCCGCTTGTATGCGATGAATGCCTGGTGTGGACAGGAAAGAGATAGTAGACAAGACTGGAAATGTCAGAGTTGCTGACCAGATAGTGAGGCTGCTTGAACCCTGAAGATGTCACAATTTATCCTGTAGGCAGTGGGTTAGTGTGTGTTTGTGTGTGTGTGTGTGTCTGAACAATGGTAAACAATGGAAAAATGGGAAAAGATTTCCTCCTGGGGACACTAGGAGTATCATCCCCCTCCTCATCTGAGATGTATCCTAGCACAACTCTGAAATATGAACAGGACCACAGCAAAATTAAGTGTATGGTCTGTGCTGTGTCACAGTTTGGTGAAAAGACCAGAGGAGTCTCTTCTCACCACAAAGCTACTCACCTCTGGGGTTCTCAGAAGCCACCGGCTCTCAGCCTGGGGACCCTCATCCTCCGGTAAACAGTCTGCCACTAGTTTATCCACGACCTCTACTTAAGGTCAGAAAGGACCAGACGGTGTGTAGCATGTATCCTACAATTAACTGAGAATTAACTCCCAAGACAAGGGTTAGGTGTCTTAACTGAAGCAAATCTGAGAGCACTTAGGATAGAAACTTTTAGTTCTCTGTCCGAGTGACTTTGAGAAGATCACTAAATACTCATCTTTTATTTCTCAAGCTGTGTACTGGGGGTGAAATAATACTTATGTCATAGATTCGTGTTGTAAATGAATGAGATGGTGCACAAAAAGTGTTCAGCATGGTGCCCAGCTCATAGGAATGGCTTGATAAACATTAGCATTTCTCTGATACAGACAGATGCAAAACACAAAAAAATAGCATTGTCTATTCCCACTTCACCTTTGAAATGTACCAAATCTTTCGTAGTGTTCTGTAAAATCCATAAGAGCCTCCGTGGGAGATGGGTTCTGACCACTAGATTCCTGAGATTGATGTCTGATGCTCATCATGGGCTCACTGAATGGAAAATGGTAAGAACTGGCAACCAAATAAATGGATCTTAAAATACACAACTTTTCAAAGGAAGTGTTTAGAGAGTACACGACTGATCTATGATTCCCCAGGGCTCCCTGTTAGACCCTTGGTAAGGAAGAGAGAAATAATTGCCCTAAACAATTGAGCATGCTTGTAAGACCAGAAATAAAGTCAATCAAATGTCTAGAAAAAAACAGAGCTGCCTACAAGGTTGGAAATCTTCCCTTCCTCCCCTCCTTATTCCTTTCTTATTTTTTTTAACTTTGCTTTTCCTTTCTTTTCTTTCTTTCCTTTTCCTGGAATTCTAAAGACTTATCAGCTCGTTGCTAGATACTTCTCTTACCAACCCATCATTTGGCCTTGTATTAACACCAGTTCATCAAAGTACTAGTCAACCAGAACGAGAAGGGTTGGATATTTATCCATTAGTTGCAATTATAATCAAACCTGCTAACAGTCTAATGAAAAACTATCAGAATAAAATAGATGTTAAGTGGGTCTGGAGACTAGAAGGAGGTGGAGCGTAGTCTGCAGCCGTCCAGCTTCTCTTCTTCGCAGCTTGTCTTCTTTAAAATTCTATTATTTTAAAATAAAATATTTTATTTTAAAATCCTGATTATGTGTCACCTAGGTTGCTCATGCCAACAGAACCTTCGTATTATAGTATTTTGGCAGTAATTCTCTTTCCCTAGTTCAAAGTTGAATGCCATCTGATTTGCCTTCTTCTCCAAATTTTCATTAGAATCTGGGCTCCCAGACCTGTGGAAAGTCACATGGGGAGGCTGGGTTGGACTTACCCTGAGGAGATGGAACAGGCAAGCTTGGTGGTATTCATGAGGTCACAGAGATCTTGGGAGGTTTGGAATGAGTCACCAGGTTTGAACTAACAAGGGAGGTAAAAAGCATCACCTGCTTCACCATTTGGCTTTAGCTGGTCAGCTAAAGGGGAAAAGTCACTTATTAGATATAAACACCTCACAAGAAGCAGCTGATCTAGTCTGTTATATTCATGTGACTAGCAGTCAGAATAAGGTCCTGGAAAGACAATAAAATCATCATCAACACCATGCAGAGGGGAGTGATAAATGAGTCCCTTATGCCTTTGAAATATAATAATAATAATAATATTTTTACAGTATAATTATTATTATCATCTCTTGCATTAGTAAGTGTCAAGGAGTATACCAACAGCTTTAGAAATACTAGTTTTTAAGCTTTACCCTATGAGACAGTTTGTGGATTACTAGTCCTCTTGAGAGCTGGTTCTTCTGTATTTTTGGACACTTGGAAAGACCCTCCAGCTTCTCTTCGAGCTACTCTGAAGCCATCAGACTCATTCCAGCTGACAGAATGTGAGAAATAGTGTCTATCCTTTCCAGTCAAAGGCAGTTATTTACAAGTGCAAGATTTTCTCATAATCTATAGTGGCATCCTTTGACACGGCTTGAGTCTCTGAGTCACTATGTGGAGGGGAACTCTGACCTGCTTTGGACTTTCCAAGAGAAAAAAGTAAACATTGATTATGTTAAGCCATGAGGATTCTGAGCTGTGTTTATTATAGCAGCAGAGTCTCTCTATCCTGAGTAATACAAATAGAAGAAACCATGGTGTGGAGAGGGTAAATAACTTATCCTAGGTCACATGGTCAGTAAACTGTGGGACCAGGATTTGAAATCACATTAGTCTGACCTCACTGTCAAGTGCCTAATCAATACACTTTTCTGGATTCACTCAGAAAGGGAACCAGCTCAGTCTCCAGGAGCAAAGAGAGAGAGCTCCCCGATGAGCAGGGCTACCCATATCAACAGATGGCTTCCTGTGCATTTATGTGCAAGGCCCATTCTGGGGAACCTACTCTAACAATTTTTCCTCCAGTTGGGTGACTTCTGACATTGACTTAAGCCCATGTTTGTCTTAGAAATAATGTTAAAAATATGAGTTCCCATCCTTTGCTAAGCTAATAGATTGTAATGAATGTGAGTGATATTTGGCATGTTGTTGTAGCTTAGAAGCAGCGATGTTAATCAAAATACTTAAAAACCAGTGAAGCAGACATGCCAACCAATCAAATGAGACCCTTTTACTATAGGTACAGAATAACTTGTTTGATCATATAAATACATACTCGTTGGATATTAGCTCTCCCTAGAAAAACTTCAGAGTCATTACCCTGACAGTTATCCTAGGATAAGAGTGGATCTAGTGAATATGTAGATCAAAGTAGAAAGTTAATAACTCTGGGATAAAATTGATTTTTAAAATTTGGCTTGCTTTTTCGTTGACTTTTAATATTAATATCTGATAAGATTTTTTTAGTATTTTCTTCTTTATTCTAAATGTGTATTGCAAGGAAAACATTCTGTCTAATTGACAATTTTGGTTATTTGGATTCCTGTTGATTACAATGTTGACCTTTTAGCATATATCTGGTAAACTAAGTTTTTATTATTCATGTTGCTGTAAAAATTTTAAGGAAAAGTCTTAACTTCTTGTGTTTAAATGCATGAACATTTAAAACTTCAAGAGTATATATGTGTGCGTGTATGTATGTGTGTGGGTATGTACCCAAAAAGTATATTTTGGAGAGAGAATTCTTATAATTCAAGATTGTAATGATGCATTCATTTGCCTTTTGCCATTTCAGAATGATCTTTAAATAATTAAATATAGAGTAACATTCCAATCCAATAATTAAGCTGTTTGGATCTTTCTAAATGGAGAACTGGGTTCCTCTAGGCTTAGTGTCAGATTGTGGCTGCTTCTTGATAGCAGCAAAATCACTAGAAAATGTTTGGGGTATGCTGGGATCATCCATGACTGTTTGATCTTCACCACATACTATTAGACTGGAAGGTGGCAAGGTCAGGTGTCCTTGTCTCTATGAGCTTGGTTCTCACTAGGGAAGGTGAAAGGATCCCTAATCCAGCCTTCCACAGATCACATTACATAAACAGAATTTGGCTATCTTCTTCCACAGGAGCATCTGCTCCACCGGTGGTCCCTCGTGTACACATTTTGTTTTGTCCAAGACAGTTATGAGTAATGGATCGGGCTGAGCCTGCTAATGCATGATGTAATTGTCAGAGGGATTTAATTATCAGCACATTACACGTGGGATTGCTGTGCCATGTGATCTCCAGTTCGCTCTCAGGCAATTTAGAAGCAGCATGAATCACAGGAGGTGGAGTTCTCCAAAAAGTCAGTAATGATGCATTTCCTCATATCTTACCTGTCTGAAAACATTGAACAACAGTGACTTATTTTACTTGCTAATTTAAGTAGAAAATGTATAATAGATTACTGCTGCTCAGGTATCATCTCACCACTGCATAAAAACCATTCAACTACCATGCAGGTCTTCTTTGAAAATACTCAGGCTTGAAGACATTCACTCACTGAGTGCTAGCTACTCAACACAAGCTCCATAAAAAGAATAATTTTCAAGCATACTTTCATTTCTCTAGAAACAGACCATCTAAATAATGAAGTAGGACTCTATCTGGTTTCAAGATAGAATAAAGAAAGACATAGTGAGTAATAAAATTATATGTTTTATGTAAAAAACTAAAATAATTATCAATTCAGTTGTTGATAGCTATAATTTTGAGTTTATTTATAAAGCACAGTAGGTAAAGTGCTAGACTAATGTAGTAGAAGGTTTTTTTAAAATTGAGTGTTATATACTAAATAGCTGTAGCATATAGATATATAAGTATTCTATATATTAAACATTTACATTCATAATTATGAAATCCATCTTATGGATTAGGGGACAGATTCAGGGATGTTAGGTAATTTGTCAACAGGAGATAAGAAGAATATATGTAAGAGTAATAAAGACAAATGTCAGAGTTTCATTTTAAAGAATATAGTTAAGGAAATTAACTTATTTTATTTTATTTTATTTATTTTATTTTTATTTTTATTTTTTTTTTGTGGTACGCGGGCCTCTCACTGTTGTGGCCTCTCCCATTGTGGAGCACAGGCTCCGGACGCACAGGCCCAGTGGCCATGGCTCACGGGCCCAGCTGCTCCACGGCATGTGGGGTCTTCCCGGACCGGGGCACAAACCCGTGTCCCCTGCATCGGCAGGTGGACTCTCAACCACTGCGCCACCAGGGAAGCCCAACTTTTTTTAAAATTTAGAATTTTTTAAATCTTAGAAAAGATTTTTGTTGCTTTTTCCTTTAAATACCAAGCTAATGTACAAATATCAATCCATGCTGAGATTCAGAGTTTCTACTTCAGGATCTAGATGTCCTGAACCATGTTCTTTCCATCCAAATTTTCCAAGACTCTTTCTCACTTGGTTAGTGCTCTTCTGTCTGCTAAGAAACCCAAAACAATGCTAATAACTCTATTGACCGACAGCAGAGAATTAAATATAAACATAGTTAATCATTATGCAAATCATTAAAATTATGTTTTCAAAATAATATCTAATCAAATGGAAATGTAATAAAAATATAAACTTAAATGTAAGAAACATTAAACTCTTTATATGTTCAGAGAAAAATAATCTGATTTTTAGTTATCCTTTACTGTATAATTTCAAATTTCTACAATGACTATGTACTTGTTAACTACCTCCACTATTTAGTAAAATTAGAAAACATTTAACTTAATGTTTCATTCATCTTCTAATGTATCACCTGATAGTTCTCTTAGCTGCCTCTTATATATATAAATATATCTACAATTGTATCTATTTATGTGTCTGTAATATATATCAATATATATAAATATATATTTGTATGTATATATATAATAATATATAAACATATATTTTTGTGTATGTGTGTATGTAAACTGTAGTTTTCTTATACCTGTGTATGGAAAATATGACAGTTGATAAACTAAGGTGATTTTTCCCTTAACTCAGAAATACTTGGTCTGATCTTTAATTATAAGTTATCTGTTTAATGCACATGAATCAAATATCAAATGATGATTTAATTTTAGAATAATTATTTTCTTAAATTTTGAAATTCAAAGGGTAATATTTTATTAACATGCTGATATTTTATACGGCTACTTAAACATTAATACTAACCTAATATGTGTTGTTTCATTGAAGATATATAATATATAAAATCTCTCTTCTTGGATCCTATACCCTAAGTTGTATAGTCTATTGGACTATAAACGCTCTCTCATTTGTGAACACTAGTAAGAAAGCCTGTGCTTAAACATCTTTGCTTTTTTAACATCAAGTGGAGCTCCTTATATATAGTAAACATTGGCTGATATGAATTTTGTTTGTTCTTTACAAAGTCAAATATTTGTGAGCAAATTGAGAGAAGTTTTATTTATCTTATTATTAGCTTTCATTAATCTTCACCTTTCACAGTCATTTATTTCTTTATTTTTTCACATCTTTATGAGTCATCATTCCTGGAACCCTAAGTCTTCTATATTAATACTTTTTGGAACCATTGAGATTCTGGAAAGAATGCTGGATTAATTTTGATGCAATCCAAAGCCTCATCACTTACTTGCTGTGTGATCTTGGGTAAGTCAGTCTCTTTGAGCTGCAAATGCCCCCTGGAAAGAAAGTGATATTAACATATACTCTACCTAAGTTCCAAAATTCTTGAAAGCATTTGGTAAATTAATATTTATGAAAGCACTTTATAATCTGAATCATGCTATATGAATGCAGATGTTAGTCTCTTTTCTATTATACTAATATGAATTTAGTTGTTTTCCTATTTGAATGTTTGAAACTATTAATTCAATGCATTATATTTTTATTTTATCTTATCCTGCAACAATTACATTAATTTTAAAATGATGTAAAATTTTAATCTTTTCTATTATATACATTTCTTACCATATGATTACAAATTCAAGACATTATCCAACTTTATGAGCATGTCCCAGTTTTTTAATAAGGCAATATATATTCAGTAATTTAAAGAAATCACTATTCCAACTCCAAGAAATAAATATTATTTGTTGAGAAGGAGGTGGGCTATATTACTTTGTTCTACTTTTTACAATAAATCTGGAGTTATAGAGAGTTGTTCTCAACCTTAAATATCCCCTCAATAACAGAGGTGAATATAACAGAGAAAAGTTAGAAAATCAACAAAGTGAAAGACATATGTTGACAATACCAGCTAGCTCACACTCCATTTAAGTGCATCCTCCAAAGTCTTGTAGCAAGAGCCTGTGCTAGATTGAAGAGCTGTTGTGGCTGGTCTTTTACTAACTAACGATGAGACCATCTGTAATATGATTAGCCTTTCTATTAATATATCAGTAAAATATGAAGATGGGATTGAATTTTAAAAGTCTGTTTCAATCCCAATATATAATTCTATGAATATTTTAGGAAACAAAACAAGCATGAGAGATATAATAATTCTTTGGAGCCACTAAGCCCCACTAGCTCTCTGACATAGGTATCTGTCTTTGAATATACATATAGAAATAAGATCACACAGTGGCTTTTCACCATCTAAAAGTCATCTAAGGTTTGAGATGAGTTGATAATTTCATTTTGTGGGCTCAGTTTATTTTAAAGACATATTTATAACATGAGAATGCCACATATGACAAAGGAAATGTGCTTGAAATGTTTTCTACTTTGATATTAAACATTAAGTTTTGAAAATCCTACTGAAAACAAAAGGTAGAACCTTCATCAAAATGTTCACATTTGACCTTGGACATGTTGTTTATTCTCTCAGTGGTTTACTTTTTTGTTTGCTTATGAAACAGGGAGTAAAGTCCTATTTCCTCATAAATCTTTCAAGATTCAGCCATTTAAATAACAGATGGACCCATTTTAATACTGTAAGTACTGAGAAGAGGCACAGTGTGCATGAAAAAGGTGAATCATTTTGCTCAGATCTCCATGCTAATTTTCAGCTCTGCCCTGCCATGTGCAAGGTTAAAACAGCCATCTGATGTTTACCATGTCAGTTCAACAACCCTTTACTTGAGCACTTGTCATATACCACATAGTGTGTTGGTTGATGGAATGAGCAGTCCCTGTCTCTAGAAGGTCACAAACATACACATATATAGTCATCATCTTCATATCCAATTTCATTACCTCAACCAAGCTCCTAGAGCCTAACAGACCATTCACAAAACATTAATTTAGTAGTAGGTGCCTCTGAGAGGTGCAAACTCTTTGGAGAGATACATCAAGGAAGAAAGAACAGGGAAATATATATATACTTTCAAAAATATATTCAAAGTCAACATGATTAAAGAAAATAATTAGAAATGGATCCAAACAGACAGCAGTGAGACCTGTCCCAGATGGTGCTGAGTTGACCTCTATGGGGTGAGCAGTGCATCCCTCCAGATTTAGCACATCCTTGCTTTTTTCTTGTCCTCTCCAAGATGAGTTTAAGAAATATTAGTGAGTCCAACAGCACTGACCTTATTACAGAAAGAAATGTCTGCTGGGAGTGGTCATTATTTGGAAATATAATCACCAACTGGTCAGGGGTTAAGGAAGGGAAGCTTACATTTATAGTTCTTATTTTTTAGACCTGCTTCCATAAAAGTTTAATTACTATCATGTAAGGATGTCATGATTTATTAAATATTAATTAATACAATATGTGGAAAACACTCATTACAATACACACTTGTTTACTCAATTGAAAGTGATAACAACAAATGTGCATTTTATACTATAGAGCTATATATGGATTATCCTGTTGAATGTTGGTACAATTCTGTGAGATGAGAACTGTCTTTATCACCATCACCATCACCATTCTTACAAACAACAGCCCTGAGGGAGGAGAAGTAACTTGCACCTGGTCTAACAGGTGGTAAGTGACAGAACAAGGATTCAGACTAAGAGTCTCCTCCAGTCCCCGTGCTTAATCATTACGCTCTGCTCCCCCATCACATTTCACTTTGAGTTTAGTTCACATGGTCTGATATTAACATGGTTTCTCCCAACTTCCTCATCCTTCAGACAATTTGGAGTTCAGGTTACTTAGTATGATGGTATCTTCTTCCCCTGAGCAGGACAAGCCCCAGACATCAGAGCCTGCTCTACCCCCAATAACAGTATGGTGAGTGGGTATTACAGAATATTAGGAGGACACTAAAGAACTAAAGATGTTGGAGCATGGTCCTAGACAAAGGACATGAGATCTCAGCTGCTCGGGCCAGTACAGGGATCAGCTCCCCCAGAGGTATTCTGGGTCCAGGTCAGTAGGAGTTAACAAGAAGACAAAGCATGGGCTTGGTGGTGTAGTGGTTGAGAGTCCGCCTGCCAATGCAGGTGACACGAGTTCATGCCCTGGTCCGGGAAGATCCCACATGCTGTGGAGCGGCTGGGCCTGTGAGCCATGGTCGCTGAGCCTGCGCGTCCAGAGCCTGTGCTCCACAACGAGAGAGGCCACAACAGTGAGAGGCCCGTGTACCGCGAAAAAAAAAAAAAAAAAGACAAAGCATGGAACTAAGATCATCAAGACTAATGAAATCTATTTTCTATATTTACTTCCCACACTTTAAAAATATGAGGGTTTCTGTTGGTCTTCAGGTGAATTTCCAAGATGGTATGACACCTAACATTATAGCCTGATGCTTAGCTTAAGAAGCCCTTGCTAACTTGCATTTTATATATGGCCAAGGCAAGGGCTTTAGAGTCACAAACCTCAGGACTCAAGCCACAGCTCTGTCTTTTACTGGTGGGGTAACTGGCAATTTATCCCTCCCACACCATTTACCTCAATCTGACAACTGACAGTCCTGGATGTAGTTTTGAGAAGATGCAGTCTGACTTTAATATATGTGTTTATTTTCATTTTCTCCTTCCTTGCCCCATCTCAGTATCAAAGATACTACCCCTCCTAATTCACAGATGAGGTGTGTGCAGTGGTCTCTCCCAAGACTCCAGGCTTGTAGATCCCACTTTTTCCGGCAGCCCAGGCAGCTTTCTATCTCCTCCCATTGTCTGCATCATCCTCTATTATGGTGATGGACTCAAGTTCACAAACTTGATCTTTTGCAGGTGCTCAAAATGTCCTTCTTTCATTATTGTAATATGCTGTTTCAGTTGCTTCAGTGCTTGTGTATATCAGTCTAATTGAGTGCTAACTGATGCAATACAGCTATCGTTGCTAGAGCTTAATTTGTATATTAAGTACTTCCCCTGAGTTGTGGATATCTTGTTGCTGCTTTAGCACCAGAATGGATGGAATAGGTACGCTTATCTCCCCATACCTGATTGTGTTGTTGTCCTATATGAATTTTATGATTTCTTTATGCCCCCTGACTGTATTTGTGTTTCTAATTTTAGGTCTAAGTATCACTATTTTAGTGCTTAAATTTAGGACAATTTCATGTGAGATTAATTGATGTACTACTTTGTAAATCAGGCAAATTAGAAGAGATCTATAAAATCCTTTTACAGTTAATCAAAATATATTATTCTATGTCTTCTTCTAGATCCTAAATTTTTCTTTCCTCAAATATTTCTGAATGCTTGTGTCAGAAAGCCGAAAAACATCTCTTAAGATTAGAAAATCAGTAATTAGCCAGTAAGAAAGGAGACTTGGGCATATCTGTTGTTTATTGGAGGTAGTTGTGTTATTATCTTTTTTTCAGAAATATTGAGACAAATTTTTTTTGTCACAATATTCCATCACTATATGTAGCATTTGTCAGTCAAGACATTGTTACTGAAATGAACGACCTGACCACTTTGGCAAATTAATTACATTCATCACTTAATTTGCCAAAGAAAATTTTAGTTTCATTTCACAAGATTTCTCTGAGGATTCAAAAGAACCTGAACTTTATTCATTCAACATAAAATTTATTGAAATTCTACTGTTTAGTGAGTAATTATCCACAATATTTAAATGCATGGAGAAAATTACAGTCAATTCAGGCACATTATATAAATTGCACTTCCAAATTCTTGTCCCCAATTTTCTTCTTTATTGAGTAGTTATAATTTTTCAGAACAGTTTCCAATCCCAGGTTCTGATTTCTTAGATTGTTTCTACTCAACCGTCCAATCCTTTATTCAGTACGTAAGTACTGACTGCCTTCTGACCACGGGACCCTATTTTGGGAGCCCGCTTTTCTCTGGGAAATGAAGAACTTGGGTGAAGACTTGAGAAAATTGTGACGTTTCTGTCCTCTACTGACATAAGAAAAAAGATTCGAGGGGGCCTGGAAGGGATGGAGAGGGGTTTTGTGGACCTCACTCAAATAGTTTTTTTCTCCCTAACTCACAAATATAGATTTCACTAATTAGGAATCTGACACTCAAAGCAAATAAATAGGAGAATGATCTGTCTTCTTTATAAAACCTTCTTCAAGGATTTAAAAAGTAGCATTTACATGAAATGACAGGAGCTGGTCTGATGTTGAGTTAATCACAGATTACTCTCACTTCATGTAAAGTCAGCACAAAGTCTGCTACTTCAAAAGCTCTCAGGAAGAATAGCATACTCGTTCAAAAAATTCCGCTGTTTGGGCTTTTCTCTGATTTCAACTGATTCTCACCCAACTAACCACAACAAGCTGCTGTGCAGAGGAGGCCGTATATAAACCGACAAGATTAAAAATCTGGAGCCCAGGTTTACTTTTAGAACATTATTTTTTCAGCTGGATTTTTAAAGCTTCCTAGAGAGGTCAGTCTCAATTGCACTTTCCTCAAGTTTCTGCACGAGTTTAAACTCAGATGGCTGTCAGGGGATCCCAATTCATTCTCCTTGTCGGTGGAGCATTACACTCTAAGATCGAGTGGAATCTTTAGTCCCATCCTTTCTACCCGCAATCCCATGGGGGGGAAATCAGTTCACCTCTGCACCCTTTTAAGAATTAACCTGGCACGTGGCAAGGTTAGCTCTTGTGGCTGCTACTGCCATGATCATCCCTAAAGGAGAGGGATGGCCATTCACTGGCTCTTCCAAAGAGGGGATACCCTTTAAAACTCAAGACTTCAGACTGGAGAGCTTACCAGGTTATACCCCTCTCCTCTGAAACCAGGTAGCATACCCACTGCCCCCACCCCCCCCGGGACTCACATGGCAGAAAATGCCCCCTGGGAGGTGGGGAAGAACCAGGCAGCTATGTCACTTGGCAGCATCCAAACTCAGGGTGTCTCTGAATTGGCTCATCTGCCACCTTCCAGGACGGGAGACCCAAGGTTGGTTTGTTTTTCACTTATACTTATTGTACTCCATTTCCCTCTCAAGGCAGCCTCAGTGCCCTGTGAAGGAAACCGACAGAGGGAGGGGCACAGGGTGAGGGCTGGGTACCTGGGTGCTTTGTCCCTCTGGTCCCAGTGTGGGCTGAGGAGCAGGATTTCCTGGAGAGCAGACTTGCTGGAGACCAATTGCACTTGGCAGGTCCTGGACCATGGCTACCAGCCCTCCAGGGACTGGGCCCTGCTGGCTCCTACTGCCATTGTGGGCAGCTCCCCAGGCCCAGATGCTCTCAGGAGGACCCTGTGTCCCCAGCTGACTTGGCAGGGGGAGGAAAGGAAAGACAAGATGCCCAATTCCCAGGGCACAGGAGATTTTCCATGAAAGCAGTTTGATGGCATCAAATTGATTGCTATTGCCTTTTTTTCCCCCTGAAAATCAGCCCCAGAACAGAAAGAGAGTAGTGCTCAGGGTGTGACCACGGCCAGGATGAGTGTGATGTGATGTCATTGTGGATGAGAGCAGGGCTGCAGCCATTCACACCATGCAATGGGCCCAGCACTGCCACCTTCCATCAGCATTTCTCCACCTGGGCACTACTGACATTTGGGATTGGACAATTCTCCATGGGGGTGGCTGTCCTGCACATTGCTGTTTGTTTAGCAGCATCCTTGGCCTCTACCCACTAGGTGCCAGTAGCACCCACTAATTGTGACAATGGCAAAAAGGCTATAGACTTTGCCAAATTTCTCCCAGGGGACCAGAGAGCAAAATCACCTTGTTAAGAACTACCACATTTGATATCAGATCTCCTCCTTACGCTAACCCGGTGGCTTAGACATCCTTTCCCCGATTCTTGCATTGTGGTTGAATAAGGGTGATGGTGGTAGTAATAGTAGCTAACATCAGTTAAGTGCAAGAAGCATTCTAAAAGTGTTCCTTGCAAGACCATGTCCGCATTGTCCCTCTACCCTCACAGAAGTCCTGGGGGGTGTTGGTGTCCCAAGTTAAGGAACTGAGTGTAAAAAGCACCAACAAAGCCAAGGAGTGAAAGCTGTTTGATTCTAAACCCTTTCCACCAAGTGATGCTGCTTCTTTGGAGAAAAAAAGAAAAATCATATGTATCTGTCTTTATAAGCCTGAGCCACACAAAGTAGGGTGTCCTTAAAAGGTTTCCACAAGTATCTGCTGTATTGATTCAATGTAAAGTAGCCTTTTATTTCCCCTACTTTAGTGTTTTCCTATCACTCTTGTTTCACAGAAAGAGGTATCATCACAGAATGAACAGTTGAAGCATTTCCAATATGCTATCATCAGAAGGTTCCAGAAGTCTACTTTGCTGCATGTCAGATCAATGCACAGCTCAGATTCCAACTCTCCCATGACGTTGTCTCTGATTACTGACTGGAAATGCTCTATACCTCTTCTGAACTTGCACAGGGTGTGATCTGAGCCATCCTCTTCTTGATGCCTCTCATGGTCTATGCAGTACCTGGATAGTTATAAATATTCCTAGTAACCCTGTACAAAAGTATGTCCTCTGAGGACATGACATAGACTCTTGTGGCACTCTGCTTTCTCTCTGTGCATTCTCCCCATGTCCTCCACGCTTATGGAGTGTGGTCGATTGCCTGACTAAATATAGGTGTGATCGAACCCATGTGCAAAACCTGAGGGTTCTGTCTGGTTTCCAAAGCGTGCTTACAAGACATTGAATTAGTGTGGAAGGTATTTAATGCTCCTGTCCATGCTTTACAGCCTAGCGATGGGCAAGGCTTTTTCTTTCCTTCCTTCTACATCCTGCCCTCTTGATTAACAGGTGCAATTTCTGCAAGAAAAGGTAGTAAACAAATACATAAATCTTTACTGTTCTCTTAGAGATCTGTGCTGGGTTTCAAAGAAAGACAGAATATAATTCATACAATGGAGTCATTTTTCCTATGAGGTCGCTAGTTCTTCAGAAACCAGGCAAGATTTTATTTTATTATTTTTTTTAGTGTGTGTGTGGACACCATTGTGGGCCAGGCCAAATTCACTGGGACTGTGCTGTCACTCATTCATTGAGGTGACAGATGCTACAGTGTCACTCCACCCACTCAGGATCAAATGGGCTGGGTGGTGCAATGGTTTTATGGGGAAGAGACTGACAATGGGGTTAATGCTCTAAGACAGACAAAGGCACTACCCCGGACCAGGACCACTAGGCAGATCATTCTAGGAGATGGGATTAAAGTAGCACCCTGAGACATAATGAGGCATTAAACAGGAAACAAAGTAGGAGAAGGGCATTGCTAGAACAACAGCACATGCCAAAATCTAGAGGTGTGCAAGTCCATAATGTGTTTGTGACACACAAGTAGTGTGTGCAGTCCATCTGCAGTGCAGAGAAACTTGACAAAAGCAGGGTAGGTCCAGACCACTGAGGGTCATTTGCCTCGTTTGCTGAACACGTACTAGTTTCCAGGCAGGGTTAGACATTGAGGGGAAGAGACTCACCTGGGAAAGTCTAGTGCCAGACTGAAGGCTGGAAGGCAAGATGGGGGTCAAGGATTGCTATGACGTTCTCAGTGTGTTCTTCATCGGAGAATGCCTTATCTGATTTAGGGCTGTGTTTTGTAATTAGACAACCTGATGACATAAGCCGAGGTGCTGGTAGAGGATTACAATGCTCCATCCTGAAGGTACCATGTCCACTTTTACAGGGGCCTTCAAGGTGCCGAACAAAAGAAATTACTTTATACATCATGGTAAGGCCAGTGGGAGAGGCAATTGGGGCAAAAAGTCTCCTGGGTTCTCAGATTTCATTTCAGAAAACATTCATTGTACATCTCTGTCTAAAGGCTTGTGCCAGGTGATATGGCAGTACCGATGGCATGAGGCTGCCTCTGTCCTCGAGGAATTTACTAGGTCAGAGGAGACAGAGATGTAGAGAACTGAATGCATCTCTTGTCCAGAGCTGTGTAACCTTGAGATGTACAGAGATAGACATGAATATACATATAAAGATCAGCTTCTCAGTCTTGGTACTATTGGTGTTTGGGGCTGCACAGTTACATTTTCAGGGTCTGTCCTGTGCATGTTGGCTGTTTTTCAGTGTGTCTGGCCTCTATCACTAGATGTCAGTACCCTTCTCACACCCCTGAGTGTGACAACCAAAAATGTCTCCAGACACAGGCAATGTCCCCCGAGGGACAAAGACACCATGGGTTGACAACCAGAGACACATGATCCAGATCTAGGTAGATGTATAGATAGATCAATATAACATTTATCTACCCAGTGGTTGTATCCAGCCAGCCTTCCCTCAAACCCCAGGTGGAAAAGGTTGGGGGGAAATAGACCCCGAGAAATGCGTGTTTCCCATGCACAGGGGAGAGTGGGATGATTGCTCATTTTAAAGTAATCAAAGCAGAACAAATTGCAGTAAGCAAAAAGCTCTTCTCTCTCATTGGATTCAGTTTTAATTGTCATTGAGAAAATCAAGAGAAAAGCATAGGAAGAGGTAAGACACATGGGAAAAGCAGATTGAGAGCAAACAGGCACTGATTCTTTCATAATTGGTAGTGAATGTGAAGAATATCATGCACATTATTTACCAAGAAAATCACAGGTGCCAGAAGCATCCTTGAATATTGTCTATGCTCAAACTCCAAAGCCATTGTACACCGAGAATTAGAAGTATACTTTTGGAATAGATTCATTTTTATAATTGTGAAATAATCTTTTTCTGCCTATGAAGAAAATGCCAGTTTTAAAAATATGAATAAAATGCCATTTTTTTACACATTTGAGGAAGTTTTACCTTACCTAACACTAAAATGCCTTTAACTGTTTTTAAGTACATAAATATCAGTAATATCTACATTGTATCTCTTTCTAAAATAATTATCTCAAAAGCCTTGGCTGTGTCTTCCAGGTGGGAAGTTGATATTTCATGAATGCTTAAAAACACAAAATATACCAGGACACTAAACTTCCCTTAATAGTAATAAGCTGCCCACATGATACAATTGGTATGAAACAGAAGGTTTAATCACAAATGTCCTCCCCACCTGCCCTTCCCCAGCAGGGGAGGCATTTCTTTGGGTTAAGTCATTGTCTGCAGATGGTCCTGTAGAAATGCAAATATGATACTCAGAACAAGATAATGCATTAATCAACACATTATCACCAAGTTATTAATGAGGTAAGCCAATTAGGATATTCACTCGATCAACATTTATTGCAGGATTACCATATGCCAACCACTGGCTAAGTGCTGGGAACGCAGAAGGAAAGCAGACATGAGCTCTAAGGGAGCCTATTGTTTATTGAGAAACACAGACTTATGGGTCTATAAGCTGCAAGTGCAAGAGTTTATGCTTTCACTTAAAATGTCAATTTTCCTCTTGTTCTGTTGTCCTCCTCCTCCATGCTCAGTACACCCATCAGTGGCCCCTGGCATGGGCTGCATATGAGAATCTCCTAGGGTGCTCTTCAAACCTACAGATGTCCAGTCTCCCCCAGCCCCTAGCCCAGACAAATTAAATCTGGATCTATGGGATGACTGCTAAGCAGCAGAATTTGTAAGTTTCCCAAGGTGATTCTGCTCACAGTAAGTTTAGGGAAACGCCATTCTACTTGCTCTCCCTTAGATAATTAAACACCAAGTCAAGGATTCAAATTCCGCACTTCCTAATCTTGTCTATTTGCTGAAAAATAATTTCTCAAGGATCTCCCTAGAAGGACTAATTCAGTCCATTTGGGTTGAAATCAAGTATGTACTTCAAAGAAGAGAGTCTATGTGTGATTGTTATGATAAGAAAAGTTTGAAAATAACTGAGAAATATACTTAAAACTTCAAAATTGACTTCCCCTGTTCAGTGTGCTTAGCATTTTCTTCCATCCCCACCTGAGAACTCACTTCAGAACGTTCACCACAGACTGCACAATAACTCTTTACCTTACCCCCACACCTCCCCTTCCTACTCTCCCCTCCAGACATCGGGGGAAGATTCCTTGTTCCTCTGTCTGAACTTCTCACCTCATACCTCCCAGAGTGATGAGGAAGCCAGCAACCCCCAGTGTGGCTGGAGTCAGCCCCTACCAGCTCACAATGTGTTCATTTCTTCCCAACTCCAAACTCAGTCAAATTGGTGGCTTGAATTCAGCAACAGAGGGAGTATTTGCACCACAGAAGTTTGCAAAGACCACAGAAGTGATTTTTTTAATGGATAGCTGGTAAACGTTTACCAGTAAACCACTACTATCCATCTGTTTCCCCAAGGGACAGGAGAGAGTTCCCTTGCTGAGGTGCAGTGGAGCAGAATCTAGACTTAAGGTAGAGCAAGTCAGAGAAGTCCAGGAAATGGGTGTGATGGAAAGTGTCAAACTTCTGACACTGACAGACGAGGTGCCAGCAGAGACAGGGGATCCAGAAAGATGCTTCACTGGCTTAAAGTAGGTACTTCCCAGTTTTTTCTAGGATTGTTCCTGAACAGCATCAATCCATTTTAATCAGTTTCGTAACAAAACGCTTCCAGATTAAATTTTATAGTTAGTTTGGGTCACATCTAGAAAGTATTTACTTTTTGTTAAAGGTGGTGAGTTTTCCTGCTCTCAGGGACTTAATGTAAACATTCTCTTGGCAAAATAATGTACATTAACAATGTTTAGATATAAATTATCTGTATCTTCACAGTTCTTTTCTTTTTAATCAAGATTCAGCAGTGACAGATACTTTGTGATTGGACTGATCCATTTGTGGTATAAGTTCTGAAAATGTTGTTTTACTTATAAAGAAAAGGTGGGGACTAGTGGAGTCCACCACTGGCATTCACAAAGCCTGGGACGACTGATGTGTGTGGAAGACAAGGCGGGGGGGATGTGGTCTTGCTTTTCTTATCCAGCGTGCTCTCTGGTCCTGTGCCTTTGCCATTCTAATGATTTCCATTTTTCACACCAACAAATAAATGAATACTATCAGTCTCTATAAAATGTATAGTGAATATTATTGCTAGAGGTTTTCAAAATAAAAAATAAACAAATAAAATGAAGAATAGCTAAAATAGAACATGGTGAAATTATTATAGACAAAAGAACTGCATAAATAATTATATGTTATTAGTAACATTAAATACTGTGAAAAAAACACTTCAGAAAAATCATATGTTTGAAATAACACAAAATAAATAGCACTAGTTTAAAAGGCAATAAAATAACACAATTTTCTTGGCAGACACAAAATCGGTAAAACGTTCTTGAAAAACTAAACTTGGGAAAATGATTTCTATTCTATATCTATATCTGGTAAATTTGTTATGGGTTAAAATATAAATATAGTAAACCTTCACTTTAAAATATGTATGGTATCTCTTCAATAGTAAACTTTACTTGCACTTCAGTAAAAGCACAATGGAAAGAAAATAGAGAACACAGTCTGGGAAATGAACTGAGTTTAAGAATGTTCATTCCAGCAAATATTTAAGGCAAAATTAATCAGTGTCCATAAAAATTTCATTTAACCTTTTGTATTTATCAACATGTAGTGTCAACATTTTCCTTGGCATCTAGTTTATAGAGTCAAAATAACCATTCTTATCTTTTTTAAGGTCAAAGAGTCAAAAATATTTGTGTAATGATGATCTCCAAACAATAGAAAAAGTTTAAAAAATGTTAATCCTCCAATATACCCGGTATCATTTTGGCCTGTTGACAACTGCAAAGTCTGCAGCTGTTAATATAGAACCATCTGGTCTCCATTTCAGCCTTTTGGTGGAAGGCAGTGACCACATGGCACTGGTGAAACACAGGCCGGGTGACCTTGAATCCACAGGGCAAATGGGGAAGAAAACTCTCAGAAGAATTCCTTAACAAAATGGGACCCCCTGGCACTCTAGCAATTCTCAATGGGAATATGTTACTGATGTTATGTTATAGAAGGTAAAACATGTTACA
This sequence comes from Mesoplodon mirus, assembly GCF_964341445.2. Lineage (NCBI taxonomy): Eukaryota > Metazoa > Chordata > Mammalia > Artiodactyla > Ziphiidae > Mesoplodon > Mesoplodon mirus. Next base: position 27,774,473 of record NC_138990.1, on the reverse strand, counting down.
GCAGGTACAAGCAAAGGTCCATTCTAGTGAAGTTATTATTAAAGTTATTATGAATTATTATTAAAGTGGCCCACAAGTACCTAGAGCTTAGAAAACCTTGATGACATGTGCCCCCAACTGCATCCACCTACCCAAACATGTTAACAAATATCCCAAATACAGGATACTCTGGATGAATGTATATATGTGTGCATATATGCAAGCAAGTATGTATGCATGCATTCACGTGTTATGTATGTGTCACTGTGTAAACCTAAAAACGGGCCAGGCTTCTCATTTGGCTTCTGTTTCTCAGTAAGGAAACACAGGAGCTTGCAGAAACATTAAGTCAGCCTTTTATCAACAGTCCACTGAGGTGAGGTTAAGCCTAGTTTAACCAGGTTTCCAATGGGTAGGGGGTCCTCCATCAACATTTGTGCTTTACCTACATTGCACTGGCCTCCTGGGATTAAGGCTGAATGGTCCACGGAGAAGAAACTTGAGTCTCCCAATTTACAAGAGCTTGTCTTTGATGGAGTCCTCTATTCAACAACAGCAAACATTTATTAAGTACCTCCAGTGTGTAAGGCAGTGTGCTACACACTGTACACATGGAAACCAGAATAACTCTCTGCCTTCAGGAAGTTAAATTCTGATGGACTTTCATATTGACTGGGGAGTTAATTCTGTCCTCTCTGTGGAAGGAGACAATTGGACCAGTGTATTTAGACTGGGACAGTAAGCCAAGTTCCACGATAAAAGTCTTCATGAGGCCAAAAAAGGACTTCTAGCACTGGAGCTCCCTAATCCTGGGCCTCATTTTTGTTCCCATCTCTCACCTTCATCCATCACCCTTCCTTTCCCTCCAGAGCCCCACTGTACTTGGGGGCCTGTATCCATTACCACATGTGAACAGACCCAATGCAACTGTCGTTTCAATTACCTATCTCCCTCCTGGATTCTCATTTCCTTAAGAGCAGAGATTGACCATGTCTCTGAAGAATTACCATTCTATACTAGCCCAAAACAACAAAAAAGAGACTCTATATACTCCTTTCAGGACAGACTTCATCCCAGCATCTCGTGGTTTTGTACATCTTCTTCCTTTTGGCTTTCTCTTTCTTTCCTTAATTTCAGTACATGGTTAAGTGCCATGGTTGCCCCTCACCTGCTATCTGGGCCCTTCCTTCTTCTATGCTAAGGGTATCCCCTTGACTTGTTTTTCTGTGTAACCCATAAAGACCCCGTTATTTTATAAAAATCATGTATTTGAATTCAAGGAGGGCTGTGGTATATAGGTGTTCTCTAATCACCCTGAATTTGATATCGTAACTGTTAGTAAACAGTCATATATCTCTTTTGTTTCCCTAAAGATAAGTAAGAAAAAGTCATGCATTTTATGGAGTTGTAATTTACTGGATCTGTTAAGCTACACATTTTTCTCTGTGTTTTAAAAGATTGCTGTATTTATTAATATTTATGATTAAGTAAGTTATTGGCATTCACAAAACAAATAGCACATGGAAATCATTACATTCAAAAGTCACATTTCATGTGATTCATCTTCACCTTAAAACAGAACAAAGAAATATATTGTTTGGTGACTTACTGGATATTCTTCAGTAGCTATTTCTCAATTTACCACATTATAGAAATTAAATCATCTTATTCTATTTTTTTAAATTATTCATTTCTTAATTCAATAGCAATGCCATGTTGACATTAGATGAACTGAAGTGTCCTTTCCCTTTTCAGATTTATATCATCTTTGTCCCTGGATTCTGAGCAAGAAAATGATCTATGGAATAAATTGTGGTTATTTGTGTATGTTTGCATTTGCAGAATAATTCCCTTCACTCTTTCTTCTCATAAAAATGAGCATAAGAAGCAGCTATTCAGATCAGCTATGATTATTAAAGCTTGTTCTCTAAGTATTGCACAAGTTTGAAATGTTACCTGCTTAGAAAATAAAAGGGTTGAGAGTGCTTTTATATTCATGACCCAGCTCCTTCCTCAATCATTTCTCGGTTGTTGGCCATTCAATGAAGATTCAAAAGATGATGGCATAAGGTATCATGGGACAAATATCATATGTGTTATAGGAATCTGATTGATCTATTCTGAGAAAATGTAAGTTACCTTATTTCTTAAAACACCACAGGAGTAAGAAGCCTGAGCCTATGATTTTTTTCCCTTGAATTTCTTCCCATTATGGTACTCATCTTAGTGTGTGTACACACACATCCCACATACACATTCCTTTGTTTGATTTGTTTCCTGATTTCTCTTTCCTTAAAACAGCTACAGTGGCATGAGGGCCCACATTCTGCAGGCGTGGTCATCATCCGGTATTCACCCCATAATCACAGAGCTTTCACAGAACTGATTCACTAATAAATAACTCTACATGTGAATGAAAAGCTAAATAAATTCTAAGAAAATTAACTTGAGGAAATAGAGATTCTTTCTGACAACATATTTTGTGCTAGAAGGATATTTATGCCTAATTAAAAAGAAGCTGTTAGTGTTTATAAGCCAAAAAAATTATTAGAAAACCATTAATTAGAATCATTTTTGACTCCACTCTAAAAGACAATCACTCTTTAGCTTGCAGATCTAAACATTGAAATTTGCCACTGAGTAAAATATTGGGATAAGCATGTCCTCTTCTGGGACATTTCACAGGTAATTGCACAATCCACGAGGTTTAAGTCTTACTGACAAGACATAATGATTGTAATAAACAAAGGAGCAGAGTCTTAGAATCCTGTTTAAATAAATAAAAAATTTGTATGATAAAGCAAGTGTGCATATGCTAATCAAGGAGTTTCCTAGTTTTCCCCTTTTTAATCAAAAAATACTTATTGAGAGTCTACTAAATGCTAAGGTACTTTTCCTGCCAGAAAGAAGCTTATAATAGCCTCAGTACTGTTATTTGCTCTTATGTGTCTTCGGGCAAGGTACTTATGATTTTTTCTGTATGTAAAATAGATACAATAATAATAAGTATCTCATAGGGTTGCATCATTTGTACAAGTGCGTAGTGTCAAATCCACACGTTGGAAAGTCTCAATAAAGCCTAGTTATTATTTTTAAATAATAATAGGACAGTATCTATAATAATAATAGGAGACAATACATGCCATATTTTTCAGAATAACTTTTTAGGGCTCTAGATATTTCAAGAAGTTATTATTATAGTGAGCTGAAATAGGAAACTTTTACGTGTTCGTATTTGACTAACTTCATCCCCACAGTCAGTATGAAGAACCCATTGAGATCCTGAGCAGGGTCAGTCCAAAGTCGGAAACCTACAGGGACATAAGCACGCTTTTGATAAGGGTTGGATATATGTACCTGAAGCCTGGAGGAAGAAAGAGAGAGAAGTTATTCAAAACGAGTCCAGCAGTGACGACTAATAGTTGGAAGTAGATTGGCATCAGAATATTACCATAGCGTTACAGAGGTACTCTAATGTGATAATCATTAAAACAGATATTCTGGAGGCAAAGATTAGTGTAGTTGAAATGTGAAAGTCATGTGGAAGACCCTGAACAGAGCCACAGAGCCAGGAAAGCAGGTGACAGAGAAGGACCACAGGGATTGGAGAGGAGGGGTCTGTTTCTTGAGGCACACAGGGTCTGGCCAGGCTAGGGCTCTCCCTCAACACCCTTGTGCCTGTTTGCACACACAAAGAGCATTCCACCAGAAACCCTAAACTGGGGGCCTCCTTGGTGGTGCAGTGGTTAAGAATCCTCCTGCCAGCATAGGGGACGCGGTTTGAGCCCTGGTCTGGGAAGATCTCACATGTTGCGGAGCAACTAAGTCCATATGCCACAACTAGTGAACCTGTGCTCTAGAGCCCGTGAGCCACAACTACTGAGACCATACGCCACAACTACTGAAGCCCACATGCCTAGAGCCCGTGCTGTGCAACAAGAGAAGCCACCACAATGATAAGCCCGCACATCACCATGAAGAGTAGCCTCCACTCACCGCAACTAGAGAAAGCCTGTGCACAGCAACGAAGACCCAATGCAGCCAAAAATAAATAAACTAATTAAAAAAAATCTAAACTGAAGAACTTTAAGACCTTTGAAAGCAGACTTGCCAGATTTAGCAAATAAAAATTCAGAGTGCCCAGTTACATTTTAATTTGAGAAAAACAAGGGATTTTTTTTTATTAGATGTATGTCCTGAAGAGTGAGATATTTGAACAGGTGGAAAAGAAAAGGGAAGCAGTCCAAGTGAAAACATTATTACAAGGGAAGCTTAGAGGCCAAGTTAAGAAGGCATATATTTAGGGAGTAATGAAGACCTTACTTTGTCTAGAGTGCTAGGCATGAGATCTTAGAAAAGGATACTAAATCAGCGTGTGCTTTTCCTCTATATTGGAGACTATGTTAGACGTATTATATTCTTACTAGATTGACTCTTTCCGTAAGTTTCACCAGGTCAATATTATAACTACCATTTTACTAATGGGGAAATTGAGCTTCAGAGATGTAAAGTGCCATGCTCAAATTATACAACAAAAAAGTGACAGCCGGATATACCCGGGGCTATCCAACTAGAGGGACTGCCTCATATGTAGGTAAATGATAATTATTTGTTCAATTTAAGTCAAAAAATGAATATTAAACCTGTGCTCAGATTCTGGAGGCATTAAAAGTAGAAGACAATTCATTATTCAATGTGTAAATTTTTTTTCCAGAAACAGAAACATATAACCATGTGCCTCCAACTCACATCAGTCACATTGGCTTCCCTACAGACCTCTTAGCAAATGCTTTAAGCTCCACCCAATAACACAGATACAGTGTAGGTGGTCCATTCTGCATTCAAGTCTCACTTTCTTACAGGTGCTAACTTCTAAACCCCTGATCAAAAACAGTTGTTAATTAAGAATATACAATATAATTCTCACCTCCCACACGTTAGCTCCAAATTCCCTGATAAAATTGGAAACTGGTATGATACCCCCAATAACTATTTATTGCTAAGATCACACTTTCTCATAGTGAGGTGCACAAGTATTCACATTCTCCATTTGGGGGTAATTGTATTAGTTGTTGTGAAATTCACCATAACAGTCTCCATGGAGATCAATGTTATGGAAAATATAACAATCACAAAACCATGAAGAATAGATTTGAGCAAAGTGTACTCAAGATGAGATTCTGTGTTCCCTCAATCGCTCCTCTAATATTCCTGATGGCATGTCTAAAATCATGACCAGGGTAATGTAGCAGCATTGGATTTGATTCAACTGTGGAAAAATAAGTATATAATTATGAGATTGTCATAGGTATTTTTTGTTGTTGTTATTGTATTTTTAAAGTTCAAAGAAATAGGCAAGAAACCAGGAATACAAAATGCTTTGGAGAAACAGATAAGATTCTAAAAAAAATGCAAGTGGAGAAAAACTTTTGGCACTAGTTATGTTGGTCTATTTCAACTCTTTGACTTAAGTTTGGAGAGTTACATGCTATGGGAGTGGCCTAGAGAAGAAAAATCAGAGGAATTTTTTGATAGACATTTAGAAGATACGGTAGAAAGAACATAGGATTTAGAGTTAGACAGACCTCAGTGTGAATGCCAGTTCCTGTTTATTTCTAGATGGATGGAACTTGCTAAGCTTCATTCTCACTGTTGTTTTGGTTTTCTCCTCTGTAACGTGGGCTATAACAAAAGCACATAGTGCAATATTAGTAGGTAGTTTATGAGTGTTCATATCCTGTAGTAACCTCCAATGTCCAATTCAAGGGGGATTTTCTTTAACTTGGACATGTGTGTGTTGGTCCAGTGCTACGACGAGTGTTATAAAGAACTTCGAAGCGTTGCTTTTAACACGCAAAACGAACTGGTAGCGTGCGAGCTCAGTGTGCAGCCCGAGATGTCTGGACACGTTTCCACAACAGTACAGTGTAATGCCTCCTCTGGCTGAGAACCAGGGTCAGATCGATGGTCATTCCTGCACACTCTCTTGCTGTAATGTGTTCCCGGTCTTTTAGCTGGACCCTAGAAAGCATAGCAGCTTCTTGACCCTAGAAAGCATAGCAGCTTCTTGACTCTAGAAAGCATAGCAGCTTCTTGACCGAGGGAACAGACCTCAGCAACAGGACACCTTTAATTCTTGTCTCATATTTGCCTCCAAACTTCACGACCTTCTGAACTGTGCCCTTCTTGCTTCTCATTGGCTGAGTAGTTCCTGGTCGTTCCTATCTTTTCAGTCTCACGTTCTTTATTTGTTAAATGAGATAAGACCGTTAAAATTAAATAAAATAGCATTTGTTGAGCCCTTGGTTCAATCGCGACACTGCATAGTTTTCAACCCAGGGTAGTGAGTTCTGCCCTTGTATTGATCTCCTCCTCTTCCGATTAATCACCATCTCCTCTTCTAGCTGTCTGACTGGTTTGGAAACTTAGCCCATCTTTGTTGGACTCATGTTTGCAGTCTGTCCACTTTGCTTCTTGGTTTCTGACTCGCTGGCTGACGCCTGACTTTTTGACTTGTGCTAGTTCCCTTCCTGTTTACACATTCACAGCTCACAAAGACCCTGTCAGCCTATCTCTTTCATATCTTTTCTAAGGCAACCTTCCAAAGTCGAAGCCCTAGCAAGAACATAAGCCACTTCCCTAGGCAGGGAGAGAAAATATGGAAGGAATAAATTTTCACAAACCTCTTTAGCCTATGTTTAATTTTTTTTTCAGTTTTATACTGCAAAATATTGTTTCAGAAGAGTCACCTGACCTCACTGAGGTACCATAAAATACGTAAGTGTTGCTTCAGAACAGAGGTCGCCAGAATATCAAGATCACCCCTTTCCTTAACACCAAACCTCATAATACTGCTGGTACTAATAGGGTCCAATTAAGAGTGAGAACCTCCTACTTGTCACTGAGACAGACGACTCAGAATTTCTATCCTCAGAGACTGATTCAGCAAGCTAGCTTATATAAACTGATACGTCATTTAATTATTTTCTGGATTTTTATTTATCACCTTTTGGACTTAGATTAGTAATGATGTTTGGTATATGAGTTTAGACTTATAAGCCTATATTTTAACTTCTTTGTCCCAAAGTTATAGCTTTGCTACTCACAAGAGATGAGGCTTCATCCAATCACTAAAACATCAGTGCTTCTTATTAATTTTTAGTATTAAGAGTTCTTTGTGTATTTTGGATACAAGTCCTTTACCAGATACCTGTTTTGCAGATATTTTCTCCCAGCCATTGTGTGGTCTTTTGAGTCCCTTCATAGTATCTTTCATAGTCCAGATATTTAAATTACTTATAATGTTTACTTTCATGTATCATACTGTGGTTTTCATCACCAACTCAAGGTAACAGATTTTTCTCCTCTGTTTTCTTCTAGATACTTTAGAGTTGTGTGTTTTTCATTTAGGTCTGTGGTCAATTTTGAAACAATTTTTTTTGAAAGGTATAAGATCTATATCCAGGTGATGAGGACATGGATGATGATTTTTGATATAGACATCCAATTGTTGCAGCATCATTTGTTGAAAAGATTATCTGTTCTTTTTTATTTTTAAAATGTTTTATTGGAGTCTAGTTGATTTAAAATGTTGTGTTAGTTTCAGGTGTACAGCAAAGTGAAACAGTTATACATATACATATCCACTATTTTTATTTTTTAGATTATTTTCCCATATAGGCCATTACAGAGTATTGAGCAGAGTTCCCTATATTATACAACACGTTCTTATTAGTTAGTTATTTTATATATAGTAATGTGTATATGTCAGTCCCAGTCTCCAAATTTATCCCTCTCCCACCCCTTTATCCCCTGGTAACCATAAGTTTGTTTTCTACATCCATGACTCTACTTCTGTTTGTAAATAAGTTCATTTGTACCTTTTTTTTTTTTAGATTCCACATTTAAGTGACATATGATTTTGTCTTTCTGTGTCTGACTTACTTCACTCAGTATGGTAATCTCTATGTCCATCCATGTTGCTGCAAATGACATTATTTTGTTCTTTTTTATGGCTGAGTAATATTACATTGTATATACTTATCACATCTTCTTCATCCATTCCTCTGTTGCTGGACATTTAGGTTGATTCCATGTCCTGGCTATTGTAAATAATGCTGCAGTGAACACTGAGGTACATGTATCTTTTTGAATTATGGTTTTCTCTGGGTATATGCCTAGGAGTGGGATTGCTTGGTCATATGGTAATTCTATTTTTAGTTTTTTGAGGAACCTCCAAACTGTTCTCCATAGTGGCTATAACAACTTACATTCCCACCAACAGCATAGGAGGGTTCCCTGTTCTCCACACCGTCTCCAGCATTTATTGTTTGTAGATTTTTTGATGATGGCCATTATAACCGTTGTGAGATGATACCTCATTGTAGTTTTGATTTGCATTCCTCTAATAATTAGTGATGTTGAGCATTGTTTTCATGTGCTTTTTAGTCAATTGTATGTCTTATTTGGGGAAATGTCTATTTAGATCTTCTGCCCATTTTTTGATTGGGCTATCTATTTTTTTTTATATTAAGCTGCATGAACTGTTTGTATATTTCAGAGATTAATCCCTGGTTGGTTGCTTCATTTGCAAATATTTTCTCCCATTCTGAGGGTAGTCTTTTTATCCTGTTTATGGTTTCCTTTGCTGCGAAAAAGCTTTCAAGTTTAGTTAGATCCCATTTGTTTCTTTTTGTTTTTATTTTCATTACTCTAGGAGGTCGATCAGAAAAGATCTTGCTGCAATTTATGTCAAAGAGTGTTCTGCCTATGTTTTCCTCTAAGAGTTTCATAGTGTCTGGCCTTACATTTAGGTCTTTAATCCATTTTGAGTTTATTTTTGTGTATGGTGTTAGGTAGTGTCCTAATTTCATTCTTTTACATGTAGCTATCCAGTTTCCCAGCACCACTTATTGAAGAGACTGTCTTTTCTCCATTGTATATTCTTGCCTCCTTTGTCATAGATTAGGTGACCATAGGTACGTGGGTTTATCTCTGGGCTTTCTATCCTGTTCCATTGATCTGTATTTCTGTTTTTGTGTCAGTACCATAATGTTTTGAATACTGTAGCTTTGTAGTATTGTCTGAAGTCAGGAAGTCTGATTCCTCCAGCTCCATTTTTCTTTCTCAAGATTGCTTTGGCTATTTGGTATTTTTTTTATGGGTTTTCATACAAATTGTAAAATTTGTTTGTTTTAATTCTGTGAAAAATTCCATTGACAATTTGATAGAGATTGTACTGAATCTGTAGGTTGTTTTCGGTAGTATAGTCATCTTCACAATATTGATTCTTCCAATCCAAGGACATCGTACATCTCTCCATCTGTTTGTGTCATCTTTTATTTCTTTCATCAGTATCTTATAATCTTCTGCATACAGGTCTTTTGCCTCCTTAGGTAGGTTTATTCCTAGGTACGTTTTTCTTTTTGTTGCAATGATAAATGGGATTGTCTCCTGAATTTCTCTTTCTGATCATTCGTTGTTAGTGTATAGGAATGCAAGAGATTTCTGCACATTACTTTTCTATCCTTCAACTTTACCAGATTCATTGATGAGCTCTAGTAGTTTTCTGGTAGCATCTTTAAGATTTTCTATGTATAGTATCATGTCATCTGCAAACAGTGGCAGTTTTACTTCTTCTTTTCCAATTTGGATTCCTATTATTTATTTTTCTTCTCTGATTGCTGTGGCCAGGACTTCCAAAACTATGTTGAATAAGAGTGGTGAGAGTGGACATCCTTGTCTTGTTCCTGGTCTTAGAGGAAATGCTTTCAGTTTTTCACCATTGAGAATGATGTTTGCTGTGGGTTTGTCATATATGGCCTTTATTATGTTTAGGGAGGTTCCCTCTATGCCCAATTTCTGGAGAGTTTTATCATAAATGGGTGATGAATTTTGTGAAAACATTTTCTGCATCTATTGAGATGATCATATGGATCTACTCTTCAATTTGTTAATATGGTGTATTACATTCATTGATTTGAGTATATTGAAGAATCCTTGCATCCCTGGGATAAATCTCACTTGATCATGGTATATGATTTTTTTACTGTGTTGTTGGATTCTGTTTGCTAGTATTTTGTTGAGGATTTTTGCATCTATCTTCATCAGTAATATTGGCATGTAATTTTCTTTTTTTCTGATATCTTTGTCTGGTTTTGGTATCAGGGTGATGGTGGCCTCATAGAATAAGCTTGGGAGTGTCCAATTTTTTGGACATTCCATCTGAAAGCAGAAGAATACACTTTCTTCTCAAGTGAACATGGAACATTCTCCAGGTTAGATCACATTTGGGGTCAGAAATAAAGCCTTGGTAAATTTAAGAAAGTTGAAATCATATCAAGCCTTTTTTCCCAAACACAATGCAATGTAATTAGAAATCAATTACAAGAAAACAACTGTAAAACACACAAACACATGGAGGATAAACAATATGCTACTTAGTAACCAGTGGATCACTGAAGAAATCAAAGAGGAAATTTAAAAAAATACCTAGAAACAAATGACAATGAAAACACGATGAGCCAAAACCTATGGGATGCAGTAAAAGCAGTTCTAAGAGAGAAGTTTATAGCAATACAATCCTACCTCAAGAAACAAGAAAAACCTCAAATAAACACCCTAACCTTACACCTAAAGCAACTGGAGAAAGAAGAACAAACAAAACCCAAAGTTAGTGGAAGGAAAGAAATCATAAAACTCAGAGCAGAAATAAATGAAACAGAGATGAAGAAAACAATAGCAAAGATGGATGAGACTAAAAGCTGGCTCTTTGAGAAGATAAACAAAATTGATAAGCCTTAGCCAGACTCATCAAGAAAAAAAGGGAGAGGACTCAAATCAATAAAATTAGAAATGAAAAAGGAGAAGTTACAATGGACACCACAGAAATACAAAGATCATAAGAGACTACTAAAAGCAACTATATGCCAATAAAATGGATGACCTGGAATAAATGGACAAATTCTTAGAAAGGTACAACCTTCTAAGACCGAACAAGGAAGAAATAGAAAATATGAACAAACCAATCACAAGTAATGAATTTGAAACTGTGATTAAAAATCTTCCAACAAACAAACATCCAGGATGATATGGCTTCACAGGAGAATTCTATCAAACATTTAGAGAGGAGTTGACACCTATCCTTCTCAAACTCTTCCAAGAAAAGTTTATCCTTTCTGCATTGAACTGCCATTGCCCCTTTGTCAAAGATCAGTCACTGATTTTGTGTGCATCTATTTCTGAGCTCTCTATTCTGGTCAATGGAATCCTGTGTCTACTTTTTTTTTTTTTAAACCAATATCATGCTACATTGATTACTGTAGCATTATACTAACTCTTAAAATCAGTTTGTGTCAGTCTACCAACTTTGTTCTTCTTTAGTGTTATTTTGGATATTTTGAAGCTTTTGTCTTTCAATGTAAGCTTTAGAATCAGTATGTAAAAATTTATCAAAAAAACTTGCTGAAATTTTGATTGAGAATTAATCTACAGATCAAATTGGCAAAAACTTATTTATCAGCAATAATGAATCATCCAATCCATGAACATGGAATATGCCTCCATTTATATAGATCTTTGATTTCTTTTTACTTTTCTATGTCTCCATCCTGTATATATTTTGTTAGATTTTCACCAAAGTAGTTCATTATTTTGTTCTATTGCAAGTGGTATCTTTATTTTCAAGTTACAATTGTTCATTTTTCATATATCAAAAGTGTCAACTACAAATTGGCACTTGCCATCTACCTCTACAAGGATTAAATCATTTGCTGCCACATCTGCTGACTTTCAACACCCTCTGTAAGTAGTTCAGGGTGGAGAGCAGAAATGAGGCACTCTGTGCTCTGGGAAAAACTGGTAGAACAGGTCTTCGGATAGTTAGATATTTTCAGGAGTCAATTTTATTAATTCAATACTTGTATTTCCTCATATCTAGAAAAGTACCAAATCCTTCATGGTGATGACTGCTCCTTGTGACTAGCAGAAACCCTCTGCAAAAAATACATGCTTGATTGCATGTACTCCCCCCTCACCAAAATCACATATATACCAACCTTCCCCCCTATCTCTTTGGAGCAGTTTCTCAGAGCTATCTGAAATGCTGTCTCCGAGGCTATAGTGCTCATTTAGTCCCCAATAAAACTTAACTCGCAACTCTCATGTTGTGCATTCTTCTAAGCTGACAAAAGCAATTAATCTTTTTCTATAATATTCCTATTTCCTGCACCCTTGCTATACTAACTTATTAGTTCTAGAACTTAAGAAACTTAGAAGTTAAGAAACTAAGAAGTTTCTTTGTTCATTCTCTGAGATTTCTACATAGACAATCATGTCTAAATATACCAGTTTTATTTCTTCTTTCTCAACCTGTATATCTTTTATTTTCTTATCTTTCTAGGACTTCTAGTACAATGTTGAATAGAAGTGATGAAAAAGGATAAGGACATCCTTACCTTGCTCCAGATAATAGTGGTAAAATATCCAACTTCTCATCAATAAGTATGATGTTAGTTGCAGGGGTTTTTTGTAGATATTTTTTAACAAGTTGAGTAAGTTTCTTCTATTCCTATTTTGGTTATTTTTTTTAAATTATGAATGGCTATTGCATTTTATCAAATACCTTTTCTGTATTTCTGCATCAATTCATATGATCTGATTTTCCTTCATTAGCCTGTTGATGGGTTACATGAAGTGGTTTTCAAATGTTGAATTAACTTTGCATACCTTGTATAACTTCCACATGGTCATGGGGTGTAATTCATTTTTATACATTTTTAGATTTAACTAGCCTATATATATAGATATAGATATAGATATAGATATAGATATAGATATAGATATATTTTCGGTACGCGGGCCTCTTACTGTTGTGGCCTCTCCTGTTGTGGAGCACAGGCTCTGGACACGCAGGCTCAGCTGCCATGGCTCACGGGCCCAGCTACCCCGTGGCATGTGGGATCTTCCCGGACCGGGGCACGAACCCGTGTCCCCTGCATCAGCAGGCGGACTCTCAACCACTGTGCCACCAGGGAAGCCCCCTGTTTATATTTTTTTTACATTTAATTATCTGTATATTAATGACAGTAATTTTAAATTACTTATGGGATAATTCTAAAATCTGAGCCAAATGCTGATGTTTCTTTTGTCTCTTCAGACGGTGTTTCCTTGAATTTTACCATGACTCGTATTTTTCATTATGGTTCTAAGGCAGATATGGTACATCAGGTAGTAGAAACTGAGGTAAATAGGCCATCAGTGTGAGTTTTGCTAATTTTGCTTGGAGCTGGACCATATTTTAATGTGTGCTGTACCTGTAGGTGTCAAAGTTTCACATTTTTCTAGTGCCCCTGTTGAATTTGAGTTTCCCCAAGACTTCTCCTTAGAGAGTCTGTGTCTTGTAACATTTTCAGCTGAAATTCACTGTTATTATGCTAGAGCTCAGCTGGTGTGGTTTTAAGGCCCCAGAGAGAAGACATGTTCTATGATCCTATGCTTGAAAACCTTGTAATGAAATCTCAGGCTTAGTGTGACTGAGTCCCTCAGCTGTGGTATTCACAAGGGTTTCTTGGGTCCCTCCTCCCCCAACTTAATGAGACAGGAAAACTACAAGGGACTGGAATGGGATACAGACGTGACCTTTCCCAGGTGGGAGAGGCTCTGGTAAAGTTTTTATCCCAGAGAGTAGGTCTTTGTTATGGAGAATCCCCTGGTCACACTTTACAATGGTAACTCTCCCTCTCCAGCTCTAGAGCTAGGACTGGATCACTCTCTGATCTTCCCTTTGAGAAACTGGTGAGGTTCCTGTAGGTAAAATCCATGAAATGTAGGGGCCCCCCATGACAGCAACTCCAAGCTCTCCAGCAATGCTTGTCCCTCTCATGCTCGTCTCTCTCAGCCTCCAACAATTCATCAAAATTACCATTATGTCTTCCTACCATTTATGGCTCCAACAACTTCTGCTCCAGATGAGCTGATCTTGGCTGTGATTGTCTGTGTTTACTTTTCTCTCCAGATTTCAGAGTGGTAGCTTACACTGAAACCTGAATTCTTTGGAGGGTCCAAGAAAAGTTATTGATTTTTAGTTTGTTCAGCTTTTTTCTTATTGTGAGAATGGGAGTGATAACTTCCAATCTCTTTACATGTCAAAGTTGAAACAGGAAGTGTTTCACTCTGTTTTAAATGTCTTATCATATCCAGAGTTTGCCAACAAGAAGGTTTTTTTAAAAATTAATTTAAAAGATAATTGTGACAATAAAAAAGAATTAAATAACAACTTGAAAACAATTTTTCCAGTGTCAAGGGGCATTAAATTAATGTGTATTTGCAAATTGTTATAAATAGTGCTATGCTATATCCCATTTAAGAAAGCACATTTAGATCACTGCCTAAAAATGTATTAGTGATAACACAGGAAAAGGAAACCAATTCCAGAGCAAGTTATGCCCATCTCTCTGCTAGATTCATTCCTTAGATCCTTAAATACTGACAATCCACTATGTCCCAGGAAGGGACTGTGTGTTTTATTAAACTTACCCTCATTTGATCCTTTAAGAATGCAATACTAAGTTATTGTGATTATTTTCTTTTTACAGATATAAACTTTTAAGCAAAGATAAGTAAACTAAGTTGACCAAGACCATGCGGATTATAGGAGATGGGATCACTATTTAAATACCTATACATTATTTTATCCTTCCAGCCACTCTGTGAAAGCAGTACTCAATTAATCCATTTTATTTCATTTTGATTCAATTCAGTTAAACACTACTATTCAACTAGCAACTACTAGGTGTTTGGTGTGACAGGTGATGTTGGAAAAAAAGAGATGAGTAAAAATTCCCTTTGACCACAGGAAGCCCCCAAATGGAAAGGAAGGCAAGCCTATTGATGATACCTTTTAACCTCTCTCTCTGGATGCAAAACTAAAGGTAACAAACAATTACAAATGAAAGAGCAGGTGAACTAAGTCTTGAAGGGTGAATGGCAGTTCTTCAATATATTCAGGATAGAGGTTGGCAGTATGTCACAGTACAGTTGAGGAAGAACTTCAACAAAGAGTCACAAGTTGCATGACAATGTTCTGTGAACTCAGGTTTTTTTCTAAGACAAAAAAAAAAAAGGTGGGTTAAGAAGCAGGGCAGAAGTTGATAAGAACTAGAAAAGGATATACCATTTATGTTTCCAAATGTCAGGCACTTGAGTTTAGAAGGGTTTGACAAAACAGTGTTTAATTTTATCAAATTTGAGTTTTAGAAAGTCTACAGTCTTCTAAATACAGATGCAAAACTGAAACTAAAAAAGATAAAGTGAAATTCAAGTTTTCACTGTAAATTTTTAGAAGGTGTTTGTGTGTAAGTCCGGGACTATACAACTAAATATCAATAAGCTGATTTAGTGATCAATTCTTACTGATATTTCTTCCACTTTGTATACAATTGTGAATGCAAGTTTCCTTTTAATGAAATCTTTCCTATTTGAAAGACATCAAGATCACAACATTGTAATAAATCATGTGCATGGAGAATTTTAAAGCTATTTATTTGTTAAATCCCCAAAATGAATCAAAAGGTCTACTAACCTCAGAAGAATTAAGATATTTGAGTGATTATTGTTCAGATATGTGTTTATGAAGTGTTGAGATTTTGAAGAGGAACTTGGATATTTATCACTATTGTTTTTGCTCTAAATTAGATTTCTACTCGTGTAATTATCATAAGCACAAGTTCTGGCAGCTGCACTTATAAAATCTTTGAGGAAAACATATTAATGGCCTCATATTTTCTTCAGCTAGTAGAACTATTACCATTCAGTCAAAACATTACTGATATATTAATAAAAAAGAGATATAGTCAAACAGATGAGCAGGAACACTTTGAGATGAATTTCTAAGACTCCAGAATTTCATAGCTCTGCTCTCTCATTTACATTATACCCTCTGGCATGAGAATGTTAGTAAAATCTTCAGAAAGAGAAAAAGCTGGTCTCTAGTCCCAGTGTTATATATTATCCCTTAATGTTGTTGTCTAACCATTCACTGAAACAGATAGCCATACTTTAACTATAGATATAGTTAACATCTATATCTTGAGCCACAATATTCTTATTTTAAAATAGATTTTTAGTCAAAAGACTGATGTTACACTTGAAATGAACTGAAGTTTGAAGGTTGGAATTCTGCAGTGCAATTTGTTACTTTACAAATAAAAATACTTTGGGGACTAAGGTAAGGTAAGAACACAACCAGGGCCTAAAAGTGTATTGTCTGAGACCAGAATTTGATCTGTCTCTTTCGGGGTTTGTAATCTTTACTGAACTTCACTGCATTTTAGTTTTCTTGTCTGTAAAACATGGACAATAATAAAAACTAAATTCTGGAGCTGTTGTGAGTACTACATTGAGAAAATTATTTAAAAGTCGTCTTAGTACAGCACCGACTTTTCTTCCAAGTTCAATATGTGTTATTATTGCTCTTGTTGTTGTTATTTTATTATTATTTTGTTATTCAGTTAATGATATTGAGACGAACAGATTATTGGCAGTTTTACTGGGGTGGTTTTCAGCTGGGGCTGTTCTTATACCTCAGGGGACCCTGGGCACATATTTGGTTGTCACAAGTGGGGTGATGAGGTAGTACTGGCAGCTAGTGGACACACGCCAGGGACGCTGCTAAATATCCTACAGTTCACAAGACACTCCCCCACTAAAGAGAATTATCTAGCCCACAGTGTCAATAGTGATGAAGCTGAGAAAGGCTGCTTCATTGTAAGCTTCAGCTCTAGGCATTATACCTTAAGAGTAAAGGCCATCTCTTCATAATCTGTAAATCCCTATTGCTGATCACAAGGGATGTGTTCCATAAACGAATGTGTTTCATTCCTTTCCTTAATCATTAATTTCCTCATTTAAAACAGACACTATTAAACCAGACATCATTCCATCTGCCAGAGCTTCAAAGATCAATTAGATAAACTCCTCCCTTAATAAGTGCATAGAATGTGAGGTCATACAGGGAAACAAACAACGACCACGCATTGAGACATGTAAGTCGTGATTGAAGGGCCGTTAGTCTTGGTGATAAGGACACTTAAAGGTGGGGCTGAGAGATGGGACAGAGCATGTGAAAGTCTGTGCAGGGAGTAATCACGGAAAGATGCTTGTATTAGAAAGCTTTTCTAGTGGGAGTACATCTGAAAGATTATAAAGGAAAAGAGGAGAAGTAGAAACCAAACATGATGCAATGAAAAAGTGAAGGCTAGCGATGGTGAAATTCTAAACTTGGCCCAGGACAGGGTAATGCGAAGAAGGGGAGGGTAGCTGGGGTTTTGCACTGATACTTGGTGATCAAAGCAGACTTGGAGGAGAAGGAGGAACCATAAGAATTCTGGGCTGCCGCGTGGGAGACTAAGACCATAGCAACAAGAGGCCCCCGCGGGAAGGAAAGAGGCTGAGGAGAAAGGGCAGTGAGTTCAGTTTGGACTGGCAGAGGTACGCGGCCTGACGGTTACAGAATTTAAGAGAGGAACCACTCCAGCGAAGCAGAAAGAGTAGAAAATTACCAACAGCCAATGTAGTTACTGGGGCAGGGCAGCAGCCAATGCAATAAAACCTTCCGTCTCATTAGGTTATGGTCTGGTCGCCTTGGGTTTGATCTTGTTAGAAATACAGTGTCCTTCAGGGTTTGATAGATGGGTCTGGAAAGCACATGTGAGAGAAGTCTGGGTTGGATACACACGGACACACAGGAGAGAGGCAGCCAAGGAAATGGATGACAAGATGCTTTCTGTCTGTTTTTTTAATTATCTGAGGCCCATTCCAAAAGCCACAGGTAAATAAAAATAGATAACTCATAAGTTGAGAGGAACAAATGAGTTTGTCAAACATGTTGTTAATAGTATGAATATCTCTATTATACTATTATATTCTAAATTCACAATTCACAGGTAGACGCTTATATTTCTTTCACTTAAGGTGCTGCCTACAGTTATTGTTCCTTATCTATTGAGTAACTAACTAAATGAATGATTTGATGTAGGAGAATTACCTTCCTCAAGATTGACTTGTTCAGGCTTAAATTACATATATATGTGTATTTATACACACATGTATACATGCATACCTATACCTATATACACGTATACATATATGTGTGTGTATAGATATAGATATAGATATATGCACACACACGCACACACACAGACCTTCTTTCTTGAGATAACGTTCAATCCAAAAGAATGTGCAATTGGTCAACTCCTGTCAAGTGAAATTATGTGTATCTTTAAAGTCAAAGATATAATGAAAGAGTTGTGCAGATTATATGTCCTTAGTTATGTACGTTTATACAAAATAGGGAAAAAAAGAAGAATAGCTAGACTTTACCCTCCATCAGTGCATTGAGGAACAGTTAATTTCAGGAAAAAAAATTTTAACTCCTTGAGATAAAACTGAGGCTGGCCTCATAACCCATGGTAGAAGTCAGCCCACCTCCTGAACCCCGGGAGAGGCACTCACCCCTCAGAGGAAGGCCTGTTGGCTAGGCCTTCAGGCAGGAGCCTGCTCTGCAGGAAGCCTGCGCCCTGTAAGGATTTCGGAGAGTTTTTAACAGAAGAAGAGCATCCCAAGGTGTCTGAGCCCTGAGAAGAACAATGGTGTGCAACACGTTTATGTGTACAGAGCATTCTAAAATACACGTTGGCATGAGAAAAAAGAATAGCTCATGGCTATTTAGCATTTGACCAAGAGATTTTAAAGGCAAACGTATTTTTGGTGTTGATTCTTGGAGTAACTTTACACCTTCTGAGTTGAAGGATTTCAGAATAGGAGAGTTGGTATTGTCAGCTTCCCCTTTTCAAAGCCAAGGTTTCACTGATGGGAGGTGTTCGGTCACCCGGTTCTGGAGCTGAGATTGTGTCATCACCTCACCAGACGCTGTGTTTCTCCAATTCTGAGGTTCACTTTAATGCAAGGGTCTCTTATTCTTTTTCATAAAGGAGCTGAGTCACTGGGGTTAGGCTGTTCTGTGTGGCTGGCTGACACTGGTCCTGGAGAGGGTCTCCTGGCCTGTTCCTCCCCGCTCTGCTCTCTTAACAACCCCCTATAATTAGGTAGCTCATTTGCTTACTTACCAAATAATCATGACGCATTCAGGGTGTGAGGTCTACGTAATGCTCTTGCTTCTCTGCCCGGGACTTCTCTGGACAGCTGCTGCTGTTCTTATTCCAACAATCCGAATCCCACCTGAGGGAATAGGCTGGTATCCCTGAGCCAGCAAAACACTCATGATGCCCTGCCCACTGCCCGTGATGAGAAAAATCCATAAGGTGAGCAGAGAGACAATGTAAACCAGAAAGGAAATATCTGATTATTTCCCAATGACCATTTAGAAAATGTCTTGGTTTAGGATTCCATGTTCCGGGCCTGACTCCACCTTTCAGTATCTGTGAAACATGGGGCAAGACTCCACGAGTCTCTGAGCCTCGGTTTCTCATCTATGAAAGGGGAGACTAATTCTTGCCCTGGCTCCTTAAAGGAGGTCCTTATAAGGTCCATCAGCTGGGGTCGTGCTGCACAGAGCTCAGGCCCTGTCCTTGCTGTCACAGAAGAAGGGGGCTCTGGAGCCTGTCCCCCAGCTCTGTCCGCCCGTTGAGGTTAGTTTTGGCATCTCTCTGTGCCCCAGGTGGCTTTTGAAGAGCAGGGTGACTGTTGCGAGCCTTGTCTATGTTACACTTTTTTGTTTTATTTTATTGAAGTGTGGTTCATTTACAATGTTGTGTTAATTTCTTCTGTACAGCAAAATGATTCAGTTATACCTCTGTATATTCTTTTCCGTTATGGTTTGTCACAGGATACCGATATAGCTCCGATATAGCGCCCTGTGCTCCACAGTAGGACTTTGTTTTTTATCCATCCTAAGCTATGTTACTCTTTGATGTTGCCTGCAGGGTAAGCATTCAGTAAGTACAGGACTATGGTTGGTGCACGGGCTGCAACTGAAGATGAAGACGGTTTTGTTGTCCTCATAGACAATTTGGAATTTACGTAGAGAAATCACGACAATAGTTCAGCAACATAGGTGTTTGACGGTGTCTCCCCCCCAGGTCCTTGGTCTGCCTCTTGCCAGGCTCTCGCTCACTGGTTCAGCATTTGGGGCAGAAGGCACTTCACAGAGACCCTGGGTCTCAGGCAAGGGCCTGGGAGGAGGGAGGGGTTCACTCCGCAGAAACTCACAGTCTCCGGTTGAAACTGGAGAAGGATACTTAGGACCCCTCAGGAACGTCCCCACGTTATTGAGGTTAAGTGACAGAAGTTACAAAGAAAGCAGACACCTCTGCTTTTGGGACCCGCCAGACACAGTGGTCTCATTAGTCGATTTTTCTCCTGCTGAGGGAATATGGCCAGGCTGTACCTTTCCAACTTACCTGTGTTTATTATTGTTATTAAAAACAAACCAAAAACTCAGATTGGGGAATTTAAGGGAAAATAAGTGTCTCAGATTCCATTTACAAAATAAAAGATTGTGTCGATTTGAGGCCTTAGATTTTTCACTCTCACACTTGATGCCTGATCACAGTGCTCTAACCTAAGGTATGCACCCTGCTCTTTGTATTTCTGGCAGAGTCAGTGGTTAACAAGTTAACAGAAAGGGCTCCTAGGATCATGGTAGGACTCCTCCTCACTCAGGCCCTGGGATCCTGAGACCTGGAACTCCAGCCATGGAACTCTGCATGTGATTTCACTTTGATTTGCTTGTATGACTTTATTTGCAGTAGTGTGTATGTGTGTGTGTGTGTATGTGTGTATGTGTAATGCTTTACATCTGTGCACATGCGTGTGTGCCCACATCTCGTAGAAGGAAAATGAATGGACTACATTGTCTGTTGTCATTAAGATCTGCTCAAAGAAGTTAAAATTAATTTAGCAATGTAAACATTTTGATTTTCTCATCCTCATTGACTAGAATCTAATATTTTACATAATTTTGGAAATATCATGTAAAGTATTTGATGGGAAAACCTTATGAATTTACATTGTAAGATATAGGGTAAACATTTATTACACAGAAGCTGTATATCTGTGTATAAGTGTGTGATATACACACACACACACATATATGTACACACACAGACATATATATATATATATATATATATATATATACATGTGCTAATTATAACTGTTTTTATCTTTTCTAATAGTTTTACAATAATATCTGTGTTGAGAAAAGTCATGTCTATTTGAAAAAAATGTAAATGCTTAATGCTGATTAAATTAATATAAATACACCTGAATGGGATGCCATGGTGCATAGATACACATATGCACACCCCACAATTATGTTGCACATGCAGAGCAAGTTCTATAAGAACACAATTATGTACATTCACACATCATTTGTTCAAAAGCTCTGGAGAACGTTGTTAATCACAGAGGTGAATTTTTCAGATGGCTGAACCTTAATATTTCAAGTACAAGCATTTAGTTTTAAGTATCTGCAAGGAATCTTCTGTAGTTCACTTCCTTGAGTTCTTAGGAAAATATCATGGAGCACAACAATGCTATGAAAATAAGAGTGTTCCTTATTGAGTACCTACTACATGACAGTACTTTACACCTCCTTTTTATGGGAGGCTATCTTCGAGACTCAGTAAACTGAGTGTTCTCATTCATATTTCACTGCTGAGCAAAGTAAGACTGGGAGAACTTAAGCAACAAGGTTAAGGTCGTAAAACTTGGAGCGATAGACTTAGTATTCAAAGCAATGTCTTTCTCACTGAAAATTCTAATGTCTTTCCAAAGCATAGTCTTCTGTTGAGTGAATTATCACTCTGTTACCAGTGGTTCTCTAAGGGTTGTTACACAGAGCAGAGGGGCACCCGTGGTCTCCTCGGATGCAGAGCTGTCCACTGATATGCCTCCTGCGATGCATGAGTTTCTTCTCATCCTTCACAGCTCTCTTCAGTGTTCTTTCTTTACATGTTCTGTGTTGTTTAATCAAAAAAGTGAGTGTGATAAAAAAAATCTAAGGCAAAGCTTATTTGGTAATCAGAGGTATGTGTTAGTTTTCCTTTCTTTAAATATATTTTATGTCAGTTTTTTGTTTTTGAAGCAGTAAAGCTGCTGGGAAGCCTGACTTCAAAGCAAGCAGTGTTTCCTATATTTGTATACTCACTCACTAGCCATATTGTACTGAAAAGAGGTATTTAGAAGGAAATACAAATCAAGAATGACACTGCAACCTCAGTAGACTGTACTTTTAGAAACACTAAATACTGTAGGTCACTTTGAGTTCTTCCAAAATATGTTGCCTTAACAGCTACTTTCCAAATTGTTTTAGAACTTTAAGAAAGGAAATGTGTTAATAAAAACAACAGGCTTTCCCTCTCAATGTCCTTTTTTATGAGATTTGTGCAAACTGCTACAGATAATATAAAAGTTTTATCTATGTGTTTCTATAACTGGTTTGGCTTTTTTTTTTTTTGTAAGAGAAAAGAGAAGGAAATCAAAGCTCTAGTTTCTTTGTAATATATAATTGTAACAAGATAGTCAGAGAGGGGAGGGGAAAGGGTAAGCTGTGACAAAGTGAGAGAGTGGCATGGACATATATACACTACCAAATGTAAAATAGATAGCTAGTGGGAAGCAGTTGAATAGCACAGGGAGATCAGCTTGGTGCTTTATGACCACCTAGAGGGGTGGGATAAGGAGTGTGGGAGGCAGATGCAAGAGGGAGGGGATATGCGGATATATGTGTACTTATAGCTGATTCACTTTGTTGTACAGCAGAAACAAACACAACATTGTAAAGCAATTATACTCCAATAAAGATGTTGAAAAAAAAAAAGATAGAGAAAAGAGGAGGCTTTGAGAAAGGAAAGTCATTCCTTAAAGTTTGAGGATTTAATAGATTGTGGGAGAAAACTAGCTCAGGTTCAAAGGGTTATTAGAAAACTCTAAGAGTCCCTGACAGCAAGGCTTCTGTGTTGTTTTCATGCACAGACTTCAATGGGCAGCATGGAATATGAAATCATAGGATTTAAGAGCTCACTGATAAGAAGGACACAGATCATTGCAAAACTCCCTTTGATTAAAAGTGGAATTTGGGTGGATGGTGAAGGGGTTGGACAGTGGGAGGATTTATAGGTTCCTCTTGGTGGTGAGGAAGTTTCATCTTTTCTCCCTAGAAGAATTCCATTTTTTGAAAAGAAACATTTTTAGTTCTTTGATTATATATTAAAATAATTTTAAAAATAGACACATATTTGTTCCTTTATATCTCTCTATTAATTCTAAATTTGTGTTATTATCAAAATTTATTCTGACTAAAGAAGTCAAATTTTATAAATCAGTGAAATAAACCCCACAGAAAACAAAAGTTTTACCCAGTTGCCTGTGTCTGAATCCACACCCACACATATTTATTTTCATTGCCACCCTTGAAAGGAACCCTCACACTATTTTTCAGATCATGTCAAGATCAATCAAGACCAGGACAATAAAGTAGAAAAGCAGTTTTGTTGTTCGTGTTGTTTGCCTGAATCTTGTTCTTCAGAGGCACCAAGATCAATTCCTCCAGCACCAGCTCTAGGTGTCCCCTGGGAGGTCAGGTGGTGGTTTTCCTAGAACCTTTGTACTGTCTCCATAGGTCTGGCTTTTCCAGAATGTCATATAGTTTGCATCATACAGTATGTAGCTTTTTCAGTTTGTCTTCTTTCACTTAGTGATATGCACTTAAGTTTCCTTTCTGTGTTTTCATGGCTCAATAGCTCGTTGTTTTTAAGAATTGAATAATATTCCATTGTCGATATAAGATTCATTGATTTTGATACCAACATAAGAGGCTGTGCTCAGCTGGTTTCCTCCTTTTCTTGGTCCCACCTAGATTTTTTCCTCATTAGTTAATAAGTTGCTGAAAGTGTGATTCTTTCACATCAATGATTCAGGAGATAAAATATTCATGAAATAAGGAATTTACTTTAAACTGGTCTGTGTCCCTTCTGGCTGTTGAGTTGCCCAGGAAGTAGAATCCCAGGAATGAATATTTACCATCTTATTGATAAGACTTAAACATGGTGCCATTTATTTGCCTCTGAAAACATTTGTTTGTTGAAACTGAGCACCTGTGATCTTTCAGCAGTATTTTGCCTCAAGAATTGTGGTTCGGGAGCATCTCTGAGTTCTGTTTGACTCTATGGAGGGAGTTTTGCTGGAGCTTTTGCTTGATTTTATTCATGCAAACCAGTTGTCTGTTCTAATTAAAGAACTTTGAAGACAAAGCTCAGAAAACAAATTCAGTGAGAAGTCGCTATTGAAAAAATATTGTATCTCCAAAATCTTTGAAAATTCCATATGAATTTCTTAATATATATCTTATAAGTTTCAACCTCAAAAGTACTGGTAACTCAATTATGGGTATCTAAATTCACAAACATCGTGCTATTTGAATATATTAAACTATAAGATATATAACGTAGTTTTAATTATATGTAGATTCCATGAGCCTATTTTGTGTGTGTAATTGCACAAAATTCTGTATCATTCTAAAGGCTTGTTTACTATTAAGACACTGCTATAGTGTCTTATTTTCCCATTTGTATAACTACAGATAAAATATTCTACTATGATCTTTAAATACCTAGATGTTGGAATCAGGGAAACCTAGGTTCAAGCCCTCATTATTCCCTCGTTATTCTATTTCTATTGGGAGGCCATGGACAGTTTATTTAACTTGTTGCTTCAGTTTTCCCATCCTAAAATGGGTTTAAGTTATTGGAAAATGACATGATATGATAAAAACACCTAACCTACAGGATTGTTGTGGAGATAAATGAGGTGATGCTTTTGCTACATTTTGCACAGTATCTGGCAAATAATTATGCCTTTAAAAGAAGGTCTCATCGTGATCTTCTTTTTCTAACATTCTTTAACTTTGTGGTTTAGGCAACTTAATTTTACTGTTTACTGTAACTACTTTCTAAATTAAGTTTGTAAAAGCTTGACTCAATTTTTATTATAGTAAAATACTTTTATTGAAGAAAATGCCAGAGGTGGAGTCAAAATAGGGCCAATGATGATTTGGATATATTTTCTAGGTGCTTTAAACTTGGATTGAGCTGGGGTGTAACTATGGTTCTCTTTTGGATAACCTTTCTGTGCATTTGATCTGTGGATATTTACATAAATGTACACTGTCTATAAAGCATGGTTGACAGAAGCAGGAAGGAACAAGAGGTTCTTTGAACAGCTTCTATTTTGATTGAATTCCTTTTGTATTAGAAAGTAGGTTTATCCTTAATATCTGATGATTCAAAATATCATTCTCATTTTGCTATGAATTCTTTCAGGTTCTATCCATTACATGCTGTTCAGCAATGAGTAAGATTATTGAGCAATATTTCCATTTATTCTTAGTAATTAAAGAGCTGTTCTAATAATTTAACTATTATGGTTCTTAGCTCAAGGGTTCACATTTCTGGAATGGCTAGTGGCAGAGCTGTCTAAACAAGCTTGAATAAGTCAGAATTTATCATTTAAATGTTGTTGGACTGAAAAAATAAGCTAGTTATGAAATAAACAAATTAGTACTAGTCCATGCAAACTAAGTTATCTACTTTCTAACCAGCTGCACATGCACACAGGTACCTTTGCTCACCTGTCCCATGTCAGTCCCACCTGGCTCCTTCTTAGGAGGAATGAGGTGCATGAAATGCTCCACACCCACACTTTATGAAGACACGTGTCTCCACAACTGATTTCTCAATATTGCATCCATCCTCTTAGTCCCGTGGGATGCCTGGGTTCCTGGATGTACAGATTTATAAGAATGATGTGAAACGTCTCCTTTGCTCCTCTGTGAGATGGCACAGCTTTGTAAACATTGTGAATGTCAGTAGAAGTATACACTCATTCACAGGGTTATTTAATAAATCGAATTCGTTTTTGTCTGCAACTAAGTGTTACCTTAAACTCACAGCAATGTATGGAAAACTTTGCAGACACTCACTTTTATCCTTTGAAGTGAAGCAGTATGCTCTTCTGTCCGATCATGTGATTCTGTCAATCAAGACACTAGATGGTTCAACCTCCAGTGCTTTCCCAGAGACTTCTGGATGTACTTCAGCTTTTAAATACTGTTAAAGTTCAATGTTTCTGTTTATTAAACCCTTATTCATCCCCCTTGAAACTATTTTATAAATGCCAGTTCTGTTGGGCAGTTCTTGAGAGAGGTATATGAAGAGTGTGGCCATAAATTAACACATTTGGCTCAAGAAACACTCAGAAGATGTGTGATGTGTATTCAAACAATCTGTCTCCTTTAAAGTGATCATATGGGGAAAAGTATATGTCTTTAGTCATCATTTCTCAAAATATCTTTAACTATTTCTTTTGAGTATGGTCTCAGGAAATTGAGAGTCATGTTAGAACTCTAGCTCTACCTCTTTGTAAATATAGGAAAGTAACATATACCTCCTTACTCACAGTGGCTCATCCATCAAACAGGATTTTACTCTAGGGACAGCGACAGGCAGGTAAACAAGTACTTAGGGATGATGGCAGGGGTGGTACACGGGTACCTAGGGATGGTGACAGGCAGGTACAGAGGGACGTAGGGACGGTGGCAGGGCTGGTACATGGTTACCTAGGGATGGTGGCAGGGCTGGTACATGGTTACCTAGGGATGGGGACAGACAGGTACTCAGGTACCTAGGGACGGTGGCAGGGCTGGTACACAGGTACCTAGGGACAGTTACAGGCAGGTACACAGGTACTTAGGGACGACGGCAGGGGTGGTACCCAGGTACCTAGGGATGGTGACAGGCAGGTACACAGGTACAGAGGGACGGTGGCAGGGGTGGTACATGGGTACCTAGGGACGGTGACAGGCAGGTACACAGGTACAGAGGGATGGTGGCAGGGGTGGTACATGGTTACCTAGGGACAGTGACAGGCAGGTACTCAGGTACCTAGGGATGGTGACAGGCAGGCACACAGGTACTTAGTGATGATGGCAGGGGTGGTACACGGGTACCTAGTGACAGGCAGGTACACAAGTACATAGGGATGGTGGCAGGGCTGGTACATGGTTACCTAGGGACGGTGACAGGCAGGTACTCAGGTATGTAGGGATGGTGGCAGGCTTAGAGACACGTGTGTGACACCCTGAGCTGGCCCTCCAGGCACACCATGGGCAGGAGCACAGTAGCCCCAGCTCCCTGTACGTTTGCCTCTACTGCTGTGTGAGTGGAATCTTCAAACCAGACCTGAATTTCGTGGGACTAGAAAAGATCTCTCCACTGTGTATGTCAACCCTTTGTTGTGAAAGGTTCTCTTCCTATTCTGAACTCTTACCTCCACGTCGAACCCCCATCCCTGTCTGTTGCCTCCCTTAGTTTTACTGTTATTTTCGACTCTTCGTTCTGGGTTTTTGGATTTTTGGCTTCCCTGTCCCTTTGCTCACTTGTCCCCTCCCTTTCTTGCTTTGAGATGCCCTGTGAACTCAGACAAGGTCATCGACTTGAGACCCCGCCCCACCGCTGTTCCCTCGCCCAGACCTCGTCTGGTTCTGCCAGTCCACCTACTCCAAGAATAGGAGAGACGATGTTTAAAAGTATGTTTTGAAAGATGATGTTTCTTTAGAAAATTTGTTTGCTTTAATTTATAATGAGGTCTTATTTAAATAAATATATATATAGAGAAATATATATATATGCATATATGTGTATAAATATAGGCACACAAAGTATTTTTAATAGCTTAATGACCTTCTTTTTATTTTAAATTTCATGGAAAAATAATTTTAGAGTCTGACAAGTTTGGTACATTTCAGCAGAACACAAAAAAGGAAGAAATCCTTATTCTTCCTTAAAACACTGACCTGTTCTTGATATACAAGTATTGGGCTATCAAAAAAAGGAAGGAAGGAAAGAAGGAAGGAAGGAGGGAGGGAGGGAGGGAAGAAAGAGAGAGAAAAAAAGAAAGAGAAAGAAAGAAAGAAAGAAAAAAGGAAAGAAAGAAGGAAGGAAAGAAAGAAACCCAGCTGAGTGCCTTAGACATAAGGGCAGTCAAATGGTGTTGGCTTGCACATAATGCCTTATTTTAAAACTGCTATTTATTTGCTAAAATATGTGGGCTCTGAACACCTGTCCATTTTCAATGCCTTTTCCTTTGTTTCATTCTTACTGATGTAAGATTCTGGTGAATTGGTGGGTTTCCTTATTACCGGGGTCAGAGCCTTACCTGTTGGACGGGCTTGTCTGGTGAACACCATTTCACATGAAACACCATGCACAACAGCAAATACCTCTTCAGTAACCATAGCATAGGGACCAAGTACAGAATGAAAACCAGAGCTTGTTGACTTACAGGGAAGAAAGGAGAGCTACTAAAATTTCATAGGAATTTGGTGACTCAGGGGCATCATTGGTTTTGGGGGCTTGAATAGGAGCACACAGACGACCTTCTAGCAATCACAGGAGGTCATTCACACCAATTCATTGGACTATGATTGTTCCCAACAGAAATGTCAGCTAAAGCAGTCTATGTGGACAGCCTGATCTCTTTTCAGTCTTTTCCCAGAAAAAAAAAAAAAAAAGACAAAAGGAGTTTTAAGAGGGGATTCGTTCAGCAATCATGAAGGTTCTTCTTCTCCGAATCACCACCTGTGAAACTGCCTAAATTCAGCACTGCCCGTTTTCACACTCTGCCTTGCCCGTGTCAGGCTATGGCTGGACGAAGGACAGGCTGAACGGCCTGGGGTGGACCCGTGTCACCACTGCTCTTCCTCTCCTGGCCACAGCCAGACAGAGGGGACATGAGACAGAGAAGGGGAGAAACCCTGCCCCCGACCTCACTTCCCATTCACTGAGTCAAAAAAGACCTCTTGGGTCCTGACATTTGTGAATACTATGGAAGTAATTCTGTGATCAAATGTAAGCCTGACTTTATATTTATCTAAATGTTTTGTCAAGTCTTACATCTAATTTGGAATTATACAAAGTTTTAGTTTACTGGTTTCCAGGACTTTTCTTAAAAGAAAAGCTAGTTTGTTTGTACAGCAGGTTACTCCAGGTATTATCCGAAGGTCACTGATATTCTTGGCTAAAAATATGTTACTCTTACCCTTTCTTTAATTTCTTCCAACTGAAAACATTCCCCTGGGGTTAAATTTTTCTTTAGAAAGCCATTATTAATCACCCATTAGCCATCAGTAACACTTAGTATACGATACTTGATGAGCTTACTGAGTACCTCTTCTGTTCCTTGTAAGTTACGCACCTTTCTCATTTCCCTGCAGGAAGCAGGCTTAGTCTCATTTTGTGTGGGAGAAACGACCCATCGGGTCTCTAGGGACTGCCAGAGTCAAGGTTTGAACTCACTTGTCTGTCTCCAAAACCATAGCACTTCATGGAGTCACACTGCCAGTATCGTGTAGCAGAAATCCCACGCAGCCCTTGGAATCTTCTGTGCAGGGCAGAGTCTCCAGTGAGGAAGAGAAAGAGAGAGAGAAGAAATGCAGGACCTCTGGGGAGGAGGCAGAGGAGAAGGTGACCCAGCCGAGGGTGGGAGGGAAGAGGGGTGGGAGCAGAAGGTGACAACACAGGTCCCGGGATGGGTGGGCTGACAGCAGGTTTCAAAGACATCCCAAGTCCTCAGGATCTCGGCTTAGTTCACCTTCCTCAGAAAAGCCGTCTCTGAAGACCCCAACGGGGGGTGGTCACTGTCGTAGGGCACACAGCTCCTTCCCTTGTCACAGCAGGTACTACAGAGGCCCGTCCGCTTGGCCGCGTGTCACTGTACTGTCTGTTCCATGAAGGCAGCCACCACTTATATAGCTAATCATGTTCCATTCACCTGCCAGAGCACTTGACTTACACGTACCACACACATGCATTCAACATACACATACCCATCACTAACACCAACACACATATGCCACTAACACACACATGCTCTGTGAATGAATAAATGATGCAGAAATTGGAAAGGAACTAATCTTAATCACCTCACAATTTACCATGCTTCAAATATATTCCCTGGACTACTGACAATTGTTCATATCACATTTAATTAAAAAACATTCCCCATGAGTCCATATTTATTACTGAATAAATGGATAAATGAGGTGGGCGTGAAAATCTCCTGCAGAGAAGGGAATGAAGTTTAATACCCTGTCCCTTGACTTGGACAGGACTTAGTGATTTACTCTCAAAGAGTAGAATGTGGGAAGCAGGAAACATGGCAACTCTACATTGGGAAGTCTGGCCAGTGCTACCTTGGCCAGGTGACTGAGGTGAGCACCCTCAGTGAGAGGGCACTTTGATGGGTTGATAGCATGCAGGGCTATCAGGGCATGAGGGCAAGAATGCACCTGTGGCCTCCCTCCCAAAAGCCAATAACTCAGGCTAACCATAAGAACAACATTAAACAAACCCAAATTGAGGGTGTTCTACAAAATGCCTGACTAATACTCATCAAAATTGCCAAGGTCATCAGAAACAAGAAAATTGTGAGAAACTGTCAGAGACCAGAGAAGTCTAAGAAGACATAACAGTTAAATGTAACATGTTATCCACAGTCTGTTCCTGGAACAGAAAAAGGACACTAGGAAAAAACTACACTTAATAGTGAAAAGACATGCAAAAAGTAAACATTGGCTAGCCACTCCACAGGTGTTCATTGTGAGTGACCACTAGGTGTAAAGTCCTGGGCCAGAACAGCGTATGAACCTGGTATGGTCCTGGGCTTCTCTCTGCTTTGAGACTGTGACATGGGTATCTGTAACCAGGATACAGACTTCCTGGAGGAGGTGACTTCCATGTTGAGCTAAAACTTGAACCTGAGGTGAAATGAGCCAAGCAGTAAAAATGGAAGTGAGGAAAACATGAGCAGTGGAAGAGAAAACAGACATTGCAGGGCATATTCTGGAAATAAGTGGTCGCACAACAGGAGAGTATGAGGGACGGGCATAGACATTTGTGGTCTGTGATTACTGCATTTAAATGCTCTTTCCAATCTAAGATAAAAGCTGCAGAAACTCTTGAATTGTGTCAGGTTTTCATCCCCAGTTCCTAACACAGTTTATAACTACACAGTTGCTGCTTCAAAGAGGTGTGAAATAAAGACAGGATGAACAGCAGGAAAGAGGGAGAGAGGACAGAAGAGGAAGAAAAGAATGAAAACTCAGTTCTCTGAGGCAAGTGTTTCAGGGCCCCTGTGCCCTCCTTGCTATGAAAGACACACTTTATCTTCTGAACCAGGAGAATAAGGCATTCTTTAAGGTAGAGCAAGTTATCCCTCCTCTAAAATCAAATGATTCATGTTACCTTATTTTATGGAATGCTTTAGCTGGTAAAGATTGGCTCCTATAAATCCCTCTTAAAATGTGGTCATTTGCTGCCATTGGTCTGTTCATGAGAGTTAGCAGATTATAAAACAAATGAACAAATGAAGTTGCCAATGAATATTAATGGAAAAGCATGAAAATATTATTTTAAGATTTTTTCACTCCAATTTTTAAATATATTCTGCTTGTTGATATTTTATATTTTCTGCTAGCAAGATTTCTTGTTTGAGTGATGGAATGAATTGTGTCCAAGTATCACAGAATTTCAGAAAGAAAATCTTTACTTCCCTTCAAACAAGTGAGTTTAACCACTCTTTAGGAATTCAGAAGCCCAGGGACAGGTCCCTGTGAAGGGTCAGGCAGCTTTGACAGTGTTGAGGTACGTGCAGTGTCAGTAGAAATGGAGGAATAGGTGTTGTTTGGGGGAAAATAAAAGTATTAGACTCAAGAATATGGGAGAAAATTATAGACGTGGACAGGAAGAGCAAATTTAATCAAAGACTTTGCCAAGAGCTAGAGGTTAGAAATTAAATATGTCCCATTTAATTTAAAGAGAGAAGAAATCCTTTCCTGTTCCAGCACTATGGTAGGGTAAATGTCCAGAGACACCTTTATTCATTTATTCAGCAAATATATTTTAAAATGCACCAAGTAGGTCTAGAAATGAGGGATGCATCACTGAAGAAAACAAACGAAAATTTTCTACCATCCTGAAACCTACTTTTTAAAGGAGGAGATGAATACAATATTAACAAAACAGGTAGGTAAGTTATGTGATGCACAAGAAGTTGTTAAATGCTATGTGGAAGAAGCAAGTTAGAGGAAGAGGAACAGAGAGCGCTGTCTTTGGAATGGAGGATTTGCAATTTAAATGGATGGCTGGGTAGGATCCTCAGAGAAGGTAACAATTAAAAAGAATCTGAGGGAGGAAACAGGGAGTCATGCAGATATTTGCAGGAAAAGCCCTGAAACAAGAGCCTGGTTGGTGTCCTGGAGGAATGGAGAAGAGGCTGTGTGTGCCCTGGAAAACAAGGAAAGACAAACAGGGGAAGACATCGCAGAAGACAGATCATGATGTTCTTTGCTGGGCACACTAAGAGCTGTAGCTTCTATTCTGAAAGAAATAAGAAATCAGAGGACACTTCTGGCATGACCTGATGGGACACAGACTTTACCATGGTTACTCTGAATGGTGTGTGGAGAGGGATTTTTAGGGGAGCAAGAATAGAGTAAAGAGACCAGTCAGGAAGCTAGTGGAATTCTCCAGATGAGGATGATGGTGGCTTGAATAGCGTGGTTGTAGTGAAGGTGATTATTTATGGCAACATACTGATGTCAAGGTCAACAGGATTTCCAGATGGATTGGATGAGGATTGTGTGAAAAATAATCTGTATTAAATCTGAAAAGAAATCGGAGTCAGAAATAGTCCCCAAAGTAGGAGAATAATGAAGAGAGAGAGAGAAAGGAAAAAAAAAAAGAAAGAAAGAAGCCAAAGAGAGAAATACCTCCAGATGGAAAGAACAAGTTGATTGTGTCAAAGGTTGCTGGTGGGTCAAGTGAGATGAAAGCTGAGAACTCACTGTTAGACTTGGGGGTGCCAATGTAACCAGTGACCTGAATACAACACTTCATGGATTAGAGAAGCACACTTAAGACAAAATGGTAAGAGAAAATGAAAACAACAAAAGTGAACAACATCTTTGGGGACTTAGTTTCACTGTAAAATGGAGCAGTAATGACAGGGCAAGTGACATGAAACATTTTAAAATATATGAAAGAATATAATTTATGTCTACATACTGGTGGGAATAACCATTCTAGGGAGAATGACACACGACGCAGGAAAGGGAGGTTACAGTTGGACTGGAAGATGCCCTTGAGTAGAGGATAGAAGGGATCCAGAGCAAAAGTAGAGGATCCACTTTAGGTAGGATGACAGAGAGGAAAGAAGTCTAAGAACAAGGCAGCGCTGAAGAGGGTCAGAAGCTGCAGGGGTCTTACAAGGTCAATTCTGATAAACAGTCCACTGAAGATTTGGTTCTTAGAATGGCATATGGAGCCTTAGTGGATGTAGTTACAGTGGAATCACTGGGGGGAAAGGCAAGTAGAAAGAAATTTCAGAAAAATATAAAACAAGTATAGATGACTCAAGAGACATGGCTACAAGGGGAGCAGGAAGTTCAAGGAAGAATGTGATTGGTTGGTGGAAGCTTTGGGAGAGATTCTTTGTTTGACTGAGGTGAAATATACACGACATACAATTTACTCTTTTAACCATTGTTCAGTATACAGTTCAACAACATTAAACACATTCACAGTGTTGTGCAGCCATCACCACCATCCATCTCCAGAACTTGCTTCATATTTCTAAACAGAGAGAATTCATTTACAAGAATCTTGGGTATAAATGTAAGTCAAAGGGGAAGCATCTGGTTAAGTGGAAGAGTTTGCAAATGAGAGAGAGTTTGTGACAGAGGAAAAGAGATGGATGGATGGGTAGACAGACAGACAGATGGGTGGATAAGTGGATGGATGGATGGGTGGATAGACAAATGAATTATAGTGCTAAAAGTAGGATGTAACTATAAAGGCAAAGTTTAGGCAAGAAAATAGAAATTTAAAAATGAATATTTTCTAATACTAGAAATATTAAATAATACATTACCAAGTCAGACAACATCTGTTATCAAATATACTCTTCATGACAACCATGTGTGGTAGTTATTATTGTACTCTTTTCATAAATAAGAAATCTAAGGTTGAGAGCATTTAAGATTTTACCTGAGTCACAAAACTAGTAAGTGTTAAAGCTTAGATTTGAGCCCACATATATTTAATTCTAAAGCCTGCTCAGAAGGTGTTGTCCAAAATACCATTTATTTATTTATCCATCCAGCAAATATAATAAACATCTGTAACATGCAAGGGTCATAGTAAGTGTTTGGATATTCAAAGAGGATTAAGATTATTTTTTTCCACTTTGGACTTGTTCATATTGGCCATATAAATTGGCACCTAAATCCATCTCTCCAATTCACCGATTTAATCCAGTGGTTTAATTGTTCAACAACCCACTTGTTTATTCCACAAATATTCATTAATTCCAGTAGATATTTTCACTGCTGTCTTTATGCCAGACATGTGGTGACCAGGACAAATAAGTAGGTGACTGCTAGTAGCATGTTTCTTACTGGGATGATATTAAAAGGCTCTCATGCTGAGTTCATACAAGAAAAAAGGTAGGAAGTAGAAAGAGACCATGACAGGGAAATAGACCCTCATCCTCAGGTAGAAAGTCTACCCACCCAGATACTGAATTTAAAGGGATCTGGCAAACTTGTGTCCTCTCTGACTAGGGGCAAGGGATCTCCTAGGGAACTGGTGAGAGTCTCCAGCTGTTCTATATCCAGCTGACCTCTAGTCCCCGTGGGGAGGAAATGTAGCAGGACCTAAAATCCAGAGTATGATGCCTTGTAAGTGCCTGGTCACAAAGAAAAATATGAAACCAAGTAAGCTGAAAAGCAGAGTCCTCCAGAGTGCAGGGCATTCAATCTCTCCACAGTCTTGGAACCCACAGTGGAATGCCTGCAGTGAATGGAGAGGAGAGCTGATGCTCATTCAGACCCCATTCCTTTGAGCCTGGATCCTGTGTGGGGGAACCTGGGAGCATCTGCCATCATTTGGGAAAGCTCAGGTCTGGAGTGGATGAGGGTAGGAAAGGCCTGGCACACACCACAGGCTGTGAAGCACAATAGGAAGCAACAGTGCGTCCAGGGAATAAGGGCATTTCTCCAGGAGTCCTTGGAACTGCCTCTGCAAGGATCCTGCCTCATTAATGGATCCTGTATAGCCTTCCTGATAGAATGTCCTAGGAAAAGACACATTACACACGTGCCTTAATAAAGATGCTGGGAGAAAACATTGAGATGGGAGTTAGCCCGGGTCTTGAGATTTGGAGGCTATGTCAGGAATAGGCATGTGAGACATTTATTAGGAAAAATGCCTGTGAGGAAAAAATGGGGAGGGAGCCGGAAGGGGCTGGACGAGCTGCCAGAGTACAATGCAAGGCAGACCCTGAATGAAGGAAAGTTTGGCCAGGCCTTCAGGGAGTCCTGGAGCCAAAGGATTCCTGAATCTCCCAGGGTCAGGGGCCTTCTAGTCCCTGGTACACTCACCCACCAGTCCAGGGAAGTCTGTGGGCTTCAGAACCTGCAGCAGGAGTCAGGGGCCAGTGAGGTTCCGCCCAGTCCAAGAGCTGGAAGGTGCATGCACACAGTTGCCAGGGGAGACTGGGGACTGCTACGTAATCTAATTTCAGCTTCTTTAAGTACCTGCTGACCCCTGATGAACCCAGGTACTCTGTGAAATGTTACAGCTTATGCCTGCACATCTCTGCTTACAATGAAAAGGGAAAAGCATTATTGTTTAGCAATTGGATGAATAAACTGAGATATTATTGAGTGGCATGAGTAATCAATACCTTAGAGAAGAAGATGTAGCTAGAATCCACTTCACAGTTCTGGTTTCTAAAATAAAAGCTCTAACCAAGATTAGTAGGTTTAAAAACAGCAGTAAATTGGAAATTCTTGTCCTCAGTAAAATAAGCTATCATTGTATAATTTTTAGCCCAGTACTTTAAAATAATGTACCCCAAGTTTGATATTGCTGTGTAAAGTCAGTATGCCTAACACAGTGTTGGGGATTGTTGTTTAGCCAATAATTTTATCTTGCAGGTAGCAGAGACTTAAAAATTCATACGAGGCCTGCAATTTCCCATGTAGAATGATTTTTTAAATGTATTGCAATTAGAGCATACTAGAATAGTCTACTAAGTATAATGGGGGTCTCAGTAGAAAAATAATATTTTTTAATGACAATTCAACAAATACAGGTGGTGACTACTATGACTATAGATGTGTTTCTAGAACATTTACCAGATGCCAACATGACTTTTAAATTTGTGCACATTCATCTAGCTGGTGCACAATTTTGGTCAGTGGGAAAAGAAGGCAGCGGGAGAGCAATTAAATAAAGGAATCAAATCTTTTGTTGTTGTTGTTTTTGCGGTATGCGGGCCTCTCACTATTGTGGCCTCTCCCGCTGCGGAGCACAGGCTCCGGACACGCAGGCTCAGCGGCCATGGCTCACGGGCCCAGCCGCTCTGCGGCATGTGGGATCTTCCCGGACTGGGGCATGAACCCATTTCCCCTGCATCGGCAGGCAGACTCTCAACCACTGTGCCACCAGGGAAGCCCGAAATCTTTTTTTTAAGTCAGCTCTAGATGATGTAATCCAGCATCCTGCTTAATGGGTGAGATGATGAGGCAGCAATGCCAAACCTGCCACACCAGCTGTGTCTCCTAAGCCCTCTTTCCCCAATCTGCGCTGATGAACTTGCCTGATCCTGATTGGCGAAGTTTGGTTTCACACAGGAACTGCCAAAGACAGGACCCATTTCTCACACATAAGTACAAGTAAAGTAGTTGGACAGTATTTGCAATACTACTGATTCTAGGAATACATCACTTCCTACTGCATCTCCGAGAGTTAACGGTTTCTTCTTAGTTTTAGATGTAGGCTATTCCCTCTCTCATTGGGTCAGACTGAAGTCACATGGCCTTGACATGAACACGCTTTGTTCTCATCTTCACAAATGAAGCTCACACTCACCAGGGGGGCATCAGGGATGTGCCGGAGCTGCATTTGCACATCGCAGTTTACAGGGGCTATGGACACATCACAAGTAATGGACAGTTCACTCCAGCAATCAGTAAAACAAAAAGAAAAAGTTCTTGGTTTTATACCTTTTTTTTTTAATTGGACAGAATATTCATAAATGAATTACCACCCATATTCAACAGTAGGTTTTATAACTTGGAGAGCATTTCTTGGGAGAACTGATTTAATTTATTAAGAAGGAATAGGTTGTTTGGACTATCTGAAGCAAATATTAATTTGTAAAGATGCATGTGTGCCCATCTGGGCTGTCAAAGCACTTACTCAGATAACATGAAACTATCATATGTAATTTCTTAATTCTCAAAAGAAGGGAAAAAAGGACAGCAACTCCCTACATGGAAATACTGAAATTCATCTTATTTTCACCCAGATCTTATACATTTCACTTGGAATGGACACCACAGGAACTGTGCATGCCTGAGCTCTGAGTAGCGGTAGAAAAGTCCACCCATTATTTTTGGCCTCTTAAAAGGAAGGTTGAGATTATTTAAAGCAAGTAAACCATGCTGATTATAAGTAGATGTCAGTTTCTAATAAGTAAGTGGAACGTTTCCAAGAAAAGTCTGTTTTGAGAAGATAAGTTTCTTTTCTGTGTCCCTGGCTCATTTTTAAACGGATGGAATCATAACAGAAACAAGATCACTATTGAACGTGAAAGACTGTATGGCATGTGGCTCAGTGGTCCACAATCTGTCACGTTTCTATGGATACGTGAGATGGGCTGAGTTTATCTTTGTGCATCCTGCACAGGTGGTCAGCGGCCCCACAGAAAGGAAGCACAGGGCAGTGTCTACCCCACCAAGTAGGGACCCTCCACCTTGCATGGATGTGCAGACATGGTGAACCGGCTGGGCTGCAGCCTGGGCCTCGGCCCCTGATTTGAGAACACTGGCTTTATCTTCTCCCTGAGCATTGTACTGCAGCTGTCAGATGGCTCTGCATTTTAAATCCCGTTGCCTGTCAATCATGGGCAAGTGACAAGAAAGAACTCAAGCATAACTTCAGGTTCTGGGGAAAAGGGAGGTTTGCATTTTGCAGAGGTTGCTTGGCTGCTTTGGCTTGGTTTTTATTTGCTCCAAAGTAAACAGTTCTTTTTGTTTTTGAGTGTATATTAAAGACTTTGGGTTCAGAATACAAACAAAGGATGAGAAATAAAAGAATTGAGGGAAGAGAGAAAAATCTGTGTGGCAGGAAGTAGCCCCGACCCACTAAAGACCAAAGGAGCTGGTCTTCCCAAGGGTGTGTGGTGTGGCTGAGGCCTCTTCATTACTGTGATGGAGCTTAAAGATTTGGAGTCCATATTTAAGATGTAAGGAAATGTTTTAATACATGGATAATTTGGAATGAGGTCGCTGCTCTTTTTAATCTTCCTGATACAGGGACTGAGGACTCCTTGCTGGGCTGCTCTCACGGGCCAGGAGCATGGATGACACACCTGCTGGCAGGTGGAGGACTTGCCAGGACAGTAAGGTCTAGGGGAAGCTTTTTCTCAGAACCGGGCCGCGGCTGCAAGATGCCTCCAACTCCACTTGCATTCTGTTGGCTTTCACACAGACACATGGGTCAAGCATTTAAAATTCACTTAAACCCTAATTAGATGTGCTAAACCTCCACTGCAATGATGTAATCATGTCTTCGCAGCATGACTTCATTTTAAATAATATCCATATATATATATATATATATATATTTTTTTTTTTTTTTTTTTTTTTTTTTTTTTGCAGTACATGGGCCTCTCACTGTTGTGGCCTCTCCCGTTGCGGAGCACAGGCTCCGGACGCGCAGGTTCAGTGGTCATGGCTCATGGGCCCAGCCGCTCCGCAGCATGTGGGATCCTCCCAGACAGGGGCGCGAACCCATGTCCCCTGCACTGGCAGGCAGACTCTCAACCACTGCACCACCAGGGAAGCCCTATTTTAAATAATATTTTGAAAGATGTTCTATGGGAACCATTCTTCTTTCCCTAGGACCCATTATTACATATTCATATGAACGCACCTTCCAATGCAGAGATCTATTTCAATATCAAAGTAGCATTTTAATTTTATAATACCCTTAAAAATTTACTTTAGGAATAAACTTTCCGTAGACTGTATGAGCTGGGTCAAACTAACATGAAAGTTCATGCCTAGGAAGTGTGTGAGGGAGTTTATGTTTTTATAAATAAATAAGCATCATTTTGTAAATAAATGTTATTCTGTTTTTCTTATAAATTAAGAAAATAGAAAATACAAAACAATAATTTTGAACTATATATAATGCTACAAAACACAAAAGTCACTGTTAGTAATATATGTTCCCTATGTGAATTTCTTAATTCCATTTATAATGATGTTTTATTTGTATGTATATGTAGCTGACGTATATTGTCAAATTGCTGTTAAATAAACTATTAACTTTGTATTTCCATCAACAGTGCATGAGCGAATCCATTTTATTACATTGAAGTTTTATCATGTATGTGTGTGTGTCAAT
Organism: Mesoplodon mirus; assembly: GCF_964341445.2. Taxonomy (NCBI): domain Eukaryota; kingdom Metazoa; phylum Chordata; class Mammalia; order Artiodactyla; family Ziphiidae; genus Mesoplodon; species Mesoplodon mirus. The sequence continues at coordinate 27,734,940 of NC_138990.1, read as the reverse complement.
GTGCTCTGATTTGATAAGCAAACATGCAGTTCTCTGATTTTGAGGGAAAGCGAGCATTTGTATTAACCAGTCTTGCTTTTATGAATCATCTGTTCATACCCTTTACCCATTTTTGGAGGCTTAGTGGCTTTCATATAATGTTTCATGAGCTCTTTATATAATCTATTAACTATTATCTGCTTTAATTTGATTACAAGTTCATGTTTATTTATAAATTCCATTTTTATAATTTTGTCTTTCTTATGTCTTCCATAGCTTCTAAGCCTAGACACTAGGCAGGACTGTAATAAGGGTCTTCTGATGGAACTGGTTGCCAGAATCCCAAGGCAAACTTGCAGTGGTCCAGCAGGACATTTCATGTCAGGCCCCATCTATTATACAGTGGTGTTCATGACCTCATTGAATTGGCATCTGGATTCGTGTTTGTGTTCTGACACCTGATCATCTCCCCACCTCAAACTATCAGCTCGATCTAAACTTTTGTCTTAAAACTCTGTACATTCCTGTGTCAGACTTGTCTACACTCAGGGCGATTTTTAGTTTTCCCAATCAGTTCTTGTGAAAAGGTAAGGTAGGTTAAGGTAATTTTCTTTTCTGAGACAAGTGTCTTATCAAATTTCAGAGTCATTCCCAGGGAAACACACTATTAGCTGAGGCAGGGGAAAGGCTTGGCAGCTCTTAACTTTCAATGAATTTACAGAATTACAATATTTTAGAGTTTAAAACTCTAAAGTATGTTAATAGTTTTTTTTTTCTTTTTTAATGGAGGGATTATATAAGTTAATATTTTTTCTTTTTTATTTTTAATAAGGGAATTAAGACTGAGAAGTACGCAGTGGGCAGCCCACGGTCTGCTAGTGAGGCAGTCAGCTCGGGCAGTGAAGGACCATATTCCTGCACCTTAGATAAACCAGGCCCTTGGCCTGCCCATGCCAGGATTGACTCGGATTTAACAGCTCCGTCCTTACCCCCAGTCAGAGAAAGTCAATCCACCAGCATCCTTATGCATCAGAAGACAATAGAGACTTTTTTTGACCATAACAAGTTACAACTCTGAATTGCAAATCATGTTTAAGCTGGAGTGAAAAGCAAAAACAAAAACAAACAAACAAAAAAAACACTCAGATTGCACTTGCATGGGAGTGCTCACCATCTCGTCCTGATTTCTTCTCATGAATTTGTTACCAGTACAATTTTTTTCCAAAGCATTGCACACCCTCAAAGAAGTATCTACAGAAGAAATTCAGCAAGGTGAGGTACACATTACAAAAAAAAAAAAAGATTACCTCTAAAAAGTCCTTCTGAAATAAACTCATTGCATAAAAGAAGGTGATAGTTTAATTAATTTGGTAAATTTACAATAATCAAGTTATTAATAAGTTGGAACAACACACATACTGTGGGAGCCACAGCCTTATTTGCTGGTCCCCTGTTTGCAGAGACCAACCATGCATGTGATTGCTGGGTGATACACCCAGGAACACACAGCTGTTCCTCCACCTCACAAAATCCATTGTCAGTTTTGATCTGGGTCCAGTGACTCAATTCCAAGATGTAGTTTTATTGTTCCATTCAAAGATCCTCTCTCCCCTTCTCTTTTCCTTCCTTCTTAAGGTTTCTCATTGGACCACTCTTTTTGGATATTTTGGATCATGCAGTGCCAGAGAAGCAGGTCCCAGCAAGACCACGTACACCCATGAGAGACTTCTGGTGTAGTAGCAGCCCTTACAAAGGATAGACACCTAAGAAAATCAGGACTGCCTAAATATAGTTGACTTTCTGTAGGTATCCCCAGGGGAAATAAGGTGGATATTTTTTCTCTGTGGACTTTCTGGCTGAAGAGACAGAGAGTGTGTCCTGAAGACAACTGGTGAATACACGGGTGAAATTCTCCACTGTTCAAATTCTCTTCTTTCAAATGGCATGATCCATCAGGGTTCCATTTTCTTTACCAAAATCTTGGCCATAAACAAATACCAAGATGGTCTTTGGCCAACTAGAACCAAGGCACTCTCTAGAAACCTTTTCCTAAGCAAAGTTCAATCTTAACCAGTAATATGCAAACCTGACTAGTAAGAAGTGAGCAAAAGCAGAATAAAGTAATAACAATTCTTGGTCATCTAATAGTAACTCCTCTCCATAAGCCCTTTATCTCTGCAGAACAAGGATCAAGATATTTTAGTATAGCTTCATTTCATTCATTTCTTTCCTCATTCAAAAAATGATGAATGGAAGTGCAGAGAAATTAGAGCTGATAAGGCGTTTTCTAGCATATCTCATTTTGGCTTTTATAGCATCTCTGTGCAGAACAGGGTTGGATACATGTTGTTTCCGGGTTTTAAGATGAGAGAGTTGCAGCTCAAAAGGCTTAAAGGGTTTGACCAGGAGAACAGGGCCATGTGGGGACAGAGGTGACTCTCAGAACTAGTCTTCAGATTGTGCCTGGCGCACTTTCTACATCCTCCTGGGTCTCTCTCAAATGAGCTTGTACAAGTTGTCAAAACACTCCACCTACCCACTCTTGCATGGCCTCATTGAGTCTCCAGTTAGCACAGCTCATGTTCTGAGGTCCATCAATAGATTATATCATTTTTCCTCACTTTCCAGTAGTTTCGCAGTCTCTCTCCATTGGTTTTTAGTTGTATCACAGCAAACTCACCCATATGGTTAGACGGGGTTGCAGTACCTTTTGTTGGTTTCAAATGATTTGCTTTGAGAATGAATTTGTGTGATGAGAAAAGGCCCTTTGGGGACTCTGCTTTTAACTCCATTCTGAATTTTGTCTTTCAGGGAAAAACAGAATTTCATGGGGCCTTTCCCTGTTGCTTCTTATTTTTTGTTTGAAATGAATGTAATTCTCGAAGCACTGAGGAGATCCTTGTGCCTTGGAAGACAAGCCTGAAATTGAGCCTTAGGCTCTCTTGTCCAGTGGTTGGCCATGTAGCCTGGGAAACTACAATATCTATTCTGTTTATTCCTTTGTAAAATGCAGGTATTGGGGTGAGAAGGTGGGTGGAATGGGGGTGGATCAAACTGAGCAATTGTCTATGTCTTTTGCTGGTGGTAGTCTCTGTGTTTACACAAGGTGTATCCTTTCCCATCCCTTAAGCCACTCAATGCCATGTAGCAATGCGGACCTTCACATTCCAGCCCCATCCTACCCCCATGCTTTGCACAACCCATCAGCTTTGGGTCTCATTCTCTCCAAACCTGCTGCCTTGACAACCTGATTGATGAGTCACTTCTTGAAAATACAGACTGCACAGGCTCCATTCTAGAGGAATTCATTTCAACTATCTATAGAGGTGTGGGGTTTATTTTTATCCAATGTCTTACTCCCTTTTTTAACAAGTTTCTTCAATTTACCTTAATTCCAAAGAGGATGTGATGTGAGATTTTAGGCATCTCTATAGCAGACTCCTTAGAGTTTCATATTTTTAATATGTTGGTATTCTTTTCTTAAATGCACTGTATTTGGAGCAGAACAGACCCAAAAGCACCTCTATGAGAAATTTGAAGAATTTCAGAATAGTGACACTGTTCTTACTTCAGAAATCCTTGATAAAGCCAAAAGATGGGAATAGATTTCATCAGTGTGCATTTCCCAACCTCCTAGATGGTGATAAGGCAGATCTTCATATCGGCCCTCACTCTTTCTAATTTCCTGAAACAAGGGATAACATTGATGGAAAAAATAATCCTTCCTCTGACTAGATGTGGCGGTATATTGGTTATAGAAAATGAGTTTGAAAACACAGATTTTTATCTAAGTATCTATCTAACAGCTCTTTTGATGTCTCCAATAGTATTTTGAAATCTTGATAAAGTCTTTCATTTGGAGGTATGAGGATTTGGGGTGAGTTTTTCCTTTGTTTTTTTCTTTTTGTTGTTGTTGTTGTTGTTCAATCCCTGCTAATATCCTTTGTTAAATGTTAAGATAAATAAACAAAACTTTAGTTGGCAAAAATCTTCCTGACATCCCTTTCCTGATATTCTGGCCAAAGATATCATTGAGTTATTACATAAGACAGCAGCATCCATGTTGGTGACAATCATCTGTAGTGGAAAAAAAAGACCACTTGTGCTTGTCAAAATGTGATGAGATCTGATCTGATTTATCATCTATTTATCAAATTTTTGTTTTATTTAGAAATATAGAAACGTTAGTATTTTTTTTTTTTTTTTTTTTTTTTTTTGCGGTACGCGGGCCTCTCACTGCTGTGGCCTCTCCCGCTGCAGAGCACAGGCTCCGGACGCGCAGGCCCAGCGGCCATGGCTCACGGGCCCAGCCGCTCCACGGCATGTGGGACCCTCCCGGACCGGGGCACGAACCCGTGTCCCCTGCATCGGCAGGCGGACTCCCAACCACTGCGTCACCAGGGAAGCCCTGTTAGTATCTTTTTTAAGTAAGAAGATTTTAAGGTCCTGTTTTTCTTTAATTAATTAATTAATTAATTTTTGCCTGCATTGTGTCTTTGTTGCTGCACCTGGGCTTTTCTCTCTAGTTGTGGGGAGCAGTGGCTTCTCTTGTTGGAGAGCACAGGTTCTAGGCACGTGGGCTTAGTAGTTGTGTCTCGTGGGCTCTAGAGCGCAAGCTTAGTAGTTGTAGTGCACGGGCTTAGCTGCTTTGCGGCATGTGGGATCTTCCCAAACTAGGGCTCGAACCTGTGTCCCCTGCATTGGCAGGTGATTCTTAACCACTGCGCCACCAGGGAAGTCCTTTAAGTTACTATTAAGAACCTGATGGATGCAGTTTTAAAAGAAGCATTTCTCGATGTATGAGCAAGGTTCTCTCTGAACATAACTTTAGTATGCTTGAGTAGATTTATATCATGGAATTTGACTTAAATTAAGGCAGTGTGTGTGTGTGTGTGTGTGTGTGTATGCATGTGTGTGAAAATCACTTGTTGTTTTTTAAAAAAAAACAGAGTAACATTTTGAGTCATGACATCACAAATGAGAACTTAACATGTAGCAGGTGGTAAAATGCATCGACTTAAATGCTCTATAAGATATTTTGCATTTGTGAATGTTTTAGCACTTTTAAATTGAGATAGTGGGGTTATGTTGTTTGCTTATGTATCTTTATCTTTTATGTGGACTTGAGATGAATCACGTTTATTTGGAGCACATATATTATATTTTCATTAAGTATTTTTTTTCTTTTTTAGCAGTCTAGTCATTCTGAACCACTGTTGTCAGATAGAAGTGCCTGTGCATTTAGTTCTCCTTGGTGAAATAAACTTAATATTAGTCATTTAAGAGTTTCCAAGTCAGAATGTGCAACAATAATACAAATGCTTGAATGAAATGAGGAAGCCTCAATTGTTTCCATTTTGTCTATTACATTATCGAGGGTTTGGGATGGATCAGTTGGGGAAAAGGATGGTCAATTTGACTTGGAGCCTAAAAGGTGTGAAATGGGGAACTGGCTGCAAAAATGAGTGATCTACTCAATTTCACTCTTGAGCTTCTTCACCAATAATCCAAATTATTTTGTGCTGTAACTTTTTTAAAGGAAAAATGCACATCTTTTATTTCTACAGCAAAATTTCTTTTTGAAAGAGAGCAATCCTTAAATACTGAATAAGTGCAAATCAAGTCAGGTTAGCGATGTTACCCAGAATAATTCTGAGTGGTGATGGAATTTGTCGGTTAGCCCACACAAAACTTGTAGTCTGGTGAACCACCAATTTTGTTTCAAATGGCAACATATCACTGTGTGATATAGAAATCCCACCGCCCAGAGAAATCACTGGATACACTTTTTAAATATGCTCTCATTTGAAGCTGGGGCTCCTGTCGCCAAAATATAAATTTTTGTAAGCATGAATTCAAACTGGAAGGTATCCAAAAAGAGCATATTCATCTTCTTGTCATATTGAAATATGAGAAATGTAAGATTTAAGCGTCATTCTTGGGGCAGAAGGCCCAGGGGTGTTGTTTTTTATTTTCATCAGAAAGACTCTGCCTTTCATTTATATATGTGGACAGAGTATGACATCCTTATGTGGTCTTACCCCCTCTTCACACAACACACAGGGCTTCGTCCTGTTTTAAGCAAGTACCTCTTGATGCTTCACATTGGAGAGGAGAAAAACAGACTCCAGAGGGCATGTCTGGTGGATGAGGAAGACACTGAACAAATAGACATCACATACATAATATGTGCGTGCAAATAGTGACAAGTGTCAAGAAGAAAACCATCAACTCACACCATATCATTGATTAGGTCAAATGTCAACAGGAGGCAAGCTCTTCATTCACTGAAGAGTCAGTTGAGTTAAACTATGAAATTCTATGGATAAGTTTTGCTTTTAGTCCACAAGCAAAACTACCATTTTCTTCATCTTTTTTTTAATGATCCCTATTCTCAATTGTTTTTAGCCCCATCTTATCCATTCTTATGGAAATGCCACTTTCAACTCCTGTCTTTTTTCCTGGATTTTGGGGTTGGGTTTCCTGGCAGATATTGGCCACTGATCACTCAGCTTACCAATAAGGAGTTCAGGTCAGCATGGTGTCTGAAAAAGCTCCAAAGTTCAGGTGTCCTGCTTCTCTTCAAATAAACAAGCCCCTCCTCAGTCCAACATAGATTTGCTGTTGGAGCATGCATGAAAATACAAATCCTTAAATATGATTGCTTGTGCCCCATGATTGATGGAGCAACGGATTGAGGGGGCAGTGTTTGGAGGCCTCTCAACAAACCAAAGAAAGTAACATCTCTTACCTTGATGGAGTCTAATCTCAGCTCAAAAAACTTTTCCCACCTGAATATGAAGCTATGGTGAGGGTGGAAAGGACAAAACAGAGATGGCTAAGGACAAATTCATAGCGTCTGCTACATCTTAACCCAGGAATTCCAAACCTTGCCTAAGTACTGAAAAACCTACAGTATGTGTGTTCCATCCCAGACCAATTACATCAGAATACCTATCCAGAGTTACATGTATTCTTCAAACAGATAGATGATATCAAAATTCGAAATTAAGACTTAGAGGCACTCTCCTATGGGGGACATACCTGAGTTAATGTAATTTTTGGAGTGTGGTGACACATTTACCAAGTTGAGAATGGGGTATTAATAATATTTTGAGGGATTACATTGGAACAGTTAGCCCAGCCTAGGAAGAATGAACTGGAAACAAGAACGGTACCCACCTGATAGACGGTTTGAGCCTGATACATAGATAGGTAGTGGAGATGAAGTACAGAAAAATTTTAGGGAGCTCCTTTTTAATGTGTTAAACCCTGTGGGTGTGAATATTGCAAGTGAGGAATACAGAGGGGAGAAATCTAGATTGATTGCGTATTTCTTTCTTGAGGACCTGGTGTATCCGTTAAGTCATTCTCCTAGACGAAGCCCTCTGTCTCTCTCGTCACTAAAGGAAAGAAAGGTTTAGTAAGTGGAAATGGATTCAGCTGGACATAAAATATATGTGGGATACAGACTGGGATATAGATTTGGAAATTAGGAGAAATCTGGAATAGAGAGATCTAGTCATCATTTTGTGAAAAGATGATAGTTAAATCTCCAGGAGTTGATAGGATCATTTAATTTCCACATAAAGATGGAGCAACAAAGACCTTATGGTTACAATGCAAGGGAACACCAGTATTTAAGTGATGGGCAGAGGCAGATAATTAAAACAAAATTGTAGATGGCTTACATCTTGGGCACCAAGATCATCTTGTGATTTAAACACATATACTCAGAAAAATGATTCAATCTCATAGGAAAAAGGTAGGGAAAGGTTTGGTTTTAAAATGACTTGATGGCTAACACAAAATTGTATTGTCTTCCTTTTCTTTGTGTTCAGGTATGTGGATGACCAAAGAGAGAACTCCCAACGCGGCTGCACTCTCTTCTCTGTGAGTAATCGAATCTCTATAGTGATTAAACATCCTCATGACATATGTGTTTCTCTGAGCTTTAGCATAAAGAACATAAGCTGATTTATAAAGCCTCCTTACAACCACAACCCAGAACCAACTGTTAGTAACACTGGAGTGAAAGCCAGAATATAAGCATTCTCAAAACCAAATCTTTCCCTAGCGAAGTCTGAAATTCTCCAGGAGCCCAGGACTTGGCAGAGTGCTGAGGAAAGAACGAGGGGTGGGGGGTGGAGGGTCCCAGATGAAGGGTTGTTTTTATGATGGTTTATGGTAAAAAAAAAAAAAAAATGAGGGCAGGAGAAAGCTCTTTGAGATAGTTTTTCCAAACTGGTTAGTCATAGGGCACTCTTGTCTTTACAAGAGTGATCATTGAAAATATATTTTAATTATCGATTAAGACTCCTACAATGTTCACTCATTCATTGAATAAATATTTTAGCATTCCTTCAATGCACCTACATCTGAACTAAATGTAGACTGGAGAAAAGTGACTAAAATATATATTTGTAATTCAAGACTTTATCTAATACTGGAATGTTTAAAATTTAACACTAATTTACAAAATAATTTTTATTCTGTTCCTTAGGAATTCTTTATACTGAAATTAAAACACAGCTATTTCTTACTTTTACACTAACATATATTTATAATCTTTTATTCACTATTCTTTATCATGAATTTATTTAAGAGTACAGATGAATAAATTGTGTATCAATTGATCTAGTATTCAAATTCTAAAATTCAACAAGAGCAGATCAATTAGAATTCATCCCTCTTTTCTTTTAGTATTCCATTTTAGGTGGTTTTTTGTTGTATTTTTCTTTGACAGACTTGATTTTTTTTCTTAAACTATAAATAAAGAATGCTTTTTCTAAAGAAGTTAGATTATTCAAATACATATAAAAATAAGCATTAAAAATACCTCTTATAATCTCTAAATCCAGCAATTTTTATTAAATGTGGATGTGTACTCTTTTCACAGTTTTTCCTACTTGTATCCATATAGTAAACTCTATTTTCCCTTCCAAAAGTAATTATAATGTACATTTAAACTGGCTTTTTTGTTTGTTTTTAAGTATCATGGACAATCCCTCATGTCATTAAATATTTTTCTATATAAGTTCATATTATCATGTATGCTACCTATTTTCCTTTAGAATGTTTAGAACATTTCCTTCCTTGCTGTTCTCACAAATAATGCTGGATGAAATTGTTGTGTATTTGTCCTTATTTAAATACATTATTATTTTCTTAGACGAGGGGGAGTGCTGGGTTAGAAAGTATAGTCAGTTGAACAGTGTCCCCCAAAACTTGGTGTTCAGTTGGAATCTCACAATGTGGCCTTATTTGGAAGTAGGTCTCTGCAGATGTGATTAAGTTAGGGACCTCAAGATTGGATCATGGTGGACTTAGGGTGACCATAAGTCCAGTGACTTATGTCCTGGCTAATAGAAAAGAAGCCACAGAGAGACAGGGAAGAGACCGTGTGAAAACAGAGGCAGAGATTGGAGTGATGCTGCCACAAGCCAAGGAATGCCTGGAGACCCAGGAGGTGGAAAAGTCAAGGAAATACTCTCGCTAGAGCCTTCAGAGGACTCCCGGCCCTGCCAGCCCTTGATTTTGGACTTCCATCTTTCAGAATTGTGAAAGAATAAAGCTCTGTTGTCTTTAGCCATTGAGTGTCTGGTAATTAGTCACAACACCCACAGAAAACTAACACGGAGAGTAAGATCCCCCCTAGATTTTTTAGTTATATGCCTGCCATGTTCTCAGAAAAATTTCACCTGTTTTTTTCAGCTTCTCTGCTGTGATTAAAAACTATTGTTTATCAGTCAACTGAAAAAGTGAGTTTGGTACATAAATAAAGCTTTCACCTCCGTGTGTTTGGGTCTAGCTAGGGATGAATACTAGAATTCTAATGAATATTAGGTCCTAGACCACAATCCTAAAATATTCACTGAATTATTTCTTAAATCTTACACTTTGGGGATAGGTGAGTGGATACATACATTATAAAATATCTGCCTATATCAATACCTAAATTAATATATCATACCTAAATAATATAATAGATAAAAAAAAAAAGAACCTGCCTTCCAGAATTGTCCTTCTAATTGGGGAAGAAAAGAAAAAAAAGACACAAAAAGCTATACTATGCTCCTTTCATGACTTTAAATACTACCTCTTTATGCTCCTGATGCCCAAATTTATATCTCTAGCCCAAACTTCTTTTATCAACTCTATATCCATAGATCCAACATGTACCTGGCATCTCACTAGCCTCATAAACATCTTAAACTCAACATAACATAAACTGAACTCATGCTCTCCCCCAAAACCACTTCTATTGCAACCATCACTCTCTCTGTTTAAGACAATGCACTCCTTCCAGTTGGCTTAGACCAAAAGCAAACCTTAGAGTCACCTTTTATCCTTCTCTGCCTTTCTACGTTAATCTCTAGAATATATTGCTGCCTCTAGTATCTAAGTATGTGCAAAGTTTGACCATTTAGCTCCACCTCTGCCTCTGAGACAACTGTTCAGGCCACCATCCACCTTTGGCCCAGGGAATTGCTATAGTCTGCTAACTGATCTCTCTTCTACATCTGTCATCTTTACTTCAGACTCAGTATAACAGTGAAATTGGTGCTTTTAAATATATAAGTCAAATCATGTTTGATGATCTTGACTGAAAACTCTCCTTTGGCTTCCCATTTTGCTCAGTAAAAGCCAAAGTCCTTACAATGGCACAGCCCTTTATAATGAATGTGATTCCCCTTATCTTTCCAAATTAAGTTGTAATTTTTTCACCTCATCAACCCTGCTCAAACATCACTGGTCACATTTTGTGTCTTGAACACATGTGTCAAATCCAGTCTTAGGGTATTTGCCCTAGCTGTCCCATCTTCCTGGAATATTCTTTCCTTTCATTACCAATTTCGAGATTTTTCTCAAGTGTCTAGCTTTTAGTGAGGGCTAATACGATTTATGTTAATAACGAAATCTGCTTCCTACCCCTTGTACAATCTCAACTCCGCTCACTTTGTTATTTTTTTTTAATGGCATGTATTACTTTATAATATTTGTGTGTCATGTTTTTGGCTTAATTGTCTGTATCCCCTGATATAATATAAGCTTAACCATAGCAATGTTTTTTTCTTTTTCTTTTATCTTTTTCTAACATGTATCAAGTATCCAGAATAGCATCTGGAGCATTGTTTTCTCTGAATAAATATTTGTTGAGACAACAGAATAAACCCGTGCTTCAGCAGTTACATGGTAAACTAGGACAATGAGGCAAAACTCAAGCAATCCATTCTTCCAGTTGCCTCAGACAAAGAGCTTTACAATGATCCTTTATATTATTATAAATACAAGGGAACTTAAAAAATAAATTCAGATATCTGGGCTCCCCCCCAGACCAACTGACTCTGAATCTCTGGCTGTGGGGTACAAACATGGGTGTTCTCGAGAAATCCAGGAGTGACTTTCAAATGTGCTTTGTAGGTCCATGGGGACTAAAACCCACTCTTGTCTGCCATTCCTTAAGCCTCAAGAATTCAGGGAAAAGTGGTCAACCACTTCAGCAGGGTAAGGATGATACCTCAACCCCAACTGATTAAGACCAGTGCCCTAATGTGCCCACAGCCACTAGGCTTCTGATCCTCATTTAAAGCTGACAGAAGTGTCTATTTTATTTTATTTTTTATTTCTCTTCTTCCTAGAAGGCACTTTGAATTTGTGAGTCTCACCTCTAGGTTCACTCTTTCAAAATTCTCTCATCCCAATCATCTCCCAGCTTGTGCAACACCAATGAAAGAAGATGTTTTTCCTCAGGGAAATATTTGAGATTTGAATATATGTGCTAATGGGTACCCACACATGGACTTGGCATGGCCCTGCATTTTATCCACACAATTTACTCTGAATGTTTTCTATTTCTTGACCTAATGGAGATAAGAAAAACACACAAGTGCCAGTTAACTACTTTGGTTTACTAAAACACTCTCCAAGTTTTCCTCTTAGACTTATTAAAGCTCCTGGTTTCTCTCACCTTTTCCTGGCCTCCCACTTCACACTTCCTTCTCCCCATGACCTGAGTAGCACAAGGTTCCAAGCAATTATATATTCAGATGTGACAAACTATGATTTATTTAACCAATTCTCTATTGGGAGGTATTTATGCAAAACATCCTTTATTACTATATCTTTGCTCACATCCCTAGTGGTTCTTCTAGGCACATCTTTGGATTTGGCATGGCTGGGCCAAAGGGTACACAGGCATTAAGACTTTTGATATGTTTGTGAGGCCGGGCACAGTACAAACCATATTTAAATTCAGAGGACAGCTAGTAGGAAGGACAGCAAAATACAATATAGGACAGGACAGGAGCATCCCTCATCTGGGATACTGGCCCCAGAGCCATAACAACAACCCCCGTCCCCTGGAATGAAGGAAACTGACTGATCAGATGTAGTGTGTTATAAAAGCTTGAACACAAAGCAAAGCACGTGATGGCTTACTTTCTCAAACACACCTGCACGCATGCGTGCACACGTGTATACACACACACACGTACATATGCGCACACAGACATGCACCCCAAAACACATTACACTCAAGCTTTCACTTTAGCAGGAGGAGCTGCTCTTTAAGACACCGTATAACCTTGAAATCATCAGATCTGATTGTGTGATCATTTCTGGGAAAGCAGAACCCTTGTTGAATGAAATGCATGCCTTTGTCTCATACCTTTTAGATCCGCACATAAATGCCATTTGAGAGGCTTTCATTTCTGTGGTGGACAAGCTCGAGAGATGCATCAGCCTGAAAATCAAATGTAATAAGACACTTTCAGAATGCAGAGTCAAATGTTCTCAGTCATAAATTGGGTACCTTTTGCTATGGAACAACAACAGAACTCGACAAATACCTTTCTGATTCAATATTAAAAAAAATTGTACTGTCTTAGCACACAAATCAGAGAGATATGGCACCGTCACTGCTCTGTTAGTACAGAGAAACTGGAACGAGTCTAAGGAAACTCAGTGCCATCCACACACCTCAGCCTTCACAGGGGATCAGGGCATGGAGACCTCCTTTTTACCTTACCACTGACCAGCTGTGTTAAACTGTTTTCTGCCTTTAGCCATAGCTTTGCTGCAAACCATGGGCATGTCACTTTGGAGCCTGATGCTCTAAACTTGGATAATCAAGTCAGGAAGAGGGTTTCTTCCACAAACTCTCTGTGCAGCAGGATGAAATATCTAAGTAAGTGTAAGTCATAGACATGTAAATGTTTTGGAGAAAGACACATAATGTACTGGAATACTTTTAAAATAATTAAACATGAGAACATAGGAAACTAATAAAAAGAGATGTAAAATATGTGGGCATTCATGCTGTCTTACATACAAGGAGCACTCTGGCCTGCCAATATCAGAGCATTGCATTCGTCAATCAATTATTAAGCTGATTTGGTTATGGCAGCACTTCATAATAACTATAAATATTTTAATATTTGAAGACATATATTACAGATTCATTCCATATATATATAATTTCCAAAGCCTTTGATTTGAGTGGGAGATGAGGGGTGGAACTCCATCTTCTTGTTACCTTTTTTTCATAAATCTTAGCATATGAGTTTGTCTGTGATTTTAACTTTGGGGTTTTTTAAAGCAGAGTGAGGACATATAGGATTTTGAAGAAATGTGAGTTCAGATCCATATTAAACTTAGGATTTTTCTCCAATCTCTAGAGTTGCCTTGCTTACACATCTTTGAACAGTGGTCTTCCTTTCCTCCCTCCCTCCCTTTTTAGGGCCCTCCTGCTCACAGACGGAGGCATTGTCTCCAGGTCACAGAGATGTGGGTGAACCCAAGAGCATGTGACCTGCACTGAAAATTCCAGGAAGAGTAAAAACCTCTCTCCTGACCATTCTGCAAACATTGGCTCCACGGCTGCCACTCATCGGGTACAAACAATGCGTCTGATGATTGTTTTGGGACTGGATTAAGAGAAGGTGGCCCAGTGACCCCAAGCTCCAGGCCCAGCTGGAGGTCATCTCCACATTCTCTTAGTCCTTTGAGTCCACGGGATGCATAAATCTCTTGCCTGTATCATTTTCCAAATCTTATAAACCAAATGCAATAAGGAGGGAAAGACCTTCTTAACAAAATCGCTGCATATATATTTGTCTCCAGCATCTGTCTGATAAAGTCTTCACTTGGTTTTCACTCTGTCGATAGACAAGTGGTTGCCCCTGTTTTCTGTCCATCAGTCACCACAGCATCAAGTGCGATTGCAGAGTTAGAGAAGCTTTGCAAACAAGCTCAGGCCTTGGGCCGGTGCTGCCAGTGTCTCTGACCCGAAGGAAGAGAAAGCCCTGGCCGGTGGGAGTTAGGGATTGGAGCTCGGCAGGTGGCCAGGAAAACCCCGGGGCCTCTATCCTGTTCCTAGCTCTGCAGTTTAGTGCTCCATGGCCTTAAGCAAACTAGTTAATGGGTCATCTTAGCATCTTCTGCTGTTTCTCACCCAAACACTTTGAGGCTTCTTAGGAAATGGTTCAAGGTCTGGTTTTGCCAATAAATACCTCAGGACAAACACAAATCTCTACCAAGTAGCAAAAAGTTTTCTCTCTTCTGCGTAGTCACAAGATGGAATGTTTTGAAATGTAAACTTTTCAGTAGGGAGGGTTTCTTATCCTCTACACTCAGGTAAGATTTCTATTGGATCTATCTCCTTCCTCCCCCTATGGACCAGTCTGCAGAAGGGACACTTGCAGGGCTAGGGAGACAAGTAAAATCAAGGGAGTGGGAAATATATGGATTTTTGCCCTGTAAGAATTTTCTGGAAGAGCTCTGCTCCAGAGACCACTGTGCAGACTCGCAAGCTGCTGTCAACCCCCATCTTCTACCAAAGCAAACTCGAGAGTCTAGTTAAAAGCCCAATGAACAGTAAAGGATAAAATGTTAGAACTCAATAGGGATAGTAGACATCATTTAATCCAATCTCTTTATTTTGCAGAGAAGAAAGCCAGGGTCCCAACGTGGACTATGATCTTCCAAAATTCCCTTTGTGTGGCCTCAAAAAGCAGTTTCCTGGGGTTTTAAATTACAATCCCGAAGAAGGTCTATACGTTTCCATGTTGAAGTAAAGAAGCAATGTCTTCCTCCTACTTCTCCCTCTCCCTCTCAGAACCAGAGTTTTCTGAAAGCCTCTTCATCTTCCAGAAGAAGTTCTCTGAGCGACTACTCTGAGAAGGAGAGTGAGGGCGGGAGACAGGGTTGTGTGGTGTGACAAACCCATAGAAAACAAATCGTGAGGACGAAGTCCTCTTCAAAAGGTCAAGGCTTTTGCATTCAAAAGGCTTCCAGTGATGAGTCAGGGAGAAATTTGCTAGAAAAGTGTTAACATAACACACTTGTTCAGAAGAGGCCGATTTATTCATATTAATGTTTCTCTCTCTCAAAGCTGACATTGCTGTACATGTAATCCCATTAATTCTTACTGCTACCCTTTCAGGCTGTTTGCAGGTGTTTTATCTATTTAGCAAAATGGGACATTGAAAATTAGGAAGGTAAATAACGTAGATATTTCAAATTTAGAATATTTATATCTTTTCTTAGTAGTGAAGAAAAGAGTCTCAAAAGCCAAGACTCTAAATACCAGCTGGCGGAGCTGGAGTCTGGGGCTTGTGCCCTGGATCTCGGAAGGCACACTTGATCTGATTTCCTCTTGGCCGTGGGTTTAGAGGTCCCCTTGTATCCACATTTCCTGTGTAGTTCTTTGAAACCAGGAGTATATATAAGCTGGGTCAGAATACAAAATCTGGTCTGGAGACCATGATTCACAAAACTATCTCTTTGAACTCACCTTAATTGCTGAGATCTCAGTGTACTGTCAAACTAGAAAATCAACAACAAAAAGAATATGTGGGAAGCATATATATGAGGAGACACACATCTAAGACTCGAGTAGTATCGTCTTCAAGGAATGAGGAAACCACCTGGACTTCAGGTCCCAGGATGAGTCAATCCCTGACTAGCTGACTTTCAAACCTCTTACCTGGAGCAGGGCCACATCAACAAAGTCTTTGGCTGCCAGACATTTCCTTGCTGTGTGTCATGGACTGTACGTGTCTGCCCCCAAATTCGTATGGTGCAGCCCTAACCCCCAGAGGGGAGGGATAGGGCCTTTGGAAGTTAATTAGGCTAAATGAGGTCATGAGGACGGAGGCCTTGGGATGGGATTAGTGTCCTTATAAGAAGAGACACCAGGGCTCTCTCCCTGCCAGGAGTGAGCACTGTGAAGACGGCCACCTGCAAGCCAGGGGCAGATCTCTCCCCAGAACTCCACAGTGCCGCTCCCTGATCATGGACTTGTGGGCTCCAGGACTGACTGTGAGACATAAGTGTATGTTGCTTAAGCCGGCCAGTCCGTGGCATTTTGTTACAGCCACCCAAGCTGAACAAGACGCCATGCCTTGGTCTCCAAGGTCTATGCTTAATTTTTTTCTGTGTCATTGGACTACAGCAGCTGTGGCCACAACTCTGCAACACAGGTCACCTCAAAGCCCTTTTTGATGTTTGCCAAAGTAAATCGTTTACTTAAATATGGTGCTTTGGTGTCTTTCTCTAGGTTTTATACTAGGCTGTCTTAGCCCATAGGAGCTGAGAGACTCATCAGGAGATGGTCAAGATGCCTGAACCTCCCTTGAGTTTCCCTTGAGAGGTAAAGGGTGAGGAATCATGATGGAATGACCCCCAAGGCTTCTTCACCCCCAGACCAGCTTCTGTCAATATATTCTTTTGACACTTAGGATAAACTTTTTTAAGGAGTGAAAGAGGAATAGATTTTATGTTTCAAAGTCCCTTCAGAAAGATTTTATCCCCATTATCAAGAAAGGGAAAAATGTGCTCAGTCATTCAAGAGTTTTTTTTTTTAAAAAGGGAGGGATGTGCAAAGGCTCATCTTCCTCTTGGGCTCTGTGGGAAAGTAATCCATTTTAGATCAATAGCTATTGGTTCATGATTAGCCATTGGTATTCCTCATTAAAACAAAATTAGACTGTCACCCAGAAAGTAATACTTGAACCATGTTTCAATTTCCAAGAAACCTAAAATAAGGGCAGAATATTAATCAGATTGTGCTTTGGGGAGCTGAAGCTGAAGTTAAAATATTTTCTTAAGATACATTATATAAGACAATTCGGTTACTGATGAGGCATGAATGCTTCTAATGGCATATTCTATAGGGTGATTTATTTTAATTGTCACTCTGGGACCTGTTATTACACAGTGTTAGGATGGGTCACTGCATTAGAAAATTAAAGCTGATGAAAGGCATTCATTTTTAGCCTGTTTATAAATTCAGACCTTTGGGATAAAGAGATGCTGACTGTACATAAATCCTGCTCGACCATCATTTCACCATTCACTATGTCTGGTGTTAAATACAGAGCAATGCAGCCACACAGCTGTGACTGCTGTGTGGGCTCCTGTTCCAGACACGACGGCCTCTGGTCAGGATGCAGGGACTGTGACAGGACAAGATTCCACTCGCCTGGAGGACACTGACTTTCTCCTGGCTACTGCCAGGTAGGCTTGACGTTGACTGTCCAGAATAGAACCAGAATTGGAGAAGGGAAGAGAGCTAGCATTTAACAAACTGTAGTACAGGACATTATTTTACTACTGCTCTCATTTTACTTCTCATGTCCCCTAAGATTGGTAAATGTCTCTATTTTAAAAAGAGAAGTTTGGAGAGATTAAATTGGAGAAGTTTGCACAGTTAATAAAACACAGTGCCAGAAATGATTTAGTTTGTAGTGAATACTCATAAAAAAAAAGACACTTCTTATTGCTTTAGTTTTTTGCCTTTTCATAGTAAATGTTTCATTGCTAGCTGTATAAGAACAGACATAACATTAACAGACAAGTTCTTATATAACACCTGTACTGTGGCCTTAAATCCTAGATTTAATTTTTTTCAGGTGGTCAGATAGGGCCTCTGGGCATGTGTAGAAGGTGTAGGGAGATGGAAGGAACAAGAATGACAAAAGACCAGGATCACGTTGGTGTTTTGAATGGAACCCTCCAGCTCTATAAATCCTTTGAGCTTACACAATAGAAAAAAAAAAAGAAAGAAAAGAAAGAAAAAGAAAGACCGATGCATTTTAGAGGTCAGATATGCAGTTAGTCACTCTAACTTCTGCCTAAATGAATCCATATTTTGTGTGTGCTGAAAAGAGCAAATTGCCTGCAGTGTACGTCTAGGCAGTTTCCAAAGCAGAATAAGAAAGTGAGATGCCAAAAATTGTCTTTGCTCTTTACAGCATCACCAGATTAAAGAGGTGTTCATGCAAATGACGATGCAGGTGCCTGCCACCTGGAAACCACCCAGTCATACCAGTTGGTCTACAAAAGTTGTTCCTGGAGTGTCATCAACAATATAAAGCTTCCAAGTTTGAGAAACTAACTCTACAAGGTACAGCTGTTTTAGCTGGGGAGCACATGTACCAGCCTGCCAGTCTCTGAATCTGGTCCGTTTTGTTGAGAACCTAATGGGATTTCTGCTCATGGTTCCTTTGGCTTGTACACAGGTATCACACCACGTTTAGGCAACATATTTTAAATTATACTTAACGGATCAATCTTGAATTGTTCAGTCATTGATTTCTATTAACAAATCTAAATTAAGCTCTTAATTTACCATTGTAGCTCATTACGGTGACAGCAGCAAATGTAAAATTTCATTGTCAATGATCAAAAAACTTAAAAAGTGCAGTCTACTACCTTGCTGTTTTGAGTTTCTGAGCACATAGCAAACATTCAAAATGCTGTCTCCCCTATTTAAATGTTGCTTTATTTCCACATTTAAATGACTAGTGTTGGGACTTACATTACACATGTCACTACTCAGTTACTATTGGAAGTATGGGAGAGTGAAAATTGTGACCATCAATCTAAGGTTCCCTGGATATTCCTAGTTTTATATGCTGTGTTTGCTTCCTAAAATGGTGACTCATTAAAGACTCCACCAGAGATCATTTACTATATTCTTTTGAGTCTTCCTTAAATAAAAACTGTTAAAAATGGGGGATCTTTTCTAATTAAATTAGTAGTAGCAGTGGGAATGTGGTTGTTTGCATTACTGAGTTAAATATGCTATTGTTGGTTTTTTCTAGCAAAGCTAATCAAGGGTTATCTTCTTTCCCAAACTGTCTTTTCCTTCCTAACGTCTCTGTTTCTATCTCCAGAAAAGCTATTTTCTAGGCCCTCTTGTTCTAAGCATCTTGTCATATCTGACAATGTATTTTTCTTCTGCTTTCCAGCTAAGTCTCCCTAGTACGAGACCTAATGACCTTCCCTTAAATGTTTTCTTGGATTCATGTTGCTTCTTACATTTCTTCAACTTTAGATCCTTATTATTTTATACCCAGGGGACAATATCTGGGGGCCTCAGCCCCCAGCTACTCCCAGTCCCCATGCTGCCTGCCCCCTGATTTTGTTGTCCATCTGCCCTTCTCTTGACCCTCCCCATCAACACCCTCGAATCTGCTTTGAGGTCTTTCCTCGTGGCTCCTATTCTTCCAATACCATATCCCAGATCCACCAGACTGTCTCAGAGCTACCTTTCTCTTGCCTTCCTTGTTGTTTGGATTGGCTTTATATTCTAAGGCTTTACCATACATTCATGAGTGTTTGTATTTCATTTGTATTTGTTCACACTAAGTAAATAATGCACAATTAAATAATGGGGCAGTTCATTCATCATTTTTATTGTTCCTAGTAAATTCTGACCCCTGCCCAGTGGGAGCTGATAACCTGGGAGATGGACTGGTATGGAGGTTGACAAGTGAGCACTTGACTTGGACACCAGATGTTCAGGATTAAGTGAGAGGTAAGGTGAGGTGTGATAGGAGAACAGGGGAAGATTACTCAGCCAGCACGAGGAAGGCGGGGCTTGGGGTTAACCAGTGTGTGATTCATCTCACGATTAGTGTGTGACCTGAATGGAGTCTCAAAAAATAGACATCATCAGTCAGCCTTATGCAATCACTACCATCCCAACCATGCTGGGCTACTTGCTGAACTGAATTGCTTCAGAAAGTTTGAAAGGCAGCAAGCATTTGGTACAAGTATACCTCTTTCCTCTCTTTTTTTCTCTACATGAATGGGATCACATAAAACTCTACTCTCTGTTTCTCTACGAAGTCTTAGAAACTGCTATTATATTTATTACCAATTGGGAATGCTGGTGGCTGCATGATCACCAATTTTAGGCTCGGGTAGATTATATAATCTACTCTGAAGGCCTTAGACTTCTCTTAATTTTCCCAAGGAAAATAAGATAGAATATTGATACTGGAAAGTTCCTTTGGGACCAAAGATGCTACTGAACATGAGCCTAAATGCCATCTAAACTTCCCTGCTCCTATGTATCCACTCTGTTAGTGCTAACACATTTGTTTATTTTGGGTTATGACTTATGCAGGTTTTAGTGTGAGAAGTCAGTCTTTCTGTTTTTTTCCCAATCAAGGTTGCCAGATTTAGCCAATAAAAATACAGCGTCCTTAGGTAAATCTGAATTTCAGTTAAATAATGAATACCTCCTTATTATGTCTCAAATATTGTAAAGTGTTAGTTTAAGTACTTGGGACATACCAGTACTAAAAAATATTCTTTATTTATCTAAAATTAAAATTTCTTTGGACTTTCTATGTTTTATCTGGCAACCTTCCTAATTTCCCTTCCTAAGTAACTGGAACTGGGTAAAGCCTTTTCATACAATAGTCCAGTACCTATGAAGCAGAATTACGTTCCACTGACACCAGCGACATCAGCCTTTAGTGTCTCTTCCCTCTTCATCTAGCGATCTTGCCGATAGTCTTTCTACCTCCTTTCTAGGCTGTGGAAGTTACCACAACTCTGGTACACGGGCTGCCCTCTCCTGCTTTTATTCATCTGTTTCAGTTCACTTCTACAACTTGCTTTTTGTGGTTATTTCCTTGTCACAGGTGCTCTTCCAAGTTGTTTCTGCCTCTTTGAAGATGTCATGATCCTGGTCCCTCCTGTCTGTGCTATAATCGCCTCTGTCAGAAGATTCCCTCTTTAATTTCCCCTGGAATATCTAAGATCTGCTGATACAGACACTGCAGCATCCTGTTCTGACTCTCCACTCCATGTCTATCCTATGGACATCCAACAGACATGTTCCTCTTGCCTAAGCCAGGTGAGCAGGGAGAATCCATCACTATCCTGAGGAACTTGCACAGACGGGTCACCTCGGCACCATCGGCCTGTTTCTCTCCCTCTGCCTGAGCCGCCTCTTCTATTCTGAGGGTCCCTTGGCTGAATGGAGAATCTTCACTGAAAACTGGCTCTTCTCAACACTTTTTAAATTTTAAAATAAGAAAGTATTCTGGCTAAGGGAAGATTTAGACATTCTGAATGAATTTCTAATTGGAAAGATTATAGTTTATATGAGAGAAATATCAACGTGTATTTTCAATATTGCAAATGACTGTTTAGAACTTATAATTTAGAATTCCTTCTGTACATCCCCATGGAAATGGAGATAGACTTGTCTCATGTAACATTAACTGTATCTATGTTTATACACCTGAAGTTTCCTTATGAAATTTCTTATAGGCAAGGACCATCATTTAGGGGATTCTTGGACAACCTCACAGATAATTGTGCAACCACAAAAGAGTTGGAAACATTTATATATATATATATATATATATATATATATATATATATATATATATATATATATATATATATATATATATATATTAGGTCTATAGAGTTTGAAAAAGTCATTACTTTAATAATTGGGTTTCTCCCTTCCAAGCTCACTTGTGATGTGTGATCTGCTCTTTTAAAAATAGTTTCTGTAGGAGTGGAAAGGTGGGTTATGGACCTGGGAAAAATAGGACTTTTGAGTACTTTTTTCAGTCCTGCCACAAATGGTTAACCACAAATGGGTGACAATTTTCATAATTGTCCTTTGTTTTACTTTGTTCATCTGTCAAGAGAAACACTTCCTTACTGACCTGCCTTTATATGTATATTATAAGGATGAAATGGTACAAACAGCATTCTCAATTTAATGAGGTATCATTGTTGTTATTACATATTTCTACTAAGAAGATTTTATTTCTTTGGCAATTTATTTAGGCTCTATGTCTACATTTGGAGTGGATAGAAATGTATCCTTCTTTCCTTCAATCCCTGTATTCAATCACATCATCAACTCTGTAGAGGTTACTCTCTCCTGTACTAAAAATCACCTTTTGCAAATGTCCTTATGGTCTGTAAAGCATTTTTGCAGGTACTAGCTTATAAGATTCATATATCATTTAATTTAAAGACAACATATAGTATGGATTAAAGTAAAGGCTGAACTGTCATAGCAATGGGAACTCAGCATGGCTTAGGTAAAGCAGAAACGCCGACGAGAACGTTTCAGAATATGGCAGGTCTGCTGCTTTCACTCATCTGGGACAAAGTTGGCTTCCAATGGGACTGCACTGGAATCCTTGGGGGCTGAGCTACAAATCCTGCATTTCCATATTTCCATGTTTCAGTTCTCAAAAAAAGAGAAGGAATATATGTAGAAGGAATGACCAATGTCTTCAGGCCCTACTAATATTTTTAATAAGGTCTGGCTCTAATTCTATATCTTTTGTAAGTTCTTGTATAACTATTTCATTTGAAAGTGATTTTACTTCAACTACCCTTTCTCTGTGTAGATACCTTTCTTCAACTAAATTGTAAACACCTAAAATAGAGAAATATGTTTTCTGTTACAGATTCTGAGGCCTTGTATCAAGTGTTTCACATAGCAGACATTTGAAAAAGGAGCTAGCAGTCAATAGTTGAATTTGTGAATTATTGTTTGTTGTCATCCAGCCCACAGTTGTAATTGTGTCAGAAAAAGGAGGGGGAACAAATAGGGTCTGGTGGACCTGAGATGCAAACACATACCCACACACACACACACACACACACATACTCACGCTTGCCCACTTCAGGCCAGTCCTGTCATTTCCTCATTCTAGTTGTGCTAAAATTCTCCTGCTATGTGTTGAATTGAGTCTCCCCCAATTCATATGTTGAAATTCTAACCCCCCTATAAATATGGTCCTAATTGGAAAAAGGGTCTTTGCAGATGATGAAATTAGGATGAGGTCATGAGGGTGGGCTCTAACCTAATATCACCGTGTCCTTATTAAAGAGGAAATTTGGACACAGAGACACACAGATGGGAGAGAGTATGAAGACACAGAAGAAGACGTCTGTAAGCCAAGGAGGAGGCCTGGACCACATCCTCCCTCCAGCCTCTGGAAGGAACCAGCTCTGCTGACACCTCGACTTTAGACTTCTATTCTCCAGAAATGTGAGAGAGAATAAGTTCCTGTTGTCTAATTCACTCAGCTATGGTTCTTATTATAACAGCTCTAGGAGATGACTCCACCTCCCATATATAACTTTCCACAGAATTCCTTGGTGTTTTATAGAAAAGAACACTCTCACCCCATATGCGGCTACCCCATAGTTGTGTGTTGCCAATAGCTCAGGACTGTGCCAAATCTGAGGGACTTTCATGGTCAAAACATCCTGCTTTTACACGTCATTAATTAAATTATTTTTGTTTATTCCTTTTTCTGTGTAATGTTGCTTATGTACACTCTAGACCCTTTATATAATAATGGCCTCTCTGGCCACATAAGGAGTGTTTCCATTTGAAATGTTTTCTTGTTAGTCATGTTGCCTTGGAAAATTAGATAGGAAGAATATAATTACACTCTTTCAAGATTCTCTCTAATTCCTCAGAGCTCGCTGAATCATTTTTCCTGAAATTTGTGAAAAGCTTTTCTCCCTTTCAAGATTCTTTTCTAAGCCATAAATACATGTGCATGTATGGAGCTAACTACCCTCTCCATGTCTTTCTATGCTATGAGAGCACTTCCTCCCTCACATAATTAAACACTGTTTAGCAACTTGTGAGGTTGGAACAAGGCCCTGAGTCCATTCCCCCTCTCCTGTCCCCTTAAGAATGTCATATTGTTTTATAGTAATAAAAATATACATCCCTTATAATGATGGCTAAAGACAAATTCCACAGGTTTAAAAATTATAACAAATTATCCACATATTATTAATTATGCAGTCACATTTATATAACCTAATCATACAAACCCATATCTTTAATCACGTATGACTTCCTAGAAACCCCAAACCTATCATGAAATCTTGCATGTGGTATACATTCAATAACAACTTGTCCATGTGGGTTTTCTTCTGTTTCATAACTATTGAAATTTTACAGGTGAAAAAATTGAAACTCAGGGTTCAGGCCATTTTTTTTTTTTTTTTTTTTTTTTTTTTTTAGTACATGATATACCTTGCTTACTGGTTAGTTACTGGTTAGTAGGTTTTGGGGTCACACAGCTCTGGGCATGAGACTTAGCAATGGACACATATAGGCTGCTATAATTTTGTGCAGGATGACTGTAGGGTTGATGCCACAATGAAATGAGTTATGGGTGTGAAGCTGTTTAGCACACCACTTACCAAGTTCTAAGTGTTCAGTGAGTGCTAGCAATTATTACTAACGTCATTGGCTTTTCCTCGTCCCTTGCCATGACCAAAGTCAAAGACAAAGGTTGCCCTTGACGATTCCAGGCATCAGCCTTAAGCTGCAATGCTGTTCTGATTCCTTTATTCTTGTAAAGTCATACTAACTCCTGGAGTTAACTAGGCTGGAGGAGTGTTTGGTGAGGTTCCAGGGGACTAGCACCTACATGAGGATGGTAATAAAGTCCAGTAAGAGACTGGGATTTTGGGGCTTCTCTAGTGGCTCAGTGGTTGAGAGTCCGCCTGCTGATTCAGGGGACGTGGGTTCGTGCCCTGGTCCAGGAGGATCCCACATGCCGCAGAGCGGCTGGGCCCGTGAGCCATGGCCACTGAGCCTGCGCATCCGGAGCCTGTGCTCCGCTGAGCCTGCGCGTCCGGAGCCTGTGCTCCGCAACGGGAGAGGCCAGAACAGTGAGAGGTCCGTGTACCACAAAAAAAAAAAAAAAAAAAAAAAAAAAAAGACTGGGATTTTCCCTAAGGTTTCTCAAGTACTTGCTGACAGAGAGGAAACAGGAAAATGTTTTCTTCTCAGCCTGTGCACTTCAGGAATCCCTCTTATGAATCACTCTTTCTGTTGCCTATCCTTTCAAACTTCTGTCTAAAGTAGGTTAGAATTTCCTCATACAAATTATTTACCTTAGGTCTGAGCAAAGTTACTTTATTAGTAGCGAACCCTGGGTTTGTATTTCAGAGAAAAAAACAAAACAAAACAAAAAACAGACAAGGATTGATTAGTAAAATTCATGTGCTCAGATGTCAAAGGATTCCATGTGATGTTTGTAATCCCATCCTGCCGCATCACAAATTATTATAAATCCTTCCCAATGGGAATAAGATTCTCAAAATAGTGATCTGCCCTTGACTAAAGCTGAGCAGATGTGCTGAGAACAACACAGGAAATAAATCATTAACAGAATATGCCCAAGTCTTTCTTCCTAAACTTCCATGGCTTCCCAATAAGATATGTATAATGTGTCTTTCCTGGATCAAACTGTAGTAATTTTTTGGTCTGCTCACTGTAACCTGGTAAGGCATTTTTAGACTCATTCAAAGTAATTGCTAGTTTTGTTTTAATCTATTTTTTCCCTATGTTTATCAAGTTTTGGGCCTAGAGAATTTTTTTTCATTTTTTTATTAGTTTCTGCTTCATAACAAAGTGAATCAGTTATACATATACATATGTTCCCATATCTCTTCCCTCTTGTGTCTCCCTCCCTCCCACCCTCCCTATCCCACCCCTCTAGGTGGTCACAAAGCACCGAGCTGATCTCCCTGTGCTATGCGGCTGCTTCCCAAAACAGGAATAAATAATTTTTTAAGTGAGGTTTCTTTCAGTAAAAATTCACCATGTTTGGTGACAGTTCTATGATTTTTGACAAAGGCAGAGTGATATGTAATGAATCAAGACATAGAAGAATCCCATCACCCCTCCCCCAACTGCCCTGCCCCCTCTGTAGTTCAGTCTCCCCTGTTTCCTTTCCCAATCATTTTGCTTTTTCCTAAACGTTATGGGAAGGGAGCTATATAATGTGAACCTTTCTGAACCTGGCTTTCCCCCAGCCATAGTGCATTTGACGTTCACCCATTTTGTTTAGAGATTAGCAGACCTCCTTTTTATTAACAAGAGGTATTGCTCCATGAGTGTGCTACAGTTAGATTATTATATTTACAGTCAAAAACATTCGGACTGTTTCCAATATTTTTACTTTTATTTTTATTTTTTAATAGATCTTTATTGGAGCATAACTGCTTCACAATACTGCATTAGGTTCTGTTGTACAGCAAAGTGAATCAGCCATATGCATACATATGTCCCCATAGCCCCTCCCTCTTAAGCCTCCCTCTATCCTCTCTATCCCACCCCTCTAGGTCATCACAAAGCACGGAGCCAATCTCCCTTTGCTATGCAGCTGCTTCCCACTAGCTATCGGTTTTACATTTAGTAGTGTATATATGTCCATGTCACTCTCTCATATTTTTAAATTGTGAATAACAAAAATCCATGAACTTTGTTATCTAAATCTAAATCCAACTCTCAAGCTCATGTTTGACTGGCTGTATAAAGATGATTTTACTGAGGTGACAAGTAATGAACAGAGTGGAGATCATTAGAGAAAGATGAGGTCTGACTTCAGAAGATGGGAGTGGATACTTGCAGGAAGGATGGAGAGGCTTTGGTTAAGACACACTGATAAACTGACAATGACAAACAATCTTTATCTATATCTTATCATATATTTACTCAACATAAGTAGCAACTCCATGCATGTTGCTTTACTAATTTAAATCTAATCATGCCATGACCAAAAAGTTAAAGCTTTATGAAATATATTAAATATAAGACGTAAAGTCAAGAATTGAATTTCTGGACTTCCGGGTAAGATGGCGGAAGAGTAAGACGCGGAGATCACCTTCCTCCCCACGGATACACCAGAAATACAGCTACACGTGGAACAACTCCTACAGAACACCTACTGAACGCTGGCAGAAGACCCCAGACCTCCCAAAAGGCAAGAAACTCCCCACATACCTGGGTAGGGCAAAGCGGAGAGATCCCCACACAGACGATCAGTGCCGAGCGGCACTCACCAGCCCGAGAGGCTTGTCTGCTCGCCCGCCGGGGCGCGCAGCGCTGGAAGCTGAGGCTCGGGCTTCGGTCAGAGCGCAGGGAGAGGACTGGGGCTGGCGGCGAGAACTCAGCCTGAAGGGGGCTAATGTGCCACAGCTAGCCGGGAGGGAGTCCGGGAAAACTCTGGAGCTGCCGAAGAGGCAAGAGACTTTTTCTTCCCTCTTGGTTTCCTGGTGCGCGAGGAGAGGGAATTAAGAGCGCTACTTAAAAGGGCTCCACAGACGGGCGCGAGTCGCGACTGAAAGCGCGGAGCCCAGAGACGGGCGTGGGACGCTGGGGCTGCTGCTGCCGCCGCCAAGAAGCCTGTGTGCGAGCGCAGGTCACTGCCCACACCGCCCTTCCGGGAGCCTGTGCAGCCCGCCACTGCCGGGGTCCCGGGATCCAGGGGCGGCTTCCCTGGGAGAACGCACGGCGCGCCTCGGGCTGGTGCAACGTCACGCCGACCTCTGCCGCTGCAGGCTCGCCCCGCACTCCGTGCCCCTCCCTCCCGCCCGGCCTGAGTGAGCCAGAGTCCCCAAAGAGGCTGCTCCTTTAACCCTGTCCTGCCTGAGCGAAGAACAGACGCCCTCCGGCGACCTACAAGCAGAAGCAGGGCCAAATCCAAAGCTGAGACCCAGGAGCTGTGAGAACAAAGAAGAGAAAGGGAAACCTCTCCCAGCAGCCTCAGAAGCAGCGGATTAAAGCTCCACAATCAACTTGATGTACCCTGCATCTGTGGAATACATGAATAGACAGCACATCATCCCAATTTGAGGAGCCCGGAGTCAGTGCTGTGCCTCTGAGGTGGGAGAGCCAACTTCAGGACACTGGTCCACAAGAGACCTCCCAGCTCCACATAATATCAAACGGCAAAATTCTTCCAGAGATCTCCATCTAAACACCAGCACCCAGCTTCACTCAACGACCAACAAGCTACAGTGCTGGACACCCTAAGCCAAACAACTAGCAAGACAGGAACACAACGCCACCCATTAGCAGAGAGGTGGCCTCAACTCATAAAAAGTCTGCAGACACCCCAAAACACACCACCAGACATGGACCTGCCCACCAGAAAGACAAGATCAAGCCTCATCCACCAGAACACAGGCACTAGTCCCCTCCACCAGGAAGCCTACACAACCCACTAAACCAACCTTAGCCACTGGGGACAGACACCAAAAACAACGGGAACTACGAACCTGCAGCCTGCAAAAAGGAGACCCCAAACACAGTAACATAAGCAAAATGAGAAGACAGAAAAACACACAGCAGGAGAAGGAGCAAGATAAAAACCCACCAGATCTAACAAATGAAGAGGTAATAGGCAGTCTACCTGAAAAAGAATTCAGAATAATGATGGTAAAGATGATCCAAGATTCTATTTCCCAGATCCAAAATCTTGGAAATAGAATAGACAAAATGCAAGAAACAGTTAACAAGGACCTAGAAGAAATAAAGATGAATCAAGCATCGATTAAAAACACAATACATGAAATAAAAAATACTCTAGATGGGATCAATAGCAGAATAACTGAGGCAGAAGAACGGATAAGTGAGGTGGAAGATAAAATAGTGGAAATAACTGCTGCAGAGCAAAATAAAGAAAAAAGAATGAAACGAACAGAGGACAGTCTCAGAGACCTCTGGGACAACATTAAACACACCAACATTCGAATTATAGGGGTTCCAGAAGAAGAAGAGAAAAAGAAAGGGACTGAGAAAATATTTGAAGAGATTATAGTTGAAAACTTCCCTAATATGGGAAAGGAAATAGTTAATCAAGTCCAGGAGGCACAGAGAGTCCCATACAGAATAAATCCAAGGAGAAATACGCCAAGACACATATTAATCAAACTGTCAAAAATTAAACACAAAGAAATCATATTAAAAGCAGCAAGGCAAAAACAACAAATAACACACAAGGGAATCCCCATCAGGATAACAGCTGATCTCTCAGCAGAAACTCTACAAGCCAGAAGGGAGTGGCAGGACATACTTAAAGTGATGAAGGAGAAAAACCTGCAACCAAGATTACTCTACCCAGCAAGGATCTCATTCAGATTTGATGGAGAAATTAAAACGTTTACAGACAAGCAAAAGCTGAGAGAGTTCAGCACCACCAAACCAGCTTTACAACAAATGCTAAAGGAACTTCTCTAGGCAAGAAACACAACAGAAGGAAAAGACCTACAATAATGAATCCAAAACAATTAAGAAAATGGGAATTGGAACATACATATCGATAATTACCTTAAATGTAAATGGACTAAATGCTCCCACCAAAAGACACAGATTGGCTGAATGGATACAAAAACAAGACCCATATATATGCTGTCTACAAGAGACCCACTTCAGACCTAGAGACACATACAGACTAAAAGTAAGGGGATGGAAAAAGATATTCCATGCAAATGGAAACCAAAAGAAAGCTGGAGTAGCAATTCTCATATCAGACAAAATAGACTTTAAAATAAAGACTACTAGAAGAGACAAAGAAGGACACTACCTAATGATCAAGGGATCGATCCAAGAAGAAGATATAACAATTGTAAATATTTATGCACCCAACATAGGAGCACCTCAATACATAAGGCAAATACTAACAGCCATAAAAGGAGAAATCGACAGTAACACACTCATAGTAAGGGACTTTAACACCCCACTTTCACCAATGGACAGATCATCCAAAATGAAAATAAATAAGGAAACACAAGCTTTAAATGATACATTAAACAAGATGGACTTAATTGATATTTATAGGACATTCCAACCAAAAACAACAGAATACACATTTTTCTCAAGTGCTCATGGAACATTCTCCAGGATAGATCATATCTTGGGTCACAAATCAAGCCTTGGTAAATTTAAGAAAATTGAAATTGTATCAAGTATCTTTTCCGACCACAATGCTATGAGACTAGATATCAATTACAGGAAAAGAGCTGTAAAAAATACAAACACACGGAGGCTAAACAATACACTACTTAATAACGAAGTGATCACTGAAGAAATCAAAGAGGAAATTAAAAAATACCTAGAAACAAATGACAATGGAGACACGACGACCCAAAACCTATGGGATGCAGCAAAATCAGTTCTAAGAGGGAAGTTTATAGCAATACAATCCCACCTTAAGAAACAGGAAACATCTCGAATAAACAACCTAACCTTGCACCTAAAGCAATTAGAGAAAGAAGAACAAAAACATCCCAAAGTTAGCAGAAGGAAAGAAATCATAAAAATCAGATCAGAAATAAATGAAAAAGAAATGAAGGAAACGATAGCAAAGATCAATAAAACTAAAAGCTTGTTCTTTGAGAAGATAAACAAAATTGATAAACCATTAGCCAGACTCATCAAGAAAAAAAGGGAGAAGACTCAAATCAATAGAATTAGAAATGAAAAAGGAGAAGTAACAACTGACACTGCAGAAATACAAAAGATCATGAGAGATTACTAGAACAACTCTATGCCAATAAAATGGACAACCTGGAAGAAATGGACAAATTCTTAGAAATGCACAACCTGCCGAGACTGAACCAGGAAGAAATAGAAAATATGAACAGGCCAATCACAAGCACTGAAATTGAAACTGTGATAAAAAATCTTCCAACAAACAAAAGCCCAGGACCAGATGGCTTCACAGGCGAATTCTATCAAGCATTTAGAGAAGAGCTAACACCTATCCTTCTGAAACTCTTCCAAAATATAGCAGAGGGAGGAACACTCCCAAACTCATTCTACGAGGCCACCATCACCTTGATACCAAAACCAGACAAGGATGTCACAAAGAAAGAAAACTACAGGCCAATATCACTGATGAACATAGATGCAAAAATCCTCAACAAAATACTAGCAAACAGAATCCAACAGCACATTAAAAGGATCATACACCATGATCAAGTGGGGTTTATTCCAGGAATGCAAGGATTCTTCAATATACGCAAATCAATCAACGTGATACACCATATTAACAAATTGAAGGAGAAAAACCATATGATCATCTCAATCGATGCAGAGAAAGCTTTCGACAAAATTCAACACCCATTTATGATAAAAACCCTGCAGAAAGTAGGCATAGAGGGAACTTTCCTCAACATAATAAAGGCCATATATGACAAACCCACAGCCAGCATCGTCCTCAATGGTGAAAAACTGAAACCATTTCCACTAAGATCAGGAACAAGACAAGGTTGCCCACTCTCACCACTCTTATTCAACCTAGTTTTGGAAGTTTTAGCCACAGCAATCAGAGAAGAAAAGGAAATAAAAGGAATCCAAATCAGAAAAGAAGATGTAAAGCTGTCACTGTTTGCAGATGACATGATACTATACATAGAGAATCCTAAAGATGCTACCAGAAAACTACTAGAGTTAATCAATGAATTTGGTCAAGTTGCAGGATACAAAATTAACGCACAGAAATCTCTGGCATTCCTATATACTAATGATGAAAAATCTGAAAGTGAAATCAAGGCAACACTCCCATTTACCATTGCAACAAAAAGAATAAAATATCTAGGAATAAACCTACCTAAGGAGACAAAAGACCTGTATGCAGAAAATTATAAGACACTGATGAAAGAAATTAAAGATGATACAAATAGATGGAGAGATATACCATGTTCTTGGATTGGAAGAATCAACATTGTGAAAATGACTCTACTACCCAAAGCAATCTACAGATTCAATGCAATCCCTATCAAACTACCACTGGCATTTTTCACAGAACTAGAACAAAAAATTGCACAATTTGTATGGAAACACAAAAGACCCCGAATAGCCAAAGCAATCTTGAGAACGAAAAATGGAGCTGGAGGAATCAGGCTCCCTGACTTCAGACTATACTACAAAGCTACAGTAATCAAGACAGTATGGTACTGGCACAAAAACAGAAAGATAGATCAATGGAACAGGATAGAAAGCCCAGAGATAAACCCACGGACATATGGTCACCTTATCTTTGATAAAGGAGGCAGGAATGTACAGTGGAGAAAGGACAGTCTCTTCAATAAGTGGTGCTGGGAAAACTGGACAGGGACATGTAAAAGTATGAGATTAGATCACTCCCTAACACCATACACAAAAATAAGCTCAAAATGGATTAAAGACCTAAATGTAAGGCCAGACACTATCAAACTCTTAGAGGAACACATAGGCAGAACACTCTATGACATAAATCACAGCAAGATCCTTTTTGACCCACCTCCTAGAGAAATGGAAATAAAGACAAAAATAAACACATGGGACCTAATGAAACTTCAAAGCTTTTGCACAGCAAAGGAAACCATAAACAAGACCAAAAGACAACCCTCAGAATGGGAGAAAATATTTGCAAATGAAGCAACTGACAAAGGATTAATCTCCAAAATTTATAAGCAGCTCATGCAGCTGAATAGCAAAAAAACAAACAACCCAATCCAAAAATGGGCAGAAGACCTAAATAGACATTTCTCCACAGAAGGTATACAGACTGCCAACAAACACATGAAAGGTTGCTCAACATCTTTACTCATTAGAGAAATGCAAATCAAAACTACAATGAGATATCATCTCACACCAGTCAGAATGGCCATCATCAAAAAATCTAGAAACAATAAATGCTGGAGAGGGTGTGGAAAAAAGGGAACACTCTTGCACTGCTGGTGGGAATGTGAATTGGTACAGCCACTATGGAGAACGGTATGGAGGTTCCTTAAAAAACTACAAATAGAACTACCATATGACCCAGCAATCCCACTACTGGGCATATACCCCGAGAAAACCATAATTCAAAAAGAGACATGTACCAAAATGTTCATAGCAGCCCTATTTACAATAGCCCGGAGATGGAAACAACCTAAGTGTCCATCATCGGATGAATGGATAAAGAAGATGTGGCACATATATACAATGGAATATTACTCAGCCATAAAAAGAAATGAAATTGAGCTATTTGTAATGAGGTGGATAGATCTAGAGTCTGTCATACAGAGTGAAGTAAGTCAGAAAGAGAAAGACAAATACTGTATGCTAACACATATATATGGAATTTAAGAAAAAAAAATGTCATGAAGAACATAGGGGTAAGACAGGAATAAAGACACAGACCTACTAGAGAATGGACTTGAGGATATGGGGAGGGGGAAGGGTAAGCTGTGACAAAGTGAAAGAGCGGCATGGACATATATACACTACCAAACGTAAGGTAGATAGCTAGTGGGAAGCAGCCGCATAGCACAGGGAGATCAGTTCGGTGCTTTGTGACCACCTGGAGGGGTGGGATAGGGAGGGTGGGAGGGAGACGCAAAAGGGAGGGGATATGGAAACATATGTATATGTATAACTGATTAAATTTGTTATAAGGCAAAAAATTAAAAAAAAAATCTCAACAGAATTTTTGAACTTAAAAAAAAAAAAAAAGAGAGTGGCTTCTCTTGGTGGGAATGTAAATTGGTGCAGCTGCTATGGAAAACAGTATGGAGGTTCCTCAGAAAACTAAATATAGGGCTGCCATATGACCCAGCAATCCCACTCCTGGACATATATCCAGACAAAACTATAATACGAAAAGATACATGCAATCCTCTGTTCATAGCAACACTATTTACAATAGCCAAGACCTAGAAACAACCTAAATATCCATCGACAGATGAATGGATAAAGAAGATGTGGTATATTATGGAATATTACTCAGCCATAGAAAAGAAAGAAATAATGCCATTTGCAGCAATATGGATGGACCCAGATATTATCATACAAAACGAAGTAAGTCAGAAAGAGAAAGACAAATACCATATGATATCACTTATATGTGGAAGCTAAAATATGAGACAAATGAACATAATCTATGAAATAGAAGCAGACTCACAGACATAGAGAACAGACTTGTGGTTGCCAAGGGGGAGGGGGGTGGGGGTAGGGAAGGATTGGGAGTTTGGGATTAGCAGACGCAAACTATTATATACAGGATGGATAAACAACACGGTCCTAATGTATAGCACAGGGAACTATATTCAATATCCTGTGATAAACCACAATGGAAAAGAATATGAAAAAGAATATATATATGTATAACTCAATCACTTTGCTGTATAGCAGAAATTAACACAACATTGTAAATCAACTATGCTTCAATAAAATTTTAAAAAAGAAAAAAAAAATTAAAAAAAAAAAAAAAGAAGAATTGAATTTCTGGTAAGAGTTTTCTTTTTTAGAACCATCAAAGGTATAACTGACTTCTTATCCTGGTCTATATATGACATCCCCTAATATCAGGTCAGTTGCTTGTTGGTTAGATTTCCTAAATTGCTTTAGGATTTTCAGTTGCTTGGCCCTGCATAAGTTGACGTTGTAGTTCAGGAAAAGCAAGTTGAATGGCAGCTCTTACATCTGCGCTAACATCAGGGCTCCTGGGCTTGATGCTGGGTTTGCCCAGCCCAAGTTAATACTTGGAATCATCAAGAATCGATGTTAAGCTGAGTTTGCAAAATATATTCTACCTAATTTGTTAAATATGTCTCCTCATTCTGGGACACATTTGTCATGATACAGTGGACCTTGAACTGACTACAAGTGGGAAATCAACAAAAAGCAAACAATTCATGAATATTTTCAGACTCAGAAACAAACTAAACACCAGTGCCTTTTGGTTGCTGTGTTATTTTAATGCTCTGAAGGTTACAGATGAATGGTATTGGTATTTCTAATTCTGAAGACGTATGAAGAAAATGGCTTCTAATTCTGAAGAAACTATGTCTTTGGAAGTCATTCAATGATGAGAAAATATTCTTTAATATTTTTATGGGTTGGGGAATAAAACAAAACCTTCCCTTAGGTAAAATCATGAACTTATTGCATGGGGAGAAGAGAGGGTGGAAAGGACATAAAATAAGATGTCATTTTTTTTTTTAATAATAGGCTCTGCAGACTTTTAAAGAAGAGGATGATCACCATGAATTGGTGTCTTCAGGAAGGATTTCTGAGAGGACGAGAAAGGTAAGTTACTTTCATTTATTTATTTATTTATTTTTAATGTTTCTTAGGATCTGAGATCAGGTGAATGCACTGCGTAAAGGGAGCTTAGCACTGACACAGAAAAGAATGACTTACTGGTGAGAGCCCCGGGAAGGGGGTAACATTTCACTCATTGAGAATACATTGAGTCTGTCTTGTATCCCATGTACTATACTGTATGCTAAGAACACACAGTGAATACAGCTTAGAAATTTGTCCCTGAGAAGTATATTTTCCAGTGGGGAAAGAAGCAAACAGTTAACAGGTAATTCTGATATTGCATGAATGTTATGTTAGGAGTTAGAACAGATGATATGGCAAAACATAGGAGGGAGACATTTAATCTAGCTGTAGTGTCATCAAATAATTCTTGAAGACAATTATCTCTACGGAGAAATCTAAAGGGTGATTGAGAACTAAAAAGGGGCAGTGTTTTAGGCAAAGAGAAAAAAAAACATGCAAAGAACTTGTTTCAAAAACTTAAGAACATGTTTCTGAAATTTGAAAAATGTCACAATAGTGGAGCTTAGAGCTGTGTAACAGGTCCTGAAGAGCAAATGACATTGCGATTCCAGATTCTGCCTCATTGTGACATTTAGACCAGCTCTCAGTGTCAAGATCAGATCTGCATTTTGGAAACACTGCTCTGTGGAAGTGTGGAATAGCTGGACCGTGGTGAGATTATGGGTCAAGTAGGGCACTACTCCCATGTTCCTGGAGAGGAAAATTGGTGACAGGGACAAAGATAGTATAGTCGGGACACAGAGAAATAGAGACAATGGAAAATGAGCTAATATATAAACCAAAGATACTGTGATTCTATGGACACTCAAGAATGAGAGAAAGGAATCAAGTGTGACACCTGATTTAATGGATTGATGTTTGTGCCATTTACTAGAATGTAAAACACAAGAAGGAGCAACTGCTTAGGTTAAAAAAAAAAACCCACACACAAGAATCTTCAAGCTATACTGTTTGTCAAACATCTAAATGAGGCAGAAATTATATATATATATATGTATATATATATATATATATATATATATATATATATATATATATATATATATATACATATATATATCAAAAGAACAGTCTGGGTTCATGATTTGAGGATTATAAGTACTCAGATATTATCTGAAGCCATGGGAGCAGGGGAGATAGATGTCCCAGTTACGTGCCATAGAAAATACACATGAAGGTATTGTGAGGAATGGGGCTACACAAGTAGATGGAATTATTTGGATGGAGCTCTAAATAGCAGACTACAGAAATTAAAACAATCCTATAATTAGTTAGGAAAGTACTGTGTCTCCTCCCTCCTCACTCCAGGAAATTGGTATGATGCACAAGCAAGATTATGAAATTAAAACTATGGCAGCTAAGTATTTTCATCTGGAAATTGTGGGATGTATTATAAGTAGACAACTGCAAAAGTCTAGATAATTAATAAGGAGCTGAACAGGAAAGGTGGCCCGGGGACAGAGAACATGCAAAGTGGGTGTGAGAGAGTAAGACGTGTTTTCTGATCTGCTAACCATTAAAAATATTATTTTTCTTTAGAAATTTTCCTTGGGTGAGAACAAGCAAAATACAATTAAATAAACCACAATGAGAATTAAGTGAGTAGTCTCCCCCCGATATTGGCATTTTATCGATTCTCTAGATTGGGACTGACACCAACAAATTAAGCTTAGTGAGCTCTAAAATAGTATTGGTCTTTCACATTGCATCCAAGAATGTCCAGGAGATCTAAGATTTCAAGCTGTAACACCATGTTTTTAAAAATGGAACAGAATTGGGCAATGATCCTATACTGAATCCACCCCCCAACCCGAGTTAGAGCATCATCTTTCCCTCCCATGGAAAAGATTCCTTTGTAATGCATGGATGTTTCTAATGGAAAACCTACACAAGGTAGGGCATTTGTCGTTCAGATCGTATATTTATTTAGGCTACCTATTTCCTGGTCTAGATCTATTACCTGGTTCAGGAATTGCTGCTGCAGCTCACAGTATGCACAATGAATCACTGAGAAGATTTTTGGCCTGTGCTAGTGATTCTTATTGGACCACATTTAAATAGTCAAGCATTTCTGATTTTGATATAATTTCTAAATTTTTTATCCATAAATTCTTCTCTCTAAGTAGTAGAGGGCTTGGATTTGGAGCTTGGAGGTCACAACCATACCAATTTCTGGTTTAGGTTGCATGATTCCCTAGGGCAATGAGTCATCTCTGTATGACGTTCTTGGTCTTAATTTGAAATTGTATAATACAGGAATAGATTTTTTTTTCAAATATGAGTACTTTCTTAAAACCTCCCTTACCTCAGTTCTCATCTCCCACAGGAGGCTTAATCAACCATAAAATCATCCATCCTTTAAGTTGAAATGGCATTTAAATATCATGACACCCAAATTCCCTTAAAATGCTATCTCCTCCATATCTTTTTTTTTAACATCTTTATTGGATTATAATTGCTTTACCATGGTGTGTTAGTTTCTGCTTTATAACAAAGTGAATCAGCTATACATATACGTATATCCCCATATCTCCTCCCTCTTGTGTCTCCCTCCCTCCCACCCTCCCTATCCCACCCCTCTAGATGGGCACAAAACACCAATCTCCCTGTGCTATGTGGCTGCTTCCCACTAGTTATCTATTTTACATTTGGTAGTGTATATATATACCTGCATATCTTTTAAGATAGATGCCTGCTGTTTCAAAATCTGTGAATCAGCCTGTGTGTGGATTTGGGAGTCAGATGTATATTGATTCAAATTCCAATTAGGCTTCTTACTGCCTCTGCAATCTCTCATAGTCTTAGTTCCATTTTTTTGAAAAACAAAGCTGAAGATTGCTATAAACATGAATATTTTCATAATTTCCACGCTGAGTTGGTCCATGGAGATCCTCACCCTTCTTTAGCACATCTCGTTCATCACAGTGTTTTCCTCCCTTGTCGGATAACTCCTACGATGGATTATTAAGCATATGTATCCCAATGCTAGAAGTGAGTTTCACATTCTCGTGATTTTATGTATTTCCAAAAACTAAAAATCATCATTTCACACACGGATATGATGATTTTATCACCAACCTCTAGGGCATGACTGGGAAGAGGCCGGGTATGGCAATAGAAATGACCTCTGCAATGAATGGGACTATGAGGACATGGCCACCTCCACAGGATGCGTTCGAGCCTGCAAGCGTCTTAATAAGTTGGAGGGAAAACTTGTTTACCAGAATATGTATCATTGTCCCTGTGTACCACAGATTGCCAGCAACGCTTGGGGAGCAGGGCTTAGGCCATTTCCCCCTGCAGAGGCACATATTGGCTTCATCTTCATGGCAGCATTTCCTGGGGCTGCCACTGATTTCTGAATACTTCCTCCTATAAAACAGAGAAAAGAGAGACTACAGAGGATGAAATTGCTTCATCAAAGTGCCCTGGAGCTGGGCTGGTAGATATGATGAGCCTGTCCCAACAGAGTGTACTTAACTATCCGGTGGCTTCAGAGACAGCCCTGCCTTACAGAGGACAGAGGCTACTGCTCAGAAATCTATGAACCTATACTGTCAATGGATAGATATTCACTGAGCTTGTGTATGAACTTGCATAGGGAGAAAAGCACCATGACACTTACGAAAGCTAATGCACTATACATGTGAAATTTCCCCAGAAGGAAATTCAAATCTAATTTCAGACTTTGATATCCAATGGCTGTATAAAAAAGCAAAAGGCACAACAAATTAAGCTGAAATAATCAACTGCTGCCTGAAATCATTGATTTGAATCACACAGAACACATAATTGTCTCAATTGAATAAAGTCACAATCCAAAACAATCCAGTTTTAATAACGAGGCATTTTAAATGAGTCACAATTATAAAGGCCCAGCTGCAACTGGATTCACCCTCAGATGAGAATATAATCTTCTGTCTCTAGCAAAAAGCAATTCTGTTTATCCTTTCCCGGTGCAAGAGAAATAAACAGGGATTTTAACAGGACCAATCTATAGTAACTTTTATAGACTGCAGAGCATCTTCATAATCATTGTGATTTCAT
The DNA here is from genome assembly GCF_964341445.2 of Mesoplodon mirus. NCBI lineage: Eukaryota > Metazoa > Chordata > Mammalia > Artiodactyla > Ziphiidae > Mesoplodon > Mesoplodon mirus. The sequence goes on along the minus strand of NC_138990.1, from coordinate 27,695,714 downwards.
AGCTGTAGCTACTAGTTTGCAATTCTGATTTTTTTCACTAACTTGAGAAGTACAAAATTGAGGATTTTATATTCAGCACCCAGCTTTGATATGTCTGAGGAGGTAGAGAAGGTCTTCTTCAAAGCCACAGACTTTCATATGTGTGCTGGAAGAGATCTCATTTCAGAGTATGGCCTTGTAGAAATGGCCAGTGTTTTGTGTTCAAACTTGGGTGAGATTCAGGCCCTATTAGTTGTTTAATGTCTATCTCAGGGACCTTGGACAAATTACCTAACCTTTAAAATTTGTTTGCATGGCTTAAAAAAAAGTGAAAATAATGTTTCCATAATAGCAACACACATAGTCCTGAGCACATGGAAGTTACCCAGACTCATTTATTTCCTTTTTATAAATTAATCTATGACCTTTTCTCATTAACATTCAGTACAAGCCTGGCAGAGAACATGCTCATTTATTAAACAAATTATACAAATGGGAAAACAAAGGTTATGGATGTCAAGCAACAGTCCCCAAATCCCAGGAGACTAGGACTTAGTGTTTTAATTCAGAGTTTGCAACGTTGCCTGAATGACAAAGTTTAGGGGTTATCAAACCAGGGGCCTTAGGAGACATTATTGCAATAACTTTTAATTTGGAGAATAGTGACAGAGAACTCACTCATTTAATGTAGGCAATATGCTCAAGCTGAAACTTGAGAATCCTTTGCCAGAATGCACGAATATGGTTCCTAGAGCATAGATTTGAGGAATACTCTTCTATCCACTGAATGTCTGTGTCCCCCCAAAATTCATGTTTAAATCTTACCCACTAATGTGTATTGGGAGGTGAGGCTTTTGGGAGGTGCTTAGGTCATGAAGGTGGAGCCCTCATGAATGGAATTAGTGCCCTTATAAGGAGAGCCACCAGGAGAGAGCTTGCTTCTTCTCTCTCTCTTTCCCTTTTCTCTGCCATGTGAGGATACGATGACAGACAGCCATCTACAAGTCAGGAAGAACTATGACTAGACAGTGGATCTGCTGGTACCTTGATATTGGACTTACCAGTCTCCAGAAACTTGAGAAATAATTGTTTCTTGTTTAAGCTCTGCAGTCTCTGATATGTTTGTTACAACAGTCCGAACTGACAACTATTATCAGAAGGAAGTAACTTCCCATATATTTTCACCTGGAAATCACCACTTTGGGGAGATGGGATATGTAACAGCATCCCTGGTTAGGTGGGGGCCATCCTGACCTGGTACCATTGCTTATTGTTTAGTTAGAATCAATACATTTGACAATTTGGGAGTATTCCTACATGTTAGTGCGGTAAGAATCCATCTATCTCTCTGGGATCTTAAAGAAGCATCCCCCAACTATGATCAACCCCCCCCCACATGTCTGAAATCATTGCTCTAGGAGGTCCTAGAGGTGATGAATGGGAGGACCTAGCACTCAGTGACAAAGTGACAAAGGCCACCGTCCTCTCCACAGGGCCCTGAACACTTCCTGCCATGCAGCAGACCCTCAGGAATATCCCTGAATTATCTGGGCTGTATCATCCTAGAATGATAATTCATACAAAAAAGCTCATTTTTCATGGTATATTGAATGCCTCATAACACTGTTTCCAATTCTGCTGAGCTTCATGCACTTTCATAGTATCACAAAAACTGTTCTTCTGTAGTCTTGGTGGAATGATAGCTCTTGTATAATTTTTATATTACAGAAAGATACTTTCATATCTAGTAAATCATCAACCACAAACATTATAAAATTCATCCCAAATCTGGAAGTTGGAATGATATTTTATAGGTTTTTCATCACAGAATCACACTTCACCATTATTCATAGTCATGAAATAACTTTTCCAAAGAGTTAAACTCAGAATCGTTTTGCTTATCTTCATTGGAAAGATGTTTTTCTCTTCCCTGGGGTTCACTTTACCCCCGGGCGGATCTTTGGGCTCTATTTCCTGTTTGCAGACACGCGCCTCCACGTGGGAACAGCTAGAGACGCTGTCACTGACTGAGGAAAGGGAGAGATTTTAAGTCATTGCAGGGCAGCTCCCTGAGTCAGTTGACTTGTCGAGGGCCTGTTACATGCCTCAGTGTGTCTCACTGTACTAGGACCCTTTGTTTACATCTTGTCAACAATTTATGCAGTCCTGGAGCTGGCGGTAGAATGTCCTTTTTTTTTTTAAACAGAAAAGGAAACTGAGGTCCTACAGCTGAGGTGACCTACGCAGTCAGCACAGCTCCCAGGAAGCTGGCGGAGTAGACAGGAGGAACCTGGTCCAACTGTGTCTCCCCTTTGTTTTTTTTCTTCTTCCAAAACTAGGATGAAAGAAGTATGTATGTATGTATGTATGTATGTTTATCAGTTTCCAGTCAGAACACACAAACTACACTTTTTTTCTTGTTTGGTTTTGTTTTGCATTGAGAGAATTTGAACTAAACTACAGATAACCAGGTATTGGAGGAGAATCACATGGAACCTTAGGGAAGAGTTACCACCCACCCCACAGGGCAGGTGCTGTGTCCCTTCAAGTAGAAAGCTGAGAGGCTGGCGTCTGCAGCTGAACCACACCAGTGGGGAGGGTCAGGCACTAACCTTGAAAGCCAACACAGAGTGTGCGTGTGTGTGTGTGCACACGTGTCTGTGCATATACATGCACATGTGGCTGCATATGAAACACAATACAAGAAGGAGCTCGTGTGTGTTCTGCCTGTCGGCTTCTTAACTTCTTGAAACTTCAGTTTCCTCAACCAACAAGGCAGTTAGAGTGAGAACACATGGTAACAAATACTGTTTGGTTTATGATTCATCGTAATTACATGGGTTTTTTTTACCTTTATCATAGGACAAAAAGTATACAGAATCTTGTGTACTTTCTTTTATACTAATTTCTGTGAGCTCAGACCATTTTATATTCTCGTGATATTTAAAAACAAGTAAATCCCATTGATGTGGTCTTTTTATATATCCAAAGTTTAAGGAGAAAAAAACAAATGAATCGATTACTTTTGAATCTTTGAGAATGTATGAGAAAAGGGAATTATTTTATAAAGATCACATTAGTACTTCTAATTTTGGATATTTCCAACCTGAGGTCTTACCTGTTTTACTATAGTGACAATACTAATTTTGAATGCAGCAACATACAGGTACAAAACCACAAATGTATTATAGGGAGTATTTGATTCTCTAACAACAGGTGTACAGTCTAGTTCAAAAAATACATTCATAATTAAAATCTATCAATTAATAAGTTTGACAAAAAGCAGATATTATTATTTCTTTATATATGTAAAATGGGAATAATAAACCTGTATTTCAGAATCAGTATAAATATTATCAGCGATGCATGTAAATTCTTAGCATTGTTGTTTAGTAATCAATATTTGTAATTCTTATATTATTTAGGAAAAAGAGTGCTGTAAAGTTCACAAAGAAAGGAGAATTTTTGCTGTATATTTGATAAAGGTATAAGTAAAGAGAAGATGAGATAAAAGGAGAGAAGGTGAAATATCTTATTACAATAGTTACATACATAAGTAACTTATTACACAATACTAACTAATTCCAATAGTAACACACAAAAGAAACAAAGGGTGCCATTAGTTTTCTGTCTCCTTGAAGCACGTTTGAAATTTCCCACCATTTGCAAGTGTTCATAGAGGGTTGACTGTCAAGTGACAGTAGAGGTACGATGGCATCTCTGGAAATGTGCAGGTGGTTCCAGATAACCAACCACAGGGATGACTTCCTATGATGCTGTGTCAGTGATGTTTCTGTAATTTGATTCTGCATTGTCCTTGATTGCTTAAAACACTGAAGAAATTAATTATACAATCTTTAAGAGTTAATATTGTAAAGCTGTACTGTAATAGTGTATGTCCTTAACATGACATTTTCTTGGCTCTGGAAGTTACAACCGAGAGTATTGAGGTAATCTAGTAGAGGTGTTGTACCTCATTGCACTAGTCATTTGAACAATCATCCAAAACCATTCCTTCCAAAACAAAGATGTCATGTAGTAAGTACACATAGATCTTGGAGGACAAGGGGGGTCAAGTTTCAAACCTGCCCTTGAAGAAAACCACACCTTTGATAAATTAACTTAGCCTCCTTGATTCTCCTCTTCTTCTACAAAGTGTTACTACCAAATACTAATCTTCCATGGTAGTTAAGAGGATTAAATGAGATGACATATGAACAAATTAGACACTAGCTGTATGTTCAATGTATTACGTTCTATAGGGGACACACACATATGAGTAAGACAAATGTATTACCTGTCCCTGGACAAAGGTGTTACAGTTCTGGCAGAACCGTTGATATATATATATATATATATATATATAATATATATATATATATATATATATATATATATATATATATATATATATAGTTTCAAAAGAGGAAGTCATTCTGCTTGGCTAAGATACACATTTATGGAGTTTTTGAGATAGACTTTGAAAGAAATCTTAAAGGATAAGTAGCAATTTGAGGTACAAGGATGAAGAGGAAGGAGGAATATTTCAAACAGAGGAAATACTGTGAAGCTTGATTTCTTTAGGGCATATGGTACAGGTTTTTGAAATATTGATCTTTGTGGTGCTAATGAGATATGAGACCAGCATAAACAGGGGTTATATTCTGAAGGGGATTAAATACCAACTAAGGTATTTGGACTTTATTTGCTAGAAAACATGTAATTATTACAGAATTTTGAGTGGAGTTAGAAGGCACCATGACTTGAGCTAGACTTAAGAGGAAATAATAAAGGAGCCTCCCAGCGAATGAGTCCTGTGAAAAGAGGAGACTGAGGGGGCAATAAACCCCATGAAGAAGACCAGCAGAATTTTTATGATACCAGACACTTCCTAGTGTTTCCTGGGGAACACTTAGTTCCTTCTCCTAAGAACAAAGAATAGGTAATTTTTTTCCAAGTCAACAGACAGGTACTCATTTGCTCTCAAAGTTAGTACAGATCTCAAAAAAAAAAGGTTGAATGTATTTTGAATCTAAAGGGGAAATGAGAGATGAGGAAGAGGCACTTGTAGAACTCATGAAAAGTCCTTGTGATCTGAAGAAAAATCAAAGCACACAAATACAGGTGAAAGTACCTATGTTAAACAGCCTTTGCATTTTAAGTCTGTGTCTAAGGGCTGTACTTTCTCACAAGTTGAGATTTCTCCACACCTTTTCTTGTTTCTCTACATTAGATTCTCTTAAAGAATAATAATTGCATAAAAGGTTTGATTGTGGGATTGTCCAGTTGTATTTTCAGAGCCTAGCCTGTATTTCTCTTGGTCAACTAGCAGAATGAAGAGTGACAAGAGTGTCGATTGATCCTCCATGGGGGCAGGTAGAACCCATCATGGAACCAGGATGGTTGCCCACACCCTTCTGTGGGAACTCACTTCTCATATCATGCACAGGCTGAACCCCTCACTAGCTCTTCACTGGAATCCAGGATACCAGCATTGTAGTTCTCCCTCTTCCATAGTCCTTAGTTGAACAACTGTTAAGTTAACATCAGCTGGCCACTCTTTTATATCTATAAAAGAAGTACTTGGGTAACCAGAGCATCAAAGAAATTCTGAACAACCTGAAGTCCCACCCAGAATGTGTACATGTTCAATGCGCATTTTCATAGTTTTCAGCTTTCATCTCCTTATTTGGGTTTTGGAACGAAAATCTCCATCGATGGAATGGAATGTTTCCCTGGGATAATGTGATGTTAACAACAAAATCCCCTTCATTTTATATCTTTAAAAATGTCAATTAAGTTTCAGATGTGTTTCTTTTTTTCCCTCTAATATCTGAGTGGTTACATGATGTAAGTCTGCAAACACAGGCTGTGATTCCCTTTCACACTACACTTAAACTTTGGGGGAAGCACTACACTAGGGACGTGTTTCTCTAGACATTAATTAGCAGGCAATGCAAGCATCATATTCACACCTGTAACCCAGATGTGGTTGATCATACAGTTGCCTCCACAGTGGTTCACACGTTTCTGCCACACTGTAAGTCCATACTTCACTGTGCTGTGATTTTCTAAGTGGGGTCATAATAGAAAGTCTTTCAGCAGCTGTCAGGGCGGCAGGCACAACACGCCATTGCTTAGACATCGCAGCCTATGTTCAGCCTGAATGTTCTGGAGAGCCGCCAGCTGGGCTGCATCACTGCCCTGGCAGAGTGCCTACCTGCAGACTCAGTCTCAGAATAATGCAGTTGAAAACTCCCTAGTGTATACCTTAAGACAGAGAATAACAAGTGGTCTGGTGGCAGTGACCTACCCTGAAGACCTTTTGTACATCAACATAATGTGGTGAATTGGAGGCAGAAGGTACCGATAAGCACAGCCATGTGGAGTGTGTGCCTCCCGAATTTTGCTTTTCCTCGAAGAGAAAGAAGAGTCTAAATCCATCTTACAGCCATGCTCAGTATCAATCACATGCGAATGCAGGAGTTAGAACAGTCAGTTCGACCCCAGACCTACACTCCTCAGTGATTTTGCTTTCCATATTTTTTCTGTCCTGCATGATGCTATGGTTTTCCTGACACATCATTGGCCTGTTTTTGGCACAATACGAGAATACTTATTTGGGAAGTATGAGGAGTATTAACTATTCACATAGAGGAGAAAAGGCATGGGCTTCAAGAAAAAGAGAAAGCTCAAAACAGTGTTTATAGCAACATCAAGCAAAATGAAAAGAAAGAAAATTGTGGTTGTTGGATGGAAGCCACTTTCATTATTGTTTAACTTTCTAATATAATCTCACACTTTCAATTTAATTAAGGAAGAAGTTTAATATGTAATATTGCAACATCAATATGAAATTGAGAGAGATTACAGAGATATATCCCAAGCCTTGTTAGAAGATGTGAATTTAACAAAAAAGAAAAAAGTAAATTCCAGTATGAATACCCAAGCCAGTGGCACACCTAAAAAGAGGCTTAGAGAGTATGTAATTTGTGTATGTTATTTCAACTTATTTGAATACAATAACAAGTATTTTTTTAGCAAGTCAGTGAATCTGTGGGATGCAGATCTTCATGTTGAATATTAAAACAAAGTCTTTAGAAATGAACTTAGCAAGAGGTTTGGGAGAGAAATCCAGCTGAAGCCAAGATGGTAGACAACTTAATCTGCTGGGTTCAATCATGGCAATAGCAATATGAGGGTAATTCCCTTAAAAGCTACCTCCCTGCCCAAATGCGAGGCTGGCAGTGGCTTGAGAAAGGCAGTGGAATGTCTCCCAGTGGAGAAGTAGTAGTTCTCCATACTACCACTGACACTTTGCCCATGGTTGGCACACATAAACAGTATCTTTTAATTTTTCTTTCATGAAAATCTCATTTGGTGTATGGATTCCCAGCTCTAGAGTTTAGGGATCTGGCCTGAGGTTTTTTAGAAGGTCCCTTGTGTTTAATACAGTACTGGGCACGAGGTAGGAAATAGCTATACATTCAGTCTGTCATAAAGCTCTCTCTGCACTGAATGGCTTGCTCTGCAGGGGTGTTGCCCAAACACAGAAAGGATTTATATCAAGCATCTACTGTTATAAACGCTGATGCCAGTTTTGCCTTATCACAGGATAGATGATTTCTCCAATCAAGAAAATTTACGTCTAAAATCTGTCTCTTATTTTTCATCCTAAATCCCTCTTCTTATTCTAAATATGTAATATCTATGTATCTATCTTACGCAGCCTAACCTCCCACCCGCCAGTAGCGTGTTTCAGGGGAGGGGGTATTCTTTCAGCACAGGAGATGCTAAGCAAAGTTGGGGCTTTGAGAATGTGGAGGCTTCTCTTCTTTAGCATTAGCTCTTTAATTCTTTCAGACTAGAGAGGCTATGTGAGTCTAAATATCAACTGTCATTTTTGAAAGAGGGGCTTTACTGAGAATCTCAAATTGCTGGAATGAAACAAAAAAGGCAGATGTTCCATTGTTATCATCTTAAGCAACAAGCCTGATTCCTTTCCTGTCATCAGGAAAACAGTATTTAAGACTGCCCGGGTTTGGGAAATGTTCACCCCTCCCACTCCCTCCCCCATGCCCCTACAGCTTGACAGGCATGCTAGGGTTCCTGGTTCCCCTTTAGACGAATCTGCAAAGGTAGGCCGGCAGGGCCAGCAGATGGGCAGAAAGGACTGCTGGCTGTCCTGGCCGCCTGCCGCTCTGGACGGGGCTGATAATAAGGCTGCTTAACCACACGCCTATCACAGGCCTTTATCTGGTGAGGCTGCACCCCGCTGTAGCTTGGTATTTGGATCACATCTCCCAGTCTCTAGTACCAATTTGAAAATGATAACATTCACAGCTATTTTTATTTCTCTCCAATGGAACATCGAGATTTCTTCCTCTCCTGTTTCTCTCTCTTCCTCACATATATTCCAAGATTGGCCTCTGGTTGAACTCCTTTGCTCCAAAAAAGTGTTTTCCTCTGTGGATTAGTACAGCCACAGAAATGCTTTCAGTTTATGAAAACTGTAAATTCATAGGCAGATAAAGGTGTCTTCGTGTAAAGCTGAATATTCCAACGAAATACTGAATTGCCAGTTGATAAATAGTGAAAGAGTGAATCTTCCAATTATCCATCTTGGAACCCCTTAAAGCTTTGAGTTAGATCAGTTGAAATAAAGGGAGAGAAGCCAACTGCCTATTTGAGTCAAGAAAATATGATTGTGAAAGTGTGTGCTGTGAGTCAACATGAGCTCACCCCAGGCAGACAGGGAGGTGTTCTTTAAGCCCCTTTTCTAACAGCATTTGCATTTGCACAATTCCTCCCAAATTCTTTAATGCCATTTTCATGGATTTCATTAGATTATTGCCTTCCCCAAAGCAGGAGCCGGCAGAAGCTTGCTGGCAAGCCACTCCCAGTTACTCTGTAAATCACAGCCAGGGCTGGCTTGTCATGAGCAACGTACAAAATAACTTATGCATTTTCAAAACCAATCCATTTCTAAAGCCAGTTTTAGAACGATGATGGCATTTGCTCAGATCCAGGAGAAGAGCTTTTTCTCTTGATGACATGAGAGGAGAGGGGGAGGGTGGAGACAGGACTGATTAACTTGCCCTCTGGAAGGATCCTGAAGGAGACACCTGGCCTGGAGGAGATGTAGGAAGTAGAATAATTACACTGGAGAGTGAAATGCAACAAGTGCATTCATGCCGCCTTCTCCCACCTCCAAACTGAAGTAAGGACCAAGGGGTAAATTTTCAAGGAAAAAGATTCTTGTTCAATGTGATGGAAGGTCTTCCAGAAGAGCTGCCAGTCCATGGTATGGACTGCTCGAGAGACAGTTCGAGGAGGAAGGGGGGATGCTTTCCTTGAGATACTGGTCCCCCACTTAGTGGCGTTCACTGCCCTGAGAAAGTGGAGGAGGTGAGAATCTTAACAGAGGGAGAGGTAAGACTGCAGCTTTCCTGAGGAATATCCAGGAAAGACAGCCAAGCGGAGCATTTCATGGGAGGCAGGAGGAGGGTGAAGCCCTAGATAATACTTTCCCTTTTTGTGTGTTATTCAGTCAAAGGCATTTAGGGGTTTGAACAAAACATCAACATAAAACATGTCACCAAGTGATGCAAAAACTATCTTTTTTCTACTTTAGAAATTTCTCAAGATTGAAAAGTCAGTAAACTAATTTTTATTTCTGCCCATCCTAAGTGAATATACATGTGGAATCAAACTGGAAAAGGATTACACACCTTTTTTATTTAGAAAATTAGGCATTTATTTTAATGCATTTCAAAAACAAAACCTCTCTATTAAAACTGTTTTCACAGATGGTTTTGCTTAGATGGAGGTTAAAGGTAGAAATGTGGTGCCTGAGAACTACATATGAAATGAGGGATCATCCAGCGGGTGCAAAGAGAAGACAAAATAAAGGGGATGGTCTGTGGGTGCCCATGAAGGGTAAGATGGTTTTCACAGTCCCTGGCCAAACCTTGGTGCTGTGAAGACCCTTCACTGAGACTCAGAAGGTCCGACTTGTCACTAAAGGGGATCATATTTTACATTATACTGGAGATGGATGAACTTAGGTATTTTGGGAGAAATGATAAAAGTTTCAAACTATATTAATTACAATAAAAACATATTTAGAATAGTACTTTGCCTGTTCTTGTTAATGGTTGATGTGTTCGAGGTAAATTTATTTCATGTGGGTTTCTTTTTCCTTTTTTTTTTTCTTATTTGCACTGAAACACTAAAAAGAAAAAAATGCAGGAACAATTGAAAATTTTATACAACATTTGTGCCTTTCACTTAGAATCAAAACCATCATATATCACCACGTTTAACATTTAACAAAGTCAAACTTGATACTGCTTTGAGCAGAGTCATCTACGTAACTTGCAAAGTTCAAGGCAAAGGAAAATGTAGGGCACCATGTTCAAAAAGCAGAAAAACGTTGTCATTAAAGATATTAAAATATATAACTTTCCCTTCATTCTGTAATTTCTTTTTCAACTTGATAGTTTTATTTGCTTCTTTAATATTCTCCATAAGGAAAGATTTTTTAAGTTTAATTATTAGCTTGTATTTCACCATTTAACTTGTATACAAAATCACCAAAATTACATGATTTATATTTCATGACTCACACGTGCATATGTTTCATTCTTACCAAACCAGTGGAAACGTAGTACAAAACTCTGTCTTTATTTCACTTCTTGATACACACATATCCCCCTGACGCTCTCCACCTTAGGCTTATGGATGAGAAACGAAGGACTGAGAGGAAAACTGAGGGCAGTCCATCTTTCCTTTTCCTTCCACCATTTTCAGTGTATGTAGCTGGCAAACACAGAGAAATAAAATGAGTGAGAAGAAGAGGATAAGACTCCCTGGTCATTGGTGTTCCTCAGAACGCCATTACCTTCTCTCTGCATTCAATCAAGCTCTGGCGTCTTGGGGCCGTCAGTGGCCCTGTTTACTCCATGGCAGATGTCACACGCTTGACCTGCATTGATTTGAGTTTCATCCCCACACTCCACATCCTGGGTCCTCTGGAATCCTATGCTCCTGATGGCATTGTAAACGCCCCAGGAGGACAGGGAGGAAGATAGACGCGAGGCAGATGCATACTGTCTGTCTGTCCTCTGATCACTTGCCTGCTATGCCATATGACTTCCCTTACAAAACACAAGCTCCAAGATGACATTCTTAGGAATTCCGGGACAGCAGAGCATCAGTGTGGGACCCTTTGTGCCTTCACGAGTTGCACCTTATAAAACTGGCCCTGGCACTGAGTTAAAAGGGCTAAGCAAAGATCCAATACAGTTAAAACACTAAAAAAAACATGAAGCTTCAATATTAGAATCAGACCGTTGAAGAGCTAGAGCTGTTTTTAAAAAAAGCCCTACTAATGGTAAACAATTATTGTACATATCACTACTGTAGACACTTAATAATGTTCTTTTCAAAAGAACGGTTTTGTGTTTGGATGAGAATTCCACAGTTTGGAATTGATTTAAGGTCATTACTCAAGACGAGGTACAGGGCAGTTACCAAACACTGGTACAAAGTCCATTAATTACCATTAAGTAACAGATAACTCATGCTGTTTCCTGAAGTACATAAGTTATGAATCTTGCTAAAATTTTAGCTCATCAAATTTGATTGCAACATCTGCACCATCTAAAGGTGTGGCTTTGACAAGACATTTAATCTGTTTATACCTCAGTTGAACCATGTGATTTTTGAAGACCCCCTGCACATCTAATTTTGGGAAAAAAACATTCTACCATCTTTTCTGGGAAGGATCCTTTTTAATAATGGACTACTTCCTGTTCTGAGCCAAAATAAGACCATCATGATGTTTTGGTTCACTAGTCACACCATGCCTCAAACAGCAACCTTGTCAGCTACAAAAGCAAATTGAACTCATGAATGTAAATAATGTCACTGAACTGTACACTTAAAAATAGTTAAAATGGTAATTTTATATTATATATATTTTACTTCAATAAGAAAGTTTAAAAAAATGCAAATCGAAGCTGGTGGTTTCTGCTTTTCCAAACAATTATGTATGTATCATAATATGTGATTCTCAACAAATATTTTGAATAAGAATGGCAAATGATTTATTCTCATTTTTTTAGTTAAGGCAAGGGAAGCAGATGCAACTAGTTGCTGATAGAACAAAACGTGAGACTTCTGGACTCCAGGTCAAAGTCTTTTTAGTGTTCTGTTTTTTGAGAAGAACTATGCATCTGTGATTGTGTCCACATCTGTTTCTTCATAGTTAAAATGGGGAGAACTAGTTCACAAAAGCTGTTATCAATCAGCTATGTTCATGTGTATCTCCTAGCTGAGCACCTCACCTATTGTAAGTAGAGAGTAAACGGACAATTTTTTTCCTATTGCACCCCTTCCCTGAGTCTATAGCTCTCTGTCTATCGATGTTTCCACTTGAGTTGGCATTTGCTTTTGAGTTGGTTTCTGTCTGCTGTAGTGATAAACGCTGCCTTGCAAATCTCAATATATTTTTCTGCACTATTCAGACTTCTTAAGATCCATCTTAATACCTGTGGTGGGATTGCTTTTCTGGTTTCTAGGAAGACTAGCAAAACTCATCGACTTTTTTTTTTTTCTACAAGGAAAATCATTGTGAAACTAAGTCTAATAAGGCAGACACCCTCTGATGCTCTCCTTTGAATAAACTGAGAGTCCTGCAGTCATTCCCATGAGCAACTGAAGGGGGTAAATTGCAATTTCTTCAAATTGCTGATTAAAGATCCAGGAGGTTCAAATTGTGTAGACTGCCTGAATCTACAGCAGCCAGCAATGCCTCAGTGTTTGCTTGTTTGTTTGTTTGTTTTTAACTCAACCCCTCATTTGGATTTTTAAAGGGTCTAGAAAAGTCTAACATAAAATTTCTTATGTCCTGGTGGAGTCTTAATCCCCATCCCCATGACTGTAGAGTGAGAACCACAGATGCTAGTGGTCCTTGTGCTGACAGTGCCAAAGAGCATTTACTGGTGCTCGACACTGATGTGGTGAAGCCAAACGGAGAATCCCACCAAGTGCGACCTCCATGCCAGGAGTCACTCATGTTCAGGGAGTTTAAATTAGTAAATAATCACAGAGAAAGCATTGTGGGTTCTAAGAGAGTAATTTACCAAATATATGACCGTGAATTTGAAGACTTATTTAAAAGTAGACTTTTAAAATGAAAACTTTAATGTTCTAAAGATCACAGAGGAGAGAATAAATTAGCTAATTATTGTGAAATATATTGAAAAGAAAGCCAAAGGCTTAACCAGTACCCATAATACCACACCATGAGAGTTGTATAGGGGAATTTGTCAAACTTTCAAGTGTACATAATGCCAATAATGGCAACTCATTCAAGGTTTGATGAAAAGAAAAAATATTGCTAATACACACACACCCATGTATATTTAACAAAAATAGCATTATACATTTTAAAAAAACTGACATAGAATATACAAAAAAAAAGATTAGCATGTTTCCAATAGCATGTAAAAAGAATAATGTAACACAACAAATTGTTGTTCAGTTTCATTAATAAAAGAATGGCATACTAGGGTAGAGCTTACAATGCTGTAACAAAGGGCCCCTGATCACAAAGTCTTTACTGAAACAGGAGTTTATTTCCCATGTAACATTACGACTGATGCAGGTTGGCGAGGTTGCTCTTCCTGTTGGGTTTTACTCAAAAGTGCTTTCTGATCTCTTCCTACTCCTCCACTCCGAGTGTCTGTTCTCTATCTGCAGACATCAAGACTCACCCCGACATTTGGCTCGAAGCCGTGGGAGGCGAAAACATTTTTAACAAGAGCAGTGGCAATTTCATACATAATTTCTGTGCATATTCTATTGGCAGAAACCTAGTCATAAGGCCACATCTACAGGCAAACTGGGAAATGTAATCTCTAGTTAGGTGGCCACATGCTCAGAAAGAGACAGACAACTAAGGGTCTACGAAATAGCTGTGCAAACTCTTCTTTCTGTACGTGATAGACACGAGAACCCCAAGGCACAAAGGGAAGACTATGAATATAGTGAAAACATCAATGGTTTCCAGGGGTTAGAGAAAAAAAAAAAAAAAAGACCAGACAGAGCACAAAGAATGCTTAGGGCACTGAAACTACCCTTTATGAATCTATAATGATGGATATATGTCATCAGACATTTGCCCAAATCCATAGAATGTACAACACCAGGAGCAAACCCCAATGTAAACTATGAGTCATAGACAAAATGTCATATGGAGGACATTTTGTCTATTATCCATACACGTAATCATACATGTGTTTGAAGACACATCACTAATATTAACACTTGATTGCTTTTTAGTGGTTTTATGGGAAAACATACCACTTTTTAAAGATTTTTCACTTTCTGAAAATATCAATTAAAATAAAGCTGTTTCATTCCACTATTCACTTGAAGAACAAAAAGTAAGAATGTGTGTCAGCAACTCAAAATGATATTTTCTTTGAAAGTGATTATTTTTTTAACATTTGAAGAGCCTAACATATTATTATTCCTCTCTACAGATATAAGTATGATTTAAAACATCTCCAAATCACTTTGAAGTGATTTATTTCAATGAATCTGTACTGGACTTCAAAAGTTAGGAATTTAAATGCCTAATCGATGAAATATCATTATACTTTTATTATCGTCATTATCTGACAATGGGTACAGTTCAATGGTACCAGCCAAAAGTTCTCATCGAATTCTTAATTTGCCTAAATCTCCCAAACCTACCCCGGATGAGTAAAGCTGAACAGACATGTGTGACTAAATTACAGGGAATCTCACTTGGGATCCTAGTTTACAACAAACCCCTGGACTGAAGTCCACTTTACTTTCACCTGACATATCTGGACATGAAGAGGAAGCAAGCCCAGGACTGGCTTCCATCCAAGGTCTCCAGTGGTGACTCGAGAGTCGTGCCCCAGGGTGGCTGTACCAAAGTCCTCTGTCCAGGTGCTCACTCATCATCCAAGCCCCCTCTGAACCACTCTGGACAGCCCTGTTGCAGCTACACCACAGCCCTGACCTGAAACAATATCCCAGGAACCTGCGCCATTAGGCTGGATCTCTAGGGGACCCTTCATTCTGCTCAGTTGAAGAAATTCATCACTAAAAGAAATGTGATTCTGCTAGACCAGAGGCACCCTGTGCCCCTGAGGGCCAAGGCTTTGGGTTCATTGCTATTTCCAGTGTTGGTTGGTATATGTCATTTATAGGCACTACAGACTTGAGTAAAATGAATTTCTTGGGAATTTTAATGCTGGCAATTTCATTTTCTATTTTTACTTTGCATTCATGGGCTACCTACAAATCAGACTTAGGAGATCCCAAGTGAGGAGATGTATATTTCATTATTTCACATGCAGACATCATATCCATTTCAACAGGGGTTATGTGGTCCCGCTGCGGCCAGACCTTTCCCTCTTCACATCTTCCTTTTTATTCTCATATAGCTAACTAAAAAATACTTCTGTTCCCAACCAATCCACCTATTAACTTTTTAAAAGACAAAGTTATTCTTCTTATAGTAGGCATATTTTATTAAGGGGATGTCTCATAACAACAACAACAAAAAAAAAAACGAACGCTTGCTACACAATGTTTTAATTGTATGTGTGTCAGTCATAAATTTTTCTGCCTATAGATGTTGTTCTCTTGTAATGAAACTGCTGAAAAGACAGAATCTCTATAGGATAATATCATACAACAGTAACACTGAATAAGTATATTAAAATTTTAAATCAAGCACATCTACTAATTGCCAGTGTGTTCTTGTAATAACAAAACACACTTAATTTTCTAGGAAGCTGTAGTATTACTAATGTGTAATAAGGTGGTTTAATTTGGCTCCATCTGGAAATATAATGCCAGTGAGCCTCAGGTTAGGTTGTCATTGGCTAGAAGCCATGGCCTTTCATCTCAGGTCTGAGCTCTGGATCTCACATCCAGCCTGGAAGAGACCAGAATCTATCAGATGAAGAGAAATGTCCCTTATACCTTCTGCACACTTTTGGAATCCTGAGATCTGAAAAATACAGCACCACAAATCAAAGATCTTGTTAATTTTTTTTTCACTTAGGATTTCAAAGCCTGTCTTAAAAACAGCATTTCATTATGAAGGATGCCCCAAATGACTATGGGAGGAGGAAAAAAGTTAAAACTTTAAGAACACATGCACTAAAAAAAAAGAATCTTCTTTGGATCAAAGTATTGACATTTTGTCCTACAAATCTACTTTAGAATGCTGTGAATACATTCAGAATACCAATATATTCTTTTTTTCAACATCTTTATTGGAGTATAAATGCTTTACAATGTTGTGTTAGCTTCTGCTTTATAACAAAGTGAATCAGCTATACATATACATACCTCCCCATATCTCCTCCCTCTTGCATCTCCCTCCCACCCTCCCTATCCCACCCCTCTAGGTAGACACAAAGCACCGAGCTGATCTCCCTGTGCTATGTGGCTGCTTCCCACTAGCTATCTATTTTACATTTGGTAGTATATATAAGTCCATGCCACTCTCTCATTTTGTCCCAGCTTACCCTTCCCCCCTCCCCGTGTCCTCAAGTCTATTCTCTACATCTGTATCTTTATTCCTGTCCTGCCCCTAGGTTCTTCATAACCATTTATTTATTTATTTATTTATTTATTTATTTATTTATTTATTTATTTATTTTAGATTCCATATGTGTTAGTATACAGTATTTGTTTTTCTCTTTCTGACTTACTTCACTCTGTATGACAGTCTCTAGGTCCATCTACCTAACTACAAATAACTCAATTTCATTTCTTTTTATGGCTGAGTAATATTCCATTGTACATATGTGCCACATCTTCTTTATCCACTCATCTGTCTATGGACACTTAGACTGCTTCTATGTCCTGGCTATTGTCAATAGAGCTGCAATGAACATTGTGCAGAATACCAATATATTCTTGAGTACTCTGCCAATTCAGGAGTATTTTCTTTTAATTTTTCATATCAAATATTTTCAAGTTGTTAGTGAAATGATTCACATATATAAATTTGGGTTTTTTATTTACTGCAACTCGTAATGATTTAGAAGTATTAAGGTTTGGTGAAAGATTGAACCTTTAATCCTGGAAAAAGGATCTCATGAAACACTAATTTTTCAAATCTATGAAACAAAGAATTAAAAGAGCATTAACTTCAGGAAAGAAATGCAAAACTATGTGGCTATACCCTGTTATAGTTAAAGTATCATCACTATTGTTTGCACTGAAGATAGTCATCCAAATTCTCTGATCTGTGTGTTAGTGGAAAAAGTATAAGTGAGTGAGAAGAGCCTCTTGGACCTCATACTAGTTCAAGTTCTTTGTTGCAAGTAACAGAAAACAAATAAAGTGAGCCCTTGCAAAATAATGAAAACAATTATAATTTGTTTATAAGTAGGGAGAAAATTTTAAAAAATAAATAAATCTAAGAGAAGGAAATAAACAGAGCTGCTCCAGAGTCTGTCGGCTTTGACCCTTGAACTGTACCATTAATTTATCTAAGATCCCAATTCCACATCTTTATGTTTCTCAGTACAAATTGTACTCAGACAAAGAGAATATGATTGAGCTTAGTAAGTGGTGGGCTGTGTTATGACAAAAAATATATGTGACGTGAGCCAGACAGTTCCCAGGAAATGGGCCAGTCAGGCACTCAAGGGGGTGCCCTACAGTGCAGTGAGGGCTCTGGTTCCCTGTGTGATGTAGGCGAGGCTGTGTCCAGTGTTTAAGGGTTCCCTCCTCTGAAAGGCTTTGTGGTAGGACTATTCATAAATATTTTACTTTTCATCACAAAATACTTGTTATTCCTTGACTTTAATGTGAAGAAACTGAGGCTTAAAAATGTGTCCAAAGCAACAAAGCTGATGAGAGACAGAACTTACGTTTCAAGGTTGGGTCCACCTGACTCTAGATCCTTCTCGGAAGAAATGGCATTTCTTCGAAATCCCTTCCATTTTCATCAAAGTGTTCTGTGTTCTATAAAGTCACAACTGGAACACAGGATCTAATGAGAACAGCATATAAAAACTAAAACTGTCTCTTTTCTTCGGTTATCTTCAGAATGATTCTTAGATGGAAGAAGTCACAGAGGATAAGGTTAGAGGAGACAGTTATGGAGCCAGACTGTTAGATGCTAGATATCTCCTTCAGTTTCTTCAATTATGAAATGGAGATAATGATGGTATCTGCTTACAGCATTGCTATATGGAATATATAAATCAATCTGTGGAAAATATTCACAACAGTGCTCAGCACGGGCATGTAAAGTGATACACGTTTATATGATTTTTATTATAATTTGATTTATTATTGCTATTTTTATTTTGCTTCACGTGTCAGGTGAAAAATTTATTTTTATTCTTTACTCCCTTTGCATTGGAATGCAGACTTAAGGAGCCCACCTCGGTCTCATATAATTTGTTTTTGCCTTGAGGAGTTGACAAAGAAAGAGCTTTGTTGTGAAGGTGACTCCATTTCAGAACAAGGGGCCAGTGAATTATTAAAGATAATAATAGGATTGTCTTATACTTAATATTTAAGTTATTTATTATTATTAAATGTATTATTAATTCCATATTAAATATTTAGATAAATGTTAACACTTGTCAAATTCTCATGAGACTTCAGTTTGTCCTCATGCCAATTCATGTGAAGTGGAACTCGCTAGAAGGAAGCAGAGAAAGAATTTTGAAGTTCACTCGGTCGTCAGTTCACTAAAGTCAGAGAGAATGAGAATCAGGCTGAAGACAAGCAGCTTTCTAACGGTGGGCCTGGGACTCCAGCCCAGATTTCTTGGGTTCTTCCGCACCTGGCACCATCTCGATGAAACGTGTCACATTTCCTGATCCTTTGTACTTCAGGCTTGACCTTCTCCCAGATGTATTATTTGGGCACATGAGTCTTAACCACAAAAAACATACACCTAAGGAGATTTCTCTTCCACAATCATCATCTTTGCTGAAGTGGAAGACTGCTGAGCAAGGGTATAGGATGATCAAATATATAATAGAAAAAACATACACACACAGGCAAATATATTTGAATTTTCTTACATATGACAGGAAAGGGCTGCAAATGAGAATTTCAGATGATTAGTAAGGTAACATTTTTGTGACTTAGGGAAGGCAATGATATCCCTCACTTTAATGCCAGAGTGTGGCAATTTACTCTTTATTCTGGTGAAGTACTTTAATGACTGCACTTATTAAATTTTCCAAAATATCACAGGCTAAATCTTTATCTCCTATAGTTTTACCAGATTTGTCTCATAATCACAAGTTGCTACTACCAATATCATCAAAATATTGAGATACATTATAATAAAGGCTTTTTTAAAAAAATTATGACCAGTTTCTGAAGGAGATTGTATATTAAGAAAAAGAGAAAAGTTGAAGAAATTCCTGTAGCAGTAAATAGCAGAGTGTTAATGTGTAGCACAAAGTACATTTATATATGCCCATGATAAAATGATACATTAATATACTTGTTAGTAGTAAAATATTTTGAAAACACATAAGTGAAATGTAGGTAAAAATCACCAGTATTCTCTCCACCTCAAAAATTATTCCAGCTCCTACAATATATATTTATAACTACATTACATAAATGTGTTCATAGTGCATAACATGTTTTATAAGCTATTTTTATTCCACTGAATATCTTCATATGTGACTACATTTATGAATATAATATAATCCTAAATGGCTGCTTCATGTCCTGTTTTAAGTATTCACTACCATTTACTCCACCAAATCTCTACTATAAAATGAGTATTTTGCTTTCAATTTCTCATTATTTATAAACAGAGTTGCAGTGAATATCCTTGCAGGTAAATCAATATGTAAATTCTTGTTTATATTTAGGATAAAATCCCAATAACAGAAGACCTTGTCATGCACTGGTATGATTAATGTTTCCAATAAGCATGTCAAATGAGCTTCCATAAAGACATTTACCTTCCTATCAGCAGTGTGTGGGTTGCTTCTGCTCTCCTGCCAAAGTTAGATCATTTCAAAAATCCCACCTCGTTAACCATTTAATGGGTTAAAAAACTGCTGTCATATTTTGATGACAATCTCTATTGTAACTATACTTATGTGTGTCTGTGTGTATATGTGTATATGTAGATATGTGTATATGCATGTGTATGCATGCAGGTGTAACACATGTACGTAGACTTGTTTGCATATGTGTATGCATAAATGCATGTATATATGTGTATATATGTACACATGTGTACACTCATATATCTGTGTGTGTGTACCTTAGCATTCAAGGTCAGGTACTTTAAAGAACAGCTTTATCATGGACCTCCATATGATGAGGATGCTTTGTCACCTGAGTGAATATCGTTTTAAGGCACCAACTGAATGGGAAAGAGGAAAATTAAGTGTGAAACTAGGAGGGTGGCACAACACCCCCGTCCAGGGGCTAAAATCCAGATATTTCTACTCGGCAACATTAAGTAGGTGAAAGACAGGGAACTTCAATTGCAGCTGCTGAATTTGGTGTTGCTGTCTCCTGAGTTTATGAGAATTTTTTCATTTTTCTTTTAAGAGGATACACTTCTTCACTTTTATTTATTATTATTATTTTAGGAATGTAACCCCATATGTGCCTCTTCCCCAGGTTCTCACCTTACAGGGGTGCTTTTCCCCAGCACACACGGATGTCCCCATCTGATGCTGCCCTAACACAAACGTGTGATTTGTTTAAGATCTGGGGGAAGAAAGGGGAGAAGAACTTATATTTGAAATAATTGCTGAAATTATAAAATCCTTGAAACTGATCTCTTCATTTACAAATGACCTTCTCAAGGCTGCAGCCACCTCTGGCCTCTTGCTCTCCCCAAAACCTCACACAGGACCGGGGTGTCCTTCCCCCTCTCCCATGTCCCCCATAATCCTTCCCTGATGGAGAGCAAGGCAACTGTGTTGGTTTCCCCTGCTTTCATCCTCCTGCCCTTCCCCATTACTGGCAAAATTAAGGCTTACCTAGGTCATTAGAAAGTTCAAAGGCTGTTATAAAATTCAAACTTTGGCATTCACAAACATATATTTTAAAAGACTTGTTACATTTGCTCAATTAAATCATTACCTCTTTTTATCTGACACCTTTACCATGAATAAGCATTCCCATTTTTTCCTTCTCATTTTAAATTTTCTTGCCAGTAGGGCTAGAATGACCAGGAGAAGGGATAGATGAAACGTTGCTTCCCCAGGACCAGCTCCATAGACGTTCTCCTGTAAGTGTTTGCCCTGCTGGCCATTTATAATGCACGGGCCCAAGGGCAAGTTCCAAGGCTCTGGCTTTTTGTTAGTTATGATGTTGTTGACCTTAGGGCTTTGGTGCGCACATGTGTAGCGTTATGTGTGCGTGCCTGTCTGTGTGTGCATCTGCATGTGTGTGCCAGAACCCACGTCTGTGCCTCAACCACAACCAGAGCAGACTGTGGGAGCACAGAACAAGCATCTCCCCACCAGGTGGGTGGTCTTCCTGATTTGCTGCTCTTCCTGAAGGGTTTGCTTGGGTTGAATTCATATTCATGGGGGGACAGTAATTTAGCTCCAGGACCTTCCTATTGGAGGCTGGTGGCCTGCAGATTGGATTCTACTGAATTCCTGAAGTTCCTCCTTCCCCAGTCACAGGAAATGTAGGAATGTTTCCATGCTGTTTCAGCGAGTTCATGTACATTCAGGAGAGCCAGGTGATGGACTCATTCTGTACTTCAGTTTTATAAGTATCCAAATGCAGGACAGCAGGTCTTTAGGTATATTATTTTCCCCACAAAGACATTTACAAACATCTCTTTGTATTCACTTCTCACTTTTTTTGATCTTTTCTTCCTTTTATGAATTCCAAGGGCTTCCTTCCCTACCGCTTTGTACAATCACAGAGGTCTGCAGAAATGAGTGTTTTGTGTACAGCGAACACTGCTGCGTTTACATGAGACAGGGCTCCATGTGTCTCACATGGATCCCGACTTCCAGGCACACGATCGCCGTCCACAAGGACAGGTCACATGGGGGCTGAGTCCAGCCCTTTTAACTGGGTCAGTTGCCAATTCTGATTGTGTTGTAAGCACATCTTTACGGAAAATTCTTATTCCGTTATGAAGGAGCATGGATAAAGTGATTGAGTTTCCTGAAGCATAAATCTGGCCATGTCCCTTCCCATCTCAAATACCTCAGCCACGTTCTAAGGCCAGACGCCCTACTGGACAGCAAAGTCCAGAGTGAGGAAAAGACACGTTTCTGTGCAATTTCTCCCCTTCTAGCCTCTTCACTTCTCTTCATTTTAACAAGACTCGCCCTTCATGTAATCATTTGCCTCTGAGCCTTCACCCAGTTGTTGTGTTTTTCTCCCCAGAAGACCCTTCTCCTTCTCCACGCTCACGTTTAGATTCTATGCTTTCTAAGAACATTCCAAGTGTCTGTTCCATCAGAGAACGTCTGTGAGTATCAGCAGTAGGACTCGGCCCCCTCACCAGTTAGAACCAGCGTCTTCCTCCTCTTTAATCCACAAATGCTCGGAAGTACTTTATAAGCACAGTTTTGCTCAGTTCATTGACTATGAGTGAAACGGGGTGGAGAGAGGCTTTGGGGTTATATTTGACTCATAGCCCTGCTACATTGGGGCTTTATAACGAATTTGCTCTACATAAATCTTCCCTAAATTTGGTCCTTTCTGTGAAAAATGGGATCATAACCACTGCGGCAGGTACTGCTGGTTGGTTGATCCAAACCTGTGCAGGAGTGTAGAGGCTGGAGAGCTAAAAACTGTGTTTTTCAGACTAATAGAGGCAAAGATACTAGAAGCACTGTCACTTCTGTCCATCAGAGTTACTTGGAATGTTGGAATGGATCCTAGGGGGTAGAGGGGTTTTGTGGGACACCTGTTCTGTGATTTGCTCTGGGAGCCAACGGCTGCTTCGTGGGTTCATGAATTAACTGTCATGTCCTGATTCCACAAGCCAATGGCTTCCTTGATGGTGTAAGTCTAGTCTACGTGTTATCAAGGTAATCAACCCTGAAACCTCAGCCTAGATTGGCTTTTCTTCAGTCCTTCTGACAATCGGTAGCCTATAATAAATCCCTTTTTGTTTAAATAAGCTAGAACTGATTTCAATCTGTGTGATTGAAACCAGAGTCATACAACAACTTTCCAGGATGTTTGTGGCAATTAAATGAAATAATACCTATACCTACCTACAATAATCATTTACATATAGAGAATGCATTACATTTTTTCAAATTAAAAATAATCTTACTTTGTTAACTCCGTATTTCTTAGGTGTGGGATAGTCTGATGCAAGCTCATTGAGGATGAGACCCAGGGTTGATTCATCTGTCCATTGCTCTAAATACCCAGCACCGTGTATTTCTACATGGCAGACACCCACTAATACATTTTGAATTAAGAGAGGTAAAGAGTGATAAGGAATATTTTTCATTCAACTAATACATTTTTAAACTAATAAACTGTCATGAGACATTGTACATTTTGACGTTTTTAAGGAAGAAACAGAGAAAACGTCGCTGCTTATTCTTGATTTTCTTTAAACCTCAGTGACCAAACAAAAAGCTAAAAATGTGACCTATGCAGCTTGGTTTTAATTTACTCACTGGATGGCTTTTCCACTGATGGTACATTTCAATGACAAAGGGAAATAAATACAACCATTGTTTAGGTCTGTTTTTAGGAGAAGTGTTCTGAAGTCCTCTTGTAAGATGCTTCATGTGAAATGCCAGAGAATATTTCTATATAGAAAGTGTGTGCTTAATTTAAATACGCTAAAGAGAGGACAGGAGATCTATCAGTGGTCCTGTCAGTGACAGGGGCAAATGGTCCTAATGCAGTTCTACCAAATGTACCACAAATCTCATTTGATAATTTTCCTCACCTCCTCAAGGGCGTAGTTGACCCGCCTGTGTATAGTTTCTGTAAAGGCTGGTGGAAAACAAGCCCAATTCCTATTTGTTTCTGGCGCTTTGAAAAGAATTATTTATTGCTTTGATGGGAATGTGCTTCTCTCTCCTCATACTGAACCTTAGTACTGTGCTTCTGGAATGATAATAATCTATTTCTTTCCTCACACTACTGGGCCCACAGTGACCCTGTCTGACCCAATTGAAATTGATTTTGTTGTTGAACTCCTAGCTGGTGCAAATTAATCTTAGATCCATACGAGATCAGGGAAGCAAGACAGAGAGTACAAAGACCTCAAGTACTGAGGGAAAAATTAGTTCTGGAGAAGGTATTTTAAGTTTGGCAAGATAAATGGCCACAATGACTTGCTTTGATAGAACATCTGCAGGAAAGGGGAAGAGAATGACAGGGGCTCTCTGAGAAAGGCTGTAATTTAATAGCCTAATTTCCTGCCCAGCCCTGCAAAAGTATCTGCTCCTGAGAGCTGATGGAAATCACCAGGGGTTTGATTTGGTCCCTAGTGTGGAATAAGCTGAGACCCATCTTCCTCTCAGACTCTTGAGGCAACATTACTTAGCAGGCCAGGTTTCTGAAGCCTCATTATACAGTAAACATTTGAAGGTTTTGCTAAGTTTATCCCTGACCCCCAAGAGGGATTGGTGATGCCTGTCTGCCATGTGACACCTATGTTCATCCTCCATTTAGTGGAGGAAAGTGATTTTTTTTCGGGGGGAGCTTTTATAACTTACTATTTCCCCTAATAAACAAATACAGCTGTGTTGCCTCACAGTTGAAACATGCATCTCTGTCTTTAAAGGGGTCCCCGCATCCACATCTAAGCTCTGCTTACTTTTTACATCCTCCCCACATCTACTGAAATAGCTCTAGTACACATTTTCTGATTCTTATAAAGGGACCGTTCTAATTAGTCCTCTAACACACTGAGCTCATTTCCACTCTTTGCGTGGTTCCCCTCTGAACAGTACACTCTTTGACTGGCCTTGGGGAAATCCTATACTCGGGGTCCTGCTGCCTGTATTGGATTATGGATGCTCCCTGATTCCTGACTTACCGCACTGAACACAAGGGCCAGTGGAACAGACACGTGTGTGCTCCTGGTACTTGCAGGCTTCTTAGCCCTGAAATGTCAAGATCCGAGTAATGGATTCTGAAGTCACTGTTTTATCAAAACGAAAACCAGGGCTCCACTGCTCCCCTAATCACCCCAAATTTCATCTTCACACAGAAGCCATCATCATTTTAATTTCTATCTAAAAATTTTTACACAAATAAATTTTCAAAAACCTTTGAGTGACACTAATGCCATGTTATAATTAAAATGTGATGACACTGGGATTTTCTTAGGGTTTTTAAACTTATTTGTTTTATAATAATGTTTAGCTGCCAAATACCAGTATTTTAAAACTTATCTCTTTACAATTAATACATTTATTTTAGCTGAAAACAAAATAAGATATTACTTTTTAAAATGTTTAATGTAATCAATTTAACATAATTGAAATCATAGTGGCAAACCTGCTCTTTTCTTGGAACAATGTGTTACAATTTCTATTCTTCTATATGGATTCTATAATAATAATTTTAATGTATTGTAATGTTCCATATTTTGTTATTATTTATAGTATTGGAGGGACATATCCATTGTATATGTTTATGTTTTTATTAAATGATTAGTTTTTGAATAAGTTCTAGGAGCTCAATTTATGGAATGTAAAAGTATACAAGCATAGATGATTCTTGCTATTTTTTGACTTTTTATTTTTTTTACAAAAGGGTTACATCAATTCTCAGAGCCACCAACAAATGCTACCTGTTTATGCATGCATGTGTGTATGTGTGCACACATGACCAAATTGCATCCATTTATATTGATCTTAAAAAATAAGGATTTGTAGTACCTTCCAGACTTCTTATACATAAAGGCTCCACAGAGTATTTCAGAGAATTATTGCTCTATTCAATCTTCCACCAGTGCAAAAATAATTTAAATGGAAAAGCTCATTGTAGTTGGAGAGGATCTGGCATAAAACCTACAATTTGTGGATGGGCAATTCTATGATGTTCTTATTCAAAGAAATGATGTCTTTGCCTGTAAAACCAAACATGACCTCTGACTCTAATTCACTTGGGTGTATTTATTTATGCTTTTAAATAGGTTGCATATTAAGTTTATCATAAGGGTATTTTAAAAGAATGAAGTGAAAACATGTGAACTTAAAAGACACATTAGAACTCCTAGGAAATGGATCAAGTGTGAAAATGAAGCTATGACAGAACTATTTGAAGAAGAAAAGTATATGGCCGGCTCTTGGATTTCTGCATAAAGTACTCTGAATTATGAAAAGTTATTTCTGCCTGAGAGGTAGTCCGTCACTGGATTAAATGCCAAATGGACCTGCTTGATTTAAGAGTATTCCATTCACTTGAAACTGAAAGACATTTAAAGACAGCTAAAGAATTAAGGATCCTTCTTTAATTTAAGAACAATGCAGTAAGTTCCCTACATACAAACGACTTCTGTTCAGAGAGTGCATTTGTCATAGTCTAATTTGTTTGTGAGTCCAATTTGTTAGTAAGTTAGCCTAGGTATCCAACTAACACAATCGGCTCTATAGTGCTGTACTCTAATAGGTTTATAATACTTTTCACACAAAAAATACAGAAAAAAAAGCACAAAAAATAAGGAAAACTTTTTAATCTTACAGTACAGCACCTTGAAAAGTACAGAAGTACAGTACAATGGCTGGTACACAGGGGCTGGCATCGAGTGAACAGCAGGAAGAGTTACTGACTGGAGGAGGGAGAGGAGGTGGGAGATGGTAGAGCTGAAGGATCGTCAGCAACAGGAGACAGAGGGCAAGCTGCAATTTCACTCGCACCTGATGTTGACGGAACGCGTATTCAAGTCTTTGAAAGTTTGCAACTTGAAGGTTCCTATGTAGGGGACTGACTGTAACACAAATTAAACAACCCCCCCACCCCAGTGGATGAACGTTCATTAGCACTCCATTGGCTGAAGATGTCAAGTCCAGGTGGGTGGCAATGCTTTGGCTTGAGGTTCCTCCACTATTTTTCTAAGAAAACTCTGAAATGCCTACATTTTCTTCCAGTGAGGGTGTGTGTAAACAATGTTTATGATTTGGGTTTTCCTCAAGAAAATTCTAGGGAGAAATACTAAGCAAATTATTGGAATTCCCTCTAAAGGTCTAAGGTACTTGATGAGAGTCGGGGTGTAAATGCTGAGACCAGATCATTTATATGTCTTTGGCTTTTGTTTCTTAGCAGACAAAAATGCCAAAATGTCGATCTCAACAATCTGTTTTTCCAAGGAAGCATTTCACGTGCATTGGGAAAGATGAGTTCCACATGTGCATGAAGCAATTCTCACAAATCCAAAATATCTAATGATAAGCTCATGATACATGAGCAGTTACTCTCTGGTTACTAATTGGTACAAAATGTTAGGAATCAGTGACATGTAGTGTTTACTGATTTAACCAGGCAAAGCAGGTTATGTTCACTTAGTCATGGACTAATCCTTCAGATAATCAATACTGTAATTACAGTATATAAAGAAACAACAAGGAAAAGGAAGTTGTAATAGCTTATTGTAAATGACGTCTTTCTGGTGTGTCTGGAACATTTCCCAAAATAACTACAGCTCATTTTTTTACATTGTGCTTCACTCTGCAGATATATAAATCAGATGATTATCTAATTGGATTTGGATTCTTTCAAAAATTATTAAATTTGTAATTTCTTCTTCTCACAGTGTGTTTGGGAGTCATAATACACGAGACAAATGGTTGGGAGCATAATTAGGGCTCAAGAATAGAGCATATGTTACATTTAACCTTGGGAATATAGAGGTTGAAATGCAGAGTTTGTTTAACCTTGATTTTAAGATCTAATGAATAAAGTGCCTGCTAACAAGGAAAAAAAAGTCATTGTAATCATATAAAAAGACCCACAGAATTAAATTCACATACAGTTAAAAATTATCTCTATTATTTTACAATATTGTCAACTAATATTAAACTCTTTAAAAGCTTTTACATTAGAGTTGACTAGAAAATAAAGAGTCTCATTTGATCAGTAATATACTCTGGGAAGGTCTGTTTTTCTGCCACTGATTTTCTGGTTTACTTTGAAGAAATCTCACTCTGGCTATCTCTTTATTTGTTAATTCAGTTCTACAGTGAATCAATGAATCACATAACATAAGTAGACAAAGCACTTTCGGGACTGTTTGGGGCATTAAAGCATCCTAGAATTTCTGTCAGTAATCTGTATAGCCATTTAGAACACGTTCTCATACAAGTTTAGTTCAATATTGCTCATCTGGGAAAAGGAGAAAAAGAACTATCACAGACCTTTTTCCAGGCTGTGATTCCATTATTTAAGAAAGACAAGTAAATGCAAGGGAAGACAATCAAATAAGTAATTTTGAAAGGCATCACTTACCCTGACACAGAGGGCACAGAGGGGACTGGGGGTGCTGGGAGCAGCGGCCACTCATCTTCTGCTCCTATTGCGCGTTCCGCGATCCGCTCCTGATGCTACTAAGTCCCCTGGTGATCCACCATGGGACACAGCTCTTCATCTCTTTCCACTCAGACCTTTCCCATGAAATCGCAAGCCTTGTCTCAGCATCCTTAACCCTAACGTGTGGTTAATAATGTGATCTCAAAGATGACTGAAAATGCAGTGAAAGTCTTCACGTAAAGTGTTAAGTTTGGTACTCAGCACAGTGTGAGAACTCAGTGCAGGCCAACTACTATTATTATCACTATTATTATCACCACCATTGGCTGTCATTGACATAACATTAAGTTATAGAAAATTCCAAGTATAAACCATGAATTCAAACTTCCAGAGTTCCAAAATGAGGACATATGGAACATTAAACCCTGCCTCCTGAAAACATTCATATCACACAGTATTCTCCTGCCTTAATCCTGAATCTGGTTTATTGATTGATTGATCAATCGATTGACTGATTTGAAATATATCTGGTGTACAGTAATATTATGTAAATTACAGGTGTACAATATGGTGATTCACAATTTTTAAAGATTATACTCCATTTCTAGTTATTATAAAATATTGGCTATATTCTCTATTTGTACAATATATCCTTGTACCTTACTTTATACCAAAGAGTTTTTACCTTTTAATCCCCTACATCTATATTGCCCCTCCCCCTTCCCTCTCCCCACTCATCACCACTCGTTTGTTCTCTATATCTGTGAGTCTCTCTCTTTTCTGTTCTATTCACTTGTTTGTTGTGTTTTTTTAGATTCCACATATAAGTGTTATCATGCAGTATTTGTCTTTTTCTGTCTGACTTATTTTACTTAGCATAATGCCCTCCAAGTCCATCCATGTTGCCTCAAATAGAAAACGTCATTCTTTTTTATGGCTGAGAAGTTTTCCATTGTATATACACAAATGAAGATGCTATAGACAATGTTTGTGTCCCCCAAATCCATAAGCTGAAACCCTAATCCACAAGTTAATGGTATTAAGAGGCGGGGACTATGGGAGGTCTTCAGTTTAGGAGAGCAGAGCCCTCATGATGGGATTAGTGCCCTTATAAGAAGAGACAAGAGTGAGAGAGGGAGAGAGAGAGAGAGAGAGAGAGAGAGAGAGAGAGAGAGAGAGAATCTCCCTCCGCCATGAGAGGACATAGTGAGAAGGTAGCCATTTGCAAAACTAAATAAGAGTGCCACCCTCTGACCATGCTGGTATCCTGATCCAGACTTCCAGTCTCCGAAACCATGAGAAATAAACTTGTGTAGTTTATAAGCTGCTCAGACTATGATACCCAGATATGAAGAGCATGTCAGGCCTGAAGGGGAGAGGTCAAGGGAGATGGCAGAAGAAGCAAGCTCCAGGAGGTGGAAGGGTGCACACCTGATGGAGAAAGTGAGATGCAAACGCATGCTCAGGTTGGTTCCCACGTTTTCCCTCCTTCTTTCTGAGTCCTCGGCCTTCTGGTCATGTTGGTTTTTCTTTTTCTTTTTTTTTTTTTTTTCAGTTGAGCTCATTCTTTAGTCACTTCACAGTACTTTTTGAAGACCTGCCATGTACCAGATGGTATCCTGGGTGTTCTAGTTGAACAAGACAGAGAAGTCTCCCACTGTCAAGGAGTTTATGGGAGCTCCATGCCCCAGGTATGCACAGGGGAGAGGGAAAGTTAAGGGGCAGAAAAGGAAAATCAAACAAAGAAGAGAGATGGGGGCTTGGGGTGGGAGACAGAAGACATAAGCAGCGGTGATGTTTCTCTTCTTCAAATCAGGAACATATAGGTCTGGGTGAATTCAGTGCCACATCTCTGGGTCTGTGGGTGACCTCTCTCTCTTTCTCTCTCTCTATTTCTGTGGACATAGAGAAAGGGACAAATTCTACTTTGTTGCAACCCAAATTCCACCTACACTCCTGGGGAGAGATAGATGGGTCCACACTGGTCTTCCCTCCTCACAGTGGGATAGAGGATCACGCCCTTTGCAGGGCTGCCATATAGATTCTCATACTGAAATTTGCCTTCTACTCTCTTACCATTTCTTCTCTAGATCTGAGATCCTCAGGACACCCTTCCCCCTATGGGAACTTTTCTTCCAAATGAAGTCCTCCTTGGAATCACAATATGTAAGACAGGTAGTTGATCTGCTGAGTGCTGAGGGCAAAGTGTCTCTCTGAACAGCTTCCCTGTGGTTGAAACACTAGCGGCATCCATTGACATAAAAGGTGAACATGTGTTGTGTCTTGCCCGGGACTGTTCTGGTTTATGCTTACTGTCCATCCGTTACTGTGAGTACTGCCCTCTCTCACTCTAATAGCATCTGGTACAGACAATAAATAAAGATCATGGTCAGTCTATTGCTAATTAATTGGCAACCAGAGACCTGCTTAAAGTCATACAACTAGTTAGAAACAGTCATTAATGAACCCAGATTTCTTGGGTGTCCCCTCTTAATATTCAGGATTTTCCCTCTATGAATAGAAAAATTCCTAACCAATGTGTCAGGTGATAGCAGTTAGGCTGGTCAGCTTCTGGAGGCTGAGGAAGAGCAGTGGGTCTGCTTCCATATTAAAACAGAATAATAATAAACCATCTTGCTGTATGTTAAGAGTTGGCTAGAAATGTGAGGTATACATAGTGCTGAACTCAGAGGGCACACAGTTTCAAAACTAATTCCCATAGCTATATAGGAATACATCTCAAAACAATTGAACCAGTCAAGTTGTATGAGGCCCTAGGTGTTTGAAACAAAAAATTATTCAACACTTTCTGTCAGATTACTCACTGGTAGCTGCAGTTCCCAAAGGCTGCTATCTGGGAACCCATCTAGGTCAGCTCAACCAGGAAAGAGGTTTTCCAGAAACAACCATCACATTGAATGCAAAGCAATTTGTTAAATGCTCACGGCCACCTGATCCTGGACCATGCTGCTGTCCCTTTATTTCACTCCTGTCCACCACCCCCTGGACAGTGCAGGCAGGCCAGACTGCACGTGAGCTGGGGGGACAGGCCCTGGGTTTGCCCACCAGTCACAGGGGAGCTCCTGCAATCCTACCCAGAGGGCTTGAAACTAATACTGAGGCCACATCATTCATACACAGGATTAAACCTGGGGCAATGAAGCTCTTGACTACCATTAACATTTTGGGTTGGTTGTTTCACATTTAATTCTAAATTGGCACCTTTACAGGCTTGGGGACAAGGGAAGATGGATGCCTGGGGGAACACAGTCAGATTGGGGTATGTAGGAACTCACTTCTAACACATGCAGAGCAGTCCCTCAGATACCTTCCTGCTCGTGGCCAGACAGTTCTTCACATGGACAAGAAATCTCTGTCCTTGTAGAACAATAACATACGGCCAACTCCTGCCCTACTGTCCTGACCCCTGGTCCTCACCTGACCTCTGCTCTCCCTTTGTGGCAGAGATGAAGCTTGCCTGGGACTAAGGCTATCAGAATGAGTTCATTGCCATTTCTCCACCCAGACCTCATTGACTCTTACAAACAGCCAGACCAAGGACCGCTAGTGCCTCGGATTCCACAACCCTAGAATTTCTCCACCTGTAATTCTGATGTCTGCATTGTACAGTGTGTTAATTACATAATATTTTAATGGTGGGACATCTTTAAGGTTCTGTGAAACTACTGAATTGTCCATGGTGTGGTCACCTCCTTTTACTGATGTGCAGAGGCTTTACTTTCCTGTACTTGCCGTGGGTTTTCAAGGTAAAAATGAGGTAATCTGCATGAGCAGTCGGCCTTCCCAGGGACCCTAGGTGCAAACAGATCTCCTGTTTGTTTTCTTCTTGTGTTATGCCCTGAGGATCTACATAGGCTTGCAGGGACATGTGGAGGAATGCAAGTGTGTCTGGGATACAGAAGAGCAGCATAACCCACCCACGTTTTCCTTATACTAATTCCTCACTCTAATGAGATCCTTGGGGGCAAAGCCAGTTGAAAATGAAAATAACTAAATAAGCCAACCTCTGGTGGCACTCAGGAGGCAAACCTGAGACCCGTCCTCACTATAAATCAGGTCTATTAAGTACATCTCTGTACAAATATAGGGCAAAGCATTAGAAACCCTGTTTTTCAAGGAGATATAAAAAATCTTGTTTACTACATCTTTGAACACTTCTAGAAAACCACTAAGTTTTCTAAGTATGTAAGGAAACAGCTTGTGCCTACTTCCTCATCCATTTCTACAATAAAAAGAAAGCCAAGTGTCATGCAGGTAAACACACCTGTCACTAATCACTCTGCAACTGAAAGAGTGGTCATATATTGCTGGGTGCCCAACAAACTGACATTTGTGTTTGTGGTTTCCAGCTTTGTCATTCATTGTTTATAGTTAATTTCTTGGTTTTCTCTCTTCTTTTCTTTTTCCTTTTGGAGGAGTGCACATCAGAACACAATTTGCAATGGAACCACTTACACCTAAACTTTCAACTCTAGAGTATTTGACAACCTGTAATACACAGAAAGGCTGCCACCCACAGGTTTTGGTTTTGTAACTTGAGGAACTTTGGCTGGCCTAAAGCAAATTAAAATCTGTAAAGATCAGTGAGTCTTGCTTTTTCAAGCAAAATTATACTTTGATTTTTTTCTAGTTTTATTGAGATAGTACATTGTATAAGTTTAAGGGGTACAGCATGATGATTTGATGCGTGTATATACTGGGGAATGATTACCATGATAAGGTCAGTTAACATCCATCACCTCACATAGTTAGAAATTTTATACTTTAATTCAAGAAATTAGTGAGAAAGGGAAATTAGAGCACATGAGGATGAAGATGACTGATGTGTTTTCCCACTCCCTTTTCCAGGCTAAATGCAATGCCAAGGGACACAAAATGTCACTCACACAACTTTTGAGCTGAGCCTGAGGGAGGGAGTGGAGTTGGTGACCTTTCTGAAAGGCCCTGGACCGGGGATTTCCATGGCTCTCTGGAAAAGAGTGATGACCGCACAGCACCTGTCAGGTACCCAAACTGGTCAGGTGCACCAGAGAGCCATGCCAGCAACACGGTGGGAAAGATCATTTCCCTTTCTTTCCTTTGCCCACTTCACCCAGAGAAGTGATTGTGGGCTATGCTGACATCCAGGTGCATTCTTCTCAAACTTATTTGGGGTAGGAAGTAGCAAGCTACTGCTAACCTTTTATCGACAAAATACATTTTATGCAAAGGACTTTGGATTAGAGATTTGTATCATGTTCTCTTTTGCTGAATTCCTGCACCTGTTTTTGGGAAATACTCACACATTTCTGCCTTAATATCTTGCATCAAAACAATAGAATACAGTCTTAATATTAGTGACATTTGATCCCCAGAAAAGGTAGTTTTTAAACATCTCCCACTTTGGGTATTTGGTTAAAGAGAGGGCATATGACAACTCAAAAACCCTTGTGGGGTTGCTTACCTAGACCCATGTGAGGGGTACTAGAGTTATAACTCACATGCACCACTACATTTTTCTTAGAACATTGTGAGACAATGTAAATAATGCCCTTCAAATATGGACAATTGGCTCTTTCTTACACTTATAGCAGTGAAAATTAAATTTTCCATTAGCCAGTTTGGATTGTTTCTTATTTTCCAAATACATCTCTCTAGGAGATAAGCAACTCCCTTACTGAAGAGACATTTTTGTCTTAATCAGATGGAAATTAGGGATCAATTTGTTGATGAGGGGCATGAAGGGAAATTTTTGAGCTTCGCATCCATTGATCATTAAAAAGATGTCTGGTGCTGGCACATAGGTCCAGAGCAATTGAAATGGCAATGATGTTTCCACGAGGGATTGTGAGTATGGGGGAGAGAACTTGTCTTCAGGGCACCCAGGCTTGCTCTGTCACAGTAGAGATGTCCTTGGCCCCAGTGAGTTTCTTCACTTTACACTCAAAGTAACATTTTAAGAGCAAAACATGGTATAGGATTTGTTTTCCCTAAAAGATAAACTACCATTTAAGAGTTTTCATTCTAGGAAGTTAGATGTGACAAAAAATTTCCACACAGTGTAAGGATTTCTTTTTGAAAATAACTCTTAAAAAGATCACAGTTTCCTCTACATCTGAAGATAATCCACTGTGATGTTGTTTGGTTTACCTGAGCATGAAAACCAAAGAGCAACTAAAATATTAGATAAATCATCAAAAAAATGCAGCTCACGCAATGTCATCAAGCCTCTTAAATTAGATACAGCGGTTGAATTTCATCCTTACGGCGGCTGTAACAAATATCTTGTGGGTGTCAGCCATTTATTGAAAGTCATTATTATCCTAAAATCAGCAAGTTTTCAGTGTCTTTCACATTACTGCCAAGTTTTGATTAATTTGAGCACAGAAACAACAAGAATTGTTTTCGACTGGCATTTTGCTTTTTAGGGGAAAGTAAATCCACCACTTCATCTGGTTTTCCATCACAAGGAAGTACATTTTAAGATGCTCACACTCAAATTCTGCTTCATGTGTCAGCATGCAGTTAGCTTTCAAAGCCTTAGACACTTACCTCTACAATACTGTATGGTCATAATTGAGCATTTTGCAGACCCAAAGGATCTGTAATAGTACCATTTTTCACAGAAAGACTCCATTACCTTCTCAGACTCTAATTACCACTCAGGGGGTTCAGGTTTACACTCTGGGCTCAATTCTGGCTCTTTGAGAAACAGAGACCTGAATTGTTGAATCATTCTGGATGTCACTGCAGTTATCAGAAGCTGGGATATTAATCACGGCCACCATCCTGTGTACCACGTGGTATTGTTGCCTGATTTCTCTCAGTAGAAAATCAGAGCTGAAGACCAGTGGGCACTGTGCTCTGTGTGTTTCCTGCATCCCATTATTCCGTTCTCTCAACTATTCCAAGATGTAAGCATTGTTCTCACCCACACTGTATAAGCGAGGCAACGGAGGCTTCAGGAAGTGATGTCTAGCCACCACACTCAAAACCACAGGGATTAGAAATGATGGATCAAGAGGCACTTTGTGTCCCATGTGACCCCAAAGTCTGAGCTATGCTGCTCTGAAAGTGTATTCACACCTGGCCAACTCCATGGCCTGGGGTCTGTATCCCCAGAGCAAGTTTAAGAATGGAATACTAGTCAGACGCACAGCTGCAAGGACCAAAGTGGAAGACGTGTTTTGAGCGACCTTCCTGGAGAATATTCTGCTCTATCCATTTGTGTTTACTCTTTCCCAAACGTCAGCCACCGGATGTAACCTAGTAACTTGTTTTTCTTCTTGTGGTTACTGCTGAAGGTGGGAAGAGTAGAGACCTTGATCTAATTTTTGTTTTTTGCAGTCATAAATACTTAACAAACTGTTTCCTGGTGTCCTCTTTAAGCACTTCTGAAAGGCAGTATTTTTTTAAAGAAATGACCTTAAATTCCTGGCCACACTTAAATGATCCAGTAGTGAACATTTGATCTAAATGGGGTCAAGGAAAGCCCCAACTCCCAGAAATGCGGGGACAATAGAATGGAGAAGAGCAGGTGTGGGACGAAAAAGAAATGACATTAGACCATGGAGGTATCTGAATGCTGTGCTGAATGCTGCTGGACTAAGCAGCTTGGACTTTATAAAGCTCCCAGTGAATGGCGAAAACACAAAGCTTCCCTTAGCTCTGTCTTTTAAGAGACCTGGCCTTCCACACATACACACATTCAGTAATTCCCGGGTTGACATTTTCTTTTCTCTGATTCTCCTAGAGTTTTCTGACCTTTGCATAAATGCTGGAAAGGAGGCTGCTTGTCTGCAGTAGTGTGTGTCTCTTAGAGTGAGGGGGGACGGGCAGGGTGTCAGGAAGTGGGATTTGAGGAGCTTTGTCTGCATTAAATGCTTCTAATTTTGGAGCAGAGCATGAGTGGAGAGAGAGCCATGGGGGCCAATTAAGAGGAGACAGTGGACTCCAGGGACATTTGGCTCAAGCCATGTGGCACCACAGCCATGTCATTTCCAGGCTGGCCTGTGATTGTGCATCTCGCTTCCCAGGGAGAAGTGCAATGAGAGAAGATGAAGGAGGGAAGGAAATATCCCACAGGGAAAAAAGGAAGAGAGCAGCCTCAAAGTGACACTGCTTCAGGCAGGCTGTGTGCTCAGGATGCCAGGCAAAGATGAGGTCTGCTCTTCAATACCTAAGGGTTTTGTTGTCAAAACAATGGTGAGAGCCTACGTCTTCATAATGGATGGTGTGTGCAAGGACTTTTCTGTGTCATCTGAGAGTACAGCACAGCCCCCTCACATCCAGTCAGCTATTCAATGGAAACTTCTCTCAGGTGAAGCTTAAAATTATGCAAACAGAA
This sequence comes from Mesoplodon mirus, assembly GCF_964341445.2. NCBI lineage: Eukaryota > Metazoa > Chordata > Mammalia > Artiodactyla > Ziphiidae > Mesoplodon > Mesoplodon mirus. Next base: position 27,658,897 of record NC_138990.1, on the reverse strand, counting down.
GAGCAGAATGTATACACTCAGTTTCTACCATCTTCCAAAGGAGTCAACTTCCTAGGATGTTATAAGAAATTCCCCTAGCCATGTTTTCTAAATTATACTGTTCTCAACGGCCCCAGGACAGTTTATCTATTCATTATGTTTTTGTTTTTGTTTTTTTGTTTGTTTGTTTTTTGCATGCCCACCTGTCTGTTAAGAGGCAAGTTAGGCAAAGAGGTGCTTACAAATTCGTAGGGGCAATAAAGCATGCTGATCTGATGATGATTTTGGAGATGAGTAATTCAATGCCTTGCACAGGTCATTTTGTGGTGGAGGCACATTTGCTCCTTTCCAGAAGCAGTTCCTTGATAACAGGAAGGTGTGTCTTGTAGCTCTGGTCAGGTGCCCCTTGCTGGATGAGTTTCACAGCATGAACTGTTTATTTTGGTTGAACCTGTTACTGCTGGAGCAAGCTCATTTTTTTTTGCTTAGAATTCTTTTTTTTGTGAATGGCAAATAAGCTCAAAAGGGCCCCTGGTGAACAGGAAGAAAGATTGTTTTACGAGTTGATGGGCTCCTCCTTTGGGGCATGTAGAGATCAAAGCCAACAAGTATTACACAAAATACATCACAAAATAAGGTTCTAATCACTGTACACTTATCACCGGATGCTGTCAATAATGGGATTGAACTAACTTATTCTCCACCTAATAAAATGGTTAAGAGATATACGTTCAGGACATTAGTCACACACACACACACACACACACACACTGTGTGTGTGTGCATGCAGCATCTTAGACAGTGTTTTCCCATTACACATGTTTGTGTAAACCAGGAAGGAAGTTCTCATGCTAATTAATTTCAAGTTTAAAACCTTTAGGAATGAAGTGATTGTGTCAAAATGAGGAGCTCTGGTCCATGTTTACCGGGTCTTGGTCACTGGTGTGTCCCAGTGGAACCTGGGATGGGGCACTGTAACCATATATTATAGTTAACTTCTCAGTCTTCAGAAAGAAAAAATAATGCCACCACTGTCACCACCATCACCCCCAAAACCAAAAACCTAGTATATCCTAGAAATCTAATTGATTCTCATAATCATCACCAACACCACTATCATGCATGTATTAATAGCTGTGAGACATTCATTTTGCTGATGGTTTGCATATATAATTTGCTGATAACTTTATAAAGCTAATTATTAGTAGTATTTCAATTGTTACTAATATCCCAGTTTTTAAAGTGAGAAAATCAGCATTCAGACAGTATTACCTGTCTGAGGTTATACAGCTATTTAATGACACAGCCAGAATTTGAACCAAAAATGTAAACTTATTCCTGCTTTTCTCCTTAATTTTGAACAACACTTATTGAGCATCTCTTACATGACCATCACCATCTTAGAAACAAGGGATTCATTAACAAACAAAACAGGGCAAAGCCAATGCCCTTGTGGAAATTACATTACAGTTGATAAAAGAGGTAAATGAGCAATATGATCTGTGATATGGTCAGGGGTTCTAAGGAGAAAAGTGGAGCAGAGGAAACAGCTGGGGTTACAGAAGGCCACAGCATTTTGTGTGTAGAGCATGTATTCCATCAGACGTCACGGTAGTTGTTTCTATCACAAGGATAGATGTTACACTCCTTGAAGACATTATTTGTATCTTATACCTCCTTCCTGTCACAAGCTTTCACACACACACTCATAGGAGCAAACCAAATATATCATATAATTGGGATAAATATATTTAGTTTGATGACTTGTCCCAAAATAGCTTTCACACCATCTCATGTGTTCACAGGCAGTAAAGACTATTAAAGATGGCCTGGGCTATAGGGCAGGGCTAATGGGCACCTGGGCCGTTGTAGGTATAGCTTGTATGGTCTTGGACGTGAAAGTTACCTCTTTGAGCCTCAGCTTTTAATTAGAAATAGAGGTATTATTATTCAGATTATTAGCTTGATCCTTGCTCTGCCACTTTTCGTCTCCGTAAAACTCTCCTGGCTCTGTTTCCTTGGATGTAATATTTGGTTAACAGGAAAGCCTCACTATTTGAGAAGGGGCTCACTTTATATAATATATGGGAAAGCTTGTATTAAACAGCAGATGCTGTCTAAACATCAGTGTTTTTTTTGTTTGTTTGTTTTTGTTTTTGTTTTTGTTTTTTTTCTTTTTGAAGTTCCTCAAGTGCTAGGGGATGCTTTTCTCTTCTGGAAGCATTTTATTATTTCTGGTGAATATTGCATCTGTATGCAGCCCTTTCCAATGGTAAATAAAAGTATTCGCATAGGAGAAGGCAAGATGGGAAATCACACAGGAATTGTGAGAAACAGCTGAGCATGTTTAGAATTAAATGAAACTTGCCGGCTACATTATTATTTCTTTTAGAAAGTTTTTTTGTAATTAATTATCCCCATTGTAATGACTGGTGGATTATCAATATAGTTGATTATCAGATGAAGACAGCATGATTTCTTTGAAAACTGTGAAGAGGGAAGTGAGAAGGAAGATGGGAATTTTGAAATTCAAAATCAGTACATTTGTGACATTGTGAAGCAATCATCTGAGAATATTATGCATTAGAAAATTGGACCATTTGTTGTTAATGGTAGCTGTAAACTCTGTGATGAGAAGTGTTTCCTAGTAGATAGAAAATTACAGAAATAGGCCAAGAGTCACAAAACCAGTTTCAACAGCAATATTTTATATTACTGTGAATACTTCATATGCAACCTCCTGGGCAAATGTGTATCACTTTTAATACAGAACTATGCTTGTTTAACAAAATATTTTTATGTAATAAGTTGCACATTTTAAAAAATAAACTTCTTTAAAATTTTTCAGGAAAAGCTTGATAATTTCATAAAGCGAAAGGAAATATACAGATATCAGCAATAAAATTAAGATATTTTAAATATTATCATTTATAAAGCACAAATTTACTCTGTATGATTTTTTTACATCTTTATTGGAGTATAATTGCTTTACAATGGTGTGTTAGTTTCTGCTTTATAACAAAGTGAATCAGGTATACATAAACATATGTTCCCATATCTCTTCCTTCTTGCGTCGGTATGATTTTTTGAAACTGTAATTTCCTTTTTCACTCTGCCATGTATTGTGGCTGCTTTCCATGCCAATTAGAAATACCTATTATGCTGTTTGCTGCCCAGTATTGCATTCAGGTTATCGTCCACCCAGGTCCAACTATAGAGCATTTGAGAGGTCTTATCTGAGTTTTGCTATTCATCTTCCCCTGACTAAATTTTCTACATATTCTTACATTTCCCACTCATTAATTTTTAACGTAGAATGGATGTACTGAAGAATGTGCATGTCTTTAATGGATTAGGATTCAAATATCAGTGAATCGGCCCTTCTTTGCTGGTTCCCTAATGAGGCTCTCAACAGTTTGTGACACTCTTGGAACAGATAAAAGCCTCCCAGAGTTGAGATGTCCTAGTCTTGTAACCGTCAGCATTGACAGCCCCATTCCAATAGCACTGGCACTGATAAGAATCTAATCATGATTATCCAGGGTTCATTTTGCTTTTCACATTCCAGGATTATTATACATTGTTTTAATATAATCTTTTCTTGTTATAAACTTTTTATAGAAACACAGCTTTTACTGCATAAGAATACCTGCTAAAGACCATTTTGAACATGATGCACTGTCTGTTAATATTACTTAAAAAGAAACTCACAGTTGACATCAAAATAACTGTTGTATTTTCTATTCATGTTAATATCCAAAACAACCTATTACATACTAGATGCCAGAGATTAAAGATTTTCCGCAATTTTGTTTTTTATATGTTACTGAAACCATAACCAAAATATACAGACATCATGTTTCTATGATTTCAGATAGTATATTGCAGCAGGTATCTTTCCAAATATATTTCAAGCCTACCATCTTCATATTAAGAATTATGAAATGAAAAGATCTTAAAGATTAAGTAGTCTATTCTGAGTCACATACTTCTCATGTATAACATGAAATAAATACCAGTCCCTGAATTTATATACAAGTTCAAACAGAATGACTCTTTGTGTAGCATAATCCTTGATTTTAACTTTGAAGTTAAGTTCATACAGAAAAATTACACATACTAAGTTAATTAAATATTATGAATATAACATTCTGATTTTAAAATTAGAAAAAAGAGGGAAAAGTTTCAGAATGTCTCATCCTGAGATAATTCCTCTTATTTGCTGGTGCTTTTCCATGAGGAATGTTAAGTGCCTGGGTGCAGCTATAGCTTGTAATTAAGTGGGACACACATGGTGCCCCCTGATGAAATCTTTCTCCCTTTGGGAACTAGAATTTACAACCCTGCAAAGACTAGAGTTTCAGGAACGGAAACCACAAGTTCCCCAAAGTAGGTCCCTGGAAGTGACTTTAAGCAGAGCCATTCCTATTTCCACTCGTTGTCTCCCAGACCCACGTACCCTAATTCCTGGGGACTCAGCACCATACAAGGGTCATGATTTTAGGTGGAATTCCTAAAGATGGCACACCGTAAGTGTCAACTGGTGCAATCTTTCCAGCATTATCACTATGCTCCACTGTACCAAAGGAGATGTCTTCCATCACCATGGTGTCATCTCAGATACAGAGTCTCTGTTGTGCCTTTAAGAGGCTGGCAACAAGCTTCAGTGTGGAGGGAAAAGGAAAAGAAACCAGGGATGCTATTGCCAGGTGCCTCTTGCCTTGCTGTAAAGTGGAACACTTGGTGTTCTCTTAGCAGGCTCTACCTTTCCCCAGTTATTGGTCTGCTGCTCAGAAGCAGACATTGGGCTAGATCCTGATGGGGACACATTTTATCTGGTAGACCAATGTCTCCACATTCACTTCAAGAAAAGGAGAGCACTAGCCTCTAACAGGAGGAGTAGGGCTTTGCTAGGGTCCTGTGGGTTCAGGGGAGTCTGGAATGCAACTTTTCAAGTGTATCAGTGCATGTGTCCCCACCTCATCTGCCTGGGACCTACTTTTTCCCAGTCTGACCTGGAAGGTCCGCCTGGGTGAAGAGTTTGACCTATTTTGGAGCTGTGCCTCTCCTAGGACTTAGCTCTTTGCCAGCTGACACATGCTTGTGCCATCTGAGTGCAGGAGGTGACAGTCATGTCTATGAAATGTACCTCCGACTTTTACACCTAGCCTTCAATTGCTGATTACAGGTTCTCATCTTTCATTATGTTTTTCCAAGTAATAATTTTCCCTACAATCCAATTAATTCCAATGTCTTTATAATAGCTATTTGTCCCATGTTTCTCAAACATCTGATGTATTCAATCTTTTAGTCCATTTCCTTCTACTGGTATGTTAACCCAGTTCATCCTCATGAAAATTCTAACAATTGTACTTCAACTTGTGCTTGGGACTATATGTGTTCCACATACTGCCTGTGGTGGATTCCTCATTGCTGACCCTCCAACTGGTAGTTCAACTCCAGAATCCAATTTTAGTGTCTGCTTTCTTGGACCACGGTTGGTGTAACAGTTGAATGATGGTATATTAGCTTCCTATGGCTGCCATAATGAAGTGCACCAAACTGGGTGGCTTAAAATAACAAAAAATTACTCTTTCACAGTTTTGAAGGCTATGAGTCAAAAATCAGGGTACCATTAAGGCCACGTTCCCTCTGAGGATCTGGCAAGAATCCTTTCTTGTCTCTTCCAGATTCTGGTGGCAGCTGTAGATCTTGGCATTCCTTGACCTGGAGCTACTTCACCCCAAACTCTGCGTCTGTCATCATAAGGTGTCTTCCTCTGTGTCTCTGTCTTCACATGACATTTCCCTTCTTATAAGGTCACCAATTATATTGCAGTAGGGCTCAACATAATGACCTCATCTTAACTGAATTACATCTGCTAAGACCCTATTTGCAAATAAGGTCACATTTACAGCTACCTGGGGTTAGGACTTCAACATATCCTTTGGGAAAACACAATATTACCCATAACATGGGTCCTCCAGGAGGTAGATTCTAAGATAAGACTTTTTTAGGAGGGTCAGTGGGATTAACACATGTTCTAGGAAGAGGAGAATTCAGGGTTGCAGAGGAAGATTTTAAGTGGTGAGAAAGTCACAATGAAAACCTCAGCCAACTTGAGAAAAAACTCTAAATCTGGAATGAGCCCATAGAATTTTTCCATATTAGGACAAAAGGGCTGGAAAATTGTATCACTTACATGGACTAGTCACTGAATTCAGGCTACCCAAGAAAGTGACCTTAACCTTTGAATAAGTGGACCACTTAGCTGAGGACTCTCAGCTGGCAGAATCTCCCATCCTCAGTCCTGAAGTGTCAAGGTGGGGAGAAGGGGTGTCGGCTTTCAGTGACACCTGCAGCCTTTCACAAGGTGTCCATATTCTTCACATTTATCTCCCTTTTGAGTTGCTGAATTACCTCTAAATACACTATAGACAAGTTAGAATAGTGATTGCCAAACAATGACCAGAAGTCATGAGAGTGCATACTTCAGTTGTTAACAAAATTTTATTTCATGCAGATTGCTGATTCATTGGTCTTTGGAAAAAAAATACACCAATTAACTAAGTAAATATTGCACATAAACTATTTCATAGACAAAGTGTGTGAAGGGAAAATGAAAGGTTTTTTGTGGTAGTAAGAATTTTGCAGACCACTGCTCTAGGTGTCTTTAAATATACCCACTCATGTTTCTTCCTTCCCCTGATGGGAGACCAGCCTCTGCACAAGGGCCGAGGATACCATGCCCCTGTTTCTTTGTCAGCCCCTCAAGTTTCTGCATTTTTGCCTCTCCCTCTCACCTGGCTCATCCTCATGAGCACACATGTCTGTGCAAGAGCATCTCCTCTCACCTGGCTCATCTTCATGGGCACACATGTCTGTGCACGAGCATCTCCTCTCACCTGGCTCATCTTCATGGGCACACATGTCTGTGCACGAGCATCTCCCTCTCACCTGCCTCATCCTCATGGGCACACATGTCTGTGCACGAGAATCTCCCTCTCACCTGGCTCATCCTCCTGGGCACACATGTCTGTGCACGAGCATTTCCCCAGCAAATGTCACTTGACCTGCCACCACCCCCCACTACAACTCAAGTCCTCTGTTCCCCTTCTTCCAAATTTTGTCCTTCCTATTTCTTGATTCTTAGCCTCTTTGCTGCTACACTTCTCAGAGAGGTTTTCTACTCAATTCTTTCTATTTTCTTATTCCCTCTGTCTGTCAGTTCCACCCAGACTATTAACTGAAATGGATTTTGCTAAAGCCAATAGATATTCACATGTTGTCAAATTCAATAAATGGCAGTCTGCACCATTACATTTCTTCTTATTTACCCAATCTCAGGAATGTTGGACACAGTTTACCATCCTTATTTCTTTTTTTTAATTTTTTTATTTTTTATTAGTTTCTGCTCATCCTTCTTTCTTTAATCACTCTTCAAGGATTTCATGATTTCACTTACTCCTGCTTTTGCTTCCTATTGCTTCTCTCTGCCCTGATTTATTTATTTTTCTTACTATTTCCCTGGTAACTTTTGAAACCAGTAAAATGTAGGAACCTCTTCCTCCTCACCCTCAGTCCTGACTTTCTTTCTCTTTCTGCATTGTATCTGATGGCTCTAACCACCACCCAGGCACTGACAATTCCAAAATGTACATCTCACACCCAGACAAAATCTAACTCTGTTTTTCATGTCTAGCTGTTCAGTAAACGTCTAAGACACAGCTTTGATTTTTTAAATTGACATGTCTAAATTGAATTCTAATATTTACTCTCCTAAACACATCCATGTCGTTAGCTCCTAAAAAATCCTTTTCCCTCAGCATCCCTTGTCTCTGCCAATAGCACCAATCTCGAATCATTTGCTATAAACCTACTTCAATATTTGGAGTAATTTCTGAACAACCGCTCTTCTTCCCTTCAAAGAGTCCTGTGAATCATATATTCACAAGCCTCAAATCCATCAATTTCTCTCCAGTTTCACAGCTACCAACCTACCTCAAAATTTTTTCAAAAAATTCTTTGCAGTGCGTTTCCACACAGAAACTTCTTACATGCCCAAGGATGCACCGTGTGAGTTGGACCCAGAATCACTTACTTACCATTCTGTTTCCTCAGAAATGAGACTCCATTTCTGCCTCAGGACCCGCACACAGGATGCACCTTCAGTCTGGATGACCCCCTCTTTGTTCTTCTCCTGGTAGCTTCTTTTATACCTTCACGTCTCATCATAAACATCTCCGTAACAGTGACGTCTTTTCACCACTCACCACCTGAATCCTACCCTGCTTTCTTCCCCAGAGTCCTGATTATGCATATTTGTTGTTTTCCTTTTTATTATAGATGTACATAGCTAAACTCTTCTCAGAAAGCAGGAATTATATCCCCTCTGAATTCTTATACATTGAACAAGGGACTGGTAAATGGCAATTACTTGATATGTATTTGTTCAGTGAATACATAAAAGGATTCCTCTATTTCCACTTTCCGGAGTCACTTGGGATATTCTGGGTCACATCTCGACCCTTTTGTCATGTCACTTGACATGGAAGAAGCTGGAAAGCCCAGTCACAAGGTCTACTCACTGTTCACCATCCATAATCTCACCTCCATGTGTCACTGCATCCCATGAGGGACCAGGTTTGAGCAGGTAGATGAAGAGTGATGAGTCACAGAGAGAACAAAAGATTTCAGCTGCCCAATGCAGTTCAGGTGCTGGGGTCCTCAAGGAACAGGCGGCCTGGCCCAGGCTTCTGGGGGAGCCTCCAAGGCCATGATTAGTCAATGACTCACAAAATGTGTTAATCCTTTACATCTGAATGCCTCCAGTTTTTGTACATATATTATTGCTCTTAATCAGCCTTAGCTTGAAGTATACGTAAAGTTGGTATCATATACATTTTATAAATAAAAGAAATACCTAAGAGTCAAAAAGATTCTTGCTTACAGTACCTCTATGCCCTCAGTTTCTCATTTAATCCTCTTATGCATCAAACACATTGGAGAACGTTGATGTCTACTGAGAGTTCTGCAAACAGTACATTCACACTGACCCTTGGAGAACTTGTGCTGTTTCATATGAAGAATTGGACTGAGATTAAGGAGGCTTCTTTTGTCCTTAGTTCTTCCTTTAATATATTGTGAGGCCAGAGATTGGGCCTCTAAAATATCCTCCATAAAAATAATGTAATGCACTGAGACCTGCCCTCTGAAGAGCTTGCCTTTGCTCCACTCCACGACATCCTTGACAAACTGCTCAAGGTGATGAGAGGCACGTGGTCTCAAAGTCAGGCTCTGCGAGCACTCAGTCAGCCATAGATTCAGTGCCCATGTATTAAAAGCATCACAGAGGCAGCCAGTCTTTGCCACAAATCTGAAAAAAAAAAAAAATAGTTGCATGAACAGTATCATTCATGCACTCCTAAACCGAGGTAGACATATAGAAAATCAGAAAAAAAGAAGAAATGAGAAAATGCTGCAATGATATATCATTGTAAGAAAAAAAAAAGCATGCATTTATCCCAATTGTCTTAATTATTGCAAATTATTCAACTAAAGGAAAGGAGCTTGTCAGATCCTTTCTAATTAAATTCATACATTTGTTCCTCTTCAAAAATGGCCACACACTCCATCTGCTAGTGCAGAATGCTTGGGTTTTGCAGCCAAGATTCTCATGTTAAGCTGTTCTACTGAGTCAAGGGGCACAGGGTCCCTGGACTCTTAAAGCAGTTCCCTGAAAAGTATTAAAAGAATTTCTCTGTGCACTTGAGTTATTTACCTACACTTTTATGGTAAGAAAATGGAACACTGCAGGAAAGGTAAATCATCAGAGGATTCAAGTTGCAGGCACAGCAGTGACAGGCTGATGAGCATTTTTAGTGGTATGATAATTTGGTTGAAGTGCAGTGATTCTTTTCAACAGCTCATATTAAATCAGAGGGGTCATTAACTAGAGCCACCCTGAAAGTCTTAGACATTTCCAGTGCATTTTCCCTGGCATGCAGGTTTAATCCACACTCTGGATTCCTGTGTTCCATGCTGCTGCACAAACCTGCAATGATCGCTTCTACTCCCTGAAGGACGGGAAGCTCAGCTTCTGTTATGTCACTTCATTATGAGCCACTCCAATGGCCCGTGTAAACCCTCATGCAGCCTTATTCCAGCTTCAGATCAAGTGAAACCACTGTGAATCTCACAACAACCCCCACACACACACACAAAAGAATCATGTCATTCACTTCCTCTTTCATGCTCATCGTTCTTGGACTCATTCAGTTTGCAAATATTGGGTTGATTTTTGTTCTCTAAAGGCAATCCTTTTGCAGGAGCTTAACTCACTTATTCCTCTGGGTTCCAGGTACTTAATGCATTCATCATCCTTGCTTCCTTTAACAATGTACCTTTAATGTGATTTTATTATTTGTTTCCATATAAAATTTGTATTGAGGTCTGATTTTTAAAATAAATATATACTATATGATATTCCATTAGGTAAACTTTAACCATTTATTTATTATTATTATATTGTAAATAATAAAGTCCATAGTAAGTGCTCAATAATTTGGCTGGAAGATTATTTTTGCTCTTAGAAGATACCACTGGACAGTTTCAGGCAATTTTCTCCATGAGTTATGTGTCATACTAATCAATTCCACATACTAACAGGCAACGCAACATCTCCTTGGTGTGCCTAAGTGGCAGAGCCCATCTGAGTGAATTACACTGTCCTTCCCCACCCCCCTTAAAAGTTCAGTATCACATACAAATTTAGAAAAGCAAAGCTTCTTCCCTTTCATAAGTGCATTGCAATTTTATTTCATAATGTTTGGAGGAAGTGAAAAGTTGTCTCTGATTTATACCAGAAAGGTAATGGAGAACTATATGATAGCAACTAAACGTTCACCTGAAGCGTGAGAGACACCTGAAGAGGAGGCTCTGGTCCTCCCCACATTCCATTCTCTGTCTGAGCTCTGAGCAGACTCCCATGGGCAGGCATTTCCGGGCTCTTTTTCTTATTATTTGACATCAACCTTGTCTGTAACTCAGTGTCAAAGAAAGAAGACTTCTCTGGAAGCCGTCTCTCTGGGTTCCACTTGCTGTTCCCTCTTCTGCCACCAAATGGTGTCTTTCTTAGGGTGGCCCCTCAGCTCTGCCCAGACCCCGCTAGAGACACTCCTCACACCTGGGGAGTAGTGGGTACAGGGGTGAACCGAGTTTACCCGACTTAGGAGTACAGGCTCTCCTCACAAACAAGTTCTGAGCTGCTCTGTTGAGGTCACATGTTCTCCCTCTCAACCAGAAGCCCTCTCAACGTGCATTCTGTTCATTGAGGATGAAAAACACAACTTCAGATCTCAGTGGAAAGTGTTGTCTCTGGGAGGGTTCTCAGGCCAGCTATGTATTGTACGTTGATTCACACTCATTCACACCATTGCTCTGCAGATCAGAATTCTCATCGCATTTCCCAGAAGAAGGCACTCTTGAGGCATGGTTGCCTCCTGTAGACATCTGACATCCCACCCACGCTGGGGAATTTCAAAGGACCTTACTCTCTTTTCTCCATTCAGCCTACTGCATGGCAGAACCCAGAAACCTGAAGATTAGTGATGCACGCAGACGCGAGGCTCCTGGGGCGGCATTGCCCTAATCTAGGTGGAGACTGTTTCCTTCTGATCGGCCATTACCTGTTGGGGCCAACCAAAAGCTAGGAGCTTGTTTTCCTCTGGTCTTGGGAGCCTGGAATGGGCAGTGAGCTGTTTACCCAAACTATGTAAAGAAACAAAGGAACAAAGCTTTGTGGTATCTAAGTCCATGTTTTATTTTTCAAAAGAAGGGAGATGTAAAAACAGCAACACATTTTACTCTGAGGGGAAATAGAGCCAAAAATGTCAAGGCCACCTGTCGTATACAAACTCACTGCTCATCAAGCAGCTGTGAGAGTGGCTTAGGATGGAATTTGTTAGAAAGACTTAAATTTTTGGTCAAAATCCTTTGCAGGTTGAAGCAAGCCTTTAGTTCTCAATTGCAAAATCATTGCGCCTATGTTGGTACCTAAGCAAACATCCTCTTGAAGTCACACTTTCTCTTCAAATTTTTAATACATAATTACTATGAGAGAACTCTTGGTAGGGTTTCTGGTCATTCATTTGGAGGAATGGGATAGAGAGAGAAACTAATAACTGTTGAATATCTATCATAGTCTAAGTAATCTGCTGGGTATTTATTTTATTGAATAAATTTAACATGTAATATTGTGTAAGTTTAAGGTGTATGGCATGATACATATGTGTATTGTAATATGATTGATGCAGCAGTTTATCATATTATGTATTTATAGTGCAATATTATTGTCTCTATTCATACAGACATATATTCACTGTGCATTTGATCTTTATGGGTTATTTGCTACTTGTTACAATATGTAATCTTAGAAGAATATCCTCTTTCTCATGGCTGGATAATATTCATTGTGTACTATGTACCGCATCTTTTTTATCCATTCACCCAATTATGAGAATTTAGGTTGTTCCCATATTTTTGCTATTGTGAATAATGCTAGGTATTTATATACATCTATTATTATAATGTTCAAAGTGACTCCAATGTTTCAGTATTATTCTCATTTGAAGGAGAATCTGAAGCTGAGAAATTTTAGTAACTCGCTGTGTTCACAGAGTTGAACAGACACACCAGGATTCAACCTCGGGTCTGTCTGACTATAATATCATTTCTCCCAAACCACACATCATTCCAGAAGCAACCTGCATGCCATTTCTTTAAGCAGCAGACCTTCTCTTCTAAAAATTCAACTTGTTGCTTTGTAAATTTTCAAGACATATTTTCCTATTATCACTGAGCCCTTTTTTATAGTTTGTCTTCCATAAAACAATAACTATTCTGTTTCAAAAAATGTACCATGTTTATTTATCCCCCTTAGCTGCCACTCAGTCCCCTGTCCCAATTTCCTGAAATGTATCAGTTGGGCCAGTTTAGATGGCGCTGCACTAACACATGCCCCTGCCACCTCAGCCGCCCAAATTGCAACAGTCTAGCACAGAAATTTACTTCTCCTCCACATGTGTGGCTCAAATTATCTGGCAGGGTGTCTGCCCCTCCTAGCCACCCAGGAACGCAGTCTGAGAGCGGAACCACTAGCTTGTAGCTGTGGGTGAGACTGTGACCTCCATCCTGCTTCTGTGGCAAATAAGTGCTGCGGGCCTAACTGCACACATCATTTCCCCTCCCAGCCTAGCAGTCAGAACCAGTCAAGGACTCCACCTCAGTTCAAGAAGGCAGTGCAGTGTACTCCTCCCATGTGCCTGGAAAGAGTGGAGAACAGATACTTGGGAATCCTAGGAATCTCCACCACAGTGCCCCTTACTAGCCTTCCCATTACTGGCCCTCTCCAGGCATTCTTTAATCCCAGTAGTAGCCTATTCTTAGAGTGTCAGGATCTCTGGGCTTGCAGTATGAGCAGCCTGTTCTCCATCTGATGTCCCCAGTACTCTGTAAAACATTCCCCCTTGACAGTGCACATTCTTAGACCATATGACACATATATCATCCCTACCTCCTAAAGATGACATTCTTTTTTTACCCAATATACCTGATACAGTGAGAAGGAATTCAAATCTTTTAAATACAACTTTTAATATTAGGGTGAACATGGAGAAATTTAAGAAAGAGCGGAGGCAGCAATTTTCCAGGCCCTGCGTGTAGTAATACCTCTCACCTAAGGGGAGGTTTCCACGTTCCATGAGGGATGTCATTTTTGCTAATCCTTACAAAATCCTTGCTGGGTAGATGGTATTATTTCCTGTTTTTAATTGGGGAAACTAAGACCCAAGGAGGTAAGTTATGTGTCCAGTTAGTAATAAGAGTCAGTATTAGGGCTCAGTTCTACCTGATTCCAAAATACTTGATCCTATCATTATACCATTCGGCCTGTCTGGGGAAAAAGCGGGGATTTCACTCACAAAAATTGGGGTCATTTTATTAACAAATGGAGTACAGACAAGGATACTAAGCAGTTATTTACCTTGCCTTTGCCATAAAGGCGCCTGGATGTCAATGGTTTAGACATAGTGACATCTTAGGTCATGCAATATCATTGAAATAGTGTCCAGTGATCTAAAGACTCACCTTTCCTGAGAGATCTGGATGGTGGTTGAAAAGGCCTCCTCAGACCCTAGGCTTGGCATCAGCAATGACATCAGCATGGTCAGCATATTGTCAAGATAGAAACTTTTTAAAAAATTTATATCAGAATATAGTTGCTTTACAATGTTGTGTTAGTTTCAGGTGTACAGCAAAGTGAGTCAGTTATACATATACATACATCCACTCTTTTTTAGATTCTTTCCCCACATAGGCCATTACAGTGCATTGAGAAGCATTCCCTGTGCTACACAGCAGGTCCTTATGAGTTATCTCTTTTATAAAGATATAAACGTCTGAGGACATTTTCTTTACCTGAAAAGTCAACCTTTCAGGTTACACTAAATATAAAAGAGAGCTCCCTTGATGACATATTCCACATGAGAAATGAGATGAAAGCAGGAGAGCACCAAGTCAAGCCCTAGCTGAGTCTATTGTATTTGAGCCCTAAGTGGTTTGGGCATCACCTGGCAAAGCCCCTGATTTTTGACCAGTTTGCTGCCTTTATGGTTTTTGTGATGGAAGATGCATCAGTGTAGAATTCCCTAAGGAAGCAGTGATATCACCAAGGGGGGTCTTCTACTGCAAGCAAGGCTCAGGGTTGCTTGGTTTTCTCGAGAGGTGTGAAAAAGTTCTAAAGCAATACTAAAAACACAACAAAACATTATTTCTAGTAGGTAAAACAAAATACATGTTTCCTTTCTGTCTGTCTGACCCACATTATGTCCTGTGTCCTTGTGTATCTCTCTTCTGTTCTGGTTAAAGTAGATAAATTTAGTTTATTATGAGATGCCATGGAGATTAAGAGAAATAGATATTTGTGTCACTTTAATGAGAGGACATGTGTTTCACAAAATCATTACCAGCTTCACACATATGTGTAGTATTATTTTTGCATTAATTTCTCGATTAAATGAAGGCAGGTGATTAATTGAAGGCAGGTGGATTCTCCTGTCTGCTTCCCCATTAAATGTGTTTTTATATGTTGTTTTGTTTTAAACATATATAGAAAATGTACCTCCACACAAATATGTAGAGGAAAAAAGAAGAGTATTTTAATAGCCTTTTCAGATAATTGAGGATAATCTTCTTTAATATTATTCCAAAACTCAACAAGTGATACTTTAGTAAGGTTGATTACAAGGCAGAATCTGAAATCATACCAATAAGCTTTTCTGCACAATCTGTTGGCCTCTCTTGCATTTTGAATGTGTCTTTACATTATTTGGGATTATTATGGCTACAAATTATCCAAATGTTTAATGTTTTAAAGAAAGCTTCAAGTTCATCATAGGCAACACATACTCTCAGTTCTTTTCCTTGAAGTGGCAGCCTTACTTTCTTCATTTTCAAGACCCCTTTGTCCAGCATTCACTCTCAATAATGACCATTTGACTCTCAGTCATTCTTTTCAATTAAAATTGTGTTCCATGAAAAAAAAACATGACTGGATCAACTTGAAACTCAGTCACAGGAATGATTTTCCTTAAGACAGTCATTGTATTTCAGCATGTAACAGAAAAACTTAATGCATACTTCCTGTTTCATCAGATAGACCATTAAAAAGACATACCCTCAATGTTGAGATTTAATAATGTAATAATAATGCTGCATCAAGGGGATTCGTAAGTGAAACTGGCTTTATTATTTTTTCTGTCCAGTGTGTGGAGGTGAAGAATAGAATGACTAGGAGTACAGTTTGGTGCCTCTGTCTTGATTCTAGTTAAGGCACCTGCAGTTTTACCCATTACTGTTTTTACAACATTAGGGCAAATGCCAACACAATTAAAAAGGCAAACTACATCTTAGTATTTTTGTGAAAATATCAATAATTTCTGCCTCTCAGGGCCCCTGAAAGTTTCTCTGCTATAAACACAATTTTTACTTTAGGTATAGTCAAGGAAATTAGATTATTCTTTAAATGATGTTGTCTTTTTTACCCCTAGGTCAAATTAGTAAGGTTTATTGCCATGGTAAGAGACAAAGTTGGTGAATTCTGAAAAATTAATTTCCCCCCAATTTTTTTCTCAGCCTCAACTGGGTCTGCTGTTGATAATTATAAAATCACTTAAAATAGTTTGGGGTCAGGGAAGAGTGATGTAAAATCATAGGGCCTATTTTTTTTTCCTTGTGGAGGTGCTATTGTAAAAAAGATGAACTTTTTAACTAAAAAAACCCTGTGAATTAAACCATTATACAATGTTCTAATTCCTTTGACATAGCTCATTAAAACTGATTGATAAAGAGGAACACTGACTAAAATGGAACACTTTCAAAAGTTGTAAAAATGGAGAAGTAGGAGAAAGCATGACTTTTATCAATATATATTTGTTCTGGTAAATTATTATTTTTCAGATAAACAAGGGCAGCAATGTGTCCATTTAAACACAAACACACACAAAGTTTCTTGTACATTTCTATCATGTACAAGTTATGTGATGATAGACAACTGAGTCTCAAATACTTTTATGTCAAGTGCCAAAAAGTACAGATGCAAATAAAGAAGTTGGGAAGATCATATTCAATAATATATGAAAAAAACATTTAATACTGTTATACTGACTTCACGTATTACTGCAGTCAGCATAGATATGCCTGTGACTCAAGGGCTATTAAGTTAATAATTGCACAACGTGTGTCTTAAGTGGTTTTCCCAATCTCATTGGTAGTTTCCCCGATCCCGCCATGCCCTTGTCAAATTTTATTATAAGTAATGATTCACGTTGTGAAGATCACTGGTAGGGACCATGGAGCAGATCAAAACCAAGGCCTTGGCAATCTTTATACCAAAGTGACCTAACAAGACAGCAAGTGAGTAATATTCCTCCAAATTCAAACAGCAACGGTGCATTAATCGGGGGATGGTGGCAATGAAAATGTTGATATAAATTATTGAATATTTAAAAGAACATTTAATAATGGATTAATGTTCTACCAAATTCTAAGCATCCATCTCTTTACATCTGTAGCATGTTAGAAATATTAGAGCATCAGAAAAAACTTCAGTTGACAGATCCTGCTTGAAGAAATTTCATTAACTTCAGCAGTTTCTAAAATGGTCTTGTTTTCCATAAACTGCTTCTTATGTCTATGGGAGACAGGCAGAGCTGCTATTATCTAACTTAGCACAAACACAGACAGAGGTAGGTATTGGAATATCACCAGTCTTTCTAGGAACAATGCAAATAAAGGACATTCTAAAGAGAGAAGAGTTTGTATCTGTCAAATTGGTCACTGAGCCAAAGTAGCTTGGAAAGGAATATGTAATGTATTTTATTATAGAATTATAAAACATTCACATATTTGCTGGATCTCCATCAGCAAGACTGGTGTGACATTTCAAGAATTTTTCCTTGCCCGATGTTTTAACAAGTGTAATCAGAATCACCTGAGTCTCACCTGCAGCACCTCTAACTCAGTAGGGTTGGGATGTAACTCAGAAAGAAAAAAGCATGTCTGCTGATTCTGTTGCCAAATATACACACTCAGTACACAGCGTCTCTGTGTTTCTTTGGAGGATAATTCTTTGAGAGCTCCTTGGTGACCAGAGCTAAATGATTTGCCTTTAAGTGGAGAGAGGATACATAAAATCCCAATTCATTATGACTGTCATATCACAAATCCTTTGTGCACTGCCCATTAAATGTTTGTTGTAAAGCACATACCTTTGTGTTACCTCTAGGATGCTGGTAAATATAGTGAAGTTCTAACTCGAAGGTTAACCTCATCTACTAAGGACGGAGTATTGCACAGTGGTTAGATTCACAGGTTCCAGAATCAAAATCTTGGATTAAAATCTTACCTTCCCTCCTTTCTAGGTGGGCAAATTACTAAACTTTGTTGAGTTTTGGTTTTCTACTTCTGTAAATTGGGGATAGTAATATCACCTTCCTCGGTGGGTTGTGACAGGCATTCAATGAGATATTTACATACTGTGCCTGGCACATAAGAAGTGGTCCACACATTTAAACCATTATTATTACTGTTTATATCTATAAAATTTTGTGAATCTTCACCCTAGAATTCATTCAAAACATTTTTTACTTTGCCTTTAGCAAATGCCAGACACTCTCGAGCTTCTGAGGCTACAGCAGCTAATAGGAAATAAATGTACTTTCAGTGAGTGACACATATACAAGTCGGGAAAACAGGTAACAAAAAATAAGCAAATACATATACACTAAAATATTAGAAGTAATAAATGCAATGAAGCGAAACAAAGCATAGTGAGGCAGGTAAAGAGAGGCCAGGGGCTCTATTTAAGAAAGTTGTTCAAGACAATCATCCCTGGGGAAGAAATACTTGAGCAGCAGATGAACTGACTATATTGGAATTCTTGAACTTTAGATAACTCCTTGGAAATGCCATGTGCCCAAGTGTTAGATTGCACCTCAGTCTCATTCACCAAATCAGCACATTCTAGGCAGCAAGATATCTCTTACACATGTGAGTAAATGGTAATGAGCACCTATGCACAAGATTTGTCTCAGCAAGTTAAAAATATCTATATGCCCCACATTATTAAAATCCACATTAAACGGAAAATTTTCTTGATGTGGAAGAATCCATACAGTATGGGAGAGTACACATACACAGACATAACCCTGTAGAAAACTGCATATCAAAAGGCACTCTGTGTGGATTTATTTAAATGCTCATAAGGCTTGTTAGCAAAAACTTGAAAATGAGAGTTTTGAAAATTGAGTTGGACAATAGTAAATGCAACATTTTAATTATTCTATTTATTTTCCTGAGACAATATGAACATCTTATTCCTTGAATCTTTCCAAATCTTTGGCAGCAAATACCCTGCAACATCGAAAGCAGATGGCCCACTGAAGTCCCATGTTAACCAAAAATATTGGAATATGGTAAAAGTTGAATTAATAAAATGATATGCAAACCTCCAACAAAAACTAGCGCTTATGCCAAATTCAGTAAATACTCAGTTGGAACTCTCCACTGGTAGATCCTGCCCAAGCCACAGTAAATCTAGTCTTTAAGGCTTCCGCAGGCCTCAGCAGGGAAGACAGATGGAAGTTTTTATTTCATCTGTCCCTATTAAGTGTAGCATATTTCTATCCCTGTTATCATGTGACCACACTCTAGGCTTGAACTCTAGTGGGGACAGGTCTACAGTATTAACTCTATGTACTAATTTACCTGTGATGTGGTACGTAGAACACTGTTTTGAACTGGCTCATTCTTTATTGCAGGGAGCTGTCCTGTACATTATGGGAGTTTAGTAGCATCCTTGGGTTCTACCCACGAGATACCAGTATCATCCCCTTTACCTCTAGTGGAGGCAATCAAAAATGTCTCCAGATATGGCCTGATATCTCTTGGGAGGCAAATACTTCTGCCTGAGAACTGCTGTAATAGAGCTCGTTTGCTGGAGCCTGAAGATTACGACATCCGTGGGGACTGGACCCATCAGACACTGTGTTTACCATATGCCAATACCTCTGAAGGGCATTAAACTCAAATTAGGAAGGAACATTTAATAAAACATCTATGTGGCTTCCATTAACTACTTTATATATGGAAATTGAAATCAGAATTCCTATAAATGTTTGAAAGAAAAACTGATGAATCCCAATATTTCCCCCATTTATTTCTACATTAAGGTTGAGATATATATATATATATATATATGTATATATATATATATATATATATATATATATATATATATATGTTTATTTATATATGTGGTATAAATAAATAATTAAAGGACTGAACCAAAAGAATAAGCTTTCTACTTTTTCTCTGCCTAGTACTTCTTGAGCTGAGCTTGTGTTCAATATCTTGCAAGTTGTTATCTGGTCTCGTTGGCCCTAGAAGAAATGGACATGTTCCAGTTAGGTGAATAGTGAGGTGAATTTGCTGTTCACACAGCAAACTGACCCCATAACCCATGAATGTACAAGAAGGAAGATACAATCCTGTCCCTGACACTGGTGATGGAACTCTTTAATCAGTCATACCACACAAATCTTCTAGAAATAACAACTTTTTAATATATATCCAGCTAGAAGATTCAACTCTATTAGTAGAAATAAATTATTGCTGCAGGTTCTATATCTTCAAATGAGAAATATGCTCACATAGTTAAATGTTTTTTTAAAGGATTATGTTAATTAATATCAAAACCAGATTGAAAACACAATGCTCATCAGTTAGAAAAAATTAAACTCTTAGGAGAGAGAGAGAGCTTCATCTATCTGGTAAACACAATTGCACTAAGAAAAGACCTTGTGAACGTATGTGGCTTTTCTGCACAATCCTTTAGCTACACTGTCATTCCCAGCAACTCGCAAATGCTAGGAGCACTTTACAGAATCAGTGTATTGATAATTGGCGGTGATTCAACCCCTATGTCAGTTTATCTCTAGTGCTCTCAAAAATAAAATTAGTGCACTAGGGAAAATTAAAACGTGCAATGGTGTGTTCTAAAGCTGGAAGCCTTGAGCATCACGATGCTAAGCTTTAGAATCAATGGGTGAGCATCATTAAAGATTTCTCCATGTTTCTCCCCTTTCACCAAACTCTGACTTCAATTCAAACATCCCAGGAATTTTTGTGTCGCATATGAATTGTTTTCTAAGTTATTTCATACCAAAAAGTCAAATTCATGACCCAGACTAAGACCCAAGTCTGTACGTAGTAGCAGAAATGAACCATGGATTCTCCTTTCCAACCCCTGCTCTATAAAACTTACATGAAGGCACCTGACAAGTATAACAGGAATGGGATTTAGCGTGAGACAAACTAGACATGAGTTCTGTCTGTCAGGAGATTTGGGTATGAATTATTTGACTTTTATGACTTGGAAATGAATGTTTGCAATATTAAATATGGCTTTATTAATAGCAACATTAATAATAGTATATATTTAATATCACTAATGAGAAGTGACTTACCAGAAAAAAAAATAATTCAGCAGCTCTATGTCCTTCATAAGCAAGTGGTGTAGGCATTAAAAGAATAGGGGTAGGTATGAAATGTTCTGAAGCTTCCTTTGGATCCTGTCTGGTAAAAACCACTGGTAATCCTGAGTTGGTTTTGTGTGTGCAAACTGATGACTGTTGTGATATGTCCTTGAAATGTGAATTTTATTTGAATTTAACTGTGGTAGCATCAAAGATTATGTCATATGAACAGACACATGCATCGCCCATGTCCCAAATCTCAATTGCCATAGGGACACTGACCAGGCCTAGGTCTCTATTCATAAGCAGACCTCTCTCACATGCCGCTGATTCGTATGTGCTATTACCTGAACACCCAACAGGAAACTCTGACTCCACGTGGGCAAAAGTAGACTAATCTTCCCTCCCTCACCATCTTTCTTTTCCATCTCAGATGTGGGCACCAGCAATGGGCCAAGTTGGAAACCTGAGAGTCCCACAGATGTCTTTCTCTACCACCCTCCACATTCCACCTGGCAATACTGCCCCCGACATATCTCTAATTTATTCTACATACCATGACCTAGATGGTCTCTTCACCGTCTCCCATGACTGCCTAATTGTTTTCCCAGACACAGTTTCACCAACCCTAGTCATTCTATACAGCAAATGCCCAGGTCCTCTTTTCAAACACAGATCTGATCACACCAGTCTCTTTTGCAAACCCCTCTCTTGGTTTCTTACTGTCTCCACAAGAATGTTCATCCTCCTCGGTGTGGCACGCATGACCCTCACCATCTGATCGCCCTAACGTTTCAGCTCCCCTTCTGCCACCCCACCATATGTGGAGGGCAGAGAGCTGTACAGTCTTGCCCTTCCATGGCGATGCCATTCTCTCTCCTCATCCCAGGGCTTTGCAGTCTGTAACCTCTGTTTAAATGCTCTTCCCTTCCGCCATGCTCTCTACCTGTTATGATTATAACTAGTATTAACTCTGCTACACATTATCATGCCATGCGTCTGCCATCTTTTTTTTTTTTTTTTTTTTTGGTTGTATGCGGACCTCCCACTGCTGCAGCCTCTCTCATTGTGGAGCACAGGCTCCGGACGTGCAGGTTCAGCTGTCATGGCTCACGGACCAAGCCACTCCGTGGCATGTGGAATCCTCCTGGACCGGGGCACAAACCCACGTCCCCTGCATCAGCAGGCGGACTCTCAACCACTGCGCCACCAGGGAAGCCTGCGTCTGCCATCTTCATGACCACACATTCAAATCATTTACTGCATGTACCCACTGGATAAGTGTATCATCATCGGCATTGAGCAGCTATGAATGGAAGGTTGAGAGAGATTTTCTTCCCAAGTGTCAGATGATTTAAACACAAGTTTCTGACTACAAAATCCTGGCTATTTCTGTCACACCAAGCTGCTTCTCTCAAAATCCAAATAAATATAATTTCATCCAGGAAGTCTATCATGATGACTGTTATGGACTGAATGTCTGTGTTCCCCCTGATGCATTTATTGAAATCCTACACCCCAAAGTGATGATATCAGGAGGCAAGGCCTTTGGGGCGGTGATTAGATCCATGAGGGCAAAGCCTTCATGAATGGAGTTAGTGTCCTTATAAAAGACCCCAGAGAGCTCCCTCACCCTTTTCCCCATGGGAGGAACCAGCAGAAGTTGCTGTCTTTGAACCAGGGGGAGGACCCTCACCAGACACTGAATGTGCTGAAGCCCTGATCTTGGACTTCCAGCCTTAGAACTGTGAGAAATGAATGTTTGCTGTTTAAGCCCCTCAGTGTATGCAACTCTGCTGTAGCTGCCCAAACCAATTAAGACAACAACATCCCTCTTCTCTGGTCACAGAGGACTCCAGCACATGTGCGACAACTTGCTTTGATCATTTGCCTATGTTTCCACTTATCCTACTATGAGATCCATGAGGGAAGGGTCTGTGCTGTATTCATATGCCCACGCTCATCACGAGGAAGGAATGCTAATACTAGGAATTTGAAAATACTGAATGATTTTGAATGAGTAAACACAGAGATAGAACAGAAAAGAAAGCTGGAACAGAGAATGAGTGATGGTGTACATTTTGAACATTTTGATGACAAAATAGTGCCCTTTCCTGACCTAAAGATATGCATATGCCTACATACTCGCACCATAATCAGAACATGTTTTTTTTTGGTAAGGCAATGAACTCTTGGTGTTACAAAAAGAAGAGGTACTGATTATATAATTTAATGATATATTAAGGAGACATTTGGGAGGATACAGTTGTTGAAAAGTCAGACAGGGTCTGTATTAGCTCTCTGATTTCTAAAGTAGCTTTAATTAAATCCTGTACATGCTGCTCCTGTTCTTAATAAAAGCTGCTCTGATTCTCCTCTTTCTGTGTTTAGAATTTTGTCCCAGACTGTGGAAATATACCCCTAAATGAAACATCTAGCCTAGGTAGATTAATCAGTGAGTCAGACCAGGGCTTATTTTGTTGTTCATATGATTCCTCTTGCCAAACTTGCATCCTTTCAATGTGATTTCTTTCTTCATCATAACCATGCTCACACACTTACCCACAGACGGACATCTTTCTCCCAGTGCCTCACTGAATTATACAATCCATCACACCGCTTTAAACATCCTCACCTGTACACATCTCTTCAAACTTTTCTTCTTGGTGACCAGAAACGTCAATTAAAGAGATTCAGGAGTGCTTGTCTCAGGATTTATCTCCAGTAATTGTCCTTCTAAAATCAGAATTTGAAACTTTGAGTGTCAGATTTGCAAATGTCTCTGCCACCATGAGTTAGCTTATTACAATTAATACTTCAAATCAGAAATGTTAACACACCAAATATCATACAAGGGCATCACTTACTCTGTAAGCCATCGCCTGATTTAATAAATTGTCAGTGCGAAGAAGGAATGCTGCATCTAGGAGCTTTAGGTTCATATTTAAATGCCATTTGTATCCACCTGTTATAACACTGATTTATATACTGAAGAAAACAAGGATGAATTTCTTTTGAAATGTTATGAAGTTATATAACCTTTATATAAGTTATAAAGACCTTTAATAATGTGGATTTTTCCACTCTTGATACCATAATGCTTTTTAACAAGTATTTCATTATTTGTGGAATTTCAGAATTATCATTTGGAAGAGAAGGAGCTTCCTGTGCTTCTCCCTGTGACCTGTAGGTAATGATGTTTCATTGGGGCATCATGTTATAGCCAGAGTCAAAACTACTTTTCTTAATGGAACTGTCCTGCACTGTTGGTGGGAATGTAAGTTGGTGCAGCCACTGTGGAAAACAGTATGGAGGTTTCTCAGAAAACCAAAAATAGAGTTGCCATATGATCCCACAATCCCACTCCTGGGCATGTATCTGGACAAAAAGATAGATGCACCCCTATGTCCATAGCAGCACTATTCACCATAGCCAAGACATGGAAAAAAACTAAATGTCCATTGACAGATGAATGGATAAAGAAGATGTGGTACATATATATAGTGGAATACTACTCAGCCATAAAAAAGAATGCAACCATGCCACTTAACAGCAACATGGGTGGACTTAAATGTTGTCATACTGAGTGAAGTAAGTCAGAAAGAGAAAGACAAATACCATATGATATCACTTATGTGTGGAATCTAAAATATGACACAAATTAACCTGTCTATGAAAGAGAAACAGAATCACAGACATAGAGAACAGACTGGTGGTTGCCAAGGGGGAGGGGTTTGGGGGAGGAATGGATTTGGAGTTTGGGATTAGCAGATGTAAACTTTTATATATAGAATGGATAAACAACAAGGCCCTACTGTATAGCACAGAGAACTATATTCAATAACCTATGATAATGATAAAACCATAATGGAAAAGAATATAAAAAAAAGAATGTGTACATATACATATAACTTTGCTGTACATCAGTAATTAACACAACACTGTAAATCAAATATACTTCTATAAAATTTTTTTTAAAAAACTAGTTTTCTTTAAGTGGCCTACATCCCTCCCAAGGACTATCTTCCAGCTCCTTAATATATTAATATTAAAGGTAATCCAAATACCACTCCCATCTCCATTTCTTTAGAAAGTCTAGGCACCCCCAGCCAGGAATATTTGTTGCTAATGCTAATTTTAGCCACCGGGCCTTTCTGAATGTAAAGGTGCCCCTCAGAAGGCAAGGTTGGCAGCTCAACGTAGACAGGACTAGAAGAACAGAAGACCAGCAAATTTACATACGTGTGGGAATTATAAGGACCTCAGAAGTCCAATGAAAATAGGTGGAGGGGCCAGGCAGGCCTGTGAATGCTGCTTGAATCCTCACACTGTGATGAACAATTTCTCCTAAGCATTAGCTGGAATGACTCTGGTTGACCCATGGGTCCTGTGATTCACCTGGGTGACTTCAGATCCACTGATCCAGGTGTTGGTGGAAGGAACATAGCACAGGTACAAAGGAAGGAGGGACAAGTTGCCATTTGTGTTTAACTACATGAAGAACCCAGACATGGGCATGTCTTTGGATCTTCTCTTTTTCTTCCTGGTTGTTTTTAAGGGTTTGTCTGTATTGAATAATATTCCCCTAACTTATCCATGTTCTTTTGAAAAAGAGCCTTGGAGGAGGGGGAGTTCTCCCATGACAGTCATGATATCTTAACAGTATCTTTGAAGTTAAGGTAATGTCAGACTACCCAGGGCCTTGGGAAAATCTCTGTTCCTCTCTGGGCTTTCATTTTCTCATGTGGAAGACAGTAGTTGAAATTGAACTGTGTAATATCTAAGGTTCTTTACAATTTTAATTTTCTTTGGGGTAAATTTTCATAATCCGGTTTCATAGTCCTAGGTTTATAGCACCTGTTTTGGGAATACATGAGTGAGTGAAGGTGGAGACAGATAGTTTAATATATGTAAACATTTACATGTAAAGGTTATTCTAATTACTTGTATGAACACTTTTATGTAAAAAAATGTTCTGACTGGTCGCCATGAGCAAAGCGCATGTGAGGATAACGTAGGAGCACCTCCCTCAAAGAGCATGGAATCCAGTGGAGAATGAAATACTGCCATGTCAGTCACTGTGTTGTGAAGCAACACCTGATATAAGGCATTTGAGTAGCCCATAGAATCAAGCAGGAGTGGCTGGGAAGGAAGGTTTTCTGTTTGAAAGTGCCAGTGAATTTTTCAGGTTGGAGGAAGCATGTGTGCTGGACCTTGAAAATGAGCAGCGGATACTTGTGGGAAATAGAATTACAACTTCACATGCTGAGTTATTTGTCTACGCCAAGTCAGGGAGGTAAAACAGAGGGGAAATGTGTGGGAGAAGACAGAGATTTGTGTAGGAGCTGAGCACAGGTGTGGGAACAGAGGCAGTGGGAAAGCAGGGAGGGTCCGACTGAGAAAGTCTCAGCTCCAGGATCTGATTGGAGGAGGGTAGTTAGAGGGTTGTTATTGAAAATATTACTGATTTTTACAAATAGATAATCAGTTATTAGTATAATTTAATTAAATCAAAAGTAAAACGGGGGACAAAAAAAGTAGTTGAAAAAGGCCTCCATGTTTCAGTCAGAAGGTATTGTTCTTGTTTAAGTTATTCTGGCAATTATTTAACAACCACGAGTTCACTCCCTTGTTTAAAACACCTCAACCACTAACGACCCCTCTTTTTTCTCTAATAGTAAATATCTAATGTTTATCTGGCTTTTAATCTGAGTACACAAAATCTCAGGATTCTGATTTTTTAAAATGTGATATTTAAAAGTACATGTCTATTTTACTCAGGAAAAAATAAAAGCATAGAAGAATGAATATTCACCAGATCATCAAAGACCCTGCTGTTTGGGCCCTGATGTTCCTATGTCAGTTCTGTCCTTCATCCAGCAAGAAGCCAAGAAGCAGCATTCTTTAGTATCTGTACACACAACCATGAGCAATTTGATTTTTATGAGTGTGTAAGAGCTGAATTATGTGAATTATACTAATTGCATTAACCTTGCTTCTTCAACATTGTTATTGATTAATAAACCCCTCAGTTGCACTTCTAACTAATCTCTCTGTGCAGTTGAAAAATCACCATCATGTTTTGTTTTGTTTTGTTTTTTATTTTAGGACTTAAGGACTAGTGATTGGTACTATAAAGAATTTGATCGACTATTAGTTTTATAAATTTAAATCAAACATAAAACTATCCTCATTTTTAAAATCCTGCAAGCCATTTTAAGGTCATCAATATATCAAATTTAAGATCATCAGTAATACGATTTACAGCAACATGGATGGACCTGGAGATGATCATACTAAGTGAAGTAAGTCAGACAGAGAAAGACAAATACCATATGATATCACTTATATGTGGAATCTTACCAAAAGATACAAATGAACTTATTTACAAAGCAGAAACAATATCACAGACTTTGAAAACAAACTTATAGTTACCAAAGGGGAAATGTGGTGGGGAGAGATAAATTGGGAGTTTGGGATTAACAAAAACACACTACTATATATAAAATAGATAACTAATAAGGACCTACTGTATAGCACAGGGAACTCTACTCAATACTCTGTAATAACCTATACGGGAAAAGAATCTGAAAAAGAATATATATATATATGTATATTTATAACTGAATCACTTTGCCAAACACCTGAAACAAACACAACACTGTAAGTCCACTACACTCCAATATAAAATAAAAATTAAATTAAAAAAAATTTAATCCGAAAAAAATATCAAATCCTAATTAAGCATTCGGGTCACAAATATATTGTCAAAGCATTACATAAGTAAAACTAATACGTTGAATTTTATGTTTACACCCCTGGATACAAATACGGGTCTTAAAATGTGTTGGTAAAAGCACAAAGTACCTGTTTCCACGAATGCAGAATTCTTCACATCATCGTGAGAGGAAGTTGCTTCGCCTCGTGTCCACTTACATTCATGAGGACTCTGACTGGACAGGAAGCAATGAGGGGCCCTCTGCATCTAAAAACTCCCATGGTTTTCACCCCACGTCCCCTCAGATTGTGCAGTGACAGTGGTCACTGAGAATTGCTAAGTCGGGCCAGAGAAATAAAGGACGTGTGTGATTATAAAGAGAGAAAGAAGGGAGGATGAGAGGATCAAAGGATGCTCTTGGAGGCCATAAGTGATCCATTCATAGGGAGTTTCTCTGAACTGATTCAAGCCATGAGCTCCTACCACTCTCCTTTCTCAATCATTCCTCAGTAACCGCTGTGACAGTTTGCATAGGAATCTAATTATAAAAGAAGCTCACTAGTTTAATGATAACTGTACATTAAAGACTGAATGTTGAAAATAAAATTATCGAAAGTCCTGTCAAAATCCTGCTTTTGGTTTAGCAAAATATTGACTATATTCGATCATTGTAAACAGATCCAACCATCAATGCCCTACGTTGCTAAATCTTTCCCACGCTTTCAAACTGTATTTTAACAGGATTTTGGTGTAATTATCAATAGAGTGATAGTCGCTACACAACTCTCACCTTCTCTTTTATTATTAAATTCCAGCTGCTTTTAAAATGACATGTATTGTCATGCAATCACCAAAAACATACATATATCAGTAATAATTATCCTAACCATTTTAATCACTTGATGCCATGAACAGTTTTAATATGTAAACACAATAATATAGATGTCACTTGATAACTCAACACAATAGGCAATATGCTTTTTATTGCAAACAACTCCTTTGAGATAGTGAGAAACCATATTTTTTTCAGAAAACAGTAACATTTTAACATAGCTTGCTTCAAACAAACAAACAAAAAAATTCCTAAAAATGTTCTAAAAAGTTAAGAAACAAAAAGAGCTGGTCTTAAGTTGATATTGTATGAAAGATTTTCTGGCTGGGGAATTACTTAAGGCAATGAAAACTGTCAGAATGTTAGAAAATAATTGTGATTTATATTCTTGATAGAGATATTTTTTTCTGGTGTCCCTAAATCAGGCAGCCTTTTTCTGCTTAAAAAATGGAGTTTCCAGAAGTAAAGGCATCAACCTTTCTCTGCAGATTTGGACAGGGCTAGAACAGCATGGTTTCAGGAGAGATGTCCCTGGGAAGTGTCGGAGCCCAGTAGGAGGCAGTGAGCTAGGCAGTGGACCAGTGGCACTGCAACAAAGAGGTCTAATCCTAGGCTTGGAGCAGATGTTGACTGAACAGACAAAGTAAATGCCTTGCACAATTTGGTGTGAGAAATGGAGTGCTTAGAACCTCTGAGAGGAAAAAAAAGTGTGCAAGGGAGGAAACACAGACAAGTAAAGAAGCGAAGGAGACCATTCCGAAAGCAAATTTGCAGATTTGCAGCAAGAGAAGCAGAACTCTAGTACTAACCAGAGATTGTCCATACAAAGACAATCTGTGAGTTTCTGGCAAATGCCTTTTATGTTTATTCCCCAGTAATATTCAAACCTTCATGGTTTTGTAACTATTGGTCTATTTCACGTGTCCTGACCATTGTACATTTTCTTCCTGTTGTGTGTGCATACCTCCAGCCTCTGTGCACAGCCAGAGCATCCACTGGAAATACTAGGTGGGAATTCCCAAATCCAAGGGGCTGATCTAAATGACTAGATCCTGAAAATCTGTGCTGGATTCAAAATTTGAAATGAAAAACCGTAAAATTATAATCAACCAATGTTATGTCTGCAACACATACATTATGCCAACTTTATTGTTTACTATAATTCCTAATTTCTAGAAAAAATATTATATTTATATGAGTTCAGATGTTATATTTTCTTATCTCCATACTTGCTTGGCTAAATTATCTATAATTGCCAAGAAAGCAGAGCCAACAATAATGAATATCTTCAAAGCAAAATTATAAAATACCTCTAAAAATTAAAACAAATCATTCTTTTCGTGGATATGGATTTGTGGAGTGTATTTTATGAAATCAGTGTGCTGGGTGTGGGAAAGTGGTCCACACGGAGACCCTGGGGATTTGGAAACACCCCTAACCCCCTTGGGAGCTAGTTCACAACTCACTCTTCAACAGACTGTTGAGGTGTCAACTCTTCTGAAAAGCTTTCCCCAATCCCCTCAATCATTCACTATTTCACTCCTTTCCCCTCCTATCTGCCACATTCTGCTCTAATTATTGTTTACAAGTATGTCTCCTCTCCCAGTTTAAGATCTACATTTTATTCTTC
This sequence comes from Mesoplodon mirus, assembly GCF_964341445.2. Taxonomy (NCBI): domain Eukaryota; kingdom Metazoa; phylum Chordata; class Mammalia; order Artiodactyla; family Ziphiidae; genus Mesoplodon; species Mesoplodon mirus. Next base: position 27,628,646 of record NC_138990.1, on the reverse strand, counting down.
TCTTTATCCCAAGAACCCTTTGGGGTTAGAATCTACATTTTATTCTTTTCATCCCAAGAACCTTTCAAAGTTTTGGAAATTTGATACAACTTAATAAATATTTGTCAAATTGAAGTAAATCTATAGACAAAACCACCAAACCGAAAGCATACCAAAGACAAAAAAAAAAAAAAAAACACATTATAGAAAGAAGACATAGCATTTCAAGACTGAAAAAAATGTAGCAACAAAACCAAAGCATAGATCTGATGTTTGATCTCCTGGCTAGAGAACGTTTGTCCTCACCACCAGTAACACCCCATTAAGGAAGAATCAGGGAGCTCTTTTCACCCAAAATATGTGTACTGAGCACTCATTCTGTATCATGGACCGTATTGTCTGATGAGGACAGAGAAGCAAGTGTATATCCTTGGCAGGTTCATAGCTAGCAGTAAAAATATAAATGAAAACATAACCCTTAGTATGTGACAAATAGTACAGTAAAGAAACATACACAGTTTGGGAGAATCAAGAAATTATTTTTCTTGGAGAAGGTTCACAGAAACTTCACAGGGAAAGTAGGTTTAATGCCATGTGTGAAGAGTACATAGGACTCCACTAGCTTAGAACAGAGCCCTGGTCTCTGATGGGCAAGGTGGACAAAATATAAGCAAAGTTTAGGTGGGGCGGGAGATCTCAAATATTCCGGCATGGCTGAAATTAAGGATAATTAGCAACCACAGGAGGTAAAAGTGGACATGTGGGTGGTCCCAGTAGGTCAGGTCTTAAATGCTAAGATTGTACTTAATCCTATAGCAAACCATTAAATATTCCATTTTTCATATGGCTGTGTGTGTGTGTGCACGTGTATGTGAATTTATACATATGTTTCTCACACAGGTACACAAATAGTACATGATAACATACATGATGCACATATAAAACTGGAAATTAGAGTTTGTATGAAAAGGGCTTTTTCTGAAACAAGATGGTTTTAATTCAGATCCTGGCTCTGCACTGTAATGACTGGATTATCTTAGATGTGCTCCTTAAACATTTTATGGCTTTACTCATCTGAAATGGAGGGAATGGTAGTAAAGACCTCCTCAATTATGGGTCCTGATGAGACAGCTGGGCAAGAGTGGGTGGTCAGCTCTGTCTGGGGTCTTTCCAAAGACAGTGTGAGCCCTACGGGCAGAAATGCTTTCTTATATTCACCTTTATGCCTTTCAAAGACCAAGGCAATCACAGGAATTCATCTGTGATCACAGTTAACATCTGTTCATTAAGTAGGTGTTAGATGTAAGAAAATACTAAGAATGTTTAGATTAATTTCAACCTTTCTGTCTGATCTGCCCCAATTCCACCTCCTTTATCACCTGGTCAAGCTGTTTGGCATTTCCTAGGGTCATGTTTTCTCTCGTGCCTCTGAATTTGGTCTCTTTCTCTTCCCTGTTTGTGATGCTTGAGGCCATGTGCTATTTCTCTGAGGTCTCTTCTGCTAATTTCCGCCCCTCACCCCAGTGTGCTGCCTTCATCCATGACCATCTTCCCTCCCCATCCTTTGGCTATAAGAATTGAGGGTGAAGAATATGTTCTCTGTGCTGGCTCCCCAAAACCTAGCACAGGACCTTGCACCAGTGTGTGTGTAATTGTTTGTCCTAACAGGGCTGTACTGAGATGCTATACGTCATCAAATTTCACCACTGCTGCACTTTGCTCTGTTCTTTCTAAGTTGATGATTATCATGCTCCATGCTTAAAGTATTTAGTGTTTCTTGGCTGGTTCAGCATTTTGTGGAGAGCGGACTCCTGCTGCCATCACTTCGCTTTCTTGCACAGTTCCCACCTCAGGGCAACTTGTTTTTTGATGTTTTTGATCTTTCCTCCCTGTCCATATCTGCTCACGTCCTTGACTCTCTCATGATTTTCTCTCTCAAACCAAAGGAACTCATAAGAGTTCTTCTTCACAAGAACCAGTTTGCAGCATTTCAGGGAAAACCCTAGAAGGAACTGTACAACCAGAGAAGCTATTTTTGTCATGAAGGAAGACAAAATGAGTCAGAGCAGACCTAAATTAGTTTTTCTCTCTAGTACATCAAAAAGCAGGTGACTAGGTGTTCATGAATTTTTGTCTTAGAGCAAATCAAAAGAACAGATGACACTGTTTGAAAGACTTAAAATACTTAGAACCATATCAGGATCTGTGGAAAATATTTTGATAAGAGGCATTTCCAAAGCCAACTCTGTTTTTTTTTTTTTTTTTGAGGAAATTATCTTGAAGAACAACTCTAAGAAGTTTAGATAAATATTTTTATAGAGAATTCCCCAATAAACCATAAAAGTCTCTTACTGCTTTTTTAATTTTAAATCAAATTTGCTTGTTTTGACCTTCTTCAGAGAGATAGTTAGTGTTTAGAGGCAAATCCTTTCAGGTTCAACCATTGTGTGGGTGACTCAGGTGGAGCTTAATTTAATGACTGGCATTTTTTTTCTTTTGATATTTCTAAATCTGTTTATTAAATTAGTTATGGGATTCCCCTTATAGCTGAGGAAACAAGTACTGTGAAATAATGCCTAAGCAGTAAGAAAAATAAAAATAATTTCTGAATAGTAACTTGGAAGTTTGGGAGTATAATTATTTAATTTTTTTAGTTAGTCTTTTAAAATTTCAATCTGTTTTCTACCACTTTAAAGTTAGTCAAGGAATTACGAGGGAAAAACATTAAGGAAAAAAGCCACAGCAACAACAATTACTGTGTAGCACCATCTAAACACCTGTAACTAGAGGTGTTGTGTTCTTTGGAAGACATTTAAGGCATTGATGGTGAGCATTTTCTGTTAGTATCAGACAAGAAAATGGGCATTAAAGAAACACCTATTAGGAGTTAAAAATATGTAGGGAGTCATTTATGCCTAAGAGATTTACATGTAACAACACATTGGATTGAGATGGTCCTTGGGAGGAAGGGTAGGACAGCCTGCACTTGAGAACATGTCAGTCAAGAGAAACTTCCACCTTGACCTCTGAAAGTCAGATGACCTCCCAGCTAGAGCTGTGCCTTACAATATAATGACTGCAAAGAACATGGGCTTTGAGGTCAGACATAGTTATGACTTTAGTGTTATCACTTACTGAGAAGTTGTCATTTTCAGCAAATTACCATCTATGCCTCTGTTACTTCACCAGCAAAATGAGAATACTGACTTTTAATTCTTGAGCCTCACACCATATTGGATACAAGGCAGGTTCCATTACTGGACTCTCGCATTACTATTACTAAATTTCCAATTACTTATCACTTCATTTAGGTGCTGAGATATCCTAGTTTTCTTCTTTTCTCTCTATTTTTTCCAAGATGACAGGTACTTGAGAGCAAAGACCTAGTCTACCTACCCTTGCATTCCCTGCAGCCCTTAGCAGAAAGAGCTGATGCATAATTAAGCATACGAATTTGTTTTACAGAACCAAGTACTATAAAGATAATCCAGAGCAAATCATAGAATCTACTTAGTTTCAGGAGACTTAGAACCACCTACTTTGGAAGTAAATCTGCTTCACAGCTTCCAGATTCCAGACAGTTCTGTATTGGTTACTCCCATTTAGATATCCCATGTGACAGTAGGATGCTTGGGGTCATTGGTATCTCCCCAAAGATTCTTTCAAATCACACAACATTGCTGGTCCAAATATGGGTTCTCTTCTCCCTCAAACTTCAGTTTGACCCATAGTTTCCTGTGCTGAACAACAAGCACATATCATCCATTAATTTAAAATGGGATACACTCACTGCTATATTTCTCTCGTTGGTTCCTTGTCTCTGAGCTGCTGGTTGTTCCTTTGATAAGACACTTATTTTTAATAACATAGGTTAAACTAAAAAACAAATGGAATCAGGTTTTATTTGACCCTTTTGACAGATCTGGTTCAATATTATTCTTGATATTATGCCTCAAGTGTAAAAAACCAATTTGAATAATTTTACAAGCTTGAAATTAAAGTTGTTTTCATGGTGGATTGATGACTTAGATCATGTACTTAGTCATAATCCAGTGGTTCTGCTGTTGCCACTGAAGTTTGCTCATCCCAGATGGAGCAGACTAGGAGCCACGGTCCTGCTCTGGGACCCTGCGTGATTCCTTCCAAGAAAACCTCTGACGTGGGCCCAAACCCCTTTGGATCATCAGTAGCCAAAACCTGCAGCTGTACCAAACCTGAATCCATGCAGGCCACCCGCACTGTGTTCCAAAATCCTCTACGGAAAGAAACAATCATTGAGGATCTACCTTGGTGAGAATATGAGAAAAGAAAAGAACAGGAAATGCAGTGTCCAAGGTCTAGGTCTGATTTCTGGCTCTGTCATCAGTTAGCTGGGTAATTCAAGGCAACTTGCCTAACTTCGATGAGTCTGTTTTTTACCCTGAAAATTAAGAGTACAGTTCGTTTCCTGATTAGCTTATTATGGAAAAAACAAACAAAAATGTCTAGAACGTTGCTTTTCATATAACAGTTACTAAATAATTTTTTCTTCTGCTGCTAAAAGCAAACTCAGTACCATCTTTTCATCTCTGGACAACTTAGATTTTTAAATAGCTATGTTTTAAACTGAAGTGAAAATTTTCCTAAGAGTTTCTTTTGGTCTTGGTTTAATCCTTCAGGCCAGATAGTATTTAAGGCTTATTCCTTTTTTTGCTTGAGTGTCCTTGACATATGAAGTTATTTTTATGTTTTCCTCAGGTTGTTTTCCATCAAGCTAAGGGGTTGGAATTTCTTTAACTAATTCTTAAAATATATGGTTTAAAACCTCTCAATCTTGCAGTCACTCACATCTGCACAGCTTCTAGTTTTCTGAAATCCCTCTTACATGTGTGGACCTGGATTCATGAAGATATTTTGGCTAGAGGAAAAAGGAACTAATGCGTAGGACACAGCCTTCCCACACCCCATGCAAGGTTTCTGGTACTCTGTGGGCTGATAAATGATGGATAAGCCACCAGAAAGGAGAAAAACAATGAATATACTGTGACAAGTGTCATCAGTGTATTGCTATCATCAGTTAGATGAGCTCAAATCATCAGAATGCCTCTATTTATTCAGACCAGGGGTTACCAGAGGGAAAACCGGAAGTTTGAAAGAGACACAGGAGGTGTTGTCAACTGGATCTGCCCATTTCAAATTCTAGTGAGTTTTGAGCAAAATGAAAACTGTCCATAGAATGTCGGATATATTTAAAAACTTTGTGATAGTTAAATACCTGAATATTTAAAAGTAATAAACACATGCATGTTGGTACAGTGTAACAGTTTTTACGTTAGGCTGTACACATGTAATGGATGAAGTACTGTGTGTGTGAATAGATGTAAGCCTTGCTGTAGGCTCTGTGAGCACATAGGGTCCTACCTACATCTGTGGGCATACCTTGGGAGCCAGCCTTAGGGAGGTGATCTGCCCTTCAGTGTTTCTCTAACTTGGCCTTCTTTCTTTTCACAAATGATAACATTTTATTATAGAAAAAGCATCCCAAATATAGGACTTCGTAAACACTGGTAGGTGAACAAGTGCAACTTTAAAAGTGGGAGAATGAAAGACAGCTCCTTGGAATAAGCACAGCCTTGGATTTATATTCAGCTTGTTTCCAATCGTATGTGTAACTTTGACAAGTTTCTAAAATACGTGAGCTTCATTTTGCATGTATGTGCAATGGGGATGATAACACTTGTCTCAAGAATCTTCAGGCGTGTGTACATAACACCTCTTCCATGTAGCCTCCTCAGTTCTTGTGAACAAATCTAGGTGACGTCACCCATAGCCAGTCTTTAAGTGACAAGAGAACGTATCATGTGAAGGCAACAGACACTAAAAATGTGTCTTATTTTTGCTACTCAAGAAAAATGTCAGGTTTGTACATTCTTTGGAAACAAACAAAAAACAAATCAGTGTATTTTAGTTTACAATAATCCTTCCAAGCACTACTATGCAAGGCACTGTTCTTAGTGTGGAAAATCCCAGAACAAAGAAGACAAAAACAGAGCTTACCTTCTCATCAGTGCAAACTGATCATACACAAGTAAACACACAAGGAGGGTGGTTTGATGTTGACAAATTTCATGCATAAATGTAACCTGGAGGTGGTACTTTAGATGAGGAGGCCAGAAGAGAGGAGGTGACACTTGAGATGAGATCTATGTGGCAATGAACATATAGTCATGGTAAATACTGGTGTTAGAATCATGATGATGATGGGACTCCCAGTTTATTGGACAAAATATCCAGGTTAAAAAAATGATACAAATGATTGTAATATATCATCACTGTGGATGAATTTGACTCTTGCTTATGGCGGGCCCAATGGATCATTCCTATCAAAGAGTAAGTATTCATGGTGGGCAGCAAGGACCAGCCACAACTAAAGTAGCACATTTTAATGCTGTGAGTATAATGAGGAAGTACAGCTGACTGTACCTGGGACAAAAGACCACTTCATGGTAGCTGATAGCACAGACAATGAGCCAGTGAAAAGGAATGGAAGCTGATTTACTTTGTGACTGCTATGGACATGTTATTTTTCTGCATGACTGACTTTCCTCATTTTTAACATAGAGATGTCATTTTGTTGCAAAGATTTACTAAGACTATATTCATAAAATACTTCACAATTTAAAATGTATACATCATGATATGTATACATGTACACATATACATACATCCATATATTTACATCTATAGACACACTTTATGTAAAATATCATATATTTTTCATTGAGATGATGTAAACATCAAGTGAAATAAACACATATTCACATAGTAGGCCTGTGAATGGGATGGTTTTCATTGAAAGCAAAGGTGAGAAGCCCAATTGCCTAAATGCAATTGGAACACTTCATCTTAGGCGTTTTGCTGGTTTACCTACTACTCCAAAGAAGATAATCCTTGCTGCCTCAAGACTTATGGTGATGAAGTTTTACTCTTATATGACATTGATAAAAAGCACAAAATTCTTTCTGATACTTTGTGATGATCATATTTTTACGATAATCCAGGACTATCATCATACATGTCCTTTTTCTTTCTTTTTAAATAATGAAGATCTCTGAAGTTAAAGAAAAAAATGGAATGTCTATGAAAAGTGATCATGCTTTCAAATTATATAAAAATTTCAAAAGCCTTTTATATTTCCCAGATGATTTTAGCCAAGCAAATTCAACATCAAGTCCACACTACGATAAATTTGTGTTTTGATTGCAAGCATACATACGTTAAGTATAACTACATTTGTAGGCAAGTATAAAAGAAGAGAACACAAGAGTAAATTTTAGGTCAGGCCCCTCACATGTTTAGAAGATGGCAATTTCTAGGCAACAAACCATACTCATGTGTTCTTGAAACTGCACAATGAGATTTTAGTGTGTATATTTGGCTTCAGATTGACTTCAGATCAATACTGGGTAAATATTTTACATGAGGATGAGGTTTTCTTAGACCTTAATCTTGAAACCATTAGATCATTCTAACCTGAAAATAAGCCTCTTTAAACTATAAAGGATCCTACAAAAGGATTTCAGACCAAAGCCGGTGGCATGATAACATGATTAAATCACTGATCTAGCTGAATGACTGCAGACCATTAAGAAAGAAACTGCTATTGAATGGAATCAGAAAAACCCTTTAATTACTGATTAAAGATATAAGCAAGTGACAGGGGCTACAGTTTTAGTCTTGGACCTCATCATTGCATTTTCTTGTAATTGGTAGAGTTCTACCACAGATCTATATTTCAAATGGATTTTTAGTTAAAAAAATAAAAAGAAGAAAGAAAAGCTTTTCAATTTTATAACCACGCTATACATACACACACATTATTATATCTATCTATCTATTGACAGAGAAAAAAATGAGCATGTCCATAAAATACATAAATCCGACAGAGCTTTGAACGGAATATAATAAAACAAAAACAGCCATTTTCTTTGGAAAGTGAAATTATAAGTGATTTTTTCATCTTTGAATTTTTTTTGTTTTTCCTTTCATCGTAAAGATATATTGCTTTTATTATTTGAAGCAAAGTAATTTCTGTTACCATTTTTTGCTGCTAACAGCTTCAGACTTTTCTTATGTGCAGAAATTCTTCTGTGCCAAACATTTTAAAAACAATGTAACTGATACAACCTTTTTCTCACTATTGACAAGTGTCATATCATATTTGCGGTTAAACATGTATCATTGCATGTAATTCAGTGTCGATATGTGTTATTTTCTAAGAATTAATAATTTTGTATTTTTCCTGAATTTCTAATAAATGTCCAGTACTGCCCCAACCCTCCCTGACACCTCAGTTTATTTAAACAAAAGTAGAGTGTTGGAATCTAATAGGTGGGGAGTACTTGCACCATGAGTTGTGTGAAGAGGATAAAGATAAAACTTTTTTTCTTTTACTTTTACTTTTGGGGCTTCTGAAGTATCTTTAGAAGCAAGCAACTGCCTCTTACGTATCGGGATATTGGTCTGGATGGTGTAAGTCTAGAACTAGGGACACCAGTTAGTAATCATTTGATTTTGTTCTACTCAGTGGCACACCTGTTTCTCTCTTGAGCTGGTATTTAACCCGTGTGCCACTAGCTATTTTTCTTTTTGTGACCTGTGTCCCTGAGTCTGTGACAAGCTCCTTGGGAGAAAGGAGTATGTTTCCTGCTCCTGGGTCTTCTGCCCCAACACAGAGCACAGCGATTCTCTCTCTCTCCTAGGAGAAGCCCAGAAAGGGTTCCTATAGGCACTGTTCTGTCTAGTATAATCCATTTTACACCCCCAAACATTGATTGTATGTATTCCCCCCCCCTTTAATCAGATAATACAGCAGAGACTATTTACAGATTTCCTAATTGTAAATCACAAGTGTAGTCCTGGGTAAACCTAGGTTTTGGAGGTATGTATTGCACTATTTGGATTGCTATGCTTTCTTTAAGATTTAACATGTAATTGAGATTCATTATGAGTTTGGCCAGTCATTACCTCCTTTTTACTACTATCGTATTACTCCCCAAGTTTGGTTTTGGTAAGAAGGTTATGCCATTGTCATAAATCACAAGAAGGCATGCTATCTCATTCTCTGTTCTCTGGAGGAGTTTCCATAAGATGGAATTATCTGTTTATTGTGAGATTTTTTTTTCTATGGAAATCTAGCTTCTTGTTCTCTTTGTAGGCAAGTATTTAAGTTACGAACTCAGTTTCTTTAATGTTGTATAATTATTCCTCTATTTCATCTCATCCTTTTTAAGTTAACTGTTTTCTGGAATTTGCCCATTTCCTGTAAACATCCAAAATGATTGACTTAAAGTTTTTGATGGCATTTTCTTACCATTTTAAAGACAGCTAGATACGTAGCTGAGTTCCCTTTTTCATTATCAATGTTATTTGTGTCTTATCTCTTTATTTCTTGGATGAATCACTCCAGAGGTTTGTTGATTATTTAAACAAACTTTTAAAAAAATTTGGATAGTTTAAATACATTTAGATTTGTAGAAAAGTTGTAAATATAGTACAGAGAATTCCCATATCCCAGGTTCATATATGTCACAAATAAAAATCTAACATGGATACAGTATTATTAACTCAACTCCATACAGTATTCAGATTTTACTTTTATTTGTTAATAGTGTCCTTGTTATGTCCCAGGATTCTATCCAAGCACCACACTGTATTTAATCAACATGTCTCTTTAGCCTCCTATGGTCTGTAATAGTTTCTCGGACATTGCCTATTTTTCAAGATCTTGACAGTTTCAAGGCCAAGTAATTTGTAGAATAATCCTCCATTTGTATTGACTTGAGATTTTTCTCATGGTCAGCCTGGGGTTATGGGTTTTGGAGAAGAATCCCAGAGAGGAGAAGTGCTCTTCATACCACGAAGCATCAAAAGTCCTGTTATCAACATGACATCCTGTAGGTGTTCCCCTAGACGACCTGGGTGATGGAGAGTTTGCGAAATTTTTTCACTATAAAGTTTCTTTGTGTATCCCCCTTTCATACTCTCTTCTTTGAAGCAAGTTACTAAGTATAGAACACGCAGGGATGGAGAATGAGTGGTGAGGAAGGGAATTAATTCACCTTATCCACATATGTTATTTGGAATTCTCCTGTAAAGAAGATTTGTCTCTTCTCGCATAATAATTTATTTATAAAGTCATTCATTTATACCACTATGGACTCAGGACATGAGTTTTATACCCTTGATTTTAATCCAATACTACATTTTTTATCTTGTTTCTCTAATTGTTCTTCTTTTGGCCTTTGGGGGCCCCTTGGGTCCTTTTAATAAACCCCATTCTTTGTTTTCGTTTTCTGAGCCCTCCCTTCCTTTGGGGGAATAGGAGATGATTCAGGTACATTATTATTTTTATGACCCAGATCTAGAATCAGCTATTTCTCCAAGTAGCCTGTGGGGCTTTTATTAGTTCTGATTTTCTATGCATAATTAACTTTTAATTTAATTGCTTTGCTTTCAGAGAATGTACTCTGTACTATACTGTTTGGTTTTTATTTTTGAAATTTGTTAAGTCTTTCTTTATGGCCTAGCATCTGGCAACTTTTTGTAAATGTTTTACATGTGCTCTGGAACAGCAGTAGATAATTGCTGGGTACAATATTTTATAAATATCTCATAAATCAAGTTTATTGATGTTTGTTTTCCATTTGTATGTAACATTTTAACTTTTGGATGCCCTTAACCTATTAATTCAGAGAGAGGAGAGAGAGAGATGTGTTGAAATCTTCCAGTATAATGCTGGGCATAGTATTTGTGTTGCAATGCTATCATATTTTCATTTTTGCTCATTTGAGGCCACTTAACCAGTGCATCTAAAAAGGGTCTGTCACATACTATGCAAGGCCCAATGTGAAAGAAAAGTGTAGGACCCTGGTCATTGGCAGAGTGGTTAATATCTTCTTCCCACATGCTTGCTGCCCTGACCCAAGAATAATGCCCAGTACACTGCAAACTCACACTGGTACAGGTCAGGTACTTGGACTGGGAGTGAGCAAGAGATTCCATCAAGTCACCTGCCAAATGCACCATGGTGCTGTCCTGTCACTCTTCTCTAAGACATCGTGGGACCCATGCCCATCTTTCCCATGTGCATATACAGTCCAATTCTCAGGGCAGAGGGAAATGGCAGAATGTGGGCACCCCTGATTGATGTGACCAAGGAAGCAGTGAAGGAGGAGGCCAGGTAGGGACCAAGGCTCCTGGGGGCAGGTGTGAGGATCAGAAACTTGCCCCTGGGAGGTGGAGAGGTGGTACAAGGCATGACCACGTGTGAGCTGAAGCTCCAAGCCACTGGCATATGTTCCATGTTTCACTGAATTTCAGTTATAAAAATAATTTCAAGGTGAATAGTATTAAAAATTCAAAGATGGCTAATGCAAATCATGAAAACCAAGATGCAGGGTCCTCCTGAGTTCAGGACTCTGTATGACCACATTGGGGCACACCCAGGAAGCTGGCCCTGTGTGTGTGTTCTTTCTGTATTTCTTGTTGAGTTTTTAAAAATTAATTTTGTAATGAATTTGTTTATCCATAAAATACTTTTTGTCTTAACATTTACTAAGCATTTTTGTTACTATTTGCTCAATATATCTTTGTCATTTTATTATCAATGTTTTGTTTGTTTAAATTGTGCCCCTTGCAAATAGTACATAACTTCATTTAGTAATATTTTTATTTATTAAATCTATGTTTCCCATATTAGTGTTTTCCCCATTTACATTTATTTATTTTTTTTATTTTTGGATTTTTTTTTATTGGGGTATAGTTGCTTTACAATGTTGTTAGTTTCTATTGTACAACAAAGTGGATCAGCTATATGTATACATATATCCCCTCCCTCTTAGACCTCCTTCCTACCCCCCATCCCACCCATCTAGATCATCACAGAGATTTACATTTATTTTGATTTGAATATTACACTTCACCCCTTTAACTTTGTACAATCTACTGTCTTGATTTTTCAATACATTATTTTCATTTTCCCCTTTGATTGTTTTAAAAAAATAATTTACAATTCCAGTACTCCTTTAACTGATAAAATGCAAAACATCTATTTCTATACATTTTGTTACTGTCAGTTTTAACATGCATACTTATTCACTTCTGAAGTTTATGTCTTAAGTCCCATCCTAAAGAACAAAATAGCTTTAGAATCTGTTATGCCGATTCTTTCTTCCACTGACCCTGAATTTCTGCATACATGCTATTATCATAGATTAAGTGTTTTGATAGTAATTCCTCAATTTATTTATATTAAAATACCTTTATTTTGCTTTTATCCACAAAATCATTTTTGGCATACATAATTGAGAATTGGCATTTATTTTTATCTCATCTTTTTGAAGACATATTGTCCACTGTCTTCCAACTTCCATTATTAAGTTGAAGGGTGTAATGTAAATGTAATTTTTTTTTCCTTTGTAAGAAATCTGTCTTTTTCCTATTTAAAATTTCTCCTTCACTTGAGTTCTCTGGTTTCACTACAATTGATCTAAACATGGTTTTCTTTGTTTTAATTCTGTTTGTCACATGTTGTTCTTACTGTGGATTCTGTGGCTCTAACTGTAGACTCATGCATTTCATTAGTCTTAAAGAAGTCCCTTTCATTAGCTCTTCAAGTATTGCCTTTCCCCTACCCTCTGTAGTCTCGCCTTTTGGAGTACCCATTAGATGTTGGATAGACTTTCTCATACTACCCTTTATCTCTTGAATTTTTCTTCAAATTTTCTGACTCTGGTGACTTTAGTCTGCATTCTGGGTGATTTTTGTGGATTTATCTTAGAATATACATTTTCTCTTTATTTAATCATCTGTTAAATAATTAATTGGGTTATTATGTCTCACATCTCATATATCAAACACACACATTTATATACTTACAGATAGATACATCTATACCTATCTATATCTATCCATCTAAATAGATATATCTCTACCTATACCTCTACCTACCTCTATATATCTACCTCTTTATATCTAGACTATAGATAAATGTTTTATTTGTTATTTTTCAAAGCTGTGTTGTCATTTAGGAGAGTTTCTTGTTGCCTTCTCAGTTCACCAATTAAAAAAATATATATCTGATATGCATAACACTAAATAATATTTATCTTATAATCCCAATACCAGGAAGTCTAAATATGCTGCTTGCATTTCTAACTGAATCTCATGCACATGGTGGCTCTTTTGTATGTTTGCTGATCTTTGATTGCAGTCTCTCATATTTGGTTTATTATAACATGTGGAAAGCCAGAAACCCAAATTTGAGGATCTTTTTCAGGGGGGAGTTACGTTGGGTTCTATTTAGATCTTGGGTTACCATTGACATGGGACCATTTTGTTCTGAAACACTGAAGAATGATGAAGCCATTGGACACAGTGAACAGGTTTGATCAGGTAGGAATACAGACTTTCCTTTGATAGTGGGAAGTGACCTACAAGTAGTTTGAAAAGTATAATGTGAGTACTGGTGAAGTTCAGAACTTCAGAAAGAAAGACTGAAGAATGTATTTTGTAGAAATAAAAAAGCTGAAGCCTTAAATGTGTATGAGATCATGAAAGGACTGAAAAAAAATTGTAATTTTAAAGCTTTTCTATACAGTAAGTTTTCAAAATAGGATATATTTAATGGAAGGAAATTGAAAGAAATAAAGATTATTTTATATATATATATATATATGAATCTTTTGCTCATAATGTGTGTATAAACACACACACACACACACACACAATGGAATACTACTCACCATAAAAAAGAATGAAAATTTGCCATTTGCAAATGGCAAATGGATGGACTTGGAAGGTGTTATGCTAAGTGAAATAAGTCAGAAAGAGAAAGACAAATACTATATGATATCACTTATATATGGGATCTAAAAAATACAATAAACTAGTGAATATGACAAAAAAGAAGCAGACACACAAATACAGAGAACAAACTAGTGGTTACCAGTGGGGAGGGGGGAGGGGCAATTAAGGAATGAGGGAGGGGGAGGTACAAACTATTGGGTGTAAGACAGGCTCAGGGCTGTATGGCACAACACGGGGAATAGAGCCAATATTTTGTAATAACTGAAAATGGAAAGTAACCTTGAAAATTGTATAATTTTTTTTTAATTTAAAATTATATACACACACACACACACACACACACACACATTCAGTCCTTGGTGTAAGTTCAAATATAATATGGCAGAGTGAGAGAAGAGTATTTAGCTTCAAGCTTCAGCTCTGTAACAGAATAACAATCCTCGGAGTGGTTGCTAGTTGTCATTCTTCCCTAGGAACAGACCTGGCTTTTATTTGGAATGGCAAAATGCACAGCAAAAGACTGCATTCTCGTCTTCCTTGCAAGTCTGTGTGGCCACGATCTGTAAGCAGAAATAGTCACTAGTGTTCATCCCAGAAAATACCTTTTAAAATGTGCTGACTCAGGGACTTCCCTGATGGCGCAGTGGTTAAGAATCCGCCTGCCAATGCAGGGGACACAGGTTTGATTGCTGGTCTGGGAAGATCCCACATGCCGCGGAGCAACTAAGCCTGTGCACCACAACTACTGAGCCCACACGCCACAACTAATGAAACCCACACGCCTTGAGCCCGTGCTCCGCAACAAGAGAAGCCATCACAATGAGAAGCCCGTGCACCGCAACGAAAAGTAGCCCCCACTCGCCGCAACTAGAGAAAAGCCCGCACGCAGCAACGAAGACCCAACACAGCCAAAAAAAAAAAAAAAAAGTGTGATTCAGCTAGGAAACAAATGGTCTTGTTCTTCCTTTCTTTCCCCTTTTTCCTGTCAGAAACTAAGATCCATGACCTGTAGTAGCATCTCTGAACCTTTAAGGCGGAAGTAAATGATGTCAGCAGAAAAACAAAGACCTCAGGGGCTCTGATAACTTCCTGGATCCACCACACAGACAGTGACTGTCCGATTCCAGAAAAGCAATCAAATACACCCCTATCTGACACACTATGGAACCTTTATCAGGAAAGTTGTGACTAAACTAAGATGAAAATAGTATCTGCCTCACAGGGGTGGGATGAGATACAAGATGATAGAAATGAGTTTGTAGACCCTAAAGGGTTGAAGATGAGTTACTGTGTGTGCAATTTAATAATCCAGGAAACATTTCCATACTGCTTATTTTCCAAATGCACAACATCTTGTTCATGTAATGTTTAAGAATTTTTAAAATCATCATTCTATTCAAAATGTGTCTGTTAAACTCTAGCCATTATTTATGTATTAGGGATGGTAAATTTTATTTCACATTTTGGTGCCAAATGTCCAATTCTATGGGTTAGAAGGAGAAAAAGAGGAAGGAAACAGACTTAAAGGTGGCCATGTCGTAAAATTTAGCATTTTTTCTCTTCATCCCAATGTTGTCGTCCCTCCACTGCTTTACTGAGCGTGTCAATACAGTAGTTGAGGTGTGACATCCCCTAACTTTCTGCAAGTCTTCCCTGTGACAGCCGATGTGGTTTCCCTAGTCTGGGTTCCTGAACCATAACTCTCTTCTTCCTTGTTACACACTGAACCTCTTAGATACAACTGTTACCCCTAAAATATTCCATTTTTGACATAAATGAGTCATTTTTGAATCCTAAGAAGTGGAACAAGTTAATCAATGCTGCATTGGATTTACTGGCTTTTGTTTCCCCATCAGCAGCTACATGGCCCTTTGGAAACAATGACAGGATCATTGACAGTAATTGGCAGGGAGCAACGTGTATAGTCTAAGCATCCAGGCTTGCAATGAGGTCTCCAGAAAGGTTACCTGCATCTGTAAGGACTCTAAGAGAGTATGGGGGATCATATATGTAACATCACTGGAAAGGAATGCGGAGAATACTTTCAAAATTCTCATGAAGCAATAGCATATATCAGCTCAGGTGAAGACACCCCAGGGAAATGTACTTGAAAAGCCAGAATGTAGAGTGAGTGTTAGATTGTATTTAGGCTAGTCTAAGTATTTCTGTAATTTCATCCAATTATAACTTTTAAAACAGGGATGATCTTGGTTTGCAATTCTTTATAACAATCAGCTTCTGACCAGAAACCTTTCTAAGAGCTAATGAGGGAAAGGCCATTGAGATTGGAAGATAGATACACAGTAGCAGCATTGAAAGTTCCCACAACCTGAAAAGAATCGAACACCCCAGGAAAATTATTTTCTTCTAGGTAACATTTTCAATTAAATTCAAAAAACTATTTACCATCTCTGTGTTTTCTGGAAGGCAAATTATATTAGGTATGGTCCCTGCCCTGGAGGAGACTTCATTCTATTGAAAGGCAGGTGATGGGCCATTCATAAGTTATGGCTAAAAACCAAAGTGAGGGTGAGAAACATTCTGAAACAGGAGCATGGGGTGATTCCACTAGTGAGGACAGTGTGCAGATGAGTGCTAGTGAGCAATGGTACAGAGATGGTGAAATGATAGAATACCAATGGGACCAATGAATATATTGGTTTCCAACTCTGTGACTCTCGAAACCAGGATAGGATCACAGCAGAAAGGAGGGGGTGGGGAAGTGACAAGACACAGCTTCATGTCTCCAACTCCCACTGGAAATGAAGCAGTTCTTTTAAAACTTATAATATTGTTTCCATATTTTTTGTGTGAAAATACTTTAAATTATTTGAAAGGCACTAAATTTGACTACAGAGCAGGAGTAACAGTGTGGTGTGTGGGCCTCTGAGGTGCCTTAAGAGTCTGTCAGGGGACCATGAGGTCAAAACTATTTTCACAACACCAAGACATTTTCTACCTTTTTAAATTTGCTGATGTCCATCCTGACGATACAAAAGCAGTGATGGGTAAACTGCCAATGCCTTACCATGAATCAAGGCAGTAGCACCCAACCATGCATCCCAATACTTAAAGACTATTTTGATGATACTAATGAATCACCATTGTAAAATGTTGTTTCTGGCTATTATACAATGAAACATGCCAACATTTGGGAGATTTGCACAACTCAGTGAGGTAATATTTTATTTTCTAAATGACCAATGCATGATGTTACAAAATTATGATAGGTAAATGATCCATTCAAAGTGCAAAATAGACCAAGACAATTTAAGGTAAGCATACTAAAACTTAACTGATATGCTTTTGGATTTCACACTGAAAGTAAACTTTTAAGAAACTACTGTTTCTTGAATTTTGGTTTGCATTTAAGAGGAATAGTCACAAACATCTGAAGGGCTATTAAAATATTCCTCCTTTTTCCAACTACATATTTGTGGGAAACAGGATTTTCTGTGTATATTTTAAACAAATCAACATGACAATGGATAGAATCAACAAACATATATGACTATCCAGCTTTCATTTATGAAGTCAGATGTTAGAGATTTGCCAAAATGGAAAATAACATCACTCTTCTTACAAAAATTTTTGGGGTTTGGAAATTACAGTTATTTTTTTTACAAGAAATACTATGTTCATATATGATGGGCATATTACTGTTATTTTTACATGGATTAACAAATAGATAATTCAAAAATTTAAGTTTAATTTCTAACTATCTATAAATATAATACACACAAATAAAATAATTTTTGGTGTCCTCAGTAGTCTTTAAGAGTATAAGTGAATACTGAGACAAAAGTATGTGAGAAACTCTGATGTATCAGGAAAGTAATTAGAGACAGATATGTAAAGATACTAGCTCCAGACTGTGGAAGTATGGAATGTCACTGCAAAGAGCTGGCCTTTTATCAGGAGCAATACATGAAGATATTATAGCCAAAGAGTAATGTTTTCCTAATTACACTGGACTTAGAATACAGCATTGATTAGGATAGGAAGTGACAGAAGGTGGGAAGACCAATTAGAGGACCAGCTATAATAAGGCTCTTCCAGTGGGATCTTAGAATAGAAACTAAGAGAGTGTCATTTGAGAATTTGCGGGAATATGAGTCAGTGGCTGATTAGATATAGAAGGAGAGATTGCACAACATTGGGATTCTTGGTACAATGACTTGGAGGATAGAGACTCTGAAGGTGTTCCCTGAGACTCCAAGAGAAAAAGATATAGGTAGAGGAGAGATTGAGGTTTCAATGCATGGGGTGCTGAATTTTTGTTTCCAGAGACTCACGCGGTAGACTGCATATGGTGGGGGGAGGCTCCCTGAGAGGTAGTTGGGCAGTTTGGAATTCAACTTGAGAAAAATATCCAAGCTGAATGTGTATGGTTGATTCTATCAATATGGAAGGGGTCGTAGAAGCCTTGGGAATGGAAAAGGACACCAGCAAAAAGAACACACATAGAGATGAAAAGCAGATATGTGGTATTTCCAGGAGGTAGGGCACCGGGCAAGAAGAATAGGAAGAGTGAGAAAAGAAATCTTCAGAGGCAGGAGAATATAAAAAAATCCCATAGCAACAAATCGGGACAGAAAGTTGTTGCAAAGAGTAGACTTTGCGGGACTTTTCATTAGTATCAGTTACATAATTGTTAAATAAATGGCAAATAGATTTTCCTTTCCTCTTCTTGGGACACAAGAGAAGAGATTCTCACAGATGTATAAATGGATAATTTTCACTTAAGTATAGCTGATATTAGCTTTCATATATTCTTTCACTGAGTTGTATTTCTAAGATTTGCATGGTATTCAGATACTTAAGAAATTTCAAATCCAGTATTCAAGTAACCCAGTTACTTGCCTACTGCTGCTGGAAGAGGTAAGGAAACAGATTATTTTACAGAAATCTGA
The DNA here is from genome assembly GCF_964341445.2 of Mesoplodon mirus. Classification (NCBI taxonomy): domain Eukaryota; kingdom Metazoa; phylum Chordata; class Mammalia; order Artiodactyla; family Ziphiidae; genus Mesoplodon; species Mesoplodon mirus. The sequence goes on along the minus strand of NC_138990.1, from coordinate 27,609,906 downwards.
CATGGATTTCACTGGGGTAAAATCAAGGTATTGGATGGTGCATTGACTTCTGGAGGCTGTAGGAAGAATCCATTCCTTCATTTTACTAGATTCTAGGGGCGACCTGCCTTCCTTGGCTCATGGCCCCTTCCAGCTTCAAAGTCAAATATGGCCAATTGAGTCTTCTTAAGTCACATCATTTGACACTGAGTGTTCTGTCACCCTCTTCCACATTTCAAGACCCTTGTGATTACAATAGACCCGCTGGAAAAATTCAGTATAATCTCCCTATTTTAATATCTAGTGATTAGCAGACTTAATTCTATCTGCTACCATAATTTCCCTTTGCCATGTAAGTTAACATAGTCACATATTCCAGGATTAGGATGTGGGTGGACATCTTTGGGGACTGTTCTTCTGCTAAACTCATTTGTGCTTACTGACTCATTAACTATTTAATAAGTATTTATAAAACTTAAGAAACCAAATCATTAACATAGCTCCCTTGAGTTCCTTTTCTTTAACTGAAAAAAGTACAGAAATTTTTATGTCTTTTATTTGGGAAGAATTTTATGAAAAACAAATGCATTTTATAAAATGGCAAAATAATTTCTTTCTTAAGTTACATTAATCAAAGTGTGCCAACATCTTGCAAATCATACTTGTGGCAAAAAATTATCTTTGGAAGACAAAATTTCTGAAAAGCTGTTGATGGCAGTTGTTCCTCTGGTGAAGGAAAATGATACCTTTTTTGTGTTATATGATCTATTGTTATTATTTAAAACATAAATATATGTAATTTTCATCATGAAATTGATTTATTCTTTGCTTTGATTTAATACAATATGGTTTTCTATTTTACAAAGCACTTTTGATATACTGTATGATTTGCTTCCCATACCAGTTTTTATGGGTTATTATCATTTTGTTGTTGAAAAATTTTGAAATATATTTCAGAGATTTGAAGTAATTTGCCCAATGTAGCATGTCCACTAAAATATTAACAATAGAATTTAAACACATATCTTTTCACCAGAGAGCTTTCTCTTTCTACCGTGCCATTTTATTATTAAAATATGTAATTTGGAAGTCATAGTTAAAAGATAATGTCAAGTCTCCTGATGGCTTATTTTATTATATTGCCTAAGAGGCCCTACAGTCATGGAAATTGACTCTATTCACTGGAGGCCCACAATTAAAGATGATTTCTGAAAACTGTGCATTCCAAGTCATCCTGACAGCTGATGCGGGCAGATGGGTTTCTGCCTGTTAAAAGGTGGTGTCTATTGTTAGAAGCAGCACAGGTACCTCATATGGAGCAACTGGAAAAACCAATGCACCTCCAATCCCACCCATCCTTTTGAGGGAAAAGTATCATTCTGGTAAAGAAGATACTCATTTGCAAAGACAGGTGAAGGGAATGTATTTTTGTTCCTGTCACATTAAATACAATGTTTGAAACTTAGGCATTTGAGAGAAACTTCTCACCTTTGGAAATATTCTGAAGCAATACCAGTGCGTATGGTTTCTTCCTACCTGGAAAACATCTGCTTAGTTGTTTGGTGAAACTATATTAATGTGGTCTAAAAACAAATGTACAATACATATTTATTTATTTCTTCATTTATTTCTAATTCCATAAAATATTTGAGGGGCATAAGTGAAATAGGAAAAACATTTACAAAAACAATTACTGAATGAAGTTGTCAATAAATAACCTATCATAAATTAGCTGTGATCCCTTTTCTTCGATTATAAATCTAATCTGGGCTATGTCAATTCTGTCTCTCCTTTTCTCTTTTTGTTTGTTTGTTTGTTTATTTGTTTAACTACACCAAGATAGCTGCTTGGGTTTCTGGAACAGAGCCCTGGACTATGTCTTATTCTCCTTTATGGTGGAAAACTGTAATAACACTCAGGAAATTTAGGAACCCCCTTGTCAAATTCTTTTTCAACATTTCAATCATGTTCAAGTCCTTGATTTCAATAACTTAACTCCCTTCAATATATTTATGATGATCAACATTTTCCCCACTTGGAAAGGCATGGAAATGAGTTGCCACATCTGTAATTATTGAGCAAATGCCATAAATGTGCATGAGTGTGCTCCTAGCTCTTATTAGGGCTGTACACAAAGGTAGGGGATAGGACTCAGTACCTTAGAAAGACTTAATATGTTTGCATTTGACAATAAGTCATGATTCTATCCCTGGACTTCTGTAAGCGTATTATTATTCCACAGTACCTCATTTCTATTTACGTGAAACAGAAATATAGGATATATGAAGAGTCAGCCAACGTTTTCTGTGAATGGCCAGAAGTAAGCATTTTAGGGTTTATGGGTCTGTCGCAACTACTCAGTGCTGCTTCAGGAGCAGGAAAGTTGCATAGACAATACGTAATGAAGGAGTGTGGTTGTGTGCCAATAAAAGTTTATTTCCAAATACAGGTGGTGGGTTGGATTTGGCCCATGGGCTGTAATTTGCTGACTACTGGGTTATACACTGAGTACCATAAGCCATTTTACCTTGCAGTGAAACATAACAGAAACTCATTTGTCTAAAAGCGTATTGAAAAACACTAAATAGGACATTACAACTAGCTGCCAGGAGGCTGGAATGCAGTGTGATACCGGGCGGGGGGGTCAGAGAATAAGTAGCTTCTGTTCCTAGTTTTGAAAAATAAATCCAGAATGCAAATGATTAGCTCCATAACCTTAGCTGGATTTTCTGATCTCCAGATAATCATTCTAAATCACCCTTGTAAGGGTCTCCATTTCTCATTACGTCAGTCAGGGTCCCAACAGGAAACAAATGACATCCATTGGTCAACAAGAAGAGTTTACTGAAGGCATTACTCAAAGGGGTATATTCAGGGTCAGGAAAAGCAACATGAATAAGGAACCAACTTAGGGACTGCAATAGTGGAAAGACATGACCAGCTCTGGACCAGAAGGAGAACCTGAAAAGCTATTGAAGGAATTCAGAGCTAGGAGGGGAAGGGAGGGTGAGAAAAAGGGAGGGAGGCAGCCGGAGCCTGAGCTACAGGAAAAGGCTGCCTGACACAGCTCCCATCAACCTGTGGCAAGACAAGGTGGGAGCTGGGGAGATAAATGCCATGATTTCTACATTTTGCTTAGATTAGGAAATATGGGAGGAGGAACAATTTTGTTACAGTGTGTGAAAAGAATTTAATCAAGAGATTCGTTTTTTAGGGCTTCCCTGGTGGCGCAGTGGTTGAGAGTCCTCCTGCCGATGCAGGGGACACGGGTTCATGCCCCGGTCCGGGAGGATTCCCGCATGCTGTGGAATGGCTGGGCCCGTGAGCCATGGCCGCTGAGCCTGTGCATCCGGAGCCTGTGCTCTGCAACGGGAGATGCCACAACAGTGAGAGGCCCACATACCGCCAAAGAAAAAAAAAAAGAGAGATTAGTATTTTAAACTAATTTTTTTGAGTTTGGAGTGTCTTTCCTTAGTCAATATCATGGAGGTGTTAAATGATCAGTGAGATACCAGATGAGGAGCTCAGCCTCGAAGTCAGGAATTAAATAAAACTGAGCACCATGAGCATATTGACTATCTGTATTGTCAAAGGACAATAAGAGCCCAGCTGGGCACAGAGAGTGGAGAGAAAATTGAAGGGACGGACCAAGAAAGAGCCAACATTTAGGTCTACCAGAAAAAGAAAAGACAGTGAAGACTTATGAGAAGTGGCCAGTCAGATTGGGAGAAGACCAGCAGAGTTTGGTATCATCAGTTCCATGAAAGAAAGTTGTTTCAATTAGCCAAGGAGGGTCAAATGTGTTGAATACCTCTGCAAGGACAATTACAATGTTGGCAGGTCATGAATATTAAATCTAATCTCTCCCATTCAGTGTGATAGGAATGCAAGTCACATTAGAAGATCACTGAGAGGTAAAAATTTGGAGAGAGGGCATCTGAATATATTTTAGGGGATTTCTTCTGTGAATCAGAAGCAAAATTATAACGTAGCTTATGGGAATGTAGGATTCATCTGAAATATGGAATTAATTTTATGTTAAGGTGAATATCCAGTGGAAAGAGAGAAGTGATGAGTAGGGAATGAAGGTTTTTCATAAGAAGGGGAAATAGAGGTTTAAATACTTATTGGCTTTTAGAAGAGCAGAGATCATCTCCCTTTGTAATGGTAGAAGAATGTATATTCTTAGAGAAGAATTAATAGAGAAGAAATATATGCAAGGAGGGTTGTGGATTTTGAGATAATAAATTCACTTCTGACTGTTTCTATTTCCCCCCAAAAGAGGATGAGGTGATATCATCAACTGAGCCAGACTGGAATAAGTTGTGGGTGAAGATTTGAGAATACAGGGAATTAGGCAAAATTTTAATAGAATCACACACAAGATTAGGAAAGTAAATTTACTAAGATTAGGGAAGTGAACTTATTGAGGAACGTAACAGGATTTCCCAGATCTGAGGTGGACTCGTTTCCTATCTGTGCTTGGCGTGGCTGCATGGCAACCTTCAGCAGCTTCAGAACACATTCAAGAGGACTGGGGGAAATGGACATGTCTGCAAGGGCCTGGCTGTGGATGATCCAGGGAACAAAGGAAGTAGGAGGTGAAGTGAAGGGAGGAAGGTGATGGAGTGTGAAACAGTGGAGGGTCAGGGCTGAGGAGGCTTCATGAGGGTCAGTTCCAGTGGGGATCTGGAGTAAATGACCTGGAAGGACAGGAGATGGAGGTCAGGGAAAGCAATACTTGTGATGGATTTTTGGAGGAGGTACAGACATTGGTCATCAGAAGGTCTGGAGTATGAACATGGAAGTGAGTTGATTATAGCTTGGAAACAATGACTGAACAGAGAGGTGCCAGATAATTTATTATTTACTATTTTTTGAACATGATTATGTGTAGACCCTGTTGGGAAAGAATGAAAAATTTATACTGAAGTCCTGTACTCATTTGTGTGGTGGAGATGTAAGAACTGCATCTAAAACTACAAACTAAGTCAAATGTTTGACATAAAAAGGGAAAAAATGTGATGGGGGAGGGACCTGATGTTTTTTGACCTCCTTTTCTTTTCCAGACATGCTGTGATGTGTGAAATGTGTTGTAATTATTTACTCTTCTCTACATGATGGGGAATATTAAGTAGTATTTTTGATGTCTTGAAAGTATTAAAACAAATAGCAAAATATATTATCAGAGCCAGCATTCCAACTTGATTAAATTTTAAGCAATTTTGAATTTCCCCTCCTGTCCAGTGCCTTCATGGAATCGTGTTGTGCCAGGTGTGGAGTGATCTTAGTGACACATGATCTGCCTCTCTTGTCCCACATTTACTGTTGGGAAACCAGGGTCTAGAGAAACATGGAGAGTTGCCCAGAGTTTTCCACTGAGTAGGCGGAAGAGCCAGGTCGTCAGCAGTGTACGCTGGTCAGAAACTGTCACAGCCATTACTCTGAAGGCAGGCAATGGTCCCAACTCCCAGTACCTTTGCCTGCCGCGCCCGAACAGCCAGGACTAGAACCAGAAACTTAAGCATAAAAGGGGTTGTCATCACCATGAGGATATCAAGTATCCTTTGCTATACTTTATGTAGGAAAATCAGTTGACCAAGTTTTTTCCAGGTTATGAGCAATGATTTTCAACCTAACTAAACCTCACCACGAGTAGGACTTTACAAATAAGCACAGATTGTTTTCCCTAGGTACAGTTTTTCAAGAAATTCAAGCCCTGCATTACATAACTGAGTGTAAGACTTTCCAAAAGGATCTCTAAAAGAGTTTTATTTATTTTTTCCAGTTTTGAAAAGAATCAGTGAACAAAAACTGTGGTTAAGGCAATACATTTTAACTTATTAGGAGCTGTCAGATGAGAACTTTTTCATTGAAAAAATCTACAGTATACCACTTAATGTAAAAGTTTAATTACAGAGCAGCCTGAAGTTGCCAATAACAATTCTTTAATTTCCTGAGGGTTTAACTGTATGCCTGTTAGATTTGAACTGTACAGCCTCTAGTTTATTATGTGGTAATATAAGGATGTATTGTGACAGGAAAAAAAAGCTGAATTTCAATTATTTATTTATAAGGTCAAAGGTTTCCATCTTAGATTCTGAAGAAATGTATTGACATCTAAGCATGCTAAATATTTTATATTTTTAAATGAAACAAGTAATTCATCAAGTTAATTTATCTCACTGTATGTGCTTGCTAATTCTATGCACATATTATACTAAATACATCTGTGTGTTCTTATCCAGGTACCATTTAAAATTAAAAGCATATGCTAAAACATTTATCACATGTCTTCAGGACAACTGAATGTCTCTCTGTATATAAAAGATAACTTTCAGGAAAGTTTTTTTTTTTTCTTGTTATATAAACATAGATGTTAAAAATAACCAGAGTTAATAGCTATACAGAAAAATCCTAGCAATATGCAAACAGACATATCCAAATACTGACAAGACAAACACTTGCCTCAGACCAAGGATACAGATATTTCTCAGAAAGCTTTAAAAAATCTGGAAGGCAGTGTTCTTGTGTTATCATTCCTTTTATAAAATTACTTGTTGGCTCTCTAAGAGATCACCTAATTAAAGATCTAAGATATTCATTCAAAATGAAAGCCTAATGCTGCAGAGCTGAAAGCACTGAGGGGACAGTATTACAAGATATTTGCAAGATCTTAGGATAGCTTAGAAAATGGAAGGCAGAGGAACAAGAGAAGTGAATCATTTCATAGGGCAAGTTCCTTGTGAAGGAAGTGGATGCTTTTCTGTTACAAATCTTGTGTAGAGAAGGCTCACCCTGTAAGTACTTTCCCTGCACCAAGCATGGTGACATATATTGATTACTGATTAGTTGACCCACTACAGCTCTGAAATTTACTGTTCTCCCTATTCTAAAGATGAGGATGTTAAGTCACTGAACACTTTCCAGAGGCAGGACTAGAACCTGTGTTTCCAGGCTCCTCAGTTCACTGCTCCTCCTATCACACTTCGGTGGAAGTCATATTCTTTTAGTGTCTCCATCAAAATTATGATAATTGCTCAGTAAAAGACAACAGCTAGAATAAAGGTCTTCGTTCAAAGGCACTGTGGTGAGAATGAACGTGCCTACTGACTCAGGGCATGTGCAGATACAAGACAAAGAATCTGCCACCCCAAGCCCTCACCACCTCCCCATTATCATCCCTCCAAACACAAGCAATATACAGTCATGAAATAGGGCAAGGGCAGCCACAGCAAAGACACATCTGGGATTTGGAAAATGGAAGAACAGTAGCAGGAATCGGGTCATGGCAGTGACGGTGTCTGGAGGGAGCCCCTGCCCTGGGTGTGGGGAAACGCTTGACTATGCATAGATTCTATTTACTGAGCAGAACGATCTTTCTGTTTCTCTATTGCCCCCAGCATCCCTCTCTGGGGGACGCTCCCCTGCCCAGTCTCCTTACTGGACTTACCTTAGTGGGTATAGAGGAGAATACTTTCCTTAGAAGTAAATGGATATCATAGGTCAGTTCATGCTGGTGCTAGCGTAGATGCTGAGATGTTGGCTTGATGCTGCAGCAGTCAATCACAGGCTCCCAGTTTCTTTAGGAAAAGGCTAATAGCTCCCCCATCTCCTTTAAATTTTAACGCGAATTTATTTTGTCTGCTCTTAGAAATGAATCATATCAAGTTCATCGACAAAACGTCATATCTTTTATAATAACTATTCTATTATAAATATTTTAATCTACGTAATGCTTATGATTAAAAATAAGTAGCCCAAAATTTGAATAACAAACAATTCCCTTCCGCTCTCTACCCTACCTTCCTTTTCCCCTCCCTAAATAGAGCCAACTTGAACTCTTTTAGCTCTTTCTTCTGTTGTTTTCATTACATCTCAAGAAAACATTGTTGTCATTTTTATTTACCACCTGTAGACATTGTCTCTTTACTTCCTTCCAAAATGAGAGTTTACTTGTTTGCTTTTCCCATACTCCCCTCTGCCATCTGCCCACCATAGTTATATTTATTTATTTCTATCTACTCTGTGTCAGTCACTGTCCAAGGGCCATCCTTCCTCTGAAGTGTCCAAGAGAGTATCCTTCCTGGCGTCTCCCAGCAATCTCAACATTCCTTGCCTTACAGCTGTAGCACTCCAGTCTCTGCCCCCATTACCATATGACCTTCTTCTCCCAGTGCTTCTGTCTCTGTGTCTCTTCTCTTCTGATAAAGACACCAGTCATATTGGATTAGCACCCACCCTACTCAATATGACCTCATCTTAACTCATTACATCTGCAACAACCCTATTTCCAAATAAGGTCACATTCTGAGGTACTGGAGTTAGGGCTTCAACATAACTTTCAAGAGGATGCAATCCAAACCATAATACCCTCTTTCCCTCTTCTATTTTATTGTAATTCTTCTCATCTTTCTGTCTCTTCCTCTCTTCCTTCTACATTGTCAGATTTTTCTTCACTTTATTTCCCAAAATGCCAGTTATATTTTTATTCTGGTAATCACATGCTTAATTGATAACAACTCTTTCTCAGTCTAAAACTGTTGCTTTCTGTTCCTCTCCTGATTTTTTTCCCTCGAAGCTGTCCAAATATTCTATTTAGAATAATATCCATCTTCTTTTTTTCTAAATTATTAGCTTTTCTGTTTGTTACCTTTTATCCTTTTTTATTCTTGGAAGTTTCTCCTTAAATCTTGGGTGATTGTTAGTTGACCCTTCATGATTAAGTGCAAGACCTGGGAAAGTGATTTTAACCAATCTATACAGATGGGTGAAGTTTATTACATGAGTTGTATTTCCATGCAGACTGACATGCACTTCCTACTCTTTTCATCCTATGACTAAAATTTTTACAATTTTGTTATCACTATACTATGATCTCAGGACAGACAAAATATAATAGGAATATTGATGGCTTTGGTGTGTGGATTCCATCTGCAATATTTGCTATATATTTTTGAGGATTCTGAAAAAATGACAGAGAAAGAGACGTCCTAGTTCAAGCATAGAATTTAATTTAAACTTCACTATTCCTTGCTTATTCCAAACAACAACAACAACAAAAACAACAAGACCCAAGAACCTTGAATCTGTAGACTCTGATAATTTTATAAAGCTTTACAATGACTCTATTTTGCCTTCCTAATTTTCATATATTATCATGTGCTAATCAATTCAGTGTTTGACACAACAAAATGATTTGAGAAACACAACTACAGAATTACCATTTTATTCATAAGAGATTCTGGTTAATGAGGCTCACTCCTCATATGGGCCAAGTTGATTTTTTCCATCAAGCAAGATGATTGCTTGAACAGAGAGATCCTCTTCATACATTTAAAGAGAAATATTATCACATGAAGATTATGATTAGCTTGTTTCTGCATTTTTACTCAGGTCGTGTGGTTACTGATCCTCACGTGCTTCCCCTCTGATGACAGAGAGAAGTAAAGCAGGTCATCATGTTTCCATCTGTCAGATCTTCTGTAGACCAAGGAGGTGGGGTTCTTTTTTGCTCTTAACAATAAAGTACTATTTGTAGGGTTAAGTATGTCTGGTTTCAAAATGACTTGCCAAGGCTGCCTTATTAATGATATGAATATTACTCACGTTTGTTACTTTAAAACATTCTCTGCTCTTCTCTTGAAACTAGAAAGAGAAAGAACATATGAAAAAGTATCTGACTCCAGACCTGACAATTAAAGAAATAGAGTTCAAATAAATGGCTACCTTGGTAAAAAAATTTTAAGTATTTATATACATGTAAATTATTTCTTTTCAGACATGGCTTTCTGACTGCTTAGCAGTATCATTATCATAAAGAAATCCAATATTTCTCCTAGAGCTGGGATTGAATGAGATCAACCTGGAAAACAAAATTTGATCATTAAACAATATACAGAGGTTATCATTTCTACCAGGCAAGTCTATAAATGCCCTTAAAAAGGGGTCCTTTGTGCCAGCAGAAAATCAACTCTTAAAAACTGTGTTCTCTGTGGCAGGCAGTGAGGTGTCCAGTTTCTGTAACCCTGAAGCTTGCACTGGACAGACTTAGGGACAAGCTGGGCACTTGGGCAGCACACGATTGGAACAAGTTCTCACAAGGAACCCATAGTCAATACGGTCAGCCCTCTGTATCCACAGGTTCTGCATCCATGGAGTCAACCAACTGGGATCAAAAATATTTTAAAAAATTCCAGAAAGTTTCAAAAAGCAAAACTTGAATTTGCCATGCACTGGCAACTACTTACATGGCATTGACATTGTATTTATAACTATTTACACAGCATTTTCATTTTATTAGTTGTTATAAGTAATCTAGAGATGATTTAAGTATACAGGAGGATGTGTGTAGGTTATATGCAAATATCTCACCATTTTATGTAAAGACCCTGTACGTCTGGATTTTGGTATCCATGAGGGTCCTGTTACCAGTACCCTAAGGACACAAAGAGATGAGTGTATGAGAGTGACATAGTTGGCATTGCTAGTGAGATTTATCCACTGTCCAGACTTTGTGTCCAAGTCTGTCAGATTCAGAAGACTTCAGTCTCACCACAATACAAGCTGATCTATAAACATGCAACATGTCTAAACTCAGACTCTTTACCATCCAGGGGTTTATACATAAGATCATACAACTTTCAGACACTCAAGGCATATTGGTTGAACAATTAGAATATTAAGTGAGTAATATTTTATGTCTTCATGGGATCTATCTGAAGATTATGCCCAGACTTTACATAATATCTTGAAGTATGAAAACGTCAGGTCTTAGACTGTGGGATGAAAATGACTTAAGGCAGAAGAGACTTTCATATGCATCTTTAAATTTAGAATGATTCCAGGATGAGTTGCTCTCATGAACAAATATGTTTATCACATACAGACATTCACATTTAGAGACAGTCCAACGGAATATGTCCTAAAGTTGTACCAGCACTAAACATATAAAATATCAATTGATCATCTCAACTGCTTACTAATTACAGAAAAGAACATCAAACAATAATAAAATAAAACATTTGTGATTCAAATTGCAGGTTATTGAAAACATAATTTCATATACATTACTTTACTGGAATGTAAATTATAACAATTACTAGAGAAAAGTTAGGTAAAAATATGTTAAAATGAGGATATACTCTCATGATGTATTAGTATTAAAGATTATTGTGTAAACATTAAAATTATATTTATTTAGTAATGTAACTTTTTATATTAATTAAAAGGTCAGCACAGATATAGATGTAGACTATCTCAATTTGTATAAATAATATTTAGAATAAATTAGAAAGAGGTATAACATACCACTTGATGGTGGGTTGTGCATAATTTTATGTCTTTATTAGTCTTTCACAAACTTTCATTCATTCTGTGTTATCAGCAATATCAGCTATAGCATGATAAGAAAAAGTTTAAACTGTCACTTCCTATTAGACAATCTGTATTACCTAACGTTTCTTCTCTGCATAATACTTTTCTTCTGACCTTTGATCTGTTTGAAATTGTACTTATTCTTCAAAGTACAACTGAAAAGTAGTCATCTCAAATGTATTTATAACACAGAGTGTAAATAAGTAAATTAATATCTCCAAAGTTACTGAATTAATCTTCCCTGATTTCTTCAGTGCCAAGCAGAATTAATAACATTTTTATTTGTTTTCCAATCACAGTGTGTTTATACTTTTCTGTATTCCTTACAGCAGCTCAACCACAGGGCTGCAAATGGTGAAAGTATTGTCTCTTCCCCTCAACTCCAAATCCTCAGGAGAAGGTTTTATAAAATACTTATTACTCTCTTCTCCAGATAATCTCTTACAGTGACTTACACAGAGGAGATATTTCAATAAACTTTTTGCTAAATTGAAATTTTTCACTTTTTTTAAGAACCACTAAAAACCTTAGTTATGTGTCAAGATCAAGTGAACAAGGTGAAGAGGATTAAAAATTGAGTTGCCAAATTGTCTACATTTCTTTTGAAGGTGATTTTTTTAGTTTTTTTTTCAAGAAGGCCTAAATATATTGGATCTAGTCACTAATGTGACTAATGTTCTAATGTTCCATTTCCAGAAATGAGATAAAACAGTATGTGTATTTAGTTCTATATAATTATGTATATTTAATTTTATTTCCCATTTCCCCCATAAAATCTAAACTATGTTGAGAAGTAAACCACTGCCCTCCACATCTAATTATACATGTAAAAGTTGATGTTTAATGAACAAAATCTCCTATTATAGTCTTTTTATATTTCTTAAAGGAACACACTGGAGACATAAAGTCCCCAAGATTATTTGCAATGAGAAAAAAAGAGAGATTTATTTCACAAAGACACATTCAGGTTTTAATATCATATGTATTTATAACTGTTTTTAATGTACTTCTATATTACCTTGTTGGAAGCACATGCAAACCTGTGAAGTAGGTGATTTTATTCTTAACTACACATTAAAGCAGGGGAAACAGTTGATGGGAAGCTATTTAACAAGGACTGTTTTACTTTTGGCAAATAGCATCATCCAGTTGAAATAAGGTTAAGCTGAAAAAGGCTCTTTATTGTAAGGATAGAGGAATGGGCCAAAGAAGAACGTCTCTATTCTTTGTCTCATTTCTTGGCCCCCATTCCTGGGCTCTCCCTACATCTCCTGATGGGATTCTGTCTAGGATTCTGTCTCTCTGCCCTATGTCGGAGTAAGAGGAGGATGTGGAGACCACAGGTCCAAGGCTTACCTGTTACAGGCTCATCCAGAAGAGACAGTTTTTTCAGCCCAAATTCCAGGCAAGACGGTCTCCTTATTGTCCCATCATAGCTCAAGTCCACCTCCCACACTTCAGCCCATTTGGCCACGAATAGGTGTCACAAATGAGACCTGACTGACTGGCTGGCACATCGGTGACCACGTGAATGAAGACAGGAAAGCCGTCCCTGGTGGGACGGCATCCAGGAAGAATTCCATCCCCTACGAGAGCAGTTGGATGTCTCGGCCATAGTCATCCAGGTTAAAGTAACAGGGCCTGGAGCAAATAGGAGGACCACTCTCAACTTCCTAACTGGAGGATTCTTGGTGAAAGGAGAGGGCAAGTTTGGGTTTTTTGGGGGGTTTTTGTTTGTTTGTTTGTTTGTTTGTTTTTTTGTCATACGCGGGCCTCTCACTGTTGCGGCCTCTCCCACTGCGGAGCACAAGCTCCGGACGCGCAGGCTCAGAGGCCGTGGCTCACGGGCCCAGCCACTCTGCGGCATGTGGGATCTTCCCGGACCGGGGCACGAACCCGTGTCCCCTGCATCGACAGGCGGACTCTCAACCACTGCGCCACCAGGGAAGCCCCAGAGAGGGCAAGTTTTGACATGAATCAAGTTTAGAAGTTTAGATTGATATCTCTGGCTCAATATTCTGTTTTCTGAAGTGAGGATGAGTTTGTGTTTAAAATGAGCCTAGGAGTGTTTTCATTCAGAGACTGAAAACAGCACAAAAGTGTTAGCCCTTCCCTGGTCTTGACTGAAGGGAGAGTATGGAAGGTGGAAGATTATTTTTGTACATATGACAAAGGGTCACGATAACTTTAAAAGCAGCAACACCATTCTCAATTTGCATACTCTGTGCTATGTCTTCTTATTAGTAACTAAAACCATGATTCTCCGCTCTCCATTTTCCAGACAAGGATTGTGGGTATAATGGTTAAGAGAGTTGTCTCAAAACATGGAGCTAATAAAAGAGAGGGTAGGGTGTGTCACCACAGCTGTCACTCCAGCAGACCCAGATGGTCATGTATCTGATGCTTCCCTTGCAGAGATCCGGGCTGTCCCAGCTGAAGGCCCATTCCCACTGCCTGTTACCCACCAAGAGCAGTGGTGACTTCTGGCTGACAGTGTAAGACACAGTTTGCTGAAATAGGCGATGGTGTGATGAGAAATCCAGAAAATGTCTCTTTGAGATTAAGAGTCATACAACAATCAAGCAACTGGGCTGGGCCCTGATTATCCCTGTATTGTGTTCATTGGTAAAATATATATTTGTCCACCTAACATCTTGTCATGGCTGGTTTCCCTGTTCTTGACCTGAATCTTGCTTGAGATAAGTGCTCTCATGTTCAGGCCGTGTGGGCATTCAGACCCTGGAAAGCTGAGTGTTATGAAGACCAGGTGCTGACTGAGAGTAGAGAGACTAATTCTGAGACATGAACTCCTTCTGTGGTAGGAGGGATGCAAGCAAGTTTAGGAGAAGAGCAGAAGGAAGCTGAAGAATGAGAACGAAAGGATTTGTTTTCTCAAAACAGGAAATTTTCTAATGGGATATCCAGGAAGACCAAACCAGCAAGGCCTGAGAATTGCTGGATGAGGTGTTTTAGCTTGAGTCTAGAATATGGAGAGCTGGGTGTTAAGGGGTCTTTGTAAGGACTTGAAAATATAGTCAGGTGAGTCAGAACTCAGAAGAAACCTAAGCAGAGGAGGGAGCTGCAGGTACACAGATTTTAACTTAATCACACTGTTCTCAATATTTCTGAAAATAGAATCTTAAAGTCGTACTATACATTTAAAATTGATTCATTAGGTCATAATAACAAGATAGTTCTTGGGTACTTAGATCAGAAACTGAGCATGTGCTGCGATCTCTTTAAAATTAGTAGGCAGAAGATATGACAGCTTCAAACATACAAATAACATCTTGGTTGTGCATCCTTATTCTCTGCTCTGATTCTACTTATTTAATTAGGGCGGAAGAAAATCTAATTTACAGAACTACAGTGTGTCAGATTGACAACTGACTTTATGACAATGCGCCTCTAAGTGAAGCTACCGCGAAAAGACCACTGCCGACGGTCTGCGTGTGAAAATAACGATTGTAACCGACTGTCACCCCGTGCTCTTGCCTCGCTGGGAATTAATGGGCAGTCTGTGGAAAGGCAGTCCATATGTTCAAAGGTCATGATTCTGTGACTTAGGCTCGAATTTATCACAGGGATAAGGTAAGACCCACTCGCCATGAAAAGGTCAGCTTCAGAAAGAGTATCAGAACCCGTGTGCCGGCTGGTCTCTGGTGACTTTACTAGATGCTGCACGTCCTTTACAGCTGCCTTTGAAGCCCCGTGTCTAGTGCACTTTCTGCTTCTGACATTAGCAGCTCCACCGTCCCAGTGACACTGCTCTAATTAGGATAAAACTTCGCCCACTGAGAGGACCTGGCTCTGGCACATCACAGTCCCACAGGAAGCAGACGTGGCACTGCCATTTTCATAAAGGAAGAGAACATTTTTTTTCCAATATATAATCATTAGCAGTCGAAGAAGGGTTAGTGGAGAGGCCACTCTATGGATAGAGTTAATCCAAATGCAAAAGGAAATATTAAGAAAAGCATGCAGTCTGACTGAAGCGGTCACCCAACATGAAGTGCCAGAATGAGGCAGTGACCCTCTTTCAGAAATATTTTGAAGCACCAAATAAAACAACTTTATTTTAACCTGGTCTTATATTAAAATAGCTTTTCCAGTGGGTTGTGCCTTTGAGAAAGGCTACATTTCAGCATCGCATAAGAAATTTGCAGAGATTCAAGTGACATATCAGAGATAAAGAATCAAGTCTGTAGTTGTTTAGACTATAGCCCTTAAATAGTGGAGGTCATTTATTCCTGTAATTGATAATGAAATTAAAGCTTCTTTTTTTGTCTGTTAATATATAGCATTGCCTTATAATTGATTTGATACAGAGATACTGACAGAGTCATTTAAAAAAAACTCAGTGTTTGAAATAGAAATTTAAAACACATACCATTAGAGCATCTCTGTAAAGAAACAAAACAATTTTTAAAAAACCTTCCAACTTCTCAACCGCTAGTGTAAGCACTAACCTATTAAATCCCCTCCCCTGATGATGCAGACACATGATCTATCCCCATTTGGAAAATTCAGAATTCAAATGGGAGTTTGGAAATTTAATTCTTACTGCAATAAGCATGCTTTTAATTTAAACTAAAAGAATAGTTTATTTCACCCCTTCTGTATACTAAATTTTATTAATCTCTTCATAATTTCAACTTTCAAGATTTTATTTAGGTGAAGAGAAATTTTGGAAGTTGTGATCAATTGGAAGAAATTGAAATTTCCTTAGGAAGTCACCTTGTTTATTTACTCTATACACATACATCTGTCATGAATTATGCACTCATCTACAAGCCACCCAAATCATAGAAGCCATATTTTAAAAAAGATTCATGGGGTGTTGTTTTGTATTTCTTGGGTGGTGGGGAAACAGATCTACAATTCACTCATCTTTTGAAAACTTGCTCACTCATAATAAATTATATCCAAAAAAATTATATTTCCTGTTTGTATGGAAAAGTTTGTATTAATAAATCAATTATGAATAACTCTCTTGAATATTTAAACCAGTTCAGTAGCTGTTCTGGTTTACATGTCAGAGTATGCTAACATTTAAAGTAAACTTATTAAAGTTACACAGAAGATGAAATAATTCCTTGGCCACTTTCAGTTTTTTTTATATCTGTTTACAGTTTATTTGTTAATAAATATTTATATAAACACACCAATTTTCTTAATATCATCTTTTAGTTTCTATTAATATTTCACTTACATATCAAATATTTTAATCTAATTTCCCAATTACAGTCTTTGGAAAAGTCTAACACAGATGAAAAGTTCCTCTAAGAATTCTGTACCTAAAAGTCTCTACATTTAAAATGGCAACAACCAAACAATGAACTTGTTCTGTATTAGGCTTAAATATTAGATGTTAATCATTGAGTCTGTCTTTTTTTAGAACAATTGACCATCTTTTCAAGACTTCTTTCTGAGGAAATGCATAGTGAAAGTCTTAGAAATAGGCTTATTTTTAAGAACTAAAGAGTTCAGAAGTAACATAAAAAATTGTTGAAGATAGGAATTACAAAGCATTAAATAGAAAATAAAAATTGAATGTGATTTCAGGTAAAAGTCTACAAAGTTGTAAAAACTAGTCACGAAAAAAAATGCCACTTTGCCTTTCTTAGTATCTAGTGCAATGTTTAACACTGAATTTTTAACTGGAACATGCCATTAGGATAGTCTCTAATCGTGTTATATCTCTTTATGATAATATGTAGATTTTAATTAAGATCAAGTTAGGGATATGGCATTTTTTCAACTAAGCTAAAGCAAGAGTATTTGGTTTCTTCCCATAACATTAGGGGGCGACCTCCCCAAGGGGACAGCCTGCCCAGCAGCCCCAGTGAGACTCAAACCTCAGAAAAGCAGTCTCTGCAACACATTGCCAGTAAAACAATTGTCTTATGGTTTTCCCTGATCTCATTCTGTTTCACAAGTTGAATATGGATAAACCTGGTCAGTGTTGAAACTAGAGGTCAAGGTTGCTTCGGGAACTGCTTGAAGCCACTGATTGGTGCATTTGTCAGCCAGATACCTCTTCCCTGAAGCAGAGGATGAGGGAAGAGGAAACAGGATATCAAACCAGCCGACTTGATTGGGGTTTTGTGAGCTTCACATATAAGTGTGTGCTCCATATTATATATATATATATATATATATATATATATATATATATATATATACACACACACACACACACACACACACACACACACATACGAGAGACAGAGAAAGAGAGTGTGTGTGTGTGTGTGACCGATTTGGATTTCTATTTGTTGTCATTACATCACACACACACACACACACACACGCATCATTTCATAATGAGGTCTATTGGACTTTGGAGTTCTGCTACTCTGGCCAAATTCCAAGGTATGTGATTATATTTCCCTTGTTCTAATCCCTTCCCTACTGTTAATTTAAGATGAAATGGCAGTCTTCAGTTTTACATACCACCTCCCTCAGCTGACTGAAATAAAGATTGCCTGGTAGCAATCCTGGAATGAGTGAATGAAGGGTGTGAACCGGGCATCATTATATTGATATTTTCCTGATAAAATGAAACAAAAACATATATATTTTATATCACAGCATGAAACTGTGCACATAATGTAGCAAGTGTAAGGTGTGAACCATACTATGTTGATGTTTGTATCAATATTGTTTAACTACTCTTACTTTACAAAATTGACGACATTATTTCACTGCAGAGCAAGGAGGATAAAAAGGAAAGAAAGGTTAGGTGGGTAAATGTAGAAGCATTGAGTATTCATGGTGGATGCTGAAAAGGTTTGCATCAAGCTGCAACTATTATTCAAGTCTTGTGTCATGACTAAACAATGAATTCACAAGCTTCACTTGAAAACTGCTCGACTTTGACTTACACTACAGTATTAGGTTAACGGTCTCTGTTTGCACCAGTGAGGCTGGCTTTAGGGGTGTTTGCCTAAAACAAACAAATTAAAAAAAAAACATGGAAATGTCACTTATTTTACATATATATATAATTTATACATCTTATTACTTATGCTTATAGTTGTTATTACTTCCAACAACTCTGTGAGGCAGGTTTTAATTGGCTCAACTGCACGGGTGTAAAAGCTGAGTCTCAGAGGTATATATGTCAGAATACAGGACATGCTCATTATATACATTCGTGCTGAGATTGGAACACAAATTTTTCTAACCAAAATCCATTGGTACAAACATATGGGCATCTAGGATAATCCTAAATGCTAAAGAAAATGTTACATTCTGGGTGGACTTGTGTCTCCCATATTCATTGTCAATATTCTGCTGCCACCAGTCACCCTATGGGTTGTATTGATACTATCTTTGTACGGATTGATATCCTTTACTGGGATCCAAGCAGAAGGACTCATCACAGAGACTCAGTTAAGGGGAGCAAGTGTACGGGAGCCATTCTGAGGAAAAAGAGTGGCATCCTGATACTCTGGGGCAAATAGGACAAACAAATGAAAACAATCTATGCCTGAAAAACTGAGACTTGGTTCTTGTCCTGATGTGGGCACCAACGAACTCTCCAGTCTGGGGCATGTCACCGAGCCTTCATCTTCTTGTAAGATGCAAGACACAAGGGCAGGCTTTCCCTTCTAGCTTTCCAATTTCTCAAACTTATGTTAGTCAACAATCTGAAGAATGACATTAATAAAGTGATTTAAAAATTTGAGAGACCACAGTCTGAATCTTGATGCAGCTACATATTAGCTATGAGACTTTGGACAAGTTATATAATCCTTTTAAGCACTGGTTTGTTCACATAGGAAGCTAGTACTAACTATTTTACGGATTTACTGAAAGGATTAGAGACAGGGCAGAGAGTCTACTGGTCAAAATGTCTCTGGACAGAAGACAGAAAATTACTGTGGTGGTGATTGGTAATTGATTATTTGATTCAGTTGTTAATCTAAAGAGCTGAGTCTACTCCTGAATGTGCCCCCAGATCTCCCTTTATTACTCATCCTCGTCTTCATAAGAACTTGGAATTCGTAACACACGCCTGTCTTTCTGTGTTATCCTTTCAGCAATTTAACAATCAAAGTCAGGACTGGCCTTTCCTGTTGTCAAAAATCAAGCTGATAATAATCTTTCAAAATCAGCTCTAGCTCTCTAAGAAACAAGCTGTTTTAACTGAAAGAATCTCCTTTTAAAGTGCAAGTTTCCAGAGAGGGGTCACCTTGAATTTTTAGTTTTGTTTCCTCAGAGCCAATTAATGGGAACCAGGCTGTGCATTTGGTGAGAGGGAATGAAGGTTGAAAGAAAGGATGGAGTGAGAAACTTAAAGGGAGGAGAAAGAAGAAGCATGGACTTCTGTAGCTCCTCTTGTTTGTTGTGTAGTTCTCTTCCATCCTATTTGTCTTGTGTGTGAACCCATGTCCAAGACCAGGTGGAAGAGGCCTCAGCTTTGGAGATTTGGCTCCAGTTGTGATTCTGCCAGGAACCTATTCCTTGACCTTGGTCATAACCTCGAAATTCTAGGAGGCAGTTTATTTTGTTAAGATTGGTGTCATCTCTGACTTACTTAACTAAAAGTTTCAAATGTGGCTCAAATGAGATGAAATATATGGAAATATTTTGCACATAGAATTCCTTATGCAATGGGGAGTTATCATTTCCAATATTTTAAAATACATTCTGTACTTTTTTCCAGCTTCTTATATTATCCAGTTTCTTCTAGTAGTACTACTTCTTTTGGAGGGCCATAAGATTAGATTTAATTGCCTTTAGAATTAGGCATATTTCTTATGTAAAATTAATAAGATTGTATGGAAATACAAATTTATGTAAATACCATGCAAATGAAAATTCAATGCATCATGATGAGCTCTCTATAGAATACAGAAAACAGGCATGGCTCCACTTACAGGAGCAAACATAAGCTCAAACATACAAATTCTATGGCATAATTAATCATATGCAATATTATAACTGTGGTAAGCCAAATTTCCAGTAAATGAAAAATGAATTATGAAGCATATACAGTTTTAATTTGTTAAACTGTCTTAGGGTTTGTGATGCGTGTGATCACCCCAGCAGTTGCCAGGGTGTTGGGTGTGATTCTCTTGTTCCCTCTTAGGTGGTATTGGAATTAGGGCACAGTGGGGGCAGAATGGGTGGCAGAAATAAAGACTAAAAGGGTTCTCAAGTAAGCATACGAAGTCTTTGAGTTATGGTCTCTAGTTTGTTTTTATTTGTGATCTAGTACAATGTCTGTACCATAATAGGTTTTCCATTAGCACTTGCTGGTATTTAGTATTCTATAATAAATCATCCTGGATATATTTATTTATTCAGTAAAGGTTTAATAATTACTTAATATGCACAAAATGGGGCACAAAATACAAAGGAAAGGTCTTTGCTCCCATGAAGCTCTTGGATAACTGGGAAGATCAGACAAGAAGAAAATTCATTAAAATTCATGATAGAAGACCAGAATAGGTTCACGATGGCTTTGGAGAGGTGATAGTGTTGGATTGGGGTACTGAAAGATAAATAACAATTTTAACCTTCATATATGTTTAGGATTTTGTTAAGACCTCTTTTCAGAAATAATTAATTTTCAGACTAACTTGATATCAAGGGGCCTTCATAAAATTTCTACAGGCTTGGTTTCCTCTTTAAAAAGAGGTTTTATTATTCAGTATACTCTATGTGCTCTCTAGGTATTCCATTTATTAGACAAATAATTTTTAATACCTATTATATTGAGGCACTGGGTGTTGAGAGTATAAAAGCAAGGTACGATTAATCCCTGGCCTTCGTGAAGCATTTAGATTAATGGAGGAAATAGATATTAAATGATTGAATATATATGTGATATATATATATAATGATAGTAGTGTGAATACTATGAAGGAAAAGAGTAAGACCCTGGAATATTTCTTGAAGTGGGAAGTTTATTATATGATGGGAGTAACGATTAGGAGGTCACCAAAAACGAATAAAGCAATAAAGGAATAAAGCAATAAATACAGCAGGAAGAGGGATGGTTTAGGATTCTCATGAAGGGACAGGATGCTGACAGGTGCCAGGTCACAGTGATGGTCTTGCAGACCTGGAGACTCTGCACACTGAGAATTCTGAAGAGTTCACGGTCAGCATATAGTATGGTTAATTTTACCTGGAATGTTTCACAACACGCTCAGAAGAAAACTCAGGTGATTAAGACTAGACTAGTGACAATAGAGGTTGAGATAAATGGACATGTGTGAGCAAAACTTAAATAGAAATCATTGAACTTGGTGGTTGTTCAGGTATGTTAACAGAGAGGAAACTATGAAGGATGACTTCCTATATATTGTTGTGAATAGTTAGGTGTGTAAGAATATCTTTCACTGAGAAGAGGGCACTAGAGACTGAGCATCGTTTTATGGGGTGACATTAAATTGTGATCTTTTCCACGAGGAGATATTATGGATTGCTGGACATATATGTTTGGAACTCAGAACAAAGTTCTAGAAATAACACGTAAACGTGCTGGCCATGAACTTATTAGTGGTAATCACTTATAGTGATAGTAAAAAGCCTGGGAAGAGAATGGACACATTGTGAAGTAGTGCATAGTGAGAAGTGGGCGTAGAGCAGGAGATGCCCACAGAATGAGGAGTAAAAGGAGAGCAGTAAAGGAAGGAGGGAAAAACTTGGAGAAGCCCTGAAAATAGGAAAACTATGAAATATAAAGGGACAGAGTAACTCAAGAAGGGAGTGCGGCATCCACGGTGTGGAATGAACTGAGAGAAGCTGATAGCATAGCTGTCTCCTAAGTAAGTCAGTCTTGTCCATTTCTCCCTCTCCCACCCCAAAAGGAATAGAGAAAGGGGGGAGGAACACAGCCAAACAAGCAGAAGTGAGCACACCTCAGCACTCTGCTAGATGCATGGTGTTGGGCCAATGCCCTGACCACCCAGAGCCTCTTGGTCACCACTGTCTAACGAGGATACCCGTGCATTGCCATAGAACATTGGGTTTATAACGTGTGATGCATGCAAAGTTCATGGCAATATCGAAGTTACTCTGCCCTAACCCAAACTTTGCTCCTACTTTCCCTTTGCTCCTACTTTCTCTCCCAACAAATGCATACAGATCTGGGCTTTCATTTCCTCTTTTCTCCATCTCCAGGAAATGTTCAAAACATGTTGGAATACATAGATTATAATAACTTCTTTTAACTGGTGTATACACATAGGCACACACACAGGTCTAATTTACAAAGCCTCAAGTTCCAAAATGGAGACATTTTACCTACCTGAGGGCAAGTGCTTTTAGCCTAGTGCTACAGAATTTTAAACTATGAACCAAAAAATGAATAAAACAAAAAAATACAGCCAGTGGATTTGTAAATATTTGTTTAATTACCAGAGTCAAAGAGGCAATCAAAAGAACAAAATAATTAGAAGATAATAAACACTGATTAAAAATGTGAACTCAGTGTAAGTCTTAAAACACTGTGCATATATCTAACCAAATAGATACTAAAAATTGAACCAAACAGCCAGCCTGAAAGTGAGACAAAACCAAAACCAAAACAAAAGAGAAGGGCTGTGTTCATCCTGAGAGGGTGCCCCCATATCTCTGATTCTCTCCCCAGGAGCGTGCTGATACACTTTGTGACACTCAGAAGTCGGATGTGGCCACAGCCTTTCTTTAACCAAATGATGTGTGTTATTGCACGTTTGAAGCTCTAAAGGCCAGGTTTCATCGGTTATCCTGTCTCTTCCCTGTGTGGCCACCACGGCAGTAATCCACAATGTTTTCTGGGGTCAGGACAACTCAAATAAGTACTCCCATCACCCTGCTGTGGGCAGAACACATGAGCAAGAGGTAGGTTTGATGTTTTAAGCCACTGAGCTTTCGCCTTGCTTGTTACCTCAGAATCCCTATCCTGATGGTCATGCCACTCAAATAAGTACATATACTGAAAAGTCCTAAAAATAACAGCAGGAATTAGTAAAATAGAATGACCCATGACACAGAAAAAGATGAATAAATAAAAGACCTCTGATAAATTTCTGAAGTATTAAATTTTTAAAAATTGAGAAAGAATACACAAAATTTAGCAACAAGGGGGTAAACCACAATTCTAGAGGAGATACACTTTAAGAAAGTTTTATGAACGTTATACATTATATAAAACTTTATGTTAATAAGTGTGAAAATATACTAAAAAAATATTTTAGGACAATGAAAATAATTTAAAACAATTGTATAAAAAAGTATACGGTTCATATGTTTTAAGAACTCTATAGAGTTTTCAAGGAATACATACTTTCTAAAGTATTTCAAGCTTCAAAGCATAGAAAACGATCAATATTTTATTAAAAAACCTATATAACATAGGTATCTATAACGACATTAATGCAAACACACACACATCAGAATTTCATGGCCACAAGGTTGCTCCAATACTGAAAAAATATTAATGCCTATTTCCTAAATAATGTGTAAAATTCATCTAAGTAATAGGTTAAAAGAAAAACTACATCCACTCTTTCTGAGTGGCAATAAAATTAATTTTAAAATGTAAAATATTTTCCTCATTAAAAGGAAATGTCAGTAAATTTGATATGGAAGAGAAATATCTTAATATAAGTGGAATATATCTCACACTGGAGTATCCTAATTAATGCAAAACACAGTGGAATTCCTATTAAAATGAGGTACAAAACAATCAGTCTCTTCATCACTACCATAATTCAACATTGTTTTTGCCAATGCATTAGGCAAGACACATAAATACCGAGTATAAACAATGGGAAGAATACCGTTACACTCAAAAGGTAAGGTAATGTAAATAGAAAGTTCAGTAGTATCAAATGAGGAATTGTTCAAATTTGTAAACATTAATAAAGGGGAAATACTGACATTCAAATTTCATCTTTTAAAGATTAGATATATTACATGTATAGCTTCCAGAGCAAGAAATTGTATTGAGTTTGCATCCAGTGAGTGCGAGTTAATGAAAACAACCCAAAAGAACATGTCTGTTAATTATATTTCTTATAAAAATAATAAAGTATTATTTAATAAGAATATTAGAATTCCTCAAAGTATGCTGTTACAAGGAGTGAGCTCTTAATAAGGGCTGAGTCCTAGTTCTAAAACCGTGCCCATCCCAGTTTATCCCCAGACATTTTTTTTCTGTTCAAGCCTTAAAGATACGGCAGAAAATTGCAATCTTTTTGATTAAAGTGTTTTGTAAGGGTTACTGTCACTCTCTCCACACTCGCTAACTAATGTTTTCAAACTCTAGGAGATGAAAGTCAAGTCCTTTACTATTTTAAAACATGTCCCTACCAGCCTATCTGACAAACAACATGTTTTCTCTGCAGTAACTGAGCAATAACCCCCTCACCTCCACCACCACCTCCTCCTCCCAATTTTGAGATCTGTTGCTTTTTTTTAATATGGAGCCGTAAACCAGATGGCGTAGTGAGACTGAGCATCACCTATTGCATTTGTACTCCCAAAGCTAAGTATGAGTATAATTTGATAAATATTTTCAATTCTATGAAATCCTTTATCATATTTATTATTGCTAATTTGTTGGGTGTTGTCATCTGGACCAGAAGTATTCCTTTTAAGTGACTATTAAAAAACTCTCCACGAGATCAGGATCAAAAAGAATTTCGCTTCTGAGTGACTTGTTTGCTCTTATCATATGGAGAGTTAACTCATGTAATTGTCATGTTTGATCTCTGCTTTGGCTACTAGGGAACTTGCACTCCATGTAGGACACAGCTTTATGCTAAGTGTCTCTGTGTGCTGGATTTACTCTGGCTGCAAGGAATTCTACTCTCTTACTTCTCTCATGCCTAATTCCATCTTTACTTTTTATTGTCTTTTATTGAGTTTTTTGGCATATGTATGTTATCTAACTTAATTTTACAATGAACTAAGCAGTATGCATATACAAATATTGCTTAAATTTCACAAGTTTGTATTGCACATTATTTTGTATTTTCTCCCTACTTTCTTCCCTCCCCATTCTCTATATCTTTCGCCTGTATCTATCATTCCTCAAATCAGAATAGTTTTGATCAAAGGAATAAGCCTTAATAAGTTATAAGCAGGCTTCCCTCTGTGAAAATGGTGGTTACTTTTCCTGTTACGGATCTGGAGCCCTTTTTACCAACACACAGGCACGTATCTGAAGAAAATGAAAGAGGATAATTTTTATCAAGAACAAATGCAGACCAGTCCTTTGGGACATCCGAGTACCCATAAGATCTTATGAACCGCTAATTGCTTAAAATACAAATCTTGAAAGTGGTCCAGGGGACAGTGAGTCTGTACAGTTTCTTATTAGCTGAATCAATATCGATGCTTTAAAAATGGGCAAGAACATGAAGACCTTGAAGCTTCTTTTGTTACAAGGAAACCAAAATGGAATATTAAATATTTAAAAAGTAGGTCAGACTTAATAAATGCGTTTTCGAGTGCCCCAGCCTTTAAATTAAGCCCCAGTATGGAAGAGATGGATTAGAAATGAGTTATCAACAGCCACACCAGTCTATGCTGGTGCTCTTGTTATGTCAAACTTCTATTTACACAGAAATAGCTTAATGAGAATTTACATCTAAAAGCCACAATAAGGATGCAGAAAATTAAATGCCTAATTCTCAGCAGAGGCAAATGTGCAGGGAGGCTGGGGATTAAGCCAAGACCTGGTGTCATAAAGTCTGGGGAGCACAGCTACAGGGAAAAGAGGTTGTAACAAACACACACACCCTGCCACTGAGCTGTCAGAATCCCCGTCCTGCTTCTACCACAAAATGACAGGATTTTCCCCACTGTGTTGAGAATGATGTTTTCCAGTCTCTGCTAACAGGCTCTGGGAATGCAGTGGTTTTAATGAAATACACCATGGGCTCTGCAATCTTTCAATGCACTAGATAGCAGGATATATATTATAAACTTTTCTCTGTCACTGTTTCTGGGATGGTATTACTGGCTGTGTTCCATGAAGACCGTCTTCCTGGGGAAGAGGGGCGGACCAGAACTGTCAGCAACTGTCTCTATTTGAGGCAAAGACCAGAAGACTCGGCTGATACTTGTCTCTTGAATAGAGCAGTAATGAACAAGGCACAGATCAACCCTGTATTTAAACTCTATCAATCTGTTACCAATTCTTTGTATCATGATCGCCTGCAGTGCTGCTGGGCAATCCCTATTGATCCCCAGCTACACTCAGTTGCTTTAACTTTGATCGGCACAGGTACCTACTAAAAGCGCCAGATTTGTCCAATGAGAAACCATTCTAAAAATCATCTGGCATAGGTACTTCTGAATTCTGGGTGTATGTTAGAACAATTAGGGAGTTATGCTAATCCTGGCTTAGAAATAACCATGGTGAGACCTCACTCCAGATCAGCTGAATGTGAACCTTTACCTTTGGGGCCCAGGTATCCTATTGTAAAATGCATCCCAGGTGAGCTTAAAGTTTAATCCAGAGTGAGAATATTTTAAGTTCTATCCCTGCCAGACATATGGATGGGCTTCAACACCATAAACAAGAATCTGTCTACGCTGTAATAATTATTTCACTTTATAACCTACTAATGCAAAAGGCAGCCAGTCCATTGCTTCCATTTCAGAAAACTCTAATTTTTCTAACACCTTATAGTAAAAAAGTTTTCCCCTGAAATGTTCACCCTTTGGAACCACAGAGAATACATTTCACCCCTTTCTATATTTGAAGATAATTGTCATTATTATGGCTCCATTGTGTTTCTTTTCCCAGGTACCTTGACTTTCTCCTTGTGGTTCCAGGCTGTTTGTCCAGAGGTACACATGCTTCCAACTAAAATGAACAAGTAAAGTGAAGAAAGCTCCCTGGGTCTGATGGGTGAATGTCCTTGGTTACATTTGAGAACAGTGCCTCGGAAGGGCACTCGTGGAAACAAGAGAAAAGCCTTAGAAAAACCCTCAAAAGCAAAAAGGTAAATCTTCCACAGAAGTATTCCTATGGAACACTGTTTTAACTAAAATTCTCATATCTGAACTAGGCCACTGAAAATTTTGTGGCCTTGAACTGAAATAAATTTGTTTACCTCGCAAGTTAATCATCCCTGCATTTTTCAAACTCTTGTAAACTATGGATGCTTAGAAAACACAAAGATTCATGATCTCTTATATTCCTGTGCTCTTTTAAGCTAAAATATGTTAAAAATTCTAATATCTATACTGTTCAGTCTTCCTTGCATCCACCAGTCTCCCCACACTTTTAAATTTGATTTTAAAACATTATAGACATTATTTTCTAAAAGCTTCACCTTGAGGAAATTGTAATAAAATATAAAGAGAAGTGAAATTATTTTTAATGCATCTTTTCTTTAGCTGTATAATAACAGGATTATTATGTTATTTGAAGAATAACACTATGTTTAGGGTTTAATTTCTTACATGGAGTGCACAAATCATCTCATTTAATTCTAAAAACACCTCTATAAATAGGCATTATTATGACTGTCATTTTACAGATGTGAATAGAAAGTTTCAGAGAGGATAAAAATTTAATCAATCCAATAAATTGTGAATCTGGGTTGATTTTAATTATTTTAATTCCAAATAGATTCATCTGCCCACATTTTCATATAAGCCGAAATGGGGTACACATTTCTGAGGAGAGAGCTATCATGCTCCTCTCTCAAACGTCAAGTGCTCCCCACATATATTGATACATTCAAAAAAGTGAGAAAAATAATTAACTACCACATTATCACGGTGAGAGCAGGGAAGAATGTTTAAACGAAATGTGTCTTTACTGAACTTCCAAGAAGCTGGAGCTACAATGACCCCCTAGTATATTTTGTTTTCTCTCTGTGCATGCATGTTTAATGTCCTCTTCTAGGTCACTGAGGTCCATTGATTTCTAGAAAAACAGAGTCTACCTATCTTCTCTTGTAAATTATGTATTTGTAGATAGTCTCCTCTGTGCAGAACCTTAAATTGCAAAGGAAAACATGGTCTGCAAAACCAGGGAGACAAAGCCTCCCACAAAGGGCTTTCTGAAAAAGGCAGCTTTTTCTCCAGGCTTTGTCAGCTGCCTCTCTGTTTCAACTTAAGAATTTCCTTGTTCCTAACACCTTTAAACTAGAATGAACTTTTCTACATCTTTCATTAGGTTCAAGATCCC
This sequence comes from Mesoplodon mirus, assembly GCF_964341445.2. NCBI lineage: Eukaryota > Metazoa > Chordata > Mammalia > Artiodactyla > Ziphiidae > Mesoplodon > Mesoplodon mirus. The sequence continues at coordinate 27,581,393 of NC_138990.1, read as the reverse complement.
AGCCACTAGGGGATCTACCTGTTCACCTGTGTTTACCTTTGTAGCCCAGGAGTCCAACACTGTGCCCCACAGTCAGGGACACTCAGTAACTGTCTATTAAACAAATAAATAAATGAACTAAGAAATGAATGAAAATGCAAACTGGGGCACGTTATGGGGTGAGAGAACCAGTGCCTGGGCACAAACCCCTATTGACCTTTAGTTCCTTGACAACAAGATTCCTATCATAAAAAAATGAATGAAGAGGACTCAGAGGAGGGAAAAGATACACCCAAAAGGCAGGTATGCTTTTGGAACTTGCAAATTACCCTGATAAATCGCAGGCGGAAATGACAAAACTGAATTCATTATGAGACGTACACATTCATTCATTCATAAACAACTCCTGAATGCTTCCATTGCAGACGTTCTTCCGTGCTCCAGGATACCCAAGGGAATTGAAACAAGACACCTGCCATTGCAGATCTCACATCTGGGGGTTATGGTCCTGTCCCAAACCTACATCTGCAGAATCCTTTCCAGAAAGGAAATGAAGGTCACTATCCTTCTCATAGCTCAAAACACCAGGTAGAAGGATATGGAACGAGAGGGCTGTGGTTTGCTAAGCTGAAATCTGAAAGCAAACAAACAAGCAAACCAAACTTCTTGATTTCTGAAAGAAAAATACGTATATATTGAACAAAAGGTTGTTAAAAAGAGAGTGAAGGAAACTTAAACAAGCAAGCAAACAAACGGTGACATCTGAGCACAGAATAGAATGGCATATAGCACAACAAAGAAGTCATTGATTAGGTACAGCCTCAGTGAGGTGAAGGGTTAATACCCACTGCCCTGGCTGGAAGGGCAGAGGTCCGCAGAGGGCACCCAATTACCAGTGCAATTGATTTTGTCCTGGCAATATTGTTCTGACAACATGCAGTGTGCGAGAGGTGAGTGTCAGGGGCACTTGTGTCTGTGTAGATATCCACGTGCTTGGGGATGATGGTGGTCAGTGAGTCCCTGAAGCCACAACCTGTCCTTGCCAGGACAGCAGCAGCCCTGACATTGCAGGGCGAGGCAGGGGGAGGTGTCTTGCAGAGCTCTGAGACCATGGCTGTCAATCCAGGAATCATTAGCAATGAAAGGGAGGCGGTGACGCTTGTTGTGTTGTCATCACACTGGGAGAAGGCTGGCTGCCGACCAAATTAGCTTGCTTAGGGAGTGTGAATCAAAATGACATGTAATCTGAATGTTAATGAAAATTTTCTCTTGCTTCAGGCTTCAGATCCCATCCAGAAAACTGTCATCTGGAAGACATTATCTTCTTCCTCTCTCTCTCTCTCTCTCTCTCTCGTTTTGAATTTCCAAGTTTACATACACTGTAAAAATAACTTTTAGCCAGCAGTGCTTGGACAGCTGATGTTTAGTAAATCATATAGCTTAGTCAGTGGTGGAGGACCTTCCCTGAGGAAGAGGAAAATTTCGAGATAGTAATGTATTTCTTTACTTCAATGTGTGTCTATGAAATATGGCAACTCTAATCCCAAGTGAAATACTTATGAAACGTAAGTCCAATCATCACTGTGAGGGGAGATGCATTTTTGTTTCCTCCTACACATTATAATACAAAGTGTGTCACATCTCATGTGATGAGGTATTAGCTGCTCTTGTTTTAAAATGGCTAGCTACGTGTAACAACCCAGCAGTGTATTTATTTATTGCAAAGGCCTGTATCAAATTGCTTAATGTCAAGATTGTTTATGGCTTGCTATAAAATATTTTAAGAAATTTGATTTAAAAATAGCAAAATCAGGTAAGCAGAGATATACAGGTATGGGAGAATGTTGATGCAATTTATTCACACTCTGACTGTTAGTCTTTGTTAGTGGAGGTATATTAGAGCTCATATTTCTAAGTTAAAAATAGAGAAAGATGCCTCCTTGATAAGCAGTAATCCTGT